>NC_066617.1:5695255-6317918 GCF_025201925.1 Gopherus flavomarginatus | reverse complement strand
AATATCCTGGGACCAACATGGCTACAACAGCACTGCAAACAACTTTATCTCTACAAAGCACCAAACAAGTCACACACACACATCTGTTTCACCAGAGCTCTGCTGGCACTCTGAAGATATTAACTGCTCACTCTGCTGTTTCCTGGATCAAAATCCAAACCTGAAAATTATCTTTCAGACTGCTGTTTGTAAAAATCTGTGAAATGCTGTCACCAAGCAAGCTCGGCAAAGCTTTGTCCAGCACTGGAAGCCAGTCCAAAGAGTATATTCATTTTCCAAATCTCAAAGCCAGACTTCCTCCTCCTCAGCAGTAGCAGCTGGTCAAGAATAGCAACTTTGCCTGGGATTATGGTGCCAGAAGATGCAGTTTGGTAGCTACAAATGCAATTTCTGATCTGACCAACAGGCTTAGCAGATGAAGAAAATAAGGTCATAAAAAGATATACAGCGTACTCCTGTTGATACAAAACCCTATTATCCAAATTTCTTCCTTGTATTTTATGGTGGGTGACAAGGCAGGGGTTCGGATAATGTGACCGTTTGGATAATAGAGCAGAGACCCCCAAACAGGACAGCAAAGAGGAGGTGGAGGAGCCCCCGGCCATGTAGGAGGCCACCCTGTTGCTGAATGGCTCCTGGGGCAGCACAGGGAGCCTTCTCAACCCCATTGTCGCAGGAGTGAGCAGGCCCACGACAGCGAAGCTGCAGAGGGATCCCTGCACTGCTGCAGGGCTGGTGAAACCTGATCCCTGTAGGCGCAAAGCACAGAGAAGTCTGCAGTTTTGGCAGGACAGAGCAGAATCCTGACCAGGAGTCTTTGCTCTGCCCCACACTTTGCATTTACAGGGATCGGGTGCCACTGGCCCTACAGCAGCACAGGGCACACACTGCAGCCCCACTGCCACAGCGGTGAGTGACTGGGGCAGAGTAGACACCCCCAGCCAGGACTGTGAGGATGACGACGACAAGCCCGCAGCTGAATGGCTTCTGCCCCCCCTCTCGATTAACTGAACTCCCAATTATCCAAATAAAATCCATGTCCCCCATGCTATATGGATAATGGGGAGTATATTGTAAGTGTCACCTCGCCCACCTCCTTGATGACACATTTTCTAGTGATTTGTCTTCTGTATTTAGGTGCTGAAACCAATAGGTCTCTCTCCCACTTCCTTTGGGAGACTTAGTCCACAGTGCATTAACTCTCACAGTCAGGAGGTTATTCACCACTACAAAGCCGAGATATTCATCCCATTACTAGTAGATCCCCTCCTGATTCTCTCCAAACAAGTTCTCTCCCTCCTTGGTGTTTACATCTTATACGGACAGTTGTGTTCCCTTCTGAGTCATCATCTAGCCAATATTCACATTTAACTTATTTAGTGTTCCCTTACAAATTAGCCCCTCCTGCTCCCTCATTTGTTCTCTTTTCTGAGCTTCCTCAAAATAGATTTATATCTTTCTGAGATGAAGATGCTCACATTTTAATGCACTATTCCATGCGAGATCTCAGAGCCATATTGAGAAGGATTACCACCTCACTGCTGCATGACAGGATGCTCACGTAACACCTTTTAAAATAGTACAAGTCTGAAGGCAGCTTCATTCCATCTGTAAACAACCATATCCCTCTTCTTCCTCCAAGTATTTTGGTTTTTTAATTAACATATGAACGAAGCAGCCGCAATCCACAATTTAGAGTCATCTCTCTAGGTTCTTACCTCAATCCATCAAGGGGGGAACTCAGTGCCATCAGATCTATCTTGTTAACAGCACTGCACTTATGTACATGGATTGCATTGCATTGCAGTGTTCAGGCCACAAACACAATTAGAAACTGCTAAAACGACACATATCCCCAGATGTTGAAGCCAGGATTTTAGTTGCTAAGCAACAAGATGTTGGACTTAAACTTCTCCCATACTCTACTGAAACTGTGCACAGTATCAGCCCACCAGAGCACCTTTAAAATTGGCATCATAGCTGAACTTCTGAAAAGGATTACACCACAACCAGCCAACCCATACTGTCCCAAGTGGCTTAGAAAAAAACAGGAGCACGTGCAGGACTCATGATCAGCCTGTGAGCTCAGTTAACAGGCCAAGTATGCAAGTAAAGTCACTACTGGGTTTCCCAACAATTAGTATCATTAACCTGCTCACAAGTATCTCGGTCTTGAAGCAAAATCCACCATGCAGCAAAGGAGCAGAGAACAGCAACTGTTGCAACATGAACAGAAGAAAATGTCAATTTTCAGTTAAACATCAATACATGCAGCATTAAAATCCAATCCAGTGCAAATAAATTCATCTCCAAGAAGAAAGCAAGCAGTTGTGCAGAAACCCACAATTCCAGATCCAGATATTCTTTTCCAAACTCATATTTCCATCCTCCAATAAATCATCTGTGGCCTTTTCTGGAGTTTCTGTAATGATGAAAACTAAAGGAAATGGAAAGAAGCAATGTGGAAATGCAGTACTGTATTCCCAGAGAAGCAAATAAAACAAGCACCACACTAATTAAGAGATGAGGCACTATCAAAAGTCACAAGAAGGAGAGAGATTGTCAGCACCATACTACAAAATGCATCAACTGCACCATAAAAGGCCTTTTCCTCTAACCAAGGGTTTTCAGCCTTCACACTGGGGAAATCTAATTGATCCTTGGATAAACAGATGAAACAACAGCCTGGCCACAAAGGAAATGGAAACCAAAGAATCTAAGAGCACTGACTTTCAGACAAAAATTACAGAAGTCAATGACTGAGGGAATAGTGCTCTATTTAATGATTATTTTCTTGTACCCTGAGTGTAATAGTCAATAGTTTAAAAAACAAAGTAAAAACGAGTGTCTCACTATCAATTTAGGCTAGGCCCCCTACTTAGATTGTACTTTAAAAGGGGCTGTTAAGGTTGTGATTTTTTCTAATTTCCTGCAAACAATTTTAATTTAAATATTCCCTGGATAGAATAAACCCAACAGCTTTGTGCTAGTGCAGAATGTGGGAGTGAACTAACTACAACCAGTCTAGTTTCATGGTGAAAAGTAAATAGGTGCAAAGACCATTAGATTTTTTTAAAATACTTTTCAAGCTTGTTCTGATGATTAGAACTTGTACTGTACTTGGTTATAAAGAGCTAACAGGGCTAAGTGGAGAGGAGGAGGATCTAATACAGTGATTTTCAATCTTTTTTCATTTGTTGACGCCTAAAAATGCTCAAATGGAGGTGCAGACCTCTTTGGAAATCTTAGTCTGCAGACTCCCACCACGGACCACACAGGTTGAAAACCACTGGTCTAAGAGTTAAAGTATCAGGGTCACAAGACTAAGTCAGGGAACAAATTCTACTTACAGTTCTGCAACAAGTCTCCTGTCTGAGCTTGGGTATGTTTAACAAAATATTTAAATTCATCAATCTGTAGACAAGGAGATAATATCTATCTAATGGTTGGGAGGGAGACTGTCAATTTTCTATAGAAGGCACTAGAGAAGGAAACTTTTTTTAATAATCAAAGATCTTAGCAGCATAGATCATTACAATTTTATTTAAATAACAGTGTCACCTTTATACTTAAACATGACATAACTTTTCTGTTGCACAACAGGTATAACGTTATTTGATAACTAAGGGAAGATTAGATATATTAGTTGTTTACATTGTCATAAACTGACGATAAACTGTAATAGCACCAAATTCCCTTTTGTACTCTGACTCCACCCACAATTTACATTTTCCTGTTCCATTTAGCCATCTCCTTCCCCAGCCTTATCCTTCGCTTCCCTTTTCCTTGCTTCCTCAGAGCTGATTGGGTATTTCAGAAAGCCATCTTCCTAATAAGTAAAACTTAAACTGCAAAGCTCCTTCCAACAATGGAGTATGTCATAATTTCAAGAAAAACAGGATTCTGAATACCAACTGCAAATGAAACCAGCACCTGATTTATATTAAAGAAATGCCAACTGGTATCTTATGGTATGACTGTCAATCCACTTTTGGAACACCTATGCTCATATTCATAGTAAGGTTGCCCTAAATTCTGTAGCCAGAACTAAATTCTATAATACTCCAGGCCACTGCATATTCTGAAGCTGCTTCACTCAGGGCTTGTCTACACAAAGTTATTCCAGATTAACTATTCTGGACACACTCAGGAGTAGCTACTGCACTTCAATTCACTCCCTATGTTAATCTGATTTAACTTTCAAGTGTGGATAGACCCTCAGATTTAAAAACAAAAACTAGTTTTATTGATTTAAACATGAAAATTAGAGCTGATTGGAAAATGGCTCCATTTCTTTGTGAAAATTAGGTCCTGTTTTCATAGAAATTTTTATGAAGAAAGTTGTTGAAATTTTGAATTTTAAAAGTTTTTTGACCAGCTTTATAGCTGATCAGAAAAAGAACATTTTTGGAAAACTTTTCAAACATTTATTTTTAATCAAAATTTCAATTTTTTAAAATCAACTCTACTGAAAGTGTATAATACTATCAGTATAGAATTCTGTGTGTTATTTAATGTGCTATTAAATTCAATTTTACACTGCCCCTCACCCAAAATTTAATATTCAATTGTTGGCACTTGGGAAGGTGTGGAAGGCAACCTGTTGGGGAATATGCTAGGATTGTGGTGTCCTGTCTTCCGACAGTAGCCAATGCCAGGTGCCCCCAAGGGAATGAACAGAACAGGAAAATCATCAAGTGATCCATCCTGTTGCCCAATCGGAGCTTCTGGCAAACAGAAGCTAGGGACACCATTCCTGCCCATCCTGGCAGTTAGCCACTGATGGACCTATCCTCCATGAACTTATCTAGTTCTTTTTTGAACCCTGTTATAATCTTGGCCTTCACAACATCCTCTGGCAAGAAGTTCCACAGGTTGACTGTGCCTTGTGTGAAAAAATACTTCCTTTTGTTTGTTTTAAACCGGATGCCTATTAATTTCATTTGATGACCCCCAGTTCATGTGTTATGAGAAGGAGTAACACTTCCTTATTTACTTTCTCCATACCAGTCATGATTTTATAGACCTCGATCATACCCCCCCTTAGTCATCTCTTTTCCAAGCTGAAAAGTCCCAATCTTATTAACCTCTCTTCATATGGCAGCCATTCCATACCCATAGTCATTTTTGTTGCCCTTTTCTGAAGCTTTTCCAATATATGTTTTTTGAGATGGGGCAACCACATCTGCATGCAGTATTCAAGGTGTGGGCATACCATGGATTTATACAGAAGCAATATGATATTTTCTGTCTTATTATCTATCCCTTTCTTAAAGATTCCCAACATTCTGTTCACTTTTTTGACTGCCCCTGCACATTGAGTGGACATTTTCAGAGAACTATCCACCATGACTCCAAGATCCCTTTCTTGAGTGGTACAAGTTAATTTAGACCTCATCATTTTATAGGTATAGTTGAGATTATGTTTTCCAATGTGCAGTACTTTCCGTTTACCAACACTGAACAGGGTTCAAATCCTCACTTCTACCATTGAATCCATGTGACTGTAAACAAGTCACCACTCCAGGGTGAGGCGTATAAATGCATTTTAAAGCATTTTGAGATCACGGGATGAAAAATCCTTCAAGTGCCCATTACGTTTTATAATAATTTACACCCTTGCTTTTGAATTCTATGTATTTGTATGAGAGGCTGTTAGCGCCTCATGAAGATTTATTAAGTAATATGCACTGCAGTCACCCCAATCTTCCCCAGAGACACATTTAAAAAGTTCAATGCTAAGAAATGTGAAATCAGATTTTAATTGCAAAAAATTTGGATTAAACCCAGTTAAAACCAGAATCCTTGGATCCAAGGAATGGATGAACAAGCAAGATCTGGCAACTCATGTCATCCTCACAGGGAGAGGGAAGCCTGAAGCCTGGCCTTGGGCTGCAGAGCTGTTTGTAGATTGCAATTTCAGTTTTATTTTCAGCGTTCCAATTAATTTCGGAGTCAAGGTGACTGAAGGAGGTCACGACAGGAAATGAATATGAAGATACAAGTTCTTCATTCCAAGGGACAGGAGAAATTGACAGTAACTAAATTATTTGATTTTTCCTGGGAGCCTGTCAGATGTCAACAAGACAGATGGCATTCTTGTTTAATGGGATGGTACTAGCTTTTCATTACACTTTACTATCTCAGTCTCACATACAATCAAAACCTGCAAACGTATACCACCTACGCAACAGACCTTTCAAGATCCCTGGGTCCTATACATGCCTATCACAACATGCAATGTACCTCATCTAATGCACTAAATGCCCCAAGAAGTATGTGGATGAAACCAAACAAACACTATACTCTCGAATGAACTCGCACAGAAAAATTATAAAAGTCAAAACACCAGGGTTGTCGATTAACCACTATTAACACCTGTGATTAACTGAAAACAAAATTAATGTATTAATTTTTTAGAACACATTAAGCGCATATGTGAGCTGGGAGGGAGCCCTGCACTCTGAGTGGGGCTGGAGCCCCAAGTCCGTATCTGAAAATATAAAAAAAAACCTACCAAAAATATTTAAATAAATGGTATTCTATTATTGTTTTAACAGTGCAATTAAAACTGATTAATTGCAATTAATTTTTTTAATCGCTTGACATACCTAAAAACAATATCATCCGTGGACAAACACTCTTCACAGAACAATCACTTCATATCTAACCTCTCAGTCCTTATCCTCATAGGAAACCTTCAAAAGATGAGCCTGGGAGATTAAATTAATAGCTTTGCTAGACACTATAAATCGTGGTCTTAATAAAGATACTAGATTTATGGCTTATTACAACAATCTGTAATCCACTCACTCCATTTTTTTGTCCTATGACTATAGAGATGCGAAGGGGCCACTTCACCTTGCTCTCTTACAATGTGTGATCGGGGGCAATCCCTCAAGGCTGAGGATGATCTCTTTCACAGGTTTTATTTTTTATGGGTCCTGTGGTGACAGAGGTACAATCCTTGAGCTGCAGGCTCACTGGCAGACATTGCAAGCAGTACTGGAAGTTAGGATTGGGCCACGATTGCTGTGACACAATCATCCTTTCTTTTCTGGCATTTTCCTGCAACCAGGACAAAGCAATTTTCCTCAAAAAAAAATGGAAGTCTCTTCTCTGACATGTCTTCACCAGTTGTCTCTATCCTGGGCTACTGTCTCCCAGCGTGATGTCGATGCCACATCTCTTGATGTTTATCTTGAGGATGTCTTTAAAACGTTTTTTGGCCTCCCCCGTTTCCTTTCTCCTTTGGTAAGTTGGGCATACTGCAATTGTTTTGGTAAACATACATCAGGCATGTGCACAAAATGCCCACTCCACCTCGGATAATCAGGGCCTCAATACTGAAGATGTTGGCCTCTGTGAGGACACTGACATTAGTGCGGTGATCCTTCCACCTTATGTTGAGGATCTTCCGAAGAAAGTGCTGGTTCTGGCATTCCAGGTTTTTCAGGTGTAAACCAAGTCTCACAGCCTCAGAGGAGAGCTGGGATTACCACCACTTTATAAACTAAAAGTCTAATGTGTGTTCTGATGTTGTGATTGTTGAATGCCTGGCGAGACAGTCTGCCAAAGGCAAGGCTCGCACAGCAGATTCTGTGCTGAATCTTCAATGTGTGTTCCCACGTATGCTAAAACATCTGTTCCACCTTGTATTTAGCTGTGATACTCTGAGTATCATTCCCAGACCTGAAGCTTGTCTCTTTCACCAACACAACTTGGTCCAATAAAAGATATTACCTCACCCACCATGTCTCTGTAATATCCTGGGACCAACACAGCCACAACACCAGAAATATATAACCATTTACTTTGCCAGGTATTTATGGACAACACTCATTGCCAAGAGTTAATTGGAGATGCAAGACAGTCCCATATATTTGTTCACAGGGACTGAAGTTCTCTGATAATTGGCCTGGAGTCTGATCAAAAAATTATCTGAAATGGTCCAACAAACCAAATCTGTAAGTCTTTCCCAAATGATTTTCACAATGTAACTTCTCCTATAAAAGCAGCAAAGAGTCCTGTGGCACCTTATAGACTTACAGACGTTTTGGAGCATGCGCTTTCGTGGGTGAATACCCACTTCGTTGGATGCAAGTTGTGTTGTCCTTCTCCTATAAAGGGTAGGAATGGAGGAATAAGAACTTAAGAAGTGGGTGGAAAAGGAGAGCATCAAATAGAGGACCACAATTTTGTATTGTGATAGTGTCTGGACATTACAAAGTATCCGTGTGAAACGATCTACTACAATACCATAATGTCATGGCAAACAGTACTCCCTATTCTGAGTCTGGATTGCAAATTATTTTGTAGCTCTGCACTTCAACAACAAAAATTTCACTAACTTTACAAGACTGACTGTTGTATCATGCTAGATTTTAGGACTTGGGGCTCAGGATGGCTGCTGCTAAAGTCTTGCCACAGAAATCAATTGTGAAGAATATGGTTATTCTATTTACAGATTTGATGTAAAACATGTTCACAATTGAGATCATGTTCTTCAACTAACATTAAGAGGTAGAATTGCAACAGTATCCCAGTGGTTTAATGGCACAAATTCTCTTGCTATAAGGATAGTTAAGTGCTGAAATAGGCTTCTAAGGAGGTTGCGGCTTCCTCATTACTGGAGGTTTTTAAGAACAGGTTGGCTGAACACCTGTAAAGGACTGTCTAGTTTTACTTGGTCCAGCCTTAGTGCAGGAGGTTGGTCTTTACAAAGTCCCTTCCAGCCTTACATTTGTATGGTTCTGTAAAATCTGAGCAGCTGCCTAGGATGGCAGAGCCATATGTCTGTGTCCAACATCATAATGGAGGCATGGCCAGGACAAATTTGAGTCGTGTGTGTGTGTTGTGGAGGGTGGCACACCGAAATATTTTTCTAGGGAGGCAGATTGTATTGAGCGACCTCGGACCTTTAAGTACACATTTGCTATTCTTCACAACTCAATGGGTGCACTTCTTACAGACTAAATTATGAAGGACAGTAGCTAGAGCCCCGCAGTTTACAGAAAACTTTCTACCGTGGTAGATTGTTATAGTCAAAAATCCATTCTTTTAAAAGGGCCTAAGTACAGGGCTACAAAATAGATTGACTGCTTGGACTCATGGGCTAAGCATGTATATATTTTCAGAGCCAAATTCTCTGTTGAGCTACACATGAGTAATTTCTTATGCAGTCAGTGGCAGTTTGCAAGCAAGTGGATGATTTGGCCCAAAATTATGTCTTAATCTTAAAGAATCAGGACCGTAGCAAATATAATCAATATTTACATACATAATAGACCATACTTAATCTGATGATTAAGAAAGAATATAGTTTGAGGATTTTGTGCTTATATTTTCCATTTTGAAGCACAAATCCCTATTTAAACAATAAATACTGTCCTTTGCCAGGTCTTATACAATTCTATGACCTTGCATTTCTTTCTAAACTTTTTTTTTATGAGACATTATACACACACATCACGTCAGACTAACATTAGGTAACGTGAGGCCCCACTCCATCCTCCAACTACATATGGTACTGTTTCTTCTATCCAGCTCTCCCCTGCAGTCTCTTCTTTTCAGCATTAGGTTTGTGCTGATAGCAAGGGATGATGAAATACACAATTGGGTGCAAATTAGTTATGTCTTCCTCAGTGTCTTCTGCTGAAGAGATTTTTTTAAAACATCACTTTCTGCTTACTGACAACTCTTTGAAAGCTTAACTTTACAGTCAGAATGACTGTACCAAAAATCTTGAAGGCTTATTACCTAAAGGATTCTGTATGCTGAATTTTCTAACAAGGGACACTAAGAGTGACAGAAAATTTCAGCAGTAGTTCAGTAAAGCATTAGTACCGGGACACTTGTGCGCTTGGCGCTTAATCATTCTAATAAGTATTTCACAAAACCTTGCTAATAGCATGGTTAATTCTATGCACTTCCAGCTAGAAGGGAAAGGTCAGTTCACGAGAGACTAGTGTAGACGGCTCTTACTTGCTATTCCTAATTAGAATTCATATTTGGTCATGGTCATGCACTTCTTTAAAAGAAGAAGTTCTCATTTTATTGTATTCAGTTACCTGCAACAGCATCTTGAGATTTGAGAAGGTTGCAGAACTTTTATTTTACTTTATCATAGTTTTTTTTTTTTTAGCAGCAGAAAACAATTCACTAAAATTTAATATAAGAATGGTGTACACTTGTACAGTAGAAATACACACAGGTTTACATTGTAACTAATATGATAATGCATTCAGTAACATCTAATAGCACAGCAGAGCCGACACAAACCACGCGTGTGTTACTGCGGCTCGGGCAATACACTTCCCTTTGTGGCACGTGCAGAAGTCACATTGACGGATAAAAGATAAGTAAATAACTACTCGTAGTAATCTAAAGATCATAGCAAGTACATACTTGGTGTGTATTAATATACAAAACTTCTGTTTTTGTTAAACCCATTTACAATGGATCGCTGGCTAAAAATGGGAAGTTTGAAACGTACAAAAGAAAATTATGAAGGAAATACGAACATTAGTGATAATTATGTCGAAAAATGCAGTGATATGGCTACATCAGACCACTGTGACAACAAAATTAGTGAACCGTGTGAACCATCTGAAAGTTTATTGAATGTATCGGCTGCAAAGAAAATGAAAAAAGCCCACAAATATGTTGAAGAATATCTTAAACTGGGATTTTCGTGGACTGGCGATGAGGTGGAGCCTGTTGCACTATGTGTGATTTGTTACGAGAATCTCACAAATGAAAGTATGAAACCATCCAACCTAAAATGCCATTTCGATAGCAAACAAAGAATACAACGGAAAACCTGTAGAATTCTTTGAACATAGGCGCAAAGATCTCCAAAAGTCCCAGAAGACAATTCGCAATGTGATGGGAGGTGAAAATATGAAAGCTTTGGAAGCTTCATACAGTGTGGCGTACTTATTTGCAAAGTCCGGAGCTGTTGAAGTGATAGGCGAGACATTAGTAAAACCTGCAGCCAAAGTAATGGTGCAAGTGATGACTGGAGATAAGGTTAGCAAAGCTATAGATTGTGTCCCCCTTTCAAACAACACTGTTGATCGTAGAATCACAGATATGGCCAAAAACGTAAAGCAGCTACTATGCACTGCAAGTGGATGAATCCACCGATACTGTGAATTTAGCTAATCTTTTGTTGTTTGTCAGATACAAGCTGAATAATGAAGTCCACGATGATATTTTGTTCTGCCAACCTATGCCAACACATACAACTGGAGAAGCTATTTTTAAAGTTATTGATGACGTTATCAAAAACAATTACTTGAATTGGAGTCATTGTGTTGGAATAAGCACGGGTGGTGCCAGAGCCATGATTGGTTCAAAGAAAGGTGCTGTTGGACGTATTCAAGCTGTTGCACCAGAAGCAAAATCGACTCATTGTTGCATTCACAGGGAGCACACGCCACCCAGAACATTCAGGCAGATCTAAAGCAAGTACTGGATGAAGCTGTGAAAATAATAATCAATTTTGTGAAAGGCCATCCTCTCAACGCCTGGCTGTTTTCTCAGCTTTGTGATGGGATGGGCAGTGATTACACACAACTCCTATTTCACATTGAAGTGCAGTGGCTTTGGTGTGGAAAAGTTCTTAATCACTTCTGAGCTGTGAGAAGAACTGCAATTTTTTTAGATGAAACCTTTAACCTGCGAGACTGTATACACGACTGGAAATGGCTATGCAAACTAGCATATATTGCAGATGATTATATAATATAAAATAATAATAATATATGGAGATATACCTATCTCATAGAACTGGAAGGGGCCCTGAAAGGTCACTGAGTCCAGCCCCCTGCCTTCACTAGCAGGATCAAGTACTGATTTTGCCCAAGATCCCGAAGTGGCCCCCTCAAGGACTGAACTCACAATCCTGGGTTTAGCAAGCCAATGCTCAAACCACTGATCTAGCCCTCCCCCTTTGCTCATTTAAATAACCTCAATCTATCCTTGTAAGGGAAACTCATATCCATAATTCCATGTTCAAGACAAAGTGAGCACCATGGTCGCAAAATTGAAACTGTGGCATAAATGTCTTAGTCGTCATGAACTGGATTTCTTTCCATCTCTTCATGACGTAGTAATAAGCTCGACAAACGAACTTGATAGTGATGTGTTGCAAACCATGAAGCAGTATTTGGAAAGCTTGCAGAAAGATCTTCATAAGTATTTCCCTGAACCGGACGGCACCTTTGAATGGATAAGGAACCCTTTTATCATCAATGTTCAAACATTGCCAAATAACCTCTATGCTTCAGATAGCTTCCTGAAAACAAAGTTTGAGCAAAATACACTGATGTCATTTTGGTTGGGGGTTAGCGCTGAATATCCAGACAAAGCTGTCCAGTATATTCTGCCTTTTCCCACCTCGTATTTGCGCGAGATTGGATTCTTTGCGCAGGTTGGCATCAAAACAAAAAACAAAATTGTCTTATTGATGTGGAGCCCCATCTTCACCTTAAGATCACAAACATCAAGCCAGATATCCCCACAATAGTATCTGGTCAAAAGCAGTTCCACCATCCCTCACTCTGAACAGTTTGGTTTGTACTGAAAATTTTTCAATATCAAAATCGTAAGTATTAAAACTAGTGCTTTCTTCACTAACCGAACCAAACCAGCATATTTTAATTTCAGAATGATACAAATTCACTATATTTTATATATATATATATATATATATATATACACACACACACACACACACACACACTGTTCTGCCAGACTGTTGATTCGCTTCTATTATTTCAATTATTTCTAGTAACTATTATGTCTACTAAAAGTTTTGTTTCAACTGTATGTGATATAATTTTGTATTTATTTCTAACATTCATTTAATCCAGAATGAAACTAATTAGGAGTGTGTTATAAAGATGTGGCTCCCCTCCCCCCCAAAATTATCTTCCCCGGAGAAGGGATATGCCAGTAAGACAAATGTCTCAAAAGGGGTACACAACTGTTGTAAGTTTGGGAAACACTGCTCTAAGTCACTGTTTCTAAATAACCAGTCAATGGACCGGTGTTGTTCCCTGAGCTCTCCTTGACACAGTTTAAGGCGGCAGCAAGCCAATCCCTGGTATCAAAAAGGTTGAGACACACTGCTCTAGGTTCTTACAAACTGATTGGTTCCAGCACCTTCCCAGGCATCAAAGGTAGGCTGACGGATCTATAATTCCTTGAGTCCTCTTTGTTTCCCCTTTTTAAAGATAGGTGCTATGTTTGCCCTTCTCCAGTCCTGTGGTACTTCACCCATCCTCCATAAATTCTTAAAGAGAATTTCTAACGGTTCCAAGATTGGTTCAGCTAGTTTCTTTAAGTGCCCCAGAATGAATTTCATCAGGCCTTGCTGATTTGAATACCTCTAACTTATTTAAATACTCTTTAACCTGTTCTCTCCTTATTTTGGCTTGCATTTCTTCCCTCTTATTGTTAATATTAATTGTGAGGAGTAACTGGTCACCGTCATCCTTTTTAACAGAAGATTAAAACAAAACAGGCATTAAAAACTTCAGCCTTCTTGATGTCATCAGTTATCAGCTCTCCTTCCCTGCTAAGCAGAGGATCTACACTTTCCTTTGTCATGCTCCTAGTATATTTAAACTACTACTACTACTTACTACATTTTACACCCCTTGCTAGATGTAACTCATTTTGTGCCTTAGCCTTTCTGATTTTGTCCCTACATGTTTGCGCTATTCTTTTGTACCCTTCCTTAGCAATGTGTCCATGTTTCCACTTTTTGTAGGATTCCTTTTTGATTTTCAGGTCATTAAAGAGCTTCTAATGGAGCCATATTGGCCTCTTACTATTCTTTCCTTGAATTGGGAGAGTTTGCCTTATTCTGCTGCTCTCTCTCCTTCCTTTCCTTAGAACTATGACATCATTTCATGATCACTTTCACCCAAACTGCCTTCCATCTTCAGATCACCCCCAATTCCTCCCTGTTGGTCAGAATCAAGTCTAAAACAGCTGTCCCCCCAATTACTTCCTCCACTTTCTGAAACAAAATGTTCTCCCCAGTACACTTAACTTATTGGAAATTTTGTTTTGCCCAGAAATCTGTTGCACTAGGTGGCTGTCTAGCTTCCATATAGCTAGAGTGACCTCTCTAAGTGGTTTTTTAGTGGCAAGAAAAGCTCAATTCCTCCTTTTTTTAAAAAACAAAAACAAAAACAAACCTTCAGTCTAGGGAGATTGTAACTCAGTCATAAGCAAACTTCTAAAGCTAGGGGGTTTATAGTGGATGCTGACAACATCATAGACAAGATCAAAGCTGCAGACACTGCTGTAATGAAACCATAAATCTCTTCAAAATATTCCTCTGATGCCCACATCCCCAGAGAGAAGGCCAAAGACTGAAGTTGCCAAACCTACAGAGAGAGGCAGATTTTCCTTTTTAATTCCTTAATCCATCCTGCTGAAAGTAATGAGGTGGAATGGTCTATATAGCACCAATATAACTGCCTACATGAGAGGCTGGCATCTTCACACAATTTTTCCCGAAGTCTCTCAGTTCCCAACTAATAAAATTGATTTTAAAAAAATGCAAAGGGCATCATCTTGCCCAAGTCATCAGATGGGATAAAGTGCCAACTGAAAGGATTGAAATATGTAGTACCTGATTCTGCTCTAATTTTACATTTTATATTTCCTGTTAATCTGTTCTGAATTTCATCGTTCTAATGTTGGTAGATAAACATTGTATCATAGACCTTCATACCTCCTGTTTAAATAATTAGTGATAGAACTTTAGCTGGCTTTCTTTTCCCCATGTCTCTTGGGGTTGAAGTCCATAAGAGTTGCATATTCCTTATCTAAGTCAGTGCTTCCTGCCTCCATGAGAAGGCTCAGACAACTGCCAGCGAAACTCAATTAAACCCAGATAAACTCTCTTTGTACTCAGGCCTCACCAAACCCAAAATTGACTATTCACTATTGTGTACCAACATAGCCCCCAAAATGGTTCTGAGAGTACAAAGTGGAAACAACCCATGAAGAACGAAAATCATGTAGTGTACTCTTGGTTCACAATACTACAAAATACACCCTAAAGACACATGCCTCCCATCCAAACACCAAATTGTTCCTTAAATAAAATATTTCCATTAGGGGAGGGCCAAGCACACTCTCTTAGTTTAGGGAAAGAATTCTATGTGCCAAAGCTTGTGAAATCCTGCTACATGGCTATCACAGGAGTGTACACTTTATCTCTAATTCCACAGCCCAAATGCATCTAACCCTGCAATAGTTTTGGAAACAGGCATCCTTTCAGATGTGTCTTTGTCAGAGGAAGCTGGTCATTTCAGGACACTGGCAAAGGCTGATTTCCTTGGCAAGTCACAACGTGATTCTCTTTCCAAGCATCTCTGCCTTATACTGTAATTTGTCTTGCTCAGACTTTTATGAGTTCCAAAATAAAAGGAAAGGAACAGGAGGGGAGAAGAGAAATGAAGTGTGGTTTCTATGATATCAAGCTAAGTCAGCGAGAGCGAGTAAAATGTAGCAAGCCAAGTGCTCCCTAGTATCCTGGAAATTCAGTGCTGCCCCAGCTCCAAATGAAATATTCCCTTTACCCTTCCCAGTTTGTTTAATAAAATTTTAGCTACACTGAAGGCAGGGCTGCACACAAAAATGGACGCCTCATAATTGATGTCAGTTCTGTCTGGCAGCATTTTGTGCATCTGAAAAGATTCTATTGGGTAATATGTTATGGCAACTGTTTTAATGGGAATACAAAATACACTACAAGTGGCAGAAAATGAGATTTCTCCCCCCCCACTTAACCCCCGCCCCCATAGAATCCCACCTGATTCTAGTGCAGAGTTCTCTTCTCATTAAAAATGTATTTACATCAAGCTACGTTTGTACCTGCACACAGATTACCCAGAGATGGAAGAATCCCGGATGGCTGCTCTTCCAGGAGGACTGCAGAATAGTAGCTACTGTAAGAGCCATTAATACCTTTGGACCTTACCTACAACAAAACAATTGTTAAGATTATTAATGATCAAAAGGTTGGAGGATAATCTAGTTAGGTAAAGAACTTTGGAAGTAGGGAAAGAAGTTGATTGTTCAGTGGCCTGGTGATATGGACTCTTTATAAAAAGTTTTTTCTCTGCCAGTTCCACTTCAGCTCAGGTTCGTAGCAAGTCAAAGTGGCTACCATTTGATGACTGAACAGTAAACATGTCAAATGATTTAGGTCCAGGTCTCAATGAGGCATTCACATAGTAAGACCTCAAGTACCATTAATTGGCACACTTGTTAGTAGCCTTGGAGAGACTGAAGACTAACTGGGCCTGGAAATGAACTCCGCTGTCCCACTAGGTTCACCATGCTGAGGTTGAGATAGTGTGAGGGAAGCTTGTACTGCCGCTACCACTCTGTTCTGAGGACAAATTTCTGCCTGGAAGGATGTCAAATGCTGCGTTAAATTCCATTTATATGTAGCATAAGCTTGACAGGAACTCAGAGCAAAAAAACCCTAACATTAAGAATGAACTTCAGATGCCCCTACTCAGTAGGCCTGAAGCAAAGAAGTCTTTACAGATAACTAAGGAGTTCTAAAACCTTTGGATAGCTATATGTCAGGTGATGAGAAAACAGACAGCCCTTTAGATGTTGCTGTCACCTTAAACAAGTTTAGTCATTTCAGCTTTCTCCTTATAACTGAGTCCACACCACAAAACCACTACATACAATTTGGCACAAAGTTCAAGGGCATATCAGCAGTCACTTGTGGTAAAGCTGGAGCACTAGAAGTTGAAATTGTCCTTTCACAGCTAACAAGCTGCACAGCTTGTCTACAAACTCAGGCCCAGACGTTTCTAGAGACAAGGCACCATGAAAATACTGATATTTGCTTTAATCAATAGGATTAGCCTGGGGGCAACGATCTAGCAGGCTAGACCCAGAGTGGAAAAAAGCAAGGTACCCAGACAACCCTGGGTCACAGTGGAGCAGAAGGCTGACAGGGTGTCCCAGGGTAACAAAATTTCAACTGTCAGCTCTGGATGAAGTGCAAGTTCATTGTACTGGATGCACCTTCGAGGGAAAGAACAGTTCAGCTCCCCTCTGCTAGCTTTAAGAGGATATCAGGCAAGGAAAGACAGCAGAAATTATTTGTGTTATAGTAATGTATGTAGCCCCAATCAGATTGGGGCCCCTTTGTGCTGAGAAGCGTACCAACATATAATGAGTCTCCCTGCCCCAAAAAGCTGGGGGGGGGGGGGGAGATAAGGGATGAACGACAAAGGGAAAGATGAAGAGAATTGAGAGAAAAAGGGGAAACAAACACTAGCATTAAATCAGGTACTGAACAAACCTCCTAAACTGCAACCCCTCCCTTCAAGCAGGGGTTACAATTATTTCAGGTCCCTCCATGCCCTTAACAGCTTCTACATTTCTGCAGATTAAAACCAGCAAAGAGCGGTGTGTAAGCAAAACACGAATAGACAGATTCTTAATTTAAGGTGCAGTTAAGACACAATAAAATAAGTATAAATCATCAAAAGAGGTAAATTGATGCAACTGGTCCATGAAACACCCACTGATCCCATCTGTGCTTTGCACAGGTCAGCTTAGGTAGCTCATTTTCTAAGTTAAAAGTTAAGTAGGGTGAAATACAGCAACTGCATGGGGAAAAAAACAAACCCAGACTGTGCTGCTTACAAGCATTGTTCCCATTTGGCCTTCTGAATAGACCACAATTAAAAGACAGAGGAAAAGGGCGAAACTGGGGAAAGGTGACCTTAGTTCTACTTGTGCTGCCATCACATGCAACATTCTATCAGAGTCTATAAAATGTTCATCTGCAAATTTGACACCACCAGCTCAGTTTCTCCTCCCTTGGTTTTCACACCTCAACTTCTAGAACAGGGCCTCATCCTCCCTGATTGAACTAACCTCGTTATCTCTGGCTTGCATATTATATATACACACACACACACGCCCCTGGAAATTTCCACTACGTGCATCCGACAAAGTGGGTATTCACCCACGAAAGCTCATGCTCCAAAATGTCTGTTAGTCTATAAGGTGCCACAGGATTCTTTGCTGCTTTTACAGATCCAGACTAACACAGCTACCCTCTGATATAAAAAGTAGTTTCCAGTTTCCATACATGAACACCTCTTGCTAGTCAGGTGTGGAGAGATTTCTGTATTCCGGCATTAACTAACTTTTCAGAAGCCCAGAGCAAATGATATCTAATTATATATATGCTTCTGGTCACAGCAGTCTGCTGCATTTCCTCCCACCCCCTCATGTTCATGACCACAGGAAGGGAATGAAAGTGCCTTTAGCACATGGCTCTAGCTGGAGCTGGCTGGTCTATTCATGCTACCTGATACAGCCCTACCAGTTTAAATAATTCCTGAATGGCAACATCCCATGCTATCCTGGAACACCTCCAAAATTCTGGCGATGGATCTCAGTCCATACCCTGAAAGACATGACACCCGTCACCCGCTATTCTAGAGCTGGGCTCCCCACAGCTCTGCCAATGCACCTCAGTCCTGATCGCTAGCATCCCTTGAAAAAAATTAGGATAAGTCTCCCATGCCCCTTTCTTTAAAGAGGCAGTACATGCATTTAAGACTCAGACACTGGAAGCATTACAGATTTTATTATCGTGGTGGCCCGCGTCCCCTGACATTGATCAGGGATCCATCGTAGCAGGTACTGTACAAAAAATAAAAAGATTGCCCTGAACAACCTTACAACCTGAGACTAAGTAAGCTTACATTTTATAAATTTAAATTAGCGAATCTTGGTTTTGTCTGATTTAAGAGGATAAGAGTAGCGCTATTAGATACAATTTCAGCATTCGGCATTCTCTTGCAGAGGTGGATATTTGACAATTTCAATGCATTTCTCAAAAGGAAAACAAACAAAGGATGTCTGAGTGATAAGAGCTTCAAGGAAAAACTGATAGCCAAGATTGTTACTATGATTAATGCAATTTTCACTCTGCATTACAGGATAACTGTTTGAAAAGTAACCATTTTAATGCTTTTCTGCTCTTGCTTTCTCCATCTCACATATCTGAAATGTGTTCCACTTAGAACACTGATTTTTCTCTGCTTGAATAGCTTTTAAAAATTGATTAAAGACATAGGGAGAGTGGATGACTCAGGGGGCTGGGAATGCAATATGAAGTCTTTCACATCTAGAACACTAGGTCAAAATTAACTAAAGTAGAATGCATCTGGGATTTTTTTTTTTTTTTAAAGGGGACAGGGAGGGCAGTGGTGGTTGTCAAATATGAAGTTTTAATTGTGGTATTTCAAAACGCATTCACTCTAACTTTTTCGGCTCTTAATGTCAAAGTGACTGCCTAAAACAAAGTGTCCTGTTTTGTTGTCCTTGCTGAAAAGTGGCCTTTAATGTATTTTGTGGCATGGGTAGTAAACTGCTTTAGAATATAATAAACCCACACTAAGGTGAGCAGGGAAGGGTTCTCTAGAAAGACTGGAGACTGAACAAGCGAATGCCTTCTGCCAGTACTATCTTTGTTCCATCTGCTCCCATAGACTACGGGAAGAAGTAACATGTATTTGTCTCAGATCTGTTTTTCCCAGAAAGCTCAGCTCAGATGCAGCACCTGGTTTGAAAGGAGATTTCTGCTTTCTGCTCAGTTTTGCATTTATATTAGCTGAAGCATGAGGTAATACGATTTGCACAATATCACAGTGACCCAGCTAAGATTAGCATCTCAAGTCTTCCCCATGCAAGTTCTTAAACCATACAGCCTTGTTATATTTGTCCATGCAATAGGACATAAACCAGATCTGATCATTTCTGAACCAATGCATTGGCAGCAAGCTACTTAATGAATTTTAGACAGAAGGGAAGAGAGAGAAAACAGAGAAGAGAAATGTATCACCATCTAGGAGCCACACTGTTCAGTGTTTCTCAACGTTTTTGATATAGGGACAGGATTGCTGTCTTCCTAAACTGTGTTAAGGAGACCTCAGGGACCAGCGCCGGTCCACAGATCAGCCCTTGAGAAAGACTGCAATAGCTCTTAGCAGCAAATTCACATGCTCAGGATGCCCAATGATTCATTTATGGTCATCTAAAGCTAACACTTGCTGCAGAGAAGCCAGAAAGACATTTCAACTTATTCATATTAAAAATTAGTCAAGTAAGAATGCCCACTAAATGGAAAGGAAAGTACAGTATGTTCCTGGTATTTATGGTTACTCACCAGAATCTTCATTGTGGTAACAAATAACTAACTTCCAAACCCATAAGCCTCCTGTGGTCAATGTACAGGCACCATCCTGCTGTAGTCAGACAGCCCGTGAAACCCACAATAAATCTTAAATCAGTTGAGCAAAGAAGTTTATTACATAGCAAATTTCATTTTCAGAAGATCTAAGCTGCCTCAAATAAATTGGTTCCATTTTAAAGTAGCATCAGAAAAATTACAACAGCAATGAAACTGGAACTTCAGAGCTATCAGAGGTTTACAATAGTTTTCATGCTTGAGTAAATTGACACTGCTCCCATTAACATCTGCTTTTCATCAATTAAGTGCTTTACAAACATTCATTCACCCTAACAGCCATCTTGTATAGGCAGGTATTATTTTTCATTTTACATACAGGGAAAAGGTACAGAGGGGGTGAATGAATGGCCCAAGAACACAGAGCGTCTCAGAGCTGGAAGAACTCCGAACACCTATACTCACAGCACAAGACTATTTGTCTCCTTCCTTACCAAACCCTGAGTTTACTTAGCTAAGAGATGCATAGGTATAACAATATCCAGCAACAGTACTATATTATATCAGAACAGGGAAACTGCCACCGCAGATCAGACCAAGCTGGCATTCTGTCTCCAGTGGCCAGTACAAGATGATTCACAGAACGGACTAGAAGAGAAGATGGACTGAACAGGGAGTTAAGGTGCTAGCCTCAGACCTGGGAGACCTAAATTCAATCCCCTTCTCTGCCACTGGCTTCTTGTGTGACCACGGACAAGTCACTTAGTCTCTCTGTGCCTCAGTTCATCATCTGTAAAATGGGGATACATAGCACTTCGCCACCTCAGAGGTGCTGAGCGAGGATAACTACAAAGATTACGGATGCTGAGATACTACAGGGATGGGGCTATATAAAGTACCTAAAACAAAATCCCCATAATCTGCCCATAAAGGATGTTCCTTCCTAACCCCAGTCAGTTAGTGGTTGGTTAATGCCCCAAACTGTAAGAGGGTTCTATTCCTTATTTTTCCCCTGTTGCATGTAAGTGTGGATGGTCTCATTATCCATGTATATATTGTCTAATCCTTTAAATTCTACTAAATTCCCAGTCTGAGTGATTTCTGGCATTGCATTCCATAGGTCAATTACCTATAACTGAAATATACTATATACATAACAGACCACAGATTTCTAGCATTGAATTCCACAGAGTAAGCTCCTTGGAGCAGGGACTTTTGTTGTTCTGTTTGTACAGCACCTAGCACAATGGGATCCTGGTCCATAACAAGGGTTCCTAAGCACTGCAGTAATACAAATAACTGTGTAAAATATTTCTTTTCAACACTTTTTAATTTGCCTTCATGTGTCACTGATGTCCCTTTGTTCTTATGCTATGAGAAAAGATAAATAGGAGCCCTCAATTCATCTTCTGTGCACCATTTATATTATTTCATATATCTTTATCACATCCTGTCAGCCTTCTTTCTAATCAGAAGAGTCTCAATCTTTTTAATTTCTCATTTAATGGAAATATTCCAGGCCACTTATTTTTGTTGCCCACTTCTGGTTCCCCTTCTATTTCTGCTATTTTTATTTATTTATTTCAAACATGGAATGATTGGGCAACTTAATGAAAACAATAGCATCAGCCTTTTAGCTCTTCCAACAAAAACAGGAAGGGACAGTTAATTTACAAACTCTGAATACAAAACCTATAAAGTCTACATGCCTGGGTGATTCAAAAGTCATAAACTGACCTCAGCCATCCAGCAAGGGATGTAATTTGAGAAGCTAAAAGAGAACACATGCAGCATAGTGGGGAAAGTCAGTAGGATCATCTTGATGATGATCACTCTGGAAAAAAAAAACACCCCAAAACTGGCACTAAAGTCACAGGGGTCAAATGAGGAAGCTGGCAAGATCTCATCTTTCCATATTGCATAAGCATGTTTCTGTCCTTTCTAATCTTGTCCCACACACACACTGCAGCTCACTTACTTCATCCTTCTTCAGAATGCTTTGTGCCAAGATTATTCTCCCCTCAACAATATGCCTCTGTGATTCCTCCCAAGAGTTTTACACCTATTCTGCAGAAGTTTGCAGGTGGGTCTTTATCCACTTAAAAATGGTGTCCCTTTGAAAAGTCACAACATTGGACTAAGCTGCCTAAGCCTCCAGGGCACAGTTTATCCGGCTTTCTCATAACAAAGAGCAGTAGTATCCCCTAAATGTGCCACACCATACCAGCCGGGGGGAAGCGGAAAGGTAGGGGAGTCAACCCTGGATCTCCTGAGAACCATGTCTACTACAGTGTGGGGACAAAGTGAAGCAGTGTTTCACTCACAGTAAGAAGGCTGGTTATTGATCGAGTATATCATGGCAAAGAGTACTCAATGGCTTAGAGTGGGAATCTTCATTCCTATGACACAACAAACTCTCAATAATAGGAGCAAAGCTAGTCTGTGCAGGAGACAGAACCTTCCCTGAGGGTGGTTTGAGACTGTGGCTTGAACTTCCCTGGGAAAGAAAGACTGCCACAAATGTCACTACTTTCTGCTCCAAGTGGAAGGTGCACTCCTTTGACCAGCCTTCTCTAATATAAACACATAGCAAAAGGTATATTTAACAACCAACAACCCCCCTACCAAAACAAGCCACTGTATACACTTCTCCCTCTGGGGAGAGGATGAGAGAACAAACAACCCATTATTTAATGCACTACTGGAAAGTGCTCAAATACTATGGTAATGAGCACTGTGTAAAAACCTAGATAAGACAGAATAGGCCAGGGGTATGCAACCTATGGCACACGTGCCGATTTTCGGTGGCACTTACACTGCCTGGGTCCTGGCCACCGGTCCCAGGGGCTCTGTATTTTAATTTACTTTTAAATGAAGCTTCTTAAACATTTTAAAATCCTTATTTACTTTATATACAACAATAGTTTGGTTATATATTATAGACTTATAGAAAGAAACCTAAAAACATTAAAACGTATTACTGGCACGCAAAACCTTAAATTAGAGTGAATAAATGAAGACTCAGCACACCACTTCTGAAAGGCTGCCGACCCCTGGAATAGGCTCTCACACCTGAAAGAAGTTTCTTTAAAAAAAGAAAAGTATCCTTTAAGCACATTAGCAAGGGAAACAGCTCTATTACAGCCTACGTGCACATAGGCTAACCACCAAAAGGCCTTCCGGGTTCTATTCTCTATATGCGATTACAAGATCTTTGCCTGATCTTGTTTGCTCTAGTACACAAACAGTGTTAAAAACTAGACTGGCAAAGACAGGACCATCAGAGACTGAAGTATCACACTTTGCTTCCATTTAGATTGACATTTGTACATGTTCATCTGCTTTTTCCCTCCGTCAGCATTGGCCTGGAAAGTACAGACTTATCTTCCAGATGCTTCTTTTGAACCCTTGTATACAGTCACCAGATCTACTTGTGCTTAAAGGTAAATTGCTTTTTGGACTCTGATGTGATTGCTACTCAGCCTCTGTGAAGGCTTCCTGGGCTACTAGAAATCACTATACTTCAACTTCTCTCAATTACAACAGCTTCAGAACATATCCTAATTGATATTTTATAACAGCATTTATTAAAAGTATCTGAATAAGAGTCAATACAATAACTGACTCTGGTCCCTCACATTACAGTAATGGATGCATTAGAACTGCAGAGTTAAAGTGGGGCTACTTTTTGACCGACTCCTATGAATTCCTCTAAGTCCCAGCTCGGGACATCAACATTTGCAAAATGCTGCTCTCTGCCATCTTACTAACCTTCATCCTCAAAACATCACCAGTTTCTCACTTCTTTCAGGAGCCAACTCAAAACTGCCAGATAGATTCGATAAGACTCACCATAGACAGACTCCAGCCTCCATCGACTCCCCACTAGTTTAGTGGCCTTCTTGTTGTCCTTCACACAACCAGGCAACTATTGTTACAATTGTCTTCTCTGCTTCACCAAGATATAAAACCACTTCTTTGGATTTCCCCACCACATGAAGTCTCTTATTTTAAAAGTCTCATCTTAAAAATTCCCTTGCTCATATCTTTTAGGCCATGTCTACACTACCACTTAGGTCACTCAGGGGTGTGAAAAAACACAAAAAACAAACAAACAAAAACCCTGAATGACATAAGTTTGGCCGGCATAAGAGCTCATGTGCACAGTGCTATCTCGGTGGCAGAGCTTCTCACGCCGACATAGTTACCACCACTCATTTAGCTGGTTTTATTATGTCAATGGGAGAGCACGCTCCTGTTGGCACAGAACAGCTACATGAGTGATTTCATAGCGGTGCAGCTGCATCATAAGACCATAAGAACGGCTATACTGGGTCAGACCAAAAGTCCATCTAGCCCGGTATTCTGTCTACCAACAGTGGCCAAAGCCAGGTGCCCCAAAGGGAGTGACAGGTAATAATCAAGTGATCTCTCTCCTACCATCCATCTCCACCCTCTGACAAACAGAGGCTAGGGACACCATTCCTTACCCATCCTGGCTAATAGCCATTAATGGACTTAACCTCCATGAATTCATCCAGTTCTCTCTTAAACCATGTTATAGTCCTAGCCTTCACAACCTCCTCAGGCAAAGATTTCCATGAGCTGACTGTGCGCTGTGTGAAGAAGAACTTCCTTTTATTTGCTTTGAGCCTGCTGCCTATTAATTTCATTTGGTGACCCCTAGTTCTTATATTATGGGAATAAGTAAATAACTTTTCCTTATCTACTTTCTCCACATCACTCATGATTGTATAAACCTCTATTATATCCCCCTTTAGTCTCCTCTTTTCCAAGCTGAAAAGTCCTAGCCGCTTTAATCTCTCCTCATATGGGACCCGTTCCAACCCCCTAATCATTTTAGTTGCCCTTCTCTGAACCTTTTCTAATGCCAGTATATCTTTTTTGAGATGAGACCACTGTATTCAAGATGTAGGTGTACATATCTATTTATATAAGGGCAATAAGATATTCTCCATCTTATTTTCTATCTCCTTTTTAATGATTCCTAACATCCTGTTTGCTTTTTTGACGGCCTCTGCACACTGCTTCGACGTCTTCAGAAAACTATCCATGACGACTCCAAATTCTCTTTCCTGAATTGTTGTAGCTAAATTAGCACCCATCATATTGTATGTATAATGGGGGATATTTTTCCCATGTGCATTACTTTACATTTATCCACATTAAATTTCATTTGCCATTTTGTTGCCCAATCACTTAGTTTTGTGAGATCTTTTTGAAGTTCTTCACAATCTGCTTTGGTCTTAACGATCTTGAGCAATTTAGTATCGTCTGCAAACTTTGCCACCTCACTGTTTACGCCTTTCTCCAGATCATTTATGAATAAGTTGAACAGGATTGGTCCCAGGACTGACCCTTGGGGAACACCACTAGTTACCCCTCTCCAGTCTGAGACTTCACCATTAATTCCTACCCTTTGTTCCCTGTCTTTTAACCAGTTCTCAATCCATGAAAGGACCTTCCCTTTTATCCCATGACAGCTTAATTTACGCAAGAGCCTTTGGTGAGGGACCTTATCAAAGGTTTTCTGGAAATCCAAGTGTACTATGTACACTGGATCCCTCTTGTCCACATGTTTGTTGACCCCATCAAAGAACTCTAATAGATTTGTAAGACAATTTCCCTTTGCAGAAACCATGCTGTCTTTTGCCCAACAATTTACGTTCTTCCATGTGTCTGACAATTTTAATTCTTTACTATTGTTTCCATTAATTTGCCCAGAACCAACGTTAGACTTACCGGTCTGTAATTGCAAGGATCACATCTAGAGCCCTTTTTAAATATTGGCATTACATTAGCTATCTTCCAGTCATTGGGTACAGAAGCCGATTTAAAGGACAGGTTACAAACATTAGTTAATAGTTCCGCAACTTCACATTTGAGTTCTTTCAGAACTCTTGGGTGAATGCCATCTGGTCCCGGTGACTTGTTAATGTTGAGTTTATCAATTAATTCCAAAACCTCCTCTAGTGATACTTCAATCTGTGACAGTTCCTCAGATTTGTCACCTACAAAAGTCGGCTCAGGTTTGGGAATCTCCCTAACATCCTCAGCCATGAAGACTGAAGCAAAGAATCCATTTAGTTTCCCTGCAATGACTTTATCATCTTTAACTGCTCCTTTTGTATCTCGATCATCCAGGGGCCCCACTGGTTGTTTAGCAGGCTTCCTGCTTCTGAAGTACTTAAACATTGTTATTACCTTTTGAGTTTTTGGCTAGCCATTCTTCAAACTCCTCTTTGGTTTTTCTTATTACATTTTTACACTCAATTTGGCAGTGTTTATGCTCCTTTCTATTTACCTCACTAAGATTTGACTTCCACTTTTTAAAAGATGCCTTTTTTATCTCTCACTGCTTTTTTTACATGGTTGTTAAGCCACAGTGGCTCTTTTTTAGTTCTTTTACTGTGTTTCTCAATTTGGGAGTATACATTGAAGTTGGGCCTCTATTATGGTGTTTTTAAAAGTGCCCATGCAGCTTGCAGGGATTTCACTTTAGTCACTGTACCTTTTAATTTCTGTTTAACTAACCCCCTCATTTCTGCATAGTTCCCCTTTTTGAAATTAAATGCCACAGTGTTGGGCTGCTGAGATGTTCTTCCCACTATAGAGATGTTAACTGTTACTATATTACAGTCACTATTTCCAAGCGATCCTATTATAGTTACCTCTTGGACCAGCTCCTGCGCTCCACTCAGGACTAAATCGAGAGCTCTCTCCCCCCTTGTGGGTTCCCATACCAGCTGCTCCAAGAAGCAGTCAGTCAGTCATTTAAAGTATCGATAAATTTTGTCTCCGCATTTCGTCCTGAGGTGATATGTTCCCAGTCAACATGAGGATAACTGAAATCCCCCACTATTATTGAGTTCTTTATTTTGATAGCCTCTCTAATTTCCCTTAGCATTTCATCATCACTTTCACTGTCCTGGTCAAGTGGTCAATAACAGATCCCTAATTTTATATTCTTATTGGAGCATGAAATTACTATCCACAGAGATTCTATGGAACATGTGGATTCACTTAAGATTTTTACTTCATTTGATTCTAAATTTTCTTTCACATATTAGTGCCACTCCCCCACACGATCTGTTCTGTTCTTCCGATATATTTTGTACCCCAGAATGACTGCATCCCATAGATTGTCCTCAGTCCACCAGGTTTGTGATGCCCACTGGCTCCTCCTCAGCACTACACATAAGTCTATCCAGATGCCTCAAGAGATCCGCAACCTTCGCACCAGGCAGGCAAGTCACCATACGGTTCTCCCAGTCATCACAAACCCAGCTATCTATGTTTATGATGATCGAATCTCCCATTATTAACACCTGCCTTTTCCTAGTGACTGGAGTTCCCTCCCCTGGAGTGGTAACCTCAGTGCAAGAGGGTACCCTAACACCATCTGGAAGAAGGGTCCCAACTATGGAACCGTTTCCCTCTGCTCCCGTTGACTGCTCTACTTCCCTGGGCCTTTCATCCTCCTCAACAGTGCAGGGACTGTCTGACCGGAAGTGGGACAATTCTACTGTGTCCCGGAAAGCCTCATCAACATACCTCTCTGCCTCCCTTAGCTCCTCCAGTTCCACCACCTGGCGTCCAAAGCCCATACGCAGTCTCCGAGGGCCAGGAGCTCCTTGCACCGAATGCACACATACGCTACTGCCCACAGGGCAGGTAATCATACATTCTGAACTCGGCGCAATAAACTTGATAGCCCCCACTCTGCTGCTGGGCTTCTGCGTGCATTGTCTCCTGCAGCTACGTAGTAAAGGAAAGGGTTTTGTTTAAATCAAGAAGTTTTGAATGTAGTTTAGTTTACAGGTTTTAAAGAGCAAGTGAACCTTGCCCCCTTCCCACTCCCCTTCCAAACTCCCTGGCAAAACTCCCTGTTAGCAGTCCCTGGTCACAAAGCTCCCTGGTGACTTGCTCACTGCTTTATAAAGCCCTGGCCTTCTTGATAGCTCCACCCACTGACTAAGGCTCAGCCAATTAACAGAGGCTTCTAGCTTTCAAACCTTACTTTGAAGCTCACAGCTTCCAACTGCCAGCACACGGTCCTTCAAACAACCAAAACAGACAAACACAAGCTCAGCACACAGCACTACAGACAGCCACTTACCCCAAGGTTGCTGTATTTGCTCCTCCTTCACCTGGAGAACTCCCTTGCAAAACTCACTGTTAGCATTGGAAGAGCTGTGCTGGTGTAAGTTCGTTAGTGTAGATATGGCCTTAATTTCACTTCCTCTGCTATTTAAGTTTGTGCCTATTTAACTTAAAAGCAGTTAGGGCTATAGTTTATTTTGTGAAGCATCTTTCATACAAAGTTCTATTATGTGAAGTTTTTTCTGATAAATAAAGTTTCATTACTGACCTTCACTCTGTCTGGTCACCAGAGATCATGTTCTTAGTGGAAAGTTAAAGACAAAATTAATAGAGAAAAGTAATTGTGACTGTGTGTTAAAACATCTACACGTGCTATTCAGGGTAATCGTTCTTGCACTTTATGTCCTGGTACGCACTACAGAGTTATGTCAATGTAAGGCAGCTTACGTCAACATAATAATGCCAGTGTCTACACTACAAATTTCCCAACATTGACATAACTTGCCTGCTACGTCGACTTAACTCCGCCTCCGCGAGAGGTGTAGAGTTTAAGTCGACATAGCTAGGTTGACATAGTGGCAGCACAGACACTGCATCAAGTACGTTGACTTAACCAGCCCCAGGAGCTGTCCCACAATGCCCATCGTGACTGCTCTGGTCATTGTTTTCAACTTCACTGCCCAGATCAGTCACTCTGGGGCGGAGCCGCAGACATGTCGCTTTTACACGGAGCTGCATGCTATCCTCTGCAAGTGTGCCTCTTGCTATGATCTCGAAATGATATCCCCGCCCCCTTTTCCCCTGTGTTTTGAACTTTGCAAACACTTTCTCAAGAAACCCTGTGCTAGAGTTGCACAATGGGATAGCTACCCATGACGCATTGCTCTCTGTGTCAATATAAGTGCCGCTGCTGTGAACATGCTCTGCCAACACAAGGAGCGTAGGGTAGACATGCACAACAGAGTTAGTTACTGCGGTGACTGTAACGTCAACTTAATTTTGTAGAGTAGAAACACCCTATTTAATAGATCAAATAGACCTTGCTACCTGAATTCCATTGACAATATTACCCTTCCAGAAGTTTGCTAAAAACAAATTTTTCACTACAAAGATTTAGAAGACCAACATACAGGTCCTCTAAATAGGATCCATGCTAAAAATGTCATCTTATCCTGGGTGCCAGAGAAACTCAAGCCAGCAGGAAAGGTACTGAAGAATCGGGGTGGCTGGTGAAGGATAGGACCCAGCAAGGACGACCCACCCCAACACTGTCCCCACAGACCTAGAACCAGGACTTCTAAATTTGAAATCTAGTTAGTTTAGATAATGCACTAATTTTTGTGGTTTTAAAATTCAGATTTCTCTATTTTTAAAATGTTGTTCTCTCCCCTGTGGCTATGGGAAGGATCCACACAAACAGGGAAGACTGGTTGACAATGCAGGGGAAACAGTCAACTGACTACACAAACAGCGGTCACGTGAACAAAGTAAATGAAAAAAGATCTTTCCGATATTTCATAGTAGTTATAAGCAGCTTAGGTGTTACTTGTAACACCATCAACAGGTAAAAAATTCAGACAGAAGTGTGATCTTAAAATATAGCACTACTTCAATCATGTGCAATGCAGTTTAGACTCCTACTAGCTGTGTGTCATAACTTTGGTGTTAAGGTTACTCCAACTCTACTCTTCTTTCTGCTTCCCCACCTCCCAGTGACATACATACAGAAGAAACAATTGCCACCCTCACCCCCTACAGAGTTACAGAATTAACAGAAAGCTTCAAAATTGTATGCCCTTCCTTCCATAAAAGGGGAACGATTAGGAGAACTAGACTGAAACATGGGAATTAGTTCATAGCCTGGACTGCCATTAACTACTACAATGTACAGCTGTATTCCACTAAAGTACACTGAAGATATGCACATGTGCATACAAGGAGTCATGATTTCTCAGAAAAGCTTAGGAGGCTGGCGAGTAATGGAGAGAGATGGATTCAGTACTGCGCTGCAACAGCATCAGAGCTCAAGAACAGAACTGTCAGAGAGAACAAAACATCAGAGTCCAAGGAAACGGTGATGGGAGAGAACAGCTGCACGTTATACAGAGAAAAACAGTATTGCCATCATTTCAACTCTATAGGAAATAGATGCAAGAACCAGCTGGCAAAGCAAAAGCCCATGACACTCTCAAAACTAGCAGTTGCCCTCGATGCTGGGGTATTAAATTGCTGCAGCAGCATGTTATGTAAGTGAAGGATATGAATGAATGCAGCAAACATAGGCACAGTCTTACTTCTCAAGGAGGTCTATTTTATTTATAATGGTTGCCAAGATTACTTTAATTCCATCATAGCTCCAAGTACTGTCTCAGCTCAAACCACTGGTCAGGAATCTTGCATAACATTAGCACTGAATAACCCAATTTAAACAAACTTTAAATCCTTGGTTATTACAGAGAATGTTGAGGCAAATTAAGGATACTGTTTTGCTCTGGGGATTGCTACTGCTGCATGTTCCCCCCATCAGTTTTGCTTTACTCTTACCCATATAAAAGTATCCAGCTAGACCCAGTCCAAACTAGGTCAGACCCAAGTTAGGTAAAAGAGTATTTAGGGATTGTTTTAGCATGGTTTCCTTTCTTAACAGTGTAATAGGCATGACACTATAGGCTGTCAAGGAGAATGTCTATTGCACAGTTTAATTAGCCAAGTTCTAGGAAAAATATTCTTAACATTATCCTCTAAAAACAGTTGTAGTTTGTACAGTTATGATCCAAGGAGACAGGGCCAAGGAGACTCCCTGAGATCTGCTGCAGTCTGCATCTTACTTAGTCTCACTGTTCTACAAAACCAGATAATAGTAGCAATCTAACTAGCTCAATCTATATTCCTCCTAGGATCCAAATGCAAAACTTAAGTTTATGACAACAATTAAGTTTAGGACAAGTTATTTGTCCTATATATTCTATAAGTTAGGGTATTTGCATGTCGTGGGTGGAGGAGGGGTAAGGAGAAATTCCCCTCTCCACTCTCTTTCAAATAGCAGGAATAACATTTTAGAAGTGGGGTGCACAGGAAGAAGGGGTTTATCTCTTGGTTTATTTCAGCTACTAATCCAGTCCATTATAGGTTCAGAAGCCAAAAACCAAATACAATCTTGCCCCTACTAAAATTAAGATGTTAGCTTTCTGCCTCCTTTTTCATATCATTGCCAACCTCCCTTTCTTAGATTCCCTACCTCAACCTTTACTCCTGTCTCTCCCTGACGCACTCAGAAGTCCACATTCCTCTGATTGAGCCTATAATGCTGCTTCTTCAACCAGCCCGAAACCATGACTGAAGGACAAGAGAGCTACCTCTGAAAAATCATATCCTTTGCTGGCATTTAACATAAGGACCGGACTTGGTTTGGCACTAATGCTGCAAGGAGATATGCATCACAAACAAAAGGGAAATAGGACATGATAGCTTCTCCATTCCTCCCTCACCCAGTATGATACAGAAGTAGCTCCTTTCTTCAGGAATATCAAAATGGAACTGACATGACCCTGAAGTCCTCTCCCATGTCGGTGTAAGAAGAGGTCAAATTTCTCTTCCAAACTAGGCATGCCCCAGGGGCAGCACAGGATCATTTCTGTGATGTTTCTATACAAAACATTTTTCCAATGCCTCAAAAGAATCAGCAGAAACTGATCCTGATGGCATCCCCTTTGCTACACTTGTTCCTGCAGAAAGCCTCTTAGTAACTGCGGTATGATCCTGCATCAAATTTAATTCACATTTTAAAAAGTTCTCTATTGTTTGTAAATGCCCACTTAAAGCTAAGAGTAGCTGCAATATCCATTTTATTCACAGTATACAGAGTCCTCCAGATCCTAAAATTACCAGCATGGCCCTCAACTGACTTAAAGTTGGGCACCCTTAACCTATCCTCTATTACTTTGCATTTCCAAGGAACTCGTTTCACTTGTAATCCTTGAGCACGGAAACTGAATGTCTTTCAGTAATATTAAGCCAATTTTCTACAGCCTCTCAAAATTACATTTTTAATTGGCTCACATATGGAACCTCGTCACATGGATCAAGAATTGGATGAAGAACAAGTGAAAGGTTATGACAAAACATAGAAGTGGTGATGGGAGAGCCACAAGCGTGTGTGTTGAACAGATCTGAGCTCATTTAACGCCTTCAATGAATGGAGTTAGAAGAACAAAAATAGCATATAAACGGATGCAGATAACACTAATTTGGGAGGAGTTACAAACTCCAACAAGGCCAGAGAAGTTACATAACAGGGAATGACCCTGTTCTGGCTGAAAGATAAGCTAGTGTCCCACCAGGCTTCCCCCCGCCCACCCTAGGTGCTATAATTCCAATGCAGAAGCCTAATTTATTCTATTTCTACTATGCTCATCTCTGTGGTATCTAAATGCCTTACAAAATTACACAGTCATCAAAAATCTGGTGCGGTGTGGCATTATACTCACTTTTTTTTCCCCACTATATTTGAGTTTTTGTGGGTGTTTTTTTGGTCTCTTATTCATCTCGCTCATCATTTACTGATTCTGTTACTCTAGTAGGAGGCAGTGGTTAATATAAAATATGCTAAGGTGAAGCAATGAGTCTTGTGTTTCAGCCTGAACTAGAAAGATTTGTTACCTCACTCAGAGTATTGTAACATTACTTAACGTAAGTGACTTGAAACCCACCCTGTGAAAAATCCTGATTCTGAACTGCAATTCTCAAGGCAAGTCTTAGTGGCAGAAAGTTAGATCACATCATCCGTCGGAGCCTAAGGAAAAGATCATGGAAGCACCAGTGACATAGCAGTTTGTGCACAAACCCCTAGAATCAGATTAAGGCTTTAATGCCATTTGATATCAGGATTCCAAGCTTCCGGGTGCTGTACAGAATTGGTCCTAGCACTAACAGTTGGAGATATTAGCAACCACTAACATCAGATTATAATTTAAAAGTGGAAAGCAGGATGGTAGTCAGAATAACGTGATTTTACTGTTCTAGATCTTCTGATCCAATGATAAAAACAAATAGACACCACTTGATGGATGGAATCCTCAGCATTTCTATCTAACCCTACTAGTTTAAAATATATAGGGACTTTAAGACAAGTCACTATTTATTTTGTTTTATACACATTCATTGGAATGGTTTTGCTCTTTTGGCGCTGATCCAAAGCTATAGGTTTCATGATTATGCACATTACACACTTAAAAAGCAGCAAGGAGGCCTGTGGCACCTTATAAACAAACAGACGTACTGTATCATAAGCTTTTGTGGACTCACTTTGTCAGACACTTTTTTTTTTTAAATCATTCTTCCACAGAAAAAAAATTCACCTGCTAATCCTTAGTACACCAGGCTACACACATCTCTGTTGTATCTGCTTCCCTTCACACTATTTGACAAGACTGACAAAGCGATGCCTACAATTAAAGTAACATCAAATAAGAGTCGCCACGACAACACATAAAAGGCAAGCATTTATTTCTTCCCATTGCTGCCAGTGTGCCACACAACAAGAATCAATCAGTTCACTCTAGAGCTTTGACAGACAGGTTAGTCACTGGAGTCCTCACTACTCCTACAAGTGACCGGAAAATATCACACCATAAAGAATCCAGCCACCATGGCATATAAACACACAAAGGAAAAACACAGATCCACCATGAGTCTCTGCTTCTTGACATTTTCACTCCCTTCCTCACTCAGGTTTTCAGAATTCAACACGTCCTTATGTGCAGAAGCAAAAAACCAGGAGAAGGCAGTGGGATTATATACCAGTTACAATACACAGTATTAAATTCCCTTCATTTTCAGGTCAGTGTGACAGTGACTCAGACAGTAAATGCTTGGTTCAAACGTGTACGCAATCCAGCATTAAGGGTCTGTGGCTCACAGATTGTCAGAGCTGAATCAGGCAAAGTAAGTAACCAGGGACTTAGAAACCAGCTCCAAAAGGAAAACTAAAAGCACCACTAGGGTTAGAAGTTATGCCCAGGAGTCAGCAGTTCTAAAACCCTAAGTGCCAGACAGTGGACGCTATTAAACCTGTCTGGACTGATTTGCTGGATTCTTCGCTTAACTCCTGGCTCATTTAAAACCTACCACCACAGCAGAAACATCACTGTAATATCCGGGCTTTAAAATCAGTTGAATAGAAGGAAAATTCAAAAGGAAGTTTCTCTTATGTCACTGAAGTCTTGTGAACTTCTCATTTTCTCAGTATGCATAATACATGGCAAGCACAAGTATCCACCTTGTGGACTACAGAGCATGAAATAAGCTGCAGTTTGCTTGCTAAACACTTACTGCTTCTCAGTCTGTTTGCTTGACCTTGCCAGGTAGCTTAGCATAGACCAAAAACTGATTTTACAAAATTACTGCCCCCTAAGAGTCTCAGAGGAAATATGAGCAAGTAAAGAAACCACGTAAAAATACTTTGCACTTACATAGCACTTTTGGCCAGAGAAACTCAAAGCGCTCACAACCATTACACTGCAGTACAAATGTACCCTTTTACTAAATATCCCTGTACCCACATCCCAACAACAAGATTCTGTGTTTCTAGAAAGAAGTAAAATACAGTTTGTTACCTCAATCTGAAAAACTCAAAATACCAACAATGGGTTCCAAGACTAACATGGAAACCCACTACAGATGAACACACACAATATGTACTCTAAAATGCAAAAACAGAAAGCTATGACACCAAAAACAGAGCACTCCAGTACTGATTGAAACTGAAGAGATTTTTGGACTACGATAGTAATAATATGCATCTCTTCCAAGGATGATGAAGCTCTTCGCAAATATTAATCCTGACAACATCCCTCTAAAATAGGTATTATTCCATTTTACTATTATTATACGGAGATATACCTATCTCATAGAACTGGAAAGGACCTTGGAAGGTCATTGAGTCCAGTTCCCTGACTTCACAGCAGGACCAAGTACTGTCCCTGATAGATTTTTGCCCCAGATCCCTAAATGGCCCCCTCAAGGACTGAACTCACAACCCTGGGTTTAGCAGGCCAATGCTCAAACCAGAGCTATTCCTCCCCCTTTACAAATGGGAAAACTGATGCCCATCCCAGGGCCGCCCAGAGGATTCAGGGGGCCTAGGGAAAAGCAATTTTGGGGCCCCTTCCATAAAAAAAAAAGTTGCAATACTATAGAATACTATATTCTCGTGGGGGCCCTGTGGGGCCCGGGGCAAATTGCCACACTTGCCGCCCCCAGCCCCCGGGCGGTCCTGGCCCACCCAGCCTGTCTTGAAGAGAACCTGAGAAGATGTCCTCACCCCAGCAAGGAAAAAGAATATCAAACCTCAGATGGCAAGTTTCCAGGTCATGTTACCTTGACAGACCAGTGGAAACGTTCATTGAACAAAACAGGCACTAACATGATCTGCTATAGCAAGTTTTTCCAAAATAAATGGCCCTGGAGTTTTAAGTCTCATAGCAACAGCCTATTTCAAGAATCCTACAGTTTTATGAGAGATAAAGTGCTGCTCACTTCCTACCTTGTGACAGGAGTAAAAAATAAGTGTATTCGGATAAGACAAACCCATGCTCCCTCTTTTGCTATTTTTTTTCATATATTTGTTTTTTTGAATGAACATGGAAAAGATGACAACCCAGGAGACTGAAGTTCTCTTACCTTGTCAACACTTACTTTTCCTATGGTACCTTATGCACAGCATGAAAAACGCAATAGACACCTACAGACCCAAATATGAGGTCACCTGCTCTGGATGAAAAATACCAACAACCCAAGCCCCTAAAGCCACTCCCTCTTCAATTTCAAATAATAAAACTTTTGCACATAATAAACAGTACATATTGCCATACATTTTCTATTTATTTGCACATTAAAAGCTACATTAAAAGAATGTTAAGGTTGCAAGACAAGCACGCCAAAGTTAGGAAATCTAGCCGCACCACCCCCCACTGTGTGTTATGATACAGTCTTTGATGATAAACTGTTTTTTCCCCTAAACCCTTTCCTCATTCAGTGCACAGGACAGACTATGCTCTGAGAATGTATTAGGGTTGACTAATGAAGGAGGGTGTTGTCTAGTAGGATCCCTGCTTCACTTGTTGCAGAAGCTGAAAAGTATGTAGTGAATAAAGCAAGGTTGCTAGAAGAGAAAGGATGGTTTTATGGTTAAGGTAGTTGAAGGCTTCCTTGGGAAAAAAATTCAATCCTTGCCTCTATCACAGACTTCCTGTGTGATTCTGGGCAAGTCACTTGGACCAAACTATCATGTGATCCTCAATTTCTGGATGCCCAACTCAAAACCCTGAAGTCTGATTTGCTGCTGAGAGTTCTCAGCACTTCTGCAACTGAAGTCAATGAGAGCCATGCTTTGACTATTTAAAATACTCTGGAAAAAAAAAATCAAGCCTCGGGAATCTCAAAATCAGGACCCAAAATTAGCTGACATTTGACCTTAATCTCTGTATGCCTCTGTGCCTAATCTGTAGAATGAGGATACCACACCTCATCTCACAGGGGTATTGTAAAGATAAAATTAATATTTTTGAAGGACACAAGTTCTATCTATACTGGACCACAGAAAAGCCTACAAGGAAATTAATTCTGTCTTCAGAGCAAGGTTTGAAAAGTGTGCCAGAGCATGGAGTCAAACATTGAACAATGAGGATAAAACAAAACACTGAATAGCTGCTCACTCCAGTGAGTACTGTTCCATCCTATGCACTGAATGTTGCAGGGACACTGTGGAAAAAAAATAGCATGTGATCATGCAATTAAGGGGGATGAACTGCAATTTTAATTCTGGCATTTACTAACTTAAGTGCCTGACTTTGCAACCCTCATAATGTTCCTTAAATGTAGTTTTCCTGTATGCAATCTGCAAGGTTTTTAAAAAAGCAAACTGGGGAAAAAAAAAATTCCATCATGGAATTCATATCCAAACAGATCCATCAGGAGGGTTAGATTCACGACAGACCTCTGCCATCTTACTTAATGGAATAACTGGTAACAGAAGAGGTTAAAAATATACGGTTATGTGGACCAGTCTTTAATTGGGAAGACATATACAATGTACCAGTGGGTTCCACAGATATTTGCTGACAGAGGAATATTGAGACTGAGGAATCTTGAGTTCTCTTCCAGGTTCTGGAAAAGCATGCGCTCTGTGTTTTTTCCCCAGAATATGTTCCCCTAATCTTGGTCTTGGAAATAGCTGAACCATTTTTCCTGAAACTTAACAAAAAAAAAAAAAAAAAAAAATCCTCCTCCTCCCAAGGTAAACACCCAGTATGGAAAATTTCAGCTCAAATGGTTAAAATTTGGGAAAGTTATAACCAACTGAGAAGAGTGCATCTCAGGTAACCATAATCAGAGGTGGCACTACCAGCTCCGCCTATAATACATTAAAAACAACAACAAAAGTACTACATCTCTTTCTTATTTCTTCTTTTCCTTCTGAGTTTCACATCACTTTCCTATAACAGATGATGGTGCATCTTTTTCTGCGTTGTCTTTGGTATCCATTTCCTCCCCACCCACCCCAAGACACCATTTTCTTTGCTCAAACGTTCTCTGCCTCTCTTTCTCTCTGTTTCTTGACTCTCCTCAAAAAAACCTCTCTCAAGACTTGTTGCTAACTTCTTATCACCCTTCCCCCTCCCATTTCAATTTATTCAGCAGACACCTAAGCCCATTAGCCAAAGACTGATTTGAAAGATAGAGAGCTCCAGTGTCAACTACTCCTCCAGCAGCTGGGATCCCTTCAAGGGTTCTGTCTCTGGACTTTACGGAGGGCTTCTCCCTTTATATCAGCCTCTAGTTACAAGGTATCTGAAAATCTGAAGCCTCCCTCAACCCTTTTATGGCTGCTGTTCTTTGATATTCACTCCCACTTGGGCGAGAATGGGGTTGTCTCTGGCCCTCCCACATGGGATTTTTTGAAACTTCATCCCCAGCTTCAATGCCTGACTCTGCTGCTACCACCACCCAAACAGCATAGTATGATCCTTATAAATTTCATTACAGCTCAGAGATCTCCCAGTAGCAGAAAGACAACTGACAAGACTAATTAGTTTTTGATCTGCTGCAGCTTAGCAAAACTGAGGTGTCTCTGCAGCCTTACCCTTTGTTAGCGTTCATATAGTCTCTTTGAAATGAAAGTTTAGGTTCTGCGGGCATCATCCAAAAAATCATCCTATCGACCACATGCATGACACTTTCTCAGGGTGCTCAGGACTGTAAGCCATTGTTGTTACTCTGCCTTAGCAAGAGAGCGCTTTGCTGGAGCTTAATCTGTGTATGTCAGCTCCCTGCCACACCGATCTGTCCGTCTGACCAGCAAACTCCTCGAGAACCTGCCAGTCTTAACTTCATCTTCCAGGTAACGTTCAGTTAACCCCAGTTCCTGAACTCCCTGGAAGAGCGTTTCTCTTCAGAATCCAGCCCCTCTCACTGGACACTCACAGAAATTACCAAGCTTGCTGCCTCCAAAGAGGCAAAATATACACTAGCCTGTTGGCTCAGCTGAGGGCACACTCTTTACCTTAATACACAACACAGACAGTTTATAGTAAAACTAAGCATACGTTTATTAATAAAGAATACAAATGTATGTGATACTAAACAATAGAAAGAGACAGGTATGGTTACAAACAAAAACAACATACTTTTTAGTGACTAAAACTTAACTGTAGCAAGTTACAACCCTTGTTTAAACAGTTTACATCAAGTTATTAGCATCCCTAGTCCTTCAGACAGGAGAGTCTACCATTCACAGAATCAGAGGATGTTGTTTCTTTGACCCCTATGTGAGGGATAACGAGAGGTCCCTTTTCATCCCTCTTATAGCCCAGGAAGCCTTTAAAATGTATTCTTTGAAAAGAACCCAGATAAAGTTCCTCTCCCCTGCTGTTTGTTCTCTGGGGTGCAGGTACTAAGCCGGTTCTTCATCCTGTGCTTTATTTGCTTTTTTGATTGGCTTGATCACTTTGTTTACTTTAGATGCAAATGTACTTCTATTGACCTTTGCTCATAATTAAGCCATGCCGTTTTCTCATCCCTCTGTTAACTTGGTCCATGCTGACATGTAAATCCACATTCCTTTGTCTAGGGCAAGCGTGCTTATCAACTGCCTCCAAAACACGTTTTAGAACATATTTCAAGCACACATATAACTGTATACACAACCCCTACACACATCACACAATGATATTCATGACCAGCATGTCATCAGTTTTTTATGATACCTTACAAGACACTGTCTGGCTAAATATTCCAGCAACAATGTACAGGGTAAGCCTTTTGCCAGTTGGTATAAAAGAGGCTCTTAGGACCACAACAGGTGAGTGGGTTTTTTAAGCTCTGCCTTACAGTGCTTAAAATTTTTCCTCTCCCTACTTAAAAGGCATCCCTTGACCCTGCCCTAACCACTGTCCTGCCTGTAGCCTTTCCTTTCTCAATAAAGAGCTTGAGACCATCACCTTCACAAGTATCTTTCCTCACAATAACCTCCTGAGGTTTGGCCTGGATATAGCACAGAATTCCCATTCTGTCACTGAACTTCCAACTTTTCACTGAAGACTCCTCCTCTCCAGGTTCAGTACAGCCTCTGACACTGGATAATTCCAGGCTCCTGAACATCCAACTTAGGTTCCATCCAGCCATGGTTCCACACTTGTATCTAATGGCTCTCTCCTAATAGTGACAACTCCGCTGCACCTCTTTCACTCTCCACTCACTGTCATTTCCTACCTAACCCCAATTTCTTTCATACATCCCTTAAACCTTAACCACTATTTTTATGCTGATAATACTAAACAGTAACATTTCTTGAAAAACTGATTACTCATCTTTCTTCATCCTCTCTGCCTCTTGATCAAGGAAAGCTTGCGGTTACCCCTAAACTTTTCAGTCAACTGCCTCAGACAAGCAGTTCTCTTGGGCAAGAAGAGCATCCTCAAACATGACCCTCTCTTCAGTCATCCTCGCAACTCACACCTTCCACTTGCTGCCTTTGGATATAATCATGGTATCTTCCTGACCCCAAACTTTCCTCTTACTATTCATCTGACTGGAGCACCTAGGAGACCTAATCCTGCAGCAGGAGCCCACTGTGCAAGGTGCTGTACAAATACAGACCAAAAAGACATTCCCTACTCAAAGAGAGAGAATCTCTTCTTGCATCACCACTTCCATATTACCTAGCTATGCTATTGCCTTGACTCCATTTCTAGGCCTTCATCTCCTCTCACTTGTTCTATGGCCTCCTTCAAGTGTCAACCCTCTAAACCCAAGCATATGCAGCAGAATGCCCTCCTTCTCATATGTACATATAAGCATGACCATGTCATTCCATCCTCAAACAAATCCATTGGTTCCCCAATCATTTTAGGAAACAACTCAATTAATCTTTGTTGTAAATCCTTCTGTGGAGTTGCACCAACTTCTGCTCACTTTCTTGTAACACCTGATTCACCTCTTAATTTTACTGCGGTTGGTGAAGGGCTTTTTCGTATGCATATCCAGCTGCCGGGAGCAATCTTCCTTTATACTTTGTTGACATCTCTCTGATTTGGAATGTAGCAAGCCACCTGGTGGGCAGAGCCAGGAGGACAACATCCCGCACACCAGAAGCAGATGGGCGGGACAGGAAGAGGAAGTATAAAAGGCCAGCCCAGCCAAGCCGAAAGGAGCTACCAAGGGAGACAGACATATCTTCCCTGCTGCTGAAGGGGGATCCTGAGGTGAACCGCAGCTGACCTGAGGGTCTGCACAAACTTCCCAAGACCCTGGCCACTCCCAACTCCAAGGAGCTGCTACCGCCACCCTTGGCGGTATATCCTGAGGATGACCCCTGGATACAGGTACACCCGAGAGGGAGAGTAGGAAGCAGCCCAGGGAAACCAGACAACAGTCTGGTTGAGAGCTGGCCTGATACAAGGTCAGTGTGTTGCAGGTGGATCCCTGCTGACCCAGTGGCAGACCACTCCACCACTGTTCGCCCCCTGGCCTGGGACACAGTGGAATTGGGTGGGCCTGCGTCCCCCCTGCCACTCCTTCTCCTTAAGCCAGGAGGCCTGCACTCCTTGGACATCTCTGCTGGAGCTCCAGAGCCTGTGTGTGGTGCTCACCTTTGCCAGAGCCTCACAGATGGTATTTGGACTACAGCTCTGCCTGACTGCAGGCTGGAGCCCTTATTGTTTACGGCCTCACCCTGCTTGAGGCCTACAGCTCTGCCTGACTGCAGGCCAGGCCCCTGACTGTTAGAAGTCCAGCCCTCAAGCAGGGGCGGGACAGTAAACATAGTACCACTCTATCCTGACAGCCAGCCAGAGCCCAGACTGTTTGCGGTCCTTCCCTGCTTGACGACCAGGGCCCATCGAGCACTGCTAATGCCCCCTTTCTTTGTTTTGAGTGTACTCTAGCAGACCAGACTGCGAGGAGGCATGGCCCCCCTCTGAGGTAGGTGCGGAGGGATGGCCACGACCACCTACATGGACCCTGGTTCATCTCGTCTCCTACAAACTTCTACGTGACTTTCTGATCAATGTTCATCTTCATTTACAAGAACTGAATACATGATACGATGCACATGTGTTTGACCAGGACTGCAGAATAAGCGAGTGTCTGCTGCAAAATCAGAGAAGACTCAAAATCATGCCCAGCATGACCATATCGTCATTATATCAACTTATCTGGAGATAAAGGGCCAGTGTTTTCTTTTAACCACTTGCACACCATATTTCCCTGACATGTGACCACTCCAATTAGATAAGTGAAGCAGCACCGCTTTTGATATATGAGATGTCAGACCACAGCCTACAGCAGGGGTAGTCAATAGGCAGACCGCAGGATAAATCCAGACTGAAGACACCAAAATCTTTTTACTTACTTATTATTGGGGGTTTTTTAAATTATTTTCTCTGAAGTCTGGACCTTGACTATACCTTGACCAAGAAATATGAACCTTGACAAAAAATAACTGACTGCCCCTGGCCTACGACGTTCAACATCAATCACATGGCCAACAGTTGCCCTCATGTTTAATAATGAGATGAGGAGGCTCCAAGGCTAGATATCTGCATGCAGTGCCCAATCATGAGATGCACAACCAAGACTTCTTGCATGTTGAGATCTGTAGTTTCCACAGGCTGCACTTCCACATTAAGAGAGGGCAGCTGCAACCTGTTAATTTATGCACGTGACCTTTGAGTTCTTGCCAATGCAGCTTTTGACTGGATAAAGTTTGGATACCCCAATACGCATCCAAAGGACTAAACAATTATACTTTTTCCTTCTGCCCTCAGATCCACAGGGCACAAGAATTATGGCAATTTACTAAGAGAAAAGCAAAGCTGCAAGCTGTTGCTTCAAGGTCTTAGGCAAGGAGATGGCCAATGGAGTTGCTACAGCAAGTGCTCCCAGAAGAGATTTGGGTATGGAAGTCTTTAATCTGAAAGACTTTACACATCATGAGAATTGCTTAAGGAAATCAAATCTCAAGTTCTTCAACCTCATTTCTACACTTGCCGAGTCTCACCATTTCAGAGCACCAGACTGACTTCTGAGAGCCCAGAAAGGCTTCACTGAAATTCAATACATTTATATTGAGTTAAGCATTTGGTGAATTTGATTTTGGCTTCCTTCACTGTCTGTATAATGACACCTGTTACACAGACTGTACAGCATTTCTATCACGCTTTAGGGTACAAATCAGTAAAAATTAGTTTACTAAACCCTTTTTCCTTTATATAGCACTGCCATCAACCACTCTGTCTTTATCTTTAAAAAAATTACTGCAAACAGGAGGCTGGATGGCTCACACTATTAACGGGACACAATTTTTCACCTCTAGGCTGCTGGTACAAATCTAGCTCAAATCAGTAGTGACTAGCAGCTCAGACTATCTGACAAATGTTTAACGAATTATGCACATTAGTTTAGGGGCACTTGGGTTGAGAACTCATCATCCACCAACGCTGTCATTTAGTGACAGTTTTATGGCAGAAATCGCAGGAGAGGGGGAAACCTGAATGGGTCGTAGCGAGTGAGTTCCATTCTCCCCACTAGAGATGGTTCCTCTAAGTCAAGGTTGAGGCATTAAGGAGATGCTTATACTGCAAATGCCTATGCTATGCCTCTCCACAGAGAACTTCATATGAGAGATTTAAAGCTCACATTACCTCTTATCTTAGATTCTTCTTTATTGTCGTATTTGGTCTACTGTGCTTTGGATACCTTGGTCTAAATTTTGTGAGTGTCTCAAACAGCCTCCAGCACTCACTATGGGAGTGGATCTTACTTCTCCTACATGCCTAGTCAAGGCTTTACATCTCCCCTTCATCCTAATACAGACTGCCTCAGGTTCCCAGTCTTGAACCACTTGTCTATATCTTATCTCGCTATGGGAGAACTCAATGCTAGATCAGAAATCACTTTTCAGAGAGGACATCTAACTTTACATCTCCCTCATTTCATTCTCTTCATTTACCTTATTTCTTGGTCCGTCAGCTCAAATCTATAGCATACGAACGGCCACGCTGGTTCAGACCAAAGGTCCATCTAGCCCAGTATCCTGTCCTCTGACAGTGACCAATGTCAGGTGCCCCAGAGGGAATGAACAGAACAGGTAATCATCAAGTGATCCATCTCCTGTCACCCATTTCCAGCTTCTAGCAAACAGCGGCTAGGGACAACATCCCTGGCAAATAGTCATTGATGGACCTATCCTCCATGAATTTATCTAGGTTTTTTTTGAACCCCGTTATAGTCTTTGCCTTCACAACATCCTCTGGCAAGGAGTTCCATGGGTTGACTGTGCATTGTGTGGAAAAAAATGTCCTTTTGTTTGTTTTAAACCTGCTGCCTATTTTCATTTGGTGACCCCTAATACATGTGTTATGGGAAGGAGTAAATAACACTTATTTACTTTCTCCACACCAATCATGGATTTTATAGACCTCTAGCATATTTCCATCCCGCCTTACTCGTCTCTCAGTCCTATTAATCTCTCCTCATATGGAAGTCATTCCATACCTCTAATCATCTTTTGCCCTTTTCCAATTCCAATTTTTTTTTATTTTTTTTTTTGAGGTGGGGCGACCACATCAGCATGCAGTATTCAAGGTGTGGGCGTACCATGGATTTATTTAGAAGTAATATATTTTCTGTCTTATTATCTATCCCTTTTTTAATGCTTCCCAATATTGTTAGCTTTTTTGACTGCTGCTGCACATTGAGGTTTTTTTCCCCCCAGAGAACGATCCATGACTCCAAGATCTCATAATTTCCTATTAAATGTTTTCAAAACTAACTTCTTCCTTGTGGGTAGAATTGCCTCTAATCTCATGCCATGCATTTATTCACCTCTTCCTCCTTTATACATACACAAATCAATCTTATGTCTCTCTGAGGCTATTCATCACCTTAACTTATGCTCCCAAAACCACAAAATTTGGAGACATCCTGGACCATTAGCCTTTTTCTTCTCATCTGCAAGTCATCCAATACCATCCTCAGAATACGCTCACTGCTGAAATCTTTATTTATGCTTTCATCACTTCTTGTCTCAATATTTATCAATGTCTTTTTGTAGTCTTTTTGAAGGCTTACACTCAACTTCAGGGGTTCAGAATGTTGCATCCAGACTATTCTCTCCTTTCACGAAGCATGACTATATTACCCCATCTTTCACTATGGTTACTGGCTTCAAGTCCATCACCAACTGAAAACTCCTCTCCTAGCTTTCATAACTAGGGACTTGTTGCACCCAATCACTGTCATAACCACTTAAAATAATTCCACTCCTCCAGTGTTTGCTACCTTTCAGTCCTCTCTTTAAAACGTCCCAACACTGCAAGTGACTCTCACTCAAGTTGACTTTGTCTTCCCTTTACAACACCTCAGACATTTCTTTTTTATCTTGCCTTCATCACTTCCTGTTTGACATAGAACATTGTTTTACAGATGCTGGAGCTCAGATGCTCAAAATACACCCCAAGAGGCCAAATACACTTTACAAAGTCTTAAATACTGCCTATGGCCCATTTCTCAACTGCTTGGTGACGATCAAAGCTGATCAGCTATAGGTTTTTAATCACTGGTAAATTCAAAACATGAAGTGTCTATTCCTTTGTCAAGGAAGTACAAATATCATAGTCACCTCTACTTAGCATTTATGTCAATTTTAATACAAATTGGGTGTGGGCTTCAGACTGCTTGCCAACTGCTAATATTTCACTCATTCATCAGAGTTTAGGTACCCTTAATTATACTGCCTTTCCTCATCTCTGCACTTTCTATGCCCCTCACTGTGAGTTAACATTTACTAATCTTTACTGCTTGTATATTTCTACTATTGTTTTTCTCTCTACATGTCACTTTTCCCTTTCTACCTGCAAGAGTCTCTATATCCAACTTAAGGTACTCGTCTTTCAACAAAAGTATGAACATCATATAGAAGGTGCTTTTTAATAATACATTGTATACATGCTGAGGGAGAGGGCCCAAGTGTATTCTATACTATAACACTGGTAAGATTTTACTAACTGGCATATAAACCACTCTCATTATGAGCAGCAGTTGGGAATTCAGCCTTAGGAGAAACATTTATTACCCTGGTATAACTGATCACTACAGATTAGAATGAAATTGAGTAAATGGCAAACTAACACAAGTAAAATAAAATAATCTGAATGGAACACAGACTATCTAAAAATCCTCCTATACAGCAAGTGAATAAAATGCTGTGAGAACCTCACCCCAAACAATTGGATTTATTATGGAAAAGCAACAATTTCAACCTTTATGCTCCCTGATGCAATCAAATTAGCTAGGAGTCAAGGTCAAAATCATCATTTAGACAAGCCACATGAGAGTCATTTATACTCTTTGCAAAGTAAAATACCCAACTACAGCTCACTAATATGCCAGTCTGGTGAGCATCAAGCACCTATTTTGACTTAATCATTTTACTGAGGAATTTTATAGTTACAGCAAAGTTACTCAGACAAGTGACATTGTAATAAGATGCACCTTGTTACCCTATGTGTCTGTACCCTCTGTTTTCAGTTTTAAACCCACTTAGTTTACAGACAAAACATGCAGCTTTTACTGTCATCAGTACTGCAGAGGCGGTCTAGCTATGGAGGAGCAAGCTGTGTTCTATTTTGCTTCATGAATCAACAGGCTTGCCAGCTCAGTTCCGATTCCAGAACCTTTATGTTGATAATGTTAAGAAGCAGAAAGAACACAGCTTGAAATTCAGAAAGCAAGCTCTGCTTTCAGTACTTAAAGCTAGAAAAAAAGTTCACTTTCCATTTGTAAAATGAGCATTTATATTAATATAAAATTTTGCAACTGTATAGTACCTTTCCTCAGAAGATTTCAATATGCTTCATAAACAAATGTATGACTGGTGAGTATTAAATTGCTATGCACACCTGTGTAAGTGTACACTCATTCTCACACCCCTACTCTTACCAACTTACCACACCACAATCACTAATGCCAACATTTCCAAAGTTTTCTGATTTTGGATACCTCATTTTATGGATGTCCAATATCAATTACCTTAAGCCTGATTTTTACAAGCTCTCACTCACTTCCAACTGAAGTCAAGGGGAGCTCACCTAATTAGTAAGCTGCAACTGGAAATTTTAATTTGTTAAGACTAAATGACTGATGTGACCTGTCTAAATGACTTTTGACCTCTGAAAGTCTGGTCCAAGGTATCTTAAAAATTGAGATCCCCATTATCGGTAGCCACTTTTGAAAATCTGGGCCTACATACAGAATTCTAAGATGTCAGAAGTAGCTACAAAAATGTTAGCATGGAATTGGTGGCCGCAGGAACTCAGTATAATGAAAATGAGGACAAACATTAAAGCACCAGGCTTAAGAAAAGGTTCTTAACTTAACTGGGACAAGAGTAAGTAAAGTTAATGTGATTAAAATTAAGCATGTGCATATATCTTTGTAGGATCAGGTCCTAAATGTTTGTCATTTTGCTACTGATCAGATATTATGATCCCATCATTAAAACTAAAACAGCACTGCAAAATCACTGAAATCTACCAATTTAGGCACTTTACCCCACCCACACTTTACCATGGTGATGTGTTAATAATTATGTCTTCATGCAAAGAAAAAGTATTTGCCTATGCAACTAGAATTTTGCAAAACCAAATTAATATCTACTACTAACACTTCTAGAAAGAGAAAATAATGGAAAGGGGGAAAAAAGCATTGGCTATTAACCCTCAGAGGTCATACCTACACTACAAAAAACATTTTAAGCATATTACATAATGTGTTAACACATGTTAAAATCCTAGTGTAGACAAGGTAAATTGTAGGTTTAACGGATTAGCCAGTCAAGATAAATCCTAACAGAAAGCATACTTTTCCAGCCAACACATTAAAACTATAACTTATCCTGTCTACACCAGGATTTTAACATGCATTAATGATTAGTTAACATGTTTAAAATATGCTTTTTCCCTAGTGAAGACAAGGCCTGAAATTCTTAAAGCCAAGCAAATATATGTTTTACTACTGTATATTGCCTTAAAAGTTGCATACATTTGCTTTAAACTTATGACTGTACCAAAAGGACTGTGGATGTGTAAACCTAGTTTAATAAATGCAAAGACAACCCTTCAGTCACTGGAACAAACCCACGCACTGAAGTGACTGGAAATCAGTAGCATTGCAGAAGGAGAAGGAACAGCATGTACTCCCAGACATCCTCATTCAACATATCACTTCCTATAGCAACCACACAGATTCACAGCCCATAAACAATCCCACTGTGCTAGGCAATGGAGGTGGTGGTGGTTTTGCTCCTCCACGAATACTCTGCTCCTACTGCATGGAGGACCAGCTCCCTCTGGTTGGGTACTGTTTCTTTCCCTTATATCAGACTTTGTCTCTGCTGAGTTTAGAAGTACCTGGAGACAGAGATGCAGAATTCTTCCCAGGCAGAAACTCTCACCACCCACATCAATACTCCCCCTCTACCTGAGAGATTTAGAAGGTCAAATATGTCATGATCCTTGACACAGTAGATCCATCACCATGATTTTTGTCTTGTCAAGCAAGCACTGGTCCTTGAGAGGAAATATGAAGGAAAACAGGTGTCCTTCCCAAGGATGGCAGACTCCAAAAAGGGGATGAAGGAATAAGGTGATATCACATGGGGAGCTACAAATAATGTGAGGTTACCTATGAACAAAGATGACCAAGGAGGATGATGGGAGGGAGGCATCAGATTATGGGTGCTCCACTCTTTCTCCAAGAGAGGGTGCCTATAGGGATAGCACATGGCAGTCTCCCCACCTGGGTACTCAGGGGTCTCTCCAGGGCTGGATTAGTGGGTTTATCTGGAGTAGCTCTCTTCAGGGAGTTCAATGTCTCTGGTTCTAGCGCTTTTGGCCTCTCGAGGGAGAGATCAGGTGGGTCAGGTCCCCCAAACACTGGGTATGCTGTCAAGGGGTCACAAGGAAGGTCTCTCCAGAACAATGGGAGCTCTCGCTTACAGACAAAGAGATGAGCCCCAATCTTTCTTGGAGAAACAGAGCCCCCCCCAGCCAATCCCAGCAAGCTGGCAAGGGAGGATCGCCACAGAGAACTGGGCTCTCCTACCCGAGAGGCTTGTGTGGGAGCCCCTTCCTAGGGGCAAAGAGATACCTACGGGGTAAGAAGAGTTTCCCTCTCAAAGGATGAGAGTCCCTGTCCCGTAGCATGACTAGAAGGGGACAGGGCTGCTTCTCCCAGGGGTCTCTGTGAGGGGGAAGCAAATGGGGATTCTGGTGGGAAGGCGGCTCTGCGGGTCTCAGTCCTGGGGAACCCCCTGCCCAAGCGGGGTCCTGCATTGGGGTCCCCCCAGAGGGGAATGTCCCCTCCCCCACGGTACCTTCTTGACGGTGCGGGGCGCCTCGGTGACGGTGCCGTCGGGGCTGACCATCGCCTCCCGCCCGGCGCCGCCGTCCCCGCCGTCCCGGTGCCGGTGCTGCGGGTGGTGCGGGTCGCTCCTCTTCATGGCCGAAGCCTGCGGCACCTTGGCGGCCGCGGGGGGCAGCCCGGCCGCGGGGAGCCCGGGGCAGCCGCTCACGGGAGGCCGCTCGGCCCCGCACCCCGCGCCGGGGGCCGCCACCGCCGCCTCACGCTCCCCGGCCGGGGCCGGCAGCGGGCAGGGCGCCCCGGCCACGCCGAGCCCCGGCGGGGGGAGAGGCCCCGGCTCGGCCGGGCGGGATGGGGCTGCCGCCCCCTTGTCCCTGGGGCCGCCCAGCTCCTTCAGCTCCACGGCGGGGGCCGCCACCTGCACCGACATCGCCGCTGCCGCTGCTCCCCGTCCTCCGGCTCCCTCAGACCCGGCCGCCCCCTCCCCTCAGCGACCGCCGCTGCGCGGGGCACCACGGGACATGGAGTTCGCCGCCAGGGCTGCGGAGCGCCGGCTGGGCCCGCCAGGACTACAGCTCCCGGCGTGCTGCGCGCCGAGCGCCCCGCCTCATGGCGGCGGGGAGCGCGGGGTGCCATGGGAGGTGTAGTTCTCACCTGCCCGGCGCTGCGGCTGGGGGTTCCGGCAGGGCAGTAACGTGGGAGACTGGCGCAGATCCCGTTGCTCTCCTGTTTCCCGAAGCCCCAGGGGCATCCACTGAGCCATTCCCTAGGCCTGGCTTCTGGGTCCCTCCTTCTCCACGTCTGCAGCTGCAAGAATTCCCACCAGCCCTTGGCTTGTACCTCTTTCACACCCCATCTTCGTGGGGGATGTTTTGGGGGGGGGGCAGGGGGGGTGTTTGTCTGTTGAGCAGCTTGTAAACTCTTCAGGGCCAGAACTACATGTGCATGTAAGGCCCAGATCTTGCAAACACAAAGCACATCCGCACAGTCCTGCTAAAGTCCGACTGTTCAAGTGAGTAAAGCTTGAATATTTGCAGAATGGGGCCCTACATTACAAACAATATATTTGTTTTTAAAAACACCATTATTTATGTTGCAATTATGCTTAGAGGCCTCAACCACAACTGCGTGAAGCACAGTACAAATAGTTCCTGCCCCAAGCAGCTTACAGGCTAAATAGATAACACAGTCAAAGTATCGGAGGGGAAACTTGGCGTATACAAAGACTTCCTCAAGGTCACGCAGCAGCGACAGGAATAGAAGCTACCACTTCTAACTCCTAGAACCCATCACATAATCTACTCTGCTACCTTAGCAGCTCTACAGACTTGGAGCCTACTCGCCTGCAACAATACATCAACATCTGTTGGTGTTTTGTACAGAGGCAGGAACATCTGTTTTGAGGGAGACCCTGGTGACCTTCATGTGTCTACAAGGATACAGTTAGCAGCACAAACTTTTTTTCCTTTCAAAACAATTTTATTGGCTTTATAAAATATTAGATACCCAAAAGTTCCATTAACGGAGAGTCAGGGTGGTCTCGTGCCTTTCCAGAATGTCAGCTACATGCCAAAGCTTTGAAAACTAGGAAATGAAACATTGAGGTAACGCAAACTTAAACTTCTAAAACCACAAAATACAAAGTTAAGGTGCATGCTACCCCTGCTCTGTCATTGCTTCTTTGCTCCCGGAGAGCAAGTGTCTCTTTGAGGATGCTTAAAAAACAAAAACAAAAACCTGCTCTTTTGGAGACCCAGTTCTTTGTCAAAGCTGTAGTCATTGAACTGGGTTTTCAAAGCCATAGTTTTATTACTATTATTTATTTGTTTGTATTCCCACAGTCCTAGGGGGCAGAGTCATGGACCAAGACCCCATGCTATGCTAGGTATAGAACATAAGAGCAGCCATACTGGATAAGACCAAAGGTCCATCTAGACCAGTATCCTGTCTTCTGACAGTGGACAATGCCAGGTGCCCCAGAGGGAAAGAAGAGAACAGGTGATCATCAAGTGATCCATCCCCTGTCACCCCTTCCCAGCTTCTGGCAAGCAAAGGCTAAGGACATCATCCCTGCCCATCCTGGCTAATAGCCATTGATGGATCTATCCTCCATTAACTTATCTAGTTCTTTTTTTAACCCTGTTACAGTCTTGGCCTTCACAACATCCTCTGGCAAAGAGTTCCATGAGATGACTGCATTGTGTGAAAAAAATACTTCCTTTTCTTTGTTTTAAACCTCCTGCCTATTAATTTAATTTGGTGACCCCTAGTTCTTGTGTTATGAAAAGGAGTAAATAACACTTCCTCCACACCTGTCATGATTTCATAGACCTCTATCATATCTATCATGGACATTCCCTAAGTCAAATTCCTGCAGATTTGTGGTAGGAAAAAAGGAGAGGGTGTATACAGTTTATAATGTTGTGACACACTCAGATACCATAGGGATGAATGCTGCATAAGTCAACTGATGGATATAGATGCTGTAGTCATCCTACTGATATATACTATATATATTCTAAACACAGGAAAAGTCAATACCCTCCTACAGTATTTGCTTTTTCATGGCACCCCGTGCACTATAGACATGAACTCAAGATGGTTCAGACTGTCTCTACTTAATAGCATTTGTGCATTTGAGATGAGCAATCTGATTTTCCTACAGCTATTGATTTGTTCTGGCAATGTCTCTGGGCCGGCCTGTGTGATCATAGGTTTCATTCATTTAATTAAAGAAAAGGAGACCAGATGGCCAGATAACTCTGACATTTGTCCCTGAGGGTGAGTATGGTTAAACATATTCACTGCCAATATTTCTCAGATTCCTTGAAACCTCTCTTCTGTGACCAACAAAATACTTATTTGGTTATTCAGGTAGCTTGGGAATCCTCTGCATATTTATCTCCTTATCCCTTCCAAAAACACCTACATTCAAAAATGCTTTTGATGAGAACACTCATCTCTTCTTGAGCTCAATTCCATCCATCTTAGGTCCTTATATTGTCCCCAATACCATGGCATCTGAGCCTCTCTCAGTCTTTAATGTATCAATACTCACAGGACACCTGTGAGATAGGGAAGTATTATCCCCATTTTACAGATGGGGAACTAAAGACAGAGGATGAAGTGACTGGCCCAAGGTCACACACAAGCAGTCTGTGGCATAGCAAAGAATTGGACCTGGGTTTCCTCACACTCTAGTCCCTGGCCACCCTTCCTTCTGCTCTGTGCCTCGGTAAAGTAGGAATACAATTCACACTCCACTCGCAAGATTAAAAATCACTAGTAATTATGGATCAGTCAGCTCATCCTCCAGAAAATATCACAACCACCTCATGGAGGGTAAATATCTGCAGATTGGAAACACGCCCCCGTTTAAATTTTCTTGGACATTTTTCATTTAGGTCTGATCTAGGCTTAAAGGTTTTGCTGTCATAGCTATGTTGGTTAGGCGCATGAGCGCCCCCCCCCCACAACGGGCATAGCTATACCAGGAAAAAGCTGTAGTATATATGTTATTATACCACCGAAAAAGTCCCTTTGAGGGTATAGTTTGTTTCATTCAGGGGACATGTATAACCTGATTTTCTGCTAGGAAGGTTTGCCCGTATATCTACATATTCTAGCATAGACAAGGCCTTAGATAGTGATCTACCATGACCTGTTTAGCTTGAGAACTCCCACAAGTCCATAGACCAAGGAGACTCTGGGGCACTTCAGGGCTATGGGGTATCTTGTGTAGTAACAATCAAGGGTGGCATTTGCTCCCTTTTGCAATTTCCTACAAATTCTAAGCCTCTATCTTTAAAAGAACGTTTCTCTCTGTCCTGTAAATCACTCCATTAGCTGCCTTCTAAAGCCAGCCTTGCAGAAAACGCTCTCTCAAAAACATAACTAGCGGCAAAGGTGTATCCAACTTCTCCCTCAGCCATTCTCTTCAATGAGGTATAGATACCTAGATGAGCCATTTAAATGCAAACATTTTTGAGAATGGGTGATCTCAGGAGCAAATACTTGATGGAGTCAAAGCACTTTTTGGAAAGCACTAGATACAATGTGCCAGGTTCTGCTCTTGTTTATGCCATTGAGGTGCCAGGGCTGCCACTTCGAGGAAGAATTGGGCCCATTATCTCTATGCTCTTCCCCACCTCTTTTCCCCTTGTGTTCTCCACAATGAGACCTATTCCTGGCCCCTAGCCTCAGCTGCAAGGAGTTTAGGTTTCTCCCTGCCCTTCACCCATGTAATGTTTTCTTGTAGGCCTCGTCTCTAAAATAGACATGGGAATGCCACTGGTCGGTTTAGCATCCTCCATGCTTCTGAAAGCAAGATGGCAGAGGGAGAGCTTGGAAACCAGTGTGAGGGAGAGCAGGTTATGGGATGTAACAGAGGAAGGGGGGAATTTTTCAAAAAAGCATGAAAATAGCAGTTTACAGGAGGCACCAAAGGGAACTGTGGGAACTTGAGTTCCCACAATTCCCCAGGGAGGAGTGTTGTTATCCCACAAGGCGCTGTGAAAACATCCCACAAGGCAGTGTGCTGGACAGGCGAATGGGGCACACTGGGATGCTTACCCATAGTGCAGCCTGTCTTTTGCTGATATAGCCTCTTGCAGCGAGGAGGTGGCACTGGCAAAGGCAGACGAGTGCACATACGTTCTAGTGACACTGAAACATGGGCGGCCATATGCCAGCAAAAATGCTACCTGTAAAACCTTTTAGCCTAGGTGTGACAGAGATAAATCCTACGTCTGGGGATTTATTCCAATATCATGCCTTGATGGCCTTCCACAGATGTCATTCCACCAGTACAAATCCGTACATCATTATGGTCTTGTGTGGACAAACATTCCTAACCAGGCCTTGTAACTGGTAAGGCCAGTCCTGCATCCCGCAGCACGCATGAGTTGGAATCTTCCTATCCTTTCCTTTCACAAGTACCTTCTTGCTTAATAGTTAAGTCCAAAACAGACTGCGAAGAGTTACAAGAGATCTCACAAAACTGGGTGACTGGGCAACAAAATGGTAGATTAAATTTAATGTTGATAAATGCAAAGTATTGCACACTGGAAAAGATAATCCCAACTATGCATACAAAATAATGGGGTCTCAATTAGCTTTTTCCACTCAAGAAAGAGCTTGGAGTCATTGTCGATAGTTCTCTGAAAACATCCACTCAATGTGCAGCAGCACTCAAAAAAACCACTAACAGCATGTTAGAAACCACTAAGAAAAGAATGGATAATAAGACAGTAAATATAATGCCACTATATACATTCATGGTACGCCCACCCATGGAATACTGTGTGCAGTTCTGGTTGTCCTAGCTAAAGAAAGCTATATTAGAAATGGGAAAAGTAAAGGGAATTTCAACAAAAAATGATTTGGGGCATGGAACAGCTTCCAGATAAGGTGAGATTAAAAAGATTGGGACTTTTCATCTTGGAAAAGAGATGACTAAGGAGGAAGATATGACAGTGGTCTATAAAATCATGAATGGTATGGAAAAAATGAATAAGAAAATGTTATTTACTCCTTCACATAACAGAAGGACCAGTTTATAGGCAGCAGGTTTAGAACAAACAAAAGAGTACACTTCACACAACGTACTGTCAGCCTGTGAAACTCGTTGCCAGGGGATGTTGTGAATGCCAAAACTAGAACTGGGTTCAAAAAGATTTAGATACGTTCAGGGAGCACAGGTCCATCAATGGCTTTTAGCCAAGATGCTCAGGGATGTAACCCCATGCTCTGGATATCCCAAAGTCTCTGACTGCCAGAAGCTGGGACTGGATGGATCACTCAATAATTGCCCTGTTCTGTTCATTCCCTCTGAAGCATCTGACCTTGACCACTGTGAGAAGACAGGATACTGGGCTAGATGGTCCATTGGTCTGACCCAGTATGGCCGTTCTTACGTACTTGGAGTAACTAGCAATGAGCATGTTTCAAATGATAAAGTGGGCCCAGGTCTAATAAGCACCACAACTTTCTGATGTTTGCTTGGAGCTCATCAATCTGCAAAATTGTGTTGGTAAGTACAAGGGAAGGTCTTGTTGCTCAGTGAGGTTGCTGATCTGATGAGGCCCACAAGGTCAAAAGGACATTTGCCCTGGAGCCCAGCTGTGCAACCCGTCTGTGTGTGACTTGCAGCTTCATTGAATGTTCCATGTGCAGAAGAAACTCCATAGGGCAGGCCCTTTGTGCTGTTGTAATCCTTAGCTCAGCTGGCCTAGAAGCAGCAGCAAGGCACACAAAGATGAAAAAATAATTCGAAGCGGTTAAAGGTGGTTGATCCACAAAGTGGATCATAAAGGGGTTATGTTCTATGTTTGCTTCTTTAGGATGTAAAAAGGAGGCCAGGGAACTGGTTTTAACTGAAAGGAAAATAACGAATACACAAGAGGGTGTTGTTTACATTAGCAACTTTGGGCTCCTCCCTTTCTCTTCCAGGAAGACTCGATCTGCAATTGGAAAATGTACTTGGAGCTGACATGCAGGAAACTGTGGGTGAACCCTGATTAATTGAGCAGAAGTGATTTTCGATTCAGGCTGTTTACAGCTCTTGTTTTAGTTGACACTTAATTCAAATGCTTAGGACAAAAAAAACCTCTGTTAAAATGCAACCACCCCAGTGACATGCTTAGTAATCTGACAGTTCACATCCCTGAAACCTCCAATGAGTCCTTCACCAAAGCCAGAACCAACAAAATGTAACACTCTTTGATATTTCAAAAGGTAAATCCAAACATTCAAAACAAACCAAAACTGCTTTCCGGGCCTTCATGATACATGCAGGGACCGGACTAGGTGACCTCCTGAGGTCCCTTCCAACCCTGCTATTCCATGATTCTATGATCATAAGGAAACAAACAGTAGGGCACAAATTCATTTCCACTGCTCATTTCCATCTTGCAAGTCACCTTTAACCAAATATCTTCAGACTACAAATCAATACAAGAAAAGATTCAGGCTGCAAGTGAAGACCATGTTTGAGAAGGGGGAGAAGAATGTTATTTTAGCTGAACAAGTCTGAGCATCGCTAGAAAGTACCCTCATTTCATTCAAGGGTGTCACTGCGAACCCCTTGCAACCCTCCCAGTGAAAGGGTGGGGAGCCTATTGTAATGATACTGAGAGTGGCCCCATGCCTTCATAGTACAGTCAGCAGTTTCCTAGGTTGTGGTTTGTTTAATAGCAGCATAGGCCAGAGGAAACTGAATGCTCCCATTTACATTAGCGAAGCGAGGACGTGTTGTGTGTATTGGTTAGAGGATAAGCTGGGTAGTTAGGACTCCTTATTCCTATTCCAGTTTCTCCCAAGGTTTGCTTTGTAACCTTAGCTAAATCACTTAGGGTCAGACGGTGGTCAGAAGTGCAGTAAATGTCCCAGACGTGCTTGTACACTCTGCACAGGGACTCCTTGTTTATCCTTGTTCAGTGGCTCCAGATAACAGTTTCTCAGGCCTTGGCTACACTTGAGAGTTACAGTGCTGTTGGTGGCTTTATAGCGCTTTAACTCACTCCCCGTCCACACTGGCAAGGCACATACAGCGCTGTATCTCCCTGGCTACAGCGCTGCTTGTACTCCACCGCCGCGAGAGGAATAAAGAGTATAGTGCTGCTGCTGCAGCGCTGGGGTGCCAGTGTAAACAGGGAATAATCTTAGTACGCTGTAACTGACCTCCGGAAGCTTCCCATAATCCTTTTAAGTAACGATTACTCTCTTTGTTTTCTTGTGATGCCTCTGTATTTTGTTGTGAACTCTGGGCGCCCAGAGCTACTTATCAAAAAAACAAACACAGCTCCTGTTTGCTATGAGTGAGCAGAGGCAGGCAGGGGGCTCCCTTTGGAACACCCACAGCTAGCGTTTGCTTGAAGAGAGAGGGGGAGGGCGCTAGAGGAGAGAAGTAGCACAATGCGCGGGAGGGAGGGAGCAAGGGTCCGTTTCGGGGAGGCTGCTTGTCAGCTGCGTTTGCTTTCAGTGAGTGAGAGAGGGGTGGGGGTCGGAACTTGCAAGGCAGCTGCTGACACAGCGTCGGCTCCAAAAATCCACTCTCTCTCTCTCTCTCCCCCACACTCCCTGTCACACTCCACCCCACCCCCCCTTTTGAAAAGCACATTGCAGCCACTGGAACGCTGGGATAGCTGCCCATAATGCACTGCTCCCAATGCCGCTGCAGGTGCTGCAAATGTGGCCACGACAGTGCGCTGGTAGCTATCAGCGTGGACGGACTGCAGCGCTTTCCCTGCTCAGCTGTACAAAGACAGGTTTAACTCCCAGCGCTGTACAGCTGCAAGTGTAGACATACCCTCAGTTTCTTTTTCTAGTTGCATGCACTGCAAATTTAACCTGGGATCTGGAAGTCAAGCTGGGTTTTGCTAGCTATAAGGACGCTGCCTTCGAAGCCTAGTAAACCATACTGCAAGTTATGCAGATGGGAGCAGGGATGGAGTCCAGCTCTTTCCCCCAGAGCTGGGCTGACTCAGACAAGTAGTAAAAAGGTATTTTTGACACTCCAGGCAATACCCATGAATCTGTGTATGCATGGGGGCAGCTCCCCTCAGGAGGGAGGTCATAGTTTTGCACACTTTTTTGACCATAGCAGCACTGTAATCTCTCTCTACCTCAGTTTCTCATTTTTTAAATGGAGAAAAAAAATGAGAGAGAGAGAGATGTAAGGAGGCTGCCTTAGCGAATGTTTGCAAGTCATCTCACCTCACCATCATGGGAGAATGGTTATCCCCTGCAGCTGAGCTCTGCTTGGCATAACAGAGTGGCAGGAGGGGCACATCAGAAAAACCAGTTAACACAAGTTAGAGAAGCCTAGGGGCTTCTCTAACTTATGTCACTGGTCTAGGTCCCTAAAAGACCTTCCACTAGTGGAGCAGAGCTGGGGCAAGAAGGCAGCTAGCAAAGGAGCCAGCTCTGCTGGCTTTGCGTGACTAGAGAGTTCCCTTCCACTAGGGAATTATCCACTGGACATTTGCAACCAGAATGGAACAAAAGGATTGGATTGTAAGGGAGAATGTGTCCCTACAAGTGCAAAGTATTTGCTTCTTCAATGATGACAGGTAACTGCATTTCAGTGTTTTCTGTGAAGTACTTTAGGACACTGGTGGGAAAGATACTATGGTCAAGTCTGCACTAAAATCTTTTGCCAGTACAGTAATATTAGTTAGTGGTGTGATATTTTTTTGTTTTAAACATTTCGATACTGGCAACAGCCCTAGTGCTGACACAGTTGTATCTGCAATAAACATACTTTTCGCACTATAGTTTATTTTGCTCGGGAAACCAATACAAGCTACACTGCCAAAAGCTCTTTTGCCAGTATAAGCTGCATCTACACTAGGAGGGTTTGCCAGTTGTGACAAAGTTCCTCCTCTACCTTGCTGGGTCCTGCACTTATTGGCAGATTTGCTCACCTCAGTGATCTTCCCCACAGTCTGGGTCAACTTCTCCTGTGTCTGATCAGGAGTTGGGAGGTTTGGGGGGAACTCGGGCCCACCCTCTACTCCGGGTTCCAGCCCACGGCCCTGTGGATTGCAGCTGTCTATAGTGCCTCTTGTAACAGCTGCATGACAGCTACAGCTCCCTGGGCTACTTCCTCATGGCCTCCTCCAAACACCTTCTTTATTCTCACCACAGGACCTTCCTCTTGGTGTCTGATAACACTTATACTCCTTCGTCCTCCAGCAGCACAGCCTCTCACTCAGCTCCTTGTGCCTCTTGCTCCCAGCTCCTCACACACACTTCCTCTCCTCTGGCTCCCCACCTGCCTGACTGGAGTGAGCTCCTTTTTAAACCCAAGTGCCCTGATTAGCCTGCCTTGATTGGCTGCAGGTGATCTAATCAGCCTGTCTGCCTTAATTGGATCTAGCAGGTTCCCGATTACTCTAGTGCAGCCCCTGCTCTGGTCACTCAGGGAACAGAAAACTACTCATCCAGTGACCAGTATATTTGCCCTCTACCAGACTCCTGTACCCCACTGGCCTGGGTCTGTCACACAGTGTAGCTCTACAGAGAAACCTTTTCTACTGAGACATGGCCGGTCTGCCTACTTATGTGACTCCCATCACCATAGCATTAGGTGCCAAAGAAAAGTAAGTTACAGTTGGGCCCGATTATCACTCACATCCTACAGTTCACTCCAAGGTGCAGTTCAGGTACAGAACAACTAGCAGAACCAAAAGGCAGCATAATTCTGGGGTCACTGAAACTGGCAATGAGTACGAAACTCATGAGCCACTGCTCTGGCCAAGGAATGCTAGTGAGAGAACCGAATCAATAAGAATCCAGACGAGGAACAAATATTTAACAATGGGCTCTTCAGTCTGGCAGAGAGAGGTCTGACATGAACCAGTGGCGGGAAGTTGAAGTGAGACAAATTCAGACTGGAAATAAGGTGCACACTTTTGACAGGGAGGGTAACTGACCATTGGAACAGTTTATCTAGAGTCGTGGTGGATTCTCCATCACTGACCATTTTTAAATCAAGACGGGATGTTTTTCTAAAAGCTCTGCTCTAGGGATTTCTTGTGGGGAAGTTCTGTGGTCTGTGTTACACAGGAAGTCAGATCAGCTGATCACAATGGTCCCTTCTGGGCTTGGAATCTATGAATCTATGGATTGTAGTGGAAAGGAAGCCAGATAAAAGGGGAAATAAGAAAATGGCCGTGGAAAATTATAGGCCTTTAGTTCTGGGAGTGAGATATCACATACAGAAGATTATTACTCAAGGGGGAGGGCATGAAATAGCTCAATTCTAGGAGATCACAGGCTTTGACTGTGACTAGGCATAGGAAATCCACCCAGGAGCCTTAAATATTAGGTTGACATAGCTACATTGCCCAGGGCTGTGAAAAATCCATAGCTATGCTAACCTATCCTCCAGTGTGGATGCAACTATGTTGATGGAAGGATGCTTTCATTGGCATAGGCTGCGTCTCCACTAGGGAGTTATGCTGACAGCGACGGTGACATCACTTTTCTGGTATAGACTCTGTAATGTAGACATAGCCTCAGATGCAGCACACCAAAGTATGGGCAGTTCTCCTTAGCCACTGAGGACAGGACAAGAAGCAATGGGCTGAAATTGCAGCAGGGGAGACGTCGGTTAGACATTAAGAAAAACTTCCTCACTGTCAGGGAGGTTACGTAGGGAGGTTGTAGAATCTCCATCACTGGGGATTTTTAAGAGCAGGTTGGACAATACTAGATAGAAATCTAGACTGGTCTAGATAATACTTAGTCCTGCCTTGAGTGCAGGGGACCGGACTAGATGACCTCTCGAGGTCCCTTCCAGTTCTATGAAACACCTGTCAGGGATGGTGTAGGTAACACTTAGTCCTCGGTGCAGGGGACTGGGCTGGATGACCTCTCAAGGTCCTTTCCAGTTCTACATTCTGTGATCCTCCCTCTGGGGGGAGGATGAGAGAACAAACAGCATATGACAGACAGATGTGTAGTCATGGTCCTTAATACACAACTGGTAGGCGCTCAGGTACTTTGGTGATGAGTGTGGTATAAAAACCTATACAGAATAGAATAGAAATAGTGCTCAACGGCGCACGTGTACATTTTTGTGTGGTCAGAGTTGCAGGTACACAACTGAAAGGCAGGTAGGGTCCCTTTTGAAAATGTGTCCCTACGTTGGCATAGGTATAACCATGGAGAGATTGGCCAGCAGGTTCTCTGTTCTTGGTGAAGCTGCAAACACCAGGATGAACCCCGTTTGTGTTAGACACTGGGCTGTGGGTAATCAGGCCTAATGATCAAAGCAGGAGCTGGGCAGGGGATCCAGTCTCAGGGCCAGGGCCAAAGTCAAGAAGCAGTAGCCACAACCAGGAGTCAGAGCTGGACCCAGGAATCAGTAGCCAAGGATTAGAAACTAGAAGGCACACCAAAGGTCAGGCCTGGGGTCAAGAACCAGAGTCAGGGAGAGGAAGCCAGAGCCAGGAACAAGTTGAGGTAGCAAAGACCCGGGAGGGGGAAGGCAGGGACCAGACTAGGAGCAGGGCTGGGGTCAGGTGAGGAGCAGCAGGCACAGGGAGGGTCGCAGCTGTGGGGGTGAACACGTGGAACAGCCAGAGAGAGCTGCTGCTGAGCTAAAAGCCAGCCAGCTGCCCTCCCTAACAATCAGGTGGTGCAGTCAATCAGGGAGCCTGCTGTAGCCCAGCTGCGCTTGTTCGGTTGGCAGGAGAGTGACTGTTGCAGCCAGGCCTGATCCCTCCCAGTCTGACTCAGATCCCACAGCAACTGTGCAGGATTAGCGGTTAGAACAATGCACCTTTCAAGCCGCCAACAGAGCACATCGGATTTGCAGTGAGTGGGCATGGAGGGTGCTCAGTACCTCTGAAGATCAGGCCCAGTATTTGCAAACTAAGGAGGGTTGATTAGTTCGCATGAGATGTGAACAACAAATTTATCACTTCCTCTTTATAACAACTTTGTACCTACTTGAAGACTGTTTTCAGGTTCCCCCCTCAGTCTTCTCTTCTCTGGACTAAGCAAATCCATTTTTAAATCTTTCCTTGTAGGTCACAGTTTCTAGACCTTTAATCATTTCCATTGCTTTCCTCTGGACTTTCTCCAGTTTACCCACATCTTTCCCAGAGTGTGATGCCCAGACCTGGACACAATACTCCAGCTGAGGCCTTATCATAGAACATCAGGGTTGGAAGGGACCTCAGGAGGTCATTTAGTCCAACCCCCTGAACAAAGCAGGACCAATCCCCAACTAAATCATCCCAGCCAGGGCTTTGTCAAGCCTAACCTGAAAAACCTCTAAGGATGGTGTCATAAACAGATAGCTAAGGGTTAATGTCTCTTTCACCTGGAAAGGAGTAACCTGAAACACCTGACCAGAGGACCAATCAGGAAACAAGACTTTTTCAAATCTGGGTGGAGGGAAGTTTTGGGTTTGAGTTCTTTGTCTTGTGTCTGATCCTCTTGGCTATGAGAGTGATTTTTCTGTCTCCAGCTTTCTAATCTTCTGTTTCCAAGTTGTAAGTACAAAGATAGGAAGACCATAGGTTTGTTTTTTTGTATTTACATGTGTGTAGTTGCTGGAATGTGTTAAATTGTATTCTTTGTGGATAAGCCTGTTTATTCATATTTCTTTTAAGCAATTGACCCTGTATTTGTCACCTTAATACAGAGAGACTATTTTTACATATTTTTCTTTCTTCTCATAAAGCTTTCTTTTTTAGACCTGTTGGAGTTTTTCTTTAGTGGGAATTCCAGGGAATTAAGTCTGCAACTCACCAGGGAATTGGTGGGAGGAAGAAGTCAGGGGGAAAATCTCTTTGTGTTAGATTTACTAAGCCTGACTTTGCATACCCTCTGGGTGAAGAGGGAAGTACTTGTGTTTCCAGGACTGGAAACGGGGAGGGTGGAGTCCCTCTGTTTAGATTCACGGAGCTTGCTTCTGTGTATCTCTCCAGGAACCCAGGGAGGGAACATCTGGAAGGGAGAAGGGAAGGGAAATGGTTTATTCCCCTTTGTTGTGAGACTCAAGGAATTTGAGTCTTTGGGGTCCCCAGGGAAGGTTTTTGGGGGGACCAGAGTGCCCCAAAAACACTCTAATTTTTTGGGTGGTAGCAGCTTTACCAGGTCCAAGCTGGTAACTAAGCTTGGAGGTTTTCATGCTAACACCCATATTTTGGACGCTAAGGTCCAAATCTGGGAAATATGTTATGACAGATGGAAATTCCACCACCTCTGTAGGTAACCCATTCTAGTGCTTCACCACCCTCCTAGTGAAATAGTGTTTCCTAATATCCAACCTAGACCTTCCCCACTGCAACCTGAGACCACTGCTCCTTGTTCTGTCATCTGCCACCACTGAGAACAGTCTAGATCCATCCTCTTTGGAACCTCCTTTCAGGTAATTGAAGGCATCTATCAAATCTCTCTCATTCTTCTCTTCTGCAAACTAAACAATCCCAGTTCCCTCAGCCTCTCCTCATAAATCATGTGCTCCAGCCCCCTAATCAATTTTGTTGCCCTGTTGTACTCTTTCGAATTTTTCCACATCCTTCTTGTAGTATGGGGCCCAAAACTGGACACAGTACTCCAATGTTGAATAGAGGGGAATGATCACGTCCCTCGATCTGCTGGCAATGCCCCTACTTATACAGCCCAAAATGCCATTAGTCTTCTTGGCAACAAGGGCACACTGCTGACTCATATCCAGCTTCTCATCCACTGTAACCCCTAGGTCCTTTTCTGCTGAACTGCTGTCTAGCCACCTGGCCCCGAGTCTGTAACAGTGCATGGGATTTTCTGTCCTAAGTGCAGGACTCTGCACTTGTCCTTGTTGAACCTCATCAGGTTTCTTTTGGCCCAATCCTCTAATTTGCCTAGGACCCTCTGTATCCTATCCCTACCCTGCAGCGTATCTACCACTCCTCCCAGTTTAGTGTCATCTGCAAACTTGCTGAGAGTGCAGTCCACGCCATCCTCCAGATCATTAAGAAAGATATTGAACAAAACTGGCTCCAGGGCCGACCCCTGGGACACTCCACTTGATACTGGCTGCCAACTAGACATGGAGCCATTGATTGCTACCTGTTGAGCCCGACGATCTAGCCAGCTTTCTATCCACCTTACAGTCCATTCATCAGTGCTGAGTAGAGCGGAAGAATTACTTCTTGCATCTTGCTTACAACACGCCTGCTAATACAGCCCAGAATGATGTTTGCTTCTTTTTTTGGAACAGTGTTTATTGCCTTGTTGACTCAGATTTAATTTGTGATCCACTGTAACCCCTAGAAGCTTTTCTGCAGACTCCTTTCTAGGCAGTCATTTCCCATTTTGTATTTGTGCAATTGCTTATACCTTCCAAAGTGGAGTACTTTACACTTGTCCTTATTCAATTTCATCCCATTTATTTCAGACCACTTCTCCAGTTTGCCAAGATCATTTTGAATTCTAATCCTGGCTCCAAAACACTTCCAACCCCTCCCAGCTTGGTATCATCTGCAAACTTGATAAGTGTACTACCTACACCATGATCCAAATGATTTATGAAGATATTGAATAGAACCAGACTCAGGACAAATCCCCGCAGGACCACACTCGATATGCCCTTCCAGCTGTCTGGAGTGGCTCACGACCATGAGTGCCAACCTCAGGGCAGACTATCAAAAAGCAGGGCAGACACCCCGAACGGGTGGTATGTTCTGTAATGAGATTTCACCAAGCCACTACCAAGTGTCAGCTCCTAAAGCACCAGAACAGTCCTACCATGGAGTCACAGGCGGTCCCTTGGGGCACTCTAGTGTGTCTTGCCACCCCAGCTAGTTCGTCTTAGTGACAGACGGTCCCTTACACCCAGAATCACAGCAATATTCAGGTTACTCTCAGTCCCAAAGGACCAGTCACTTACCCCAGGTCAGCTGTACTCAGACCTCACACTGAAGACAATGCTTGTAGCCAATCCTGCAACAAACTAACTAATGGCTTATTAAGGGGGGACAAGAAATTAGAGTGATTTACAAGTGAATATATAATTTCTTTGCTAAAGCAGGAAACACACACACAAATGAGTTACAGTCTTAAAGCTGAAAAGGTAATAGAAGCATCTCTAATAAGCAGCTCAGGCAGGGCCGGCACTTCCATTTAGGTGGCCTACGCAATCGCCTAGGGCGCCAGGATTATTGGGGGGCGGCATTTTGCGGGGGAAGGGGGGCAGCAGGCAGCTCCGATTGACCTGCCACAGTCGTGCCTGCGGAAGGTCCCCTGGTCCCGCGGCTCCAGTGGAGCTGCTGCAGGCATTTCTGCGGACAGTCCCGCAGGCACGGCTGTGGCAGCTCCACCAGAGCCGCGGACCAGGGGACCCTCCGCAGGCACGACTGCGGCAGGTCCACTGGAGCCGCGGGACCAGCGCACGGAGCGGCGAAATGGCTATGCGCTTAGGGTGCTAAAAATACTAGCGCCGGTCCTGAGCTCAGGCCAAGCAGCATGGGGATCTCTTGCTTATGTTTAGGAATCTTTGCCCCTCAGAGTCCAGACAGTAGAAAGAACCCAGTTTCTCCTCACCAGGGATATTATCCCCTTCACCCCAGCATCCAAGGTGGTGGGATGAGTTCATGCACAGGTCTCCCCTTCCCGGAGGGAGTGAGGAAAGCACTCAACAGGGTCTCTGTCCTTTGATGCTACACAATGCCTCATCTGCCTTCAATGAACCATATAGTGTGCAGGACGAGCACTTTACCTTACTTAATGCTTCTTTTCCTGGTCAGTGAGTGACACAGTCAGAGGTTTAAAATGCAAACACTCCAAATAACATGGAATACAGATGTTCTAAGTAGGATTAATACATACAGCATCCTACAAGCAGTTCATAAAGTCTAAACACTAAAAACATTCTTATACCACGAATATCTGTTTTAACTATACTAACTTACAGGTGACTCGTTTCCAGCTGTGCATTTGTCAGAGTTCAGCGAGGGCCTGGCTTTTGGCATGAGCGGGCACCTGGTCTGCCCATTCCGCAGCCTTACTGAAGGTTTGTGGGATGATCCCCATTTTGAGTTACATTTATTTTTGTTCCTGATTAACATTGAACCTGAACTGCCCTGAAAGGCGTAGGACTGAAGGTTGCTCTGGCTGGAGGCACCTTACTGGAACAAAGACCTGCAGCTGGGTGAGTTGTGTTCTGAAGAGCCACAAGATGACGCTACCCGACAACCCTGGGCGAGTTCATTCTGCAGCCTTGACCCCTTCCCCCTCCCCAGAGAAGGTTCTGTCTCCCGCACAGACTAGCTTTGTCTTATTGTTGAGAGTTCCACTGGGCCACGGGAGTGAAGCTTTCAACCATGGTCTTCAACCCAGAGCGTTAAACGGTCCTTTGGTTAGATACCCTGGGCCCAGGCCCTGGAGTGCTTGGAAGATAAGGACTGAGACCTTGAACTTGATTTGAAAATTCTGTGGGAAGCCAGTGCCAAGAAGAGGACAAGTGAGATGTGTTTGCAGTCGCCTTTTTCATCCCCAGGTAAATCGCATTGCTGCTGTCCAGCTGAGAGGTGACAAAGGCAGGAATAACTGAGGCCAGGTCTTTATCTGCCAGGATGGGATGGAGGCTCCCAGCCAAGTGGAGATGGCAGAACGAGTTCCTCATGGATGCTGTGACGTGAGAGCTCAGCATCAGCGGGGAATCCAAGAGTACGCCTAGAGTACAGACTGAATTCACCAGCTGTGGGTGTGTATCTTCAACAACAAAGATTGTACCACAGCTGCAACTTCCTAAAAATACTTTCCCTGTCCACCAGCATCACATCTGTTGTGCTCGGGTTCAGCTTCACACAAGAGCTGATCTCATCCAAGCACTGGGCCGTCCTGGTGGCAGTGGTGTGGTTGGATGCGGTAAGCACAGGTAGGGCTGTGTGTCATCGGCATGTTGCTGGCACTTGAGTCCATGTCATCTGGCCCGTTCGCCCAGTGTTGAATGATAGATGTGGTAGATGTTGAAAAGGGCCGGAGCAGGAAATGATCCTGGTGGAGCCCCATGAGCGAGAGGTCTGGGGGGGAGGAGCAGTTTCCCATCACTGCTCTTTGCGGATGTCCCTCCCAGAAGGACTCAAACCATTTCAGTGCCTTCCCCCAGACCCTGCCACCTCTTGGGGGAGCCAGTGGAAGCTCCTGGCCTGCGGTGTGAAAAGCTGCAGAGAGGCCCAGGGGGCTGAGCCCGGACGGCTGCCTCTCTACCCACTGACAGGAGGAGCTCAGCCATCAGGGCCATGAAACCAGCTCCAGTTCCATGTCCTGGCCTGAAGCCAGGTGGTACCGGGTCTTGAAAGTTAGATGAGCTTGTGGTTGGCCTTAGGCTGGCTTCTTTCTGAGCTTGCCCAGGAGCCAGAAGTCTGACAGTGGGCGATAACTGGCCAGGACTGACATATCCAGGATGGTGCTGGAATTACAGGATACCATCACAACACCAATTTAACCGTAAATCCCTTTATTAAATTCGAAGGCCGAATGGTATTTATACAGCCGCTGCAAACGTGCCGTGAATGCCTATGGAATTATTACATCCATCCAATAACATGCAGTTGTAGGTAATTATAACAGGCCTAGCCCCAGGATGCTCAAACCCATGTTGGGCAGCTCCAGCAGGACCAGCAGTCACTAGTAACGAAGGCTCTAAGAGTCCACCCTTTTGTACCTCATTCATCGGGACCTACATGAGCATGGTCACTACTTCTTAAATCCTTTTCTTTGCTAACACTGGTCAGAACCATTCCTGATAATTGAGGCCTCTTCTTTCAATCTTATCACCACATTCCAGGTCCAGTATTTCCAATCAAAAAGACCATCTTTCAAGACCTTCCCACCACCACTGAGAACCTGCACTTTGCACAGACTGCAACACATATATATCTTTTAGCCAAGCTAATTTAACCCTTTGTCTCTATCTAATCCCACATGGGAGTTTCTTCAGTGTTGGTCTGAATATTGCATGCCAGAGCTAAGGTTTTGAAACGTGCATGCAAATATTTGCATGTGCAAAGCTGTGCACTCGCAAAGGGTCCTTATTTGGCCTTTGTTGTCCATGGGGCTGCCCCTGGGGGTTCCAGGTCCTTGACTCAGGCTTTACAATGTCTCCATCCTCTTTCTCTCCAAGGCGGGGGGAGAAGAGGTTTATGCCCCTTCCACAAAAAGGGTGGGTGGTAGTGGAACCTGGGTCCTCTTCTCTGTCCCCATCAGGCTCCAACCCAGGGCCTTTGAGAGGCAGTGATTGCAAACACTCTGCAGTCAGGAGCAGAGTGGGTTGGGTAGAATAGGTCATGTCTCCTGCTTCTGAGACATCTGGCTCCCTATTAAGCTCCTTGTCCAAGCGTTGGAGAAGGGTCGACAGCAGGTGCGGTCCCAGAAATGCTCCTTAACCCCTTCTGTGTGGGGTTTATACACACCACCGCAGGCCCTAAGAAAGAGGGACCACGGCATGCCAAGCCCACAGGTCACTGCCATTCGCCAGCAAATGATGGCAGACAGCATCTAAAGACTAGAAGTTCACAGATTCCTAAGGCCAGAAGGGAATGTTAGCTCATCGAGTCTGACCTCCTGTGGTAACACGGGCCATTGAATTTCACCTGGTCATTCCCCTCTTCCCCCCATATTGAGCTCAATGACTTGTGTTTGAATAAAGCGTCTTCCAGAAAGGCAGCGAGTCCTGAACTGAAGTCATCAAGAGAATCCACCTCTCCCCTGGGTAGTTTGTTCCAATGGCTAATCGCCTTTGCTGTTAAAAATGTGTGCGTGATTTCCAATTGCAATTTGTGTGGCTTCAGCGTCCAGCCATTGGTTCTTCTCTCTTTCTCCGCTAGATGGAAGAGCCTTTTAGTACCTGGTATTTCTCCCCATGAAGGTCCTGATACACAGTGATCAGATCATCTTTCCATCTTCTTTTTGATAAATTAAACCAGTGGTTCTTAAACTGTGGGTTGGGCTCCCATTTTAATGAGGTCGCCAGGTTGTCTTAAACTTACTAAAGCCTGGGGCCAAAGTCCGAGGGCTTCAGCCCTGGGCGGCGGTGCTCAGGTTACAGGCCTCGTACCTCCAGCTGAAGCCCTTGGGGTTCGGCTTTGGCCCTCCCACCCATCCAGGGCAGTGGGGCTTGGGTTTGCCCACCCGGGGCAGTGGGACTAGGGTGGGCTCAGGCTTTAGTCCCCCTCCCGCCTCCAGGGTTGTGTAGTAATTTTTGTTGTCAGAAGGGGGTCGCAGGGCAATGAAGTTGGAGAACCCCTGAATTAAACAGATTGAGCTCACGATGAGACATTTTCTCCAGCCCTGGAATCGTTTTTGTGGACTCATCTCTGCGCGCTCTGCCATTTTTCAGCCCCGGGTTGCTGGAAAGGTGATCGCCAGCAGTACAAAGGTTCCTGTGAAAACACAACCCGGTTGTAGAGGAAGCCAAAATAACCTTTGCAGCACAGGACGGGCAAAGCAGAGCTGCAGACTCAACCTCAGACACAAGCATCTCTCCTCCCTTCTGCTCCCCCCCCCCCCCCAAAAATTGGGCTTCACTGAAAAGTTCCACTGAAGACTGAGGAAGACGCCTGAGAGCAGAGAGAAGGACTCATCCCACCGGCCTTCCTGGAGTTCAGTTGGATCATACAAAAGCCCTGGGCAATGTTTGGGCTGTTCTGTGAGCCTGACCCCTGCACCTCCTGGCTGGTGAATGCCTGGCAAGGACACCCACACACATCACTGGATGAGACCATTCAAGCTTCCGTCAGAGCAGGCAACCCACCTGCTAGACCTGAATCCAACTAGTTCTCAAGGAACCAAACACCAGGTGTCAACGTGACGGTCGCCATCTTGGCCAGCACCAGAGATCTCCAGAGCTAGGAGCATGAATCTCTGTAGCTTAAGCTAAAAAGTTAGGCCCTGTCGCTGAGGGCTGGAACAGACTCAAATTTCTCCAGGGACTGGAGGCACACAAACACGTTCCGATCTGTGGTTTCCACAGACTCTAAGGCCAGAAGGGACGAGACTGACCTAATGCATAACATAGGGCCAATAATAATTCCTGTTGGAACTAGAACACAGCGTTTAGAAAAACAGCCAGTCTGGACTTGAAAGCGTTGAATGATGAAGAATCCACTAGGACCCAGTAAATTGTTCCGGTGGTTAATATAAGGTGACCAAATAGCAACTCTGAAAAAACGGGACAGGGGGTGGGGGTGTGGGGTAATAGGCACCTATATGAGAAAAAGTCCCCCCAAAATGAAACTGTCCCTTTAAAAACAGGACATCTGGTCAGCCTATTAATATCCCTCATCTGGTTTATGCCAAGACCTTTCTTACTATATGCCAGAACTAGATAAGTTCCTGGAGGATAGGTCCATCAATGGCTATTAGCCAGGATGGGCAAGATGATGTCCCTAACCTCTGTTTGCCAGAAGCTGGGAATGAGTGACAGGGAATGGATCACTTGATGATCGTCTGTTCTGTTCATTCCCTCTGGGGCACCTGACAAGGGCCACTGTTGGAAGACAGGATACAGGGCTAGGTGGATCTTTGGTCTGACCCAGTACGGCCATTCTTATGCCCTTTTCCTAAGCAAACACCCTTGAGATGGCCATGAAAATCCACCAACACCCTAAACCATTCACAATCAGACTGGAAAACATGGCATAGAAATGGCTCTGGGGTGTGTGCTCTCAGGGCTGGACTCTCAACTTGATTGCTCTTTAGGATGAGACACCAAACCTGAGCGTATTCAGAGCATGGTGCAAACTTCGCCCTATCTCCCTGCTAACAAAGGCTGAAGACTCCGAGGATTGTTTCAGAGGACAACGGGAACAGCAATTTAAACAGCAGCAGCTGGAGCAAAGAGCGGAGTAAAGGCAGCACATCAAGCTGAAGTCTTGGCTGGATGCTGTGGCAGAGGGCAGCATTTAAAACGATGCTCAGGGGGAGAGAGAAGACAGGCTGCCGGTTCCAGGGAGGGGCCACTGGAGCGGGAATCCGAAGACATATTTGTCTCATGCACGTGTTGTGTCTTGGTTTTCAGACTGTGAGCTCTTTGGGGCAGGGGTTGAAATGTATTAGTTGCTTGTACAGCTCCCAGCAGAGTGGGGCTCAACCTGCTGGAGTTTTCTAGGTGCTACCTCAATCTAAATGTTCACCAGCTACTACTGCTAACAAGGTCTTGAGCTTGACCTCGCCCATGTGCTTGATATCACAAGATAGTAAAGCTCACTGACGCAGGTAACACACAGAACACTCCTCGAGGGGCAGATTCGCTAGAATTTTATCCCTCCGCAAAGAGAGACTCAGGAGAGCTCCTGAAATACTGGGGAAAGGAGAGGACCTCTGGAACTCAAAGTCCTGGATTCAAAACCTGCACAGCACGTGGCGTCTCAGAGACAGCTTCCACTGTGTGCCTCAGCCCTGATCTGGAGACACTCGCCCGTTGGGTCAGAGGGGAATTCAGGCTCCAGAGCGCCAGCTGTGCCTAGCCCCTCTGCGGAGGCTGCCAATAACGAGAGATAATCGGTGCCAGCGGGTTTCAGAGGCAAACACCCGTCTGCCTAGGAACTGGTCTGCAACTCCCGTCACAAAGGCCGACAGCTATCAGCAGGAACAATGATCGGCCTCTATCCATCAAGGCTGGGTTTGAAGCACGGATCCAGCAGGAATTATACGGACGGCCCCTGACCCTCACGCCAGCAGCTCCACTCGGGCTGCTGTTATTCATCCAACATGCATAGAAAGGCCACCACCCTACAGCTTTCAGCAGGAAATATTTACAAGTTTTCTCCGGCCTAGAGGGCCTGCTGGGGGAGGGGGGGACGGGAGCTGCTGGCCTCGCTCCCAAGCTAAATAAAGAGGCGCTTTGCAGCGGTTGCCAAAATACACGCGTCTCCCCCGTTGACTCCCCGGGCCAACGGCGGCAGTGATGAGAATGCAGATTTGCTCCTGCCTCATAATTACCAGGCTGGCACTTCGAGCCAAGCCAGCAAGCGCAGGACAGACTGTTCTGCTAAACCCACAGCCTAGCACAGCGCCCAAAGCTGCATGGGGACCGGCCCTAGGCCGGGCCCACCCTGGAGTTACAATGGTCACCAATGACAGCTAGGCCCTTGGCGCCATCTCATGGCAAAGGGCGGCCCCAGCTTTTCCCTTCTCCCGTCTGTATAAACCCCTGGGGAGTATTTAGCATGAGCTGGTCCCACTGGCTGCTGTGCACCCCCATGCAGGACACCGGGTGCTGGACCACAGCACTGACACCCTTGCAAATGAGTGCAGGCAAGGCGGGTCTTTGCTTTCTTTCCGAAAGACCTAACTTAAAAATGAGGTGAATTTAGCAAAAATTAAAGGGTTGATGCTACTGGCTTGAGTGTTACAGGAAGGGAGGTGCACTCAGCTGTGGTGATACCCCTCAGTCCCGACCTGCAGCCCCCTGCTAGCCCAACTGTGCCCCCCACAGCTCTGCTGGTGCCCCTCAATCCCGACCCGCAGCCCCTGCCATCCCAGCCCTTCCCCTCACAGCTCTGCCAGTGCCCCTCAATCCCGACCCGCAGCCCCTGCTATCCCAGCCCTGCCCTCCAGCTCTGCCAGTGCTTCTCAATCCTGACCTGCAGCCCCTTGCTAGCCCAGCCGTGCCCTGCCCTGCAGCTCTGCCGGTGCCCTTCAGTCCCAATCTGCAGCCCTTGCTATCCCAGCCCTGCCCCCAAACTCTGCCAGTGCCCCTCACTCCCAACCCGCAGCCCCCTGCTAGCCCAGCCCTGCCCTGCCCCCAGCTCTGCTGGTGCCCCTCAATCCTGACCCACAGCACCCTGTTAACCCAGCCCTGCACCCAGCTCTGCCAGTGCCCCTCACTCCCGACCCACAGCGCCCTGCTAAGCCAGCCCAGCCCTGCCCCCCACAGCTCTGCCGGTGCCCCTCAATCCCGACCTGCAGCCCCCTGCTAGCCCAGCCCTGCCCTGCAGCTCTGCCGGTGCCCCTGAATTCTGATCTGTGCCCCCCCACCCAATTCCAGCCTTGCGCTCTCCCCCACCCACCCAGCTGGAGCCACAGGTGGGGTGAGGCAGGTGGAGGGAAAATGCTGCTTCTCATCCCATCTCTCTTCAGCACCCCCTCCTCCTCCCTCCGACCCTAGTAAGGTGCTGCCTCCCGCCCGCCAGCCGAAACCACCTCCGAGAAGAGCATTTTCCCAGCTTCCCTGGAGTATTTGGCCAGTAAGAGACAAGATGCTGGATCACCTGGCCCACTGGTACACAGGACAGGACAGAGCTGCCCTGCAGCTCACCAGGGAACAGGCAGAGCAATGCGCAAACTCAGAGGGGCAAATTTTCGGCAGGGTTTGAGCCTGGATGCCCCCCACCAGCTCCCACAAACTGAGGCACCAGCCAACCCTGTTGCGTAGCAGTAACACAGGAGCAGGGCTGTCCAGGGCATCTGCTCTACCCTCAGGCATGTTGCCATTGCAATGCATGGTCCCCTCTGCTGCAGCACTGACTCCTCCAGACAGCCCAGGCTGCAAGGATCCCTGGTTCTTGCCAAGGGGGACAATTCTTCATCCCAGGCCAAGCCCATACACTCAGCCTTGCCCTGCGCTCCCCCCACCGCTTGGAGAAAAACGCTCTTGAATGAACTATTTAAAGTGAAGGAAGCAATCAACTCCCCCCAGACAGATTTGCTGCGCTCCTGCAAATGGGCGAACAGAACTGGGGATCCCCCATGCACCTCTCTATTCTATATGCATCAGGGTGACAGGTCCTGGCCTGGAGAAAGGGGGTAGGGTAACAAGCTGTTTTTTCCCTGCGTTCTAGAGGCAGGTGGAGTTTGATGAAGCCAGTTTAAAATGGACACCGTCCACCTGAAAATACTTCGTCCCTGTTATTCATCGTCCTCCTTCAAATCCCTTAAAAAACTCTCATGATGCCTACACAGAAACGTGACGATTAGGCAGCTGACATGCGGAGACTGCTGCTGATCAATATTGTCTCATGGTTTCCTTGTCCTCTCCCACCTGTCTGTATCCATCTGTTGTCTCTTGTTAAAGTAAATTCTTTGCGGCAGGAACCGTCTTTTTGCTCTGGGGTTGTGCAGTACCTAGAGAGATGGGATCTGGGTCCTGGGCATTATCAGAATACAAACCAGTTATAAGAAATACCTGAGATTGCAGGAGCAGAAAGAAAATCCTCTTTTTCCAATCTGGTTTCCTTTGTGCATTCAGCAGCATTTGATCTATGGTCAATTTCCCTGTTTTCCCTGGCTAGCCGGCTGGCCAATTTCTCCCTTGCAGTAACCACCTTTGTAAATTTCAACAAAGGAGCAGAACAATCCCTTATAAATATTTTTAGAAGTTTTATGAAATCAGGACTTAATGTCGACGGGGATTTTAAAAAATTAGTTAACGTCAAAAATAATCTAAATTAACACCAGGACTTTAAGTAGAGTGTCCAATTGGCTTATGAACAGGAGTAAAATGATCCATTTACACTGACTGATGTGCATTGCTAGGAGATAGGCCTGTCTCCTAGTTTCAGGGTGTTCTGTGGGCAGTGATGTAGAGGCAGAGTTAAGGCTGTTTGGGTGATCTCACCTGTGCATTCCCAATGTTTAACTTCTCTCTTGACCTAGGATATTAACTCCTTAAATCACCCTTTAAATCCAGTTTGTCACTCTTCTTGATCTTCATTTGATTTTTGCATGACTCCTGATTCAGATGACGAAAAATTCCTGAGGTTAGTTTCATTTTGGTAGGAGGCAGTTTCACTCAGAGATTTTCTGTGCTTTGGGTTCCCAAATGCTACAGGTGAATGTTTGTGCATTTAAAAAGCCAATTGTTTTCACTGAAGTATTTTTTTAAATTGGGCAGACAGTCTACCGGCCTTAGATTTTATAAAATCTCATTTTTACACCGTGGAAATGTTGCCTGATTTAAAATGGGAATGCCCACTCACATGCAATTCTGGATTGGATTTCTGGGCTTTATAACGTTGGGGTCTTTTAAGAAAAAGCTACCAAGCTTCTCTCCAGCTGGCGGTGCTGGGTTATTTTTCATTATGTACAAATAAGGGAGCAGACAATTAAATTGAAACATAGCAAATTTAATACTGATAAAAGCAGTTTTTTTCTTTTAGATAGAAAAATTAACCTGTGGAACTTGCTGCCACTGGATATCACTGAGACCAGGAGTTAGCCGGATTCAACAAAAGTTTAGACAGTTACAAGAATAAGAAACACTGACAGATATAAAACATGTTAGAAAGGATATGAAACCTCATGCCTTAGGGCTTAGTCGGCTTAACACTGCCAGGGTCTGGGAAGAAACCGCATTATTCTATAATTGACCACGAGGAGGAGTCTTACACCTTCTTCCAAAGCATTTGGTATGGGCCACCATGGGAGACAAGATACTGCACTAGATACACCTGCGGTCTGAACTGCTCTTCCTACAATCCAGAATTCCTACGTTCTTATGGAATCGTTTACCACCTTCATTCCAGCTTAAAGCCGCAGCATTTTTCCTGGGCATTATATTATTCAGAGGGACCCACTTAGCAGCATGTGCCAGCCTCTGTATACGGGGCCCTTTGCAGTGCAGAGCAGATTTTGCAGTGCAGAACCCTCAGTGAGACAACTGGCGTCAGGAGAAACCAAAGACACTTTGATGCTTCTCCAAGCCTCTCACACCGGCAGAGGCCGGCTGGGAGTCCTGTCAGGACCGAATGAGAACACGCCAGCTCCAATCCCCCCCGCACTTTGGGGGAGTTCAGATCTGGCTAGAATGGGCTTGGCTGGTCCTCTCCCTACAATGAGCCAAACTGGAACCCTGGGTCCAGACCCGCCCCTGCAAACTACATCTTCAACCCAACGTTTCAGCCCAGCCCCTCCCGTGGGAAGAGGCTCCCTGCACGCCTAGAAATGCCATGAGGAGAGACTTCCTCCTGGGCCTGGGGCATTGCCAGCTGGAACCCGGCTGCTCATGAACGTGGAAAATGAGCTGTTCGAGGCAGCCGGACTTTTTAAACCCCCTGGAAGTTCCAGGTTTGAGTTCTGGGTCAAAGGTCGAGCTGGTTTTTTATCTGTGTCTGGAATAGCTCCCCTGACCCCAGGAGATCAACAACCGAGGGCAGGGGTTAGTACCAACAAGTCAACCACCTCTTCACCCGCGGGGCGGGGTTAGTTCTTGAGTCTCCACCCCTTACGCAAAACAGTCAGATGGGGCGGGGCTTGCACGTGAGAGACTCCGCCCCTTAAGCAAAAACAGCCATGACACACGACCCATTTAACCACCAACTCTTAAGCAAAAGGGGATTCCAACCACCTGGCAGATTCTGAGGGCGCAAGTGCACCAGAAAAGAACTTTTATTTGCCCTTTACACGGCCCCAGTGTGGGGAACACGCTCCCTCCAACATAGCCCTTCTCGGTTCAGCGCCGAACAGGAAAAGCCAACACAGCTGCTTTCGGCTATCACCGTCAGCCAATCAAAAGCCACTTCCCTACCGCTTGGGATGCTGGGACACAGGAGGAATAACACCCTCCCCTCCCCCCCCGAGCAAGAATATATCCTCTGAGGCTGCGTCTTTGTGAAAGGGATCGCGGTGACCAAAAGGAACCCGAGCGTGTAGCTCTGATACAGATGAGGGGCCTCCTGCGGGTCTTGGTTAGGTCCTCTTCAATCTGGAGTGACTCCACTGGCAGAATGCGGGGCAGAACGGGGAGCCCGGCTTAGAACGAGGCACATTTTGGGTGTGAGAAGGGCATTAATGTTTTATATTCCACAGTGAAAAGCACAGTAAACAAGATCCGGGCCGAAGGCAGGTGACATGACGCGCTGCTGTCAGGGATTTCCAGCTGGGACATCCTTTTTATGGCCTTCAGCCCTAGTAAACATCTCTGTGTATTATACAGGTACATGAAGAAACCAGTAACACAACGGAAATATGTAAACCCACTAAGTAGCATCTAGAGGCCCAGTTAGCTTCCTCCACACACGGGGATGGAGCCTTCAAAGGGGAAGGCCGAGCGTGGGCTTGTTTTGAACTGGTCCCCGTCCAGCGAGCCAGGAGGATCTCCAACAGGGGTGTCAATAGAGATAGATCAAGTGGGGACTACAGGTTCCAAAATGCAGAGGACTACAAATCCCAGCATGCAATGCTTCATGAGAGCCGCATGGAGCCCTACAACCTGGGCTCCTTGCCCTCCAGCAGCTCCCGTTCAGCACAAGTCTGGCCCAGGCCTCTGGTTCCGGGGCAGGGTAACGTGTCCCTGCCCCCAGGGATGCGTCCCAAGGAGGGTTATGCTGATTGGCTGAGTCACTGAGGTTGATGCTGGTGACAACGTTACATGCGCCGCCCCTCCCTGTACAAAGTCTCCACCTCTCCTGGCAATGGGCGAAGATCCAGGAGCAACGTGGCCCCAGTGCTTCAGAGAGTTTAATAAACAGACCCCTAACTAAACCCTCCAGCCGTCTATTACGGCTGCCATGGCTCAGAGCCGCCAGCCTCTTTCTTTCAGCCCCTGGTGTGGTTCACGGGACAGCCGGACGCCCCTGGGATAAAGAATCCACGGGATCTTCTCTCTGCCCTCAGAGAGGCTCCGCTCTGTATAGACCCCCCAGCCTCCCTGACACCAGGCCATCACGGGACGTTTCTCTCCTTCTCCAAGGCTCATCCCCACCCCCAGGCCAAAGATCTGGGAGCGAACGCTGCACCCAGCCGGGGCAGAGCTGCCAGTGGAGGAGTCCTCAAAAAACTCCATGCAGCGGGGTGAAGAAGGGAACAAACCACGACTCCATCTGGGAGCTGGGACATCCTGGATCCATCCCACAAGCCCCGCAGGTGCCCGGCCTCTGGGGGCATCACCAGCAAATGTCCATTTGGTTTTGTTTCTGTCACCGGCGGAGCAATAAATAACAATACCTGGCAGGCCCCGTCCAGCTGCCATTCAACCAGCCGAGACGAGGGCTGGCTCCCTCCTGCGGGCAGGATAAAGGCCGAATGTCTCGGGTGGGAAGATCGGCAGGGAGGGGCCCAGGAAACCCAGGATGGGGAAGGAGTTCAAAAGCAACCACAAGCTACCAAGGAAGCATCAAGGTTTGCAGCAGAGAAGAACCTGCCTCTGAGCGAAAACTGTCCCTGGTCAGAACCTGGAGTGTGAGCTTTAAACCCACGTCTGTACGCGGGGGATCTGCAGGCTCCTCCACAGCCTGTGTCCCGATGAGGTGATCTCCAGGGCTTATCCATGCACAGAAAGGGTCTGGGTCCCTCCTGGCCTAAAAGTCGGAATCGGCATCCAGCAGCTCGGCATCCATGAGGTTTGTCTGGGAGTGGATGGGGGCGAAGCCTGCCCTCCTGCCATGAGTCCTTGGCCCGCCGGGGACGCTCCCACCGGGCAGGGCGCCGGGATCCAGGCCCGCGGCGGGGAGCCGGAACAAGCCGTTGTGCTGCTGGTGTGCCAGGAAGCACCGCACGCTGCCCTCGAGGGCCAGACCTTCCTGGGGCCCGGTCTCGGGGCAGAAGGGGTTGCTGATCAGATGGAAGGAGTCGTGTTTCCTGGACCTGGCGGGGTTGTCCCGGGGCAAGAGGCCTTCATGCTGGGAGACGCTGAACCTCAGGCCAGGGTAGGAGCCCGGGGGCGGCACCTCTTCCCCAAGCTGAGACTCCCTGGGGTTGGCGACCAGGCACTTCTGCTGTGGCAGCTTGGGCAGGCGAGGGACGGTGCTGCGGGCCGGCGGGGTGAAGTAGCCCATGTCACAGAGGGCAGGCCCCAGAGGGCAGACTTCCTTCTTCTTCCTCCTCCTCCTCTTCTTGCGGCTGGCTCTCTTCTCCAGCTCGGGCGAGATCTCTGCATCCACCACCCAGAGGTTCGCCCTTTCGTCCGGCGGCACTGCGGGCATGAGAGAGGGGAGACGGGGTGAGAGGGGCCTTCCCAAGCGGATTCGCTGTTAAACCCCCTGCGGGAAACTCAGCGACCGGGATGGCAGGAGACAGACCCGAGTGCGGGCACAGTGTGAGCAAGTGTGATGGATCCTTGTCCTCACCCAGCTCTGCCGCTGCACCCGTCCCAGTCCAGAGACTCCCAGCCTGCCAATGGCTCTCAATCCCAACTCCTGCTCCTTACTGGTCCCGTCATGGGGCCCCTTACATGGCTCTGCCCATGCCCTCAATTCCGACCCGCAGCCCCTGCTACCCCAGCCCTGGGCTCCTCCCCACGCTCCTCAACCCCGACCCGCAGCCCCTGCTACTCCAGCCCTGGGCTCCTCTCCACGCTCCTCAATCCCAGCCCGCAGCCCCTGCTACCCCAGCCCTGGGCCTCTCCCCACGCTCCTCAATCCCGACCCGCAGCCCCTGCTACCCCAGCCCTGGGCTCCTCTCCACGCTCCTCAATCCCGACCCGCAGCCCCTGCTACCCCAGCCCTGGGCTTGTCCCCACGCTCCTCAATCCCGACCCGCAGCCTCTGCTACCCCAGCCCTGGGCTTGTCCCCACGCTCCTCAATCCCGACCCGCAGCCCCTGCTACCCCAGCCCTGGGCTTGTCCCCACGCTCCTCAATCCCGACCCGCAGCCCCTGCTACCCCAGCCCTGGGCTTCTCCCCACGCTCCTCAATCCCGACCCGCAGCCCCTGCTACCCCAGCCCTGGGCTTCTCCCCACATTCCTCAATCCTGACCCGCAGCCCCTGCTACCCCAGCCCTCCTCAATCCTGACCCGTAGCCCCTGCTACCCCAGCCCTGGGCTTCTCCCCACACTCCTCAATCCCGACCCGCAGCCCCTGCTACCCCAGCCCTGGGCTTGTCCCCACGCTCCTCAATCCCGACCCGCAGCCCCTGCTACCCCACCCAGCCCTGGGCTTGTCCCCCCGCTCCTCAATCCCGACCAGCAGCCCCTGCTACCCCAGCCCTGGGCTTGTCCCCACGCTCCTCAATCCCGACCCGCAGCCCCTGCTACCCCAGCCCTGGGCTTCTCCCCACGCTCCTCAATCCCGACCCGCAGCCCCTGCTACCCCAGCCCTGGGCTTCTCCCCACATTCCTCAATCCTGACCCGCAGCCCCTGCTACCCCAGCCCTCCTCAATCCTGACCCGTAGCCCCTGCTACCCCAGCCCTGGGCTTCTCCCCACACTCCTCAATCCCGACCCGCAGCCCCTGCTACCCCAGCCCTGGGCTTGTCCCCACGCTCCTCAATCCCGACCCGCAGCCCCTGCTACCCCACCCAGCCCTGGGCTTGTCCCCCCGCTCCTCAATCCCGACCCGCAGCCCCTGCTACCCCAGCCCTGGGCTTGTCCCCACGCTCCTCAATCCCGACCCGCAGCCCCTGCTACCCCAGCCCTGGGCTTCTCCCCACGCTCCTCAATCCCGACCCGCAGCCCCTGCTACCCCAGCCCTGGGCTTGTCCCCACGCTCCTCAATCCCGACCCGCAGCCCCTGCTACCCCAGCCCTGGGCTTGTCCCCACGCTCCTCAATCCCGACCCGCAGCCCCTGCTACCCCAGCCCTGGGCTTGTCCCCACGCTCCTCAATCCCGACCCGCAGCCCCTGCTACCCCAGCCCTGGGCTTCTCCCCACACTCCTCAATCCTGACCCGCAGCCCCTGCTACCCCAGCCCTCCTCAATCCTGACCCGTAGCCCCTGCTACCCCAGCCCTGGGCTTCTCCCCACGCTCCTCAATCCTGACCCGCAGCCCCTGCTACCCCAGCCCTGGGCTCCTCTCCACGCTCCTCAATCCCGACCCGCAGCCCCTGCTACCCCACCCAGCCCTGGGCTTGTCCCCACGCTCCTCAATCCCGACCCGCAGCCCCTGCTACCCCAGCCCTTCACAGATTCACCTCAGTCTCCCGCCCTGGTTGATCCCACAAGCAGCCTGTTCCGGAACCAAAGCCCAGCTTCCTGGGCTTCTCCCCACGCTCCTCAATCCCGACCCGCAACCCCCTGCTACCCCAGCCCTGGGCTTCTCTCCATGCTCCTCAATCCCGACCCGCAGCCCCTGCTACCCCAGCCCTCGGCTTCTCCCCACGCTCCTCAATCCTGACCCGCAGCCCCTGCTACCCCAGCCCTCGGCTTCTCCCCACGCTCCTCAATCCTGACCCGTAGCCCCTGCTACCCCAGCCCTGGGCTCCTCCCCACGCTCCTCAATCCTGACCCGCAGCCCCTGCTACCCCAGCCCTGGGCTCCTCCCCACACTCCTCAATCCCGACCTGCAGCCCCTGCTACCCCAGCCCTGGGCTCCTCCCCACGCTCCTCAATCCCGACCCGCAGCCCCTGCTATCCCAGCCCTGGGCTTCTCCCCACGCTCCTCAATCCCGACCCGCAGCCCCTGCTATCCCAGCCCTGGGCTTCTCCCCACACTCCTCAATCCTGACCTGCAGCCCCTGCTACCCCAGCCCTGGGCTCCTCCCCACGCTCCTCAATCCCGACCCGCAGCCCCTGCTATCCCAGCCCTGGGCTTCTCCCCACGCTCCTCAATCCCGACCCGCAGCCCGTTACCCCAGCCCTGGGCTTCCCACCACACACAGCTCTGCCGGTGCCCCTCAGTCCTGACTTGCCTCCCTTCCATGCACTGCCAGGCCTGCCCCTCCCCTAAGCAGAGGTTGTTTGGGACGTCAGGCGGGATTTTTAACCCTGGGTTATTACAATTTGTAGCGTTTCCACCAAATTCCAATTCACAGAATTACATCTCCCATGGTTCCACACAGCAATCGCCTTCCCTGCCTTTCCTGTACTGTGATCCCACTGAATGGGTGCCACGTTCCACCCCAGAAGTGGCTGCATTTCCATGGCTGTGGTGCAATCCCTCTCCTATCCCTGTGATTTCACTCCTTGTATCCCCGGTCTCACAGCCTACAGACGGGGGGCGGATATCACCACCCTCGTTTTACAGGTGGGGAAATGCAGGCCTAGCATGGAGAAGTGACTTGCCCCAGGTCACGCACCAGGTTAGCGTCAGGGCGAGGAGGAAAACCAAAGTCTCCTGATTCCCAGTCCAGTGCTTCCCATCTAGAAGTGACAAGCAAAGATGGCCATGTGGCTGAGGCACTAGGATGCAAGGGTCCTGCATTTGAATTCTGGCTCTGTGGACCTTCATCTTTCTGCCTCCATTTTCCAACTGCCAGAAACTAGATTGCAGGGCCTGTCTCTCGCAGTGGGGCTGAGCAGCACCTGCCACCCAGGGGCCCTGATCTCAACAGAAACCTCTAGGTGCTCCTGGGACACAAATTACCTTGCGCAGACGCGCGCAGTGTCATGACCTCATCGCCTGCCTGTCTCCCTCACCACCCCACGCTTTCCCAGGGACTCACCCGGTGTCGCCACGGGCGTGACGGAGATGTCCTGCGGCAGGATAGCCCCTCTTCTGGCCACCATCTTGGTGACGTGCTGGGCCCAGGCTGAGGATACGTCAGCTGAGGGCTCGTTGATGTCGAAAGCCAGGCCAGCTGGAATGAAAGCCACAGAGGAGATTCTTAGCGCCCGCTCAGCAGAGGGGGGAATCCCGCAGCCTGAGTGGGGTACGGGAAGGGATCTTCACAGATTCACCTCAGTCTCCCGCCCTGGTTGATCCCACAAGCAGCCTGTTCCGGAACCAAAGCCCAGCTTCCTGTAGCGACCAGGATGCCCTCCCATTTCCACCCGATGTCCCCAACCTTCAGAGGCTGGACCCTGTGCTAATGGCCCCGCAGAGCAGGCTGACACAGTGAGGATGCGTTTTCCAGCTGCCTAGGACCTGAGACCCCAGAGGGTCTTTGCCCGGCTTTTACAGCACGAAGCGGCAGCCAAACGGGCCAGAAGTCAGCCTGAGATGCATCTGCACGGCCTTCCCTACCCGGCCCTCCAGAGAGTTTCGCAACCCCGCCGTGGAGTTTCCCCACCCCTGCTGTACACAGACAGGCAGGATGAGCCAGTGGTTAGGGCACATCTGGGTCCAAGTCTCTGCTCTGCTACAGACTTCCACTGTGACCGGGCAAGTCACGTCACCTCCTTCTGCCTCAGTTTCCCTTCTCCTGAAGGGGGTAAGAGCTCTGCCCTCTCAGGGATGAGCGAAGGTAATTCCACTAAAGACTCAAAGGCGCGTTTGATCCTACAGCACCATGGGCTGCACACATTAGCTAGAGAGAGACGTTCGCCCCCTGCGGTAACTTCCTTGGACTCATGGAGTTACGCCAGGAGGGAACGGGGTCCAAGGAGCAGATCCGCTGGGTAGGGCGGGGCCATTTCTACATCGGTCACGTTTCTGACGATGCTTTTAATGTGTAAATAAATCCTGCCGCTTGCTGGCTCCCTGGTATAGGGATGGGACACTGCTCCAGGACAGCGGTTCTCAAATGGTAACAACCTGCGGACCCCTATTTTGATTTTAAATTTTTCATGGACCCCCAAGGCTCAGCCCCAGGTCCTGCCCCTCCTCTTCCCCGCCTCTTTCCACCTCTCCCCTGAGCGCACCCTGTCCCTGCCTCCCCCCCCCCCGCACTCTCCCCCAGGGCCTACTGCACGCTGCTGAACAGCTGCTCCCCGGCGCGCCAGAGGCCCTGGGAGGGAGCAGGAGGAGTTGATCAGTGGGGCCCGTGGACCTCCTGGCCCCCAGTTTGAGAAACATGGCTCTAGAGAGATAGGGCCATCAATGGCTTTTAGCCGAGTGGTTAGGGATGCAAACCCAGGCTCTGGGTGTCTCTAAACCTGTTTGTCAGATGCTGGGAACGGACGAGAGGGGACGAATCACTCAGGGGTTGCCTGTTCTGTCCATTCCCAGCACCTGGTACCAGCCACTGTCGGAAGACACGACACTGGGCTAGATGGACCATTGGTCTGGCCCAGACTAGCTGCTGGCCCCTTTCAGGAGCGCAGGGATTCAGCCAAACTCTTAATAACAAGGCGGCGCGATGGGCGCGGTCAGACTGGGCGTTATGGGCCGGTCTGACCCTGCGACAGCCTGCTCTCGTCAGCACCCTCTAGTGAGAGGAAGGTGCCTTGCTGAGAGCCACGGCCCACGTGCCCCACAACAAACCAGGGACCACAGAAGCGTCTCCCCACCCCCCCCTCGACTGATAAGCAGTGGGGGCTGCAAACCTGCCACCGAACATGGGGCCTAGCACCAGGGGAGGTGATGTCTGAAGCCCCCATGGTTCCCCCACCGGGACGTACCCACGGGCCCATCGTGCAAAGCCCCCATGGTTCCCTTCCCCCTGGACGTACCCACGGGCCCGTCGTGCAAAGCCCCCATGGTTCCCCCCTTCAAGGGACGTACCCATGGGCCCATCACGTGAAGCCCCCATGGTTCCCCCCTTCCCGGGACGTACCCACGGACCCGTCGTGCGAAGCCTCCATGGTTCCCCCCTTCCAGGGACGTACCCACGGGCCCATCACGTGAAGCCCCCATGGTTCCCCCCTTCCCAGGACGTACCCACGGACCCGTCGTGCGAAGCCTCCATGGTTCCCCCCTTCCAGGGACGTACCCATGGGCCCATCACGTGAAGCCCCCATGGTTCCCCCCTTCCCGGGACGTACCCACGGGCCCATCACGTGAAGCCCCCATGGTTCCCCCCTTCCCGGGACGTACCCACGGGCCCGTCGTGCGAAGCCTCCATGGTTCCCCCCTTCAAGGGACGTACCCATGGGCCCATCACGTGAAGCCCCCATGGTTCCCCCCTTCCCGGGACGTACCCACGGACCCGTCGTGCGAAGCCTCCATGGTTCCCCCCTTCCAGGGACGTACCCACGGGCCCATCACGTGAAGCCCCCATGGTTCCCCCCTTCCCAGGACGTACCCACGGACCCGTCGTGCGAAGCCTCCATGGTTCCCCCCTTCCAGGGACGTACCCACGGGCCCATCACGTGAAGCCCCCATGGTTCCCCCCTTCCCGGGATGTACCCACGGGCCCATCACGTGAAGCCCCCATGGTTCCCCCCTTCCCGGGACGTACCCACGGACCCGTCGTGCAAAGCCGCCATGGTTCCCCCCTTCCCGGGACGTACCCACAGGCCTGTTGTGTGAAACCCCCATGGTTCCCCCCTTCCCGGGACGTACCCACGGGCCCGTCGTGCGAAGCCTCCATGGTTCCCCCCTTCCAGGGACATACCCACGGGCCCATCACGTGAAGCCCCCATGGTTCCCCCCTTCCCGGGACGTACCCACAGGCCTGTTGTGTGAAACCCCCATGGTTCCCCCCTTCCCGGGACGTACCCACGGGCCCGTCGTGCGAAGCCTCCATGGTTCCCCCCTTCCAGGGACATACCCACGGGCCCATCACGTGAAGCCCCCATGGTTCCCCCCTTCCTGGGACATACCCACAGGCCCGTCGTGCGAAGCCTCTGTGGTTCCCCCCTTCCAGGGACGTACCCACGGGCCCATCACGTGAAGCCCCCATGGTTCCCCCCTTCCCGGGACGTACCCACGGACCCGTCGTGCGAAGCCTCCATGGTTCCCCCCTTCCCGGGACGTACCCACGGGCCCGTCGTGCGAGACGGTGCGCATGCTGAAGGACACCTCTTGCTCCGGGTTGCGCAGCAGCTCCTTCCGCTTGGAGAAGGCCTTGGCGATCATCCTGCTTTTCTTGATCCTCTTGGGTTCATCGTCGCTCTGGCCGGTCAGCCTGTGGGGAGGGAAAGGGGTCGGGGGGGCTGGCTCAGCCGGGGAGGGCAGGGCACTGATCCTCTCCAGTGGGGCTGAGGAGTGCTCCTGAGCTGCCCCCCTCCACCCCTCTCCCGCTGAGCCAGGAAGCCAGTTTGTCGGTTACCAAGGGAACCCCTCCATCATCCCAACCCCAAGGACAGGGTGTCCGGCTCCTCCACATTTCCCCTCCCGGCACCACGGCCGCGGGGGGGGGGGGCGGAGACGGACACACGGTCGGTAACATGCTGGCACCAGGGCCCTTCCCACCATGGGGCCCAAAAGACATTTCCAGAGCGGTGCCCGGGGGTGTCAGTGTCAAGGAGACTTGGGCCCCAAGCCCCACCCCCGAGATCACCCTCCAGGCGCCCCCATCCCTCGGCGGCAGCCTCCCCGCAGCTGTGGGCCAAACTCACACCGGCACCCCCCCTCCGCCCCGCACCCCCTAACTCCGGGATCTGCCCCTTCTTCCCAGCACCATGCGGCTCCCCACACAGCCAGACTGGGGTCTCAGCCCCCCTGCTCCGGATGGAGGAATAACTTCTCCTCCTCCCCCTCTTTAATGGACATGCAGGGCTGGAGGGGCAGCCTGAGACCGACGCCCCTTCGGAGCCACATCCAGGTACCACGCAGGCGGCGCTGGCGGCACCAGCTCCCCACACCCCCACAGACGAGTGTCGCTCCCGAACCAGAGGGGCCGTAGCTGGGGGCCAGGGAATTCAGCCTCCAGGCGAGGAGCTGATGAGCCATCCCTGAACTAGCCTGGGGAAGCCACATCTGGTGATGGGACCGTCCTGCGCTCGACTCCGGCCATTCCACGAGCCAGGAGCAGGTCTGGTGACCCTTGCTCCAGCCCCGTTCCCAACTCCAGCCCTGTTCCAGCCCCATTCTCGGCCCCGCCCCGACTCCAGCCTCCTTCCCGGCCCCGCCCCGACTCCAGCCCTGCCCCGACTCCAGCCCCCTTCCCGGCCCCGTCCCGACTCCAGCCCCCTTCCCGGCCCCGTCCCGACTCCAGCCCCACCCCAACTCCAGCCCTCTTCCCGGCCCCGTCCCGACTCCAGCCCCCTTCCCGGCCCCGCCCCGACTCCAGCCCCCTTCCCGGCCCCGCCCCGACTCCAGCCCCGTTCCCAGCCCCGCCCCGACTCCAGCCCCGTTCCCGGCCCCGCCCCGACTCCAGCCCTGCCCCGACTCCAGCCCCCTTCCCGGCCCCGCCCCGACTCCAGCCCCCTTCCCGGCCCCGCCCCGACTCCAGCCCCCTTCCCGGCCCCGCCCCGACTCCAGCCCCGCCCCGACTCCAGCCCCCTTCCCGGCCCCGCCCCGACTCCAGCCTCCTTCCCGGCCCCGCCCCGACTCCAGCCTCCTTCCCGGCCCCGCCCCGACTCCAGCCCCCTTCCCCGTCCCGCCCCGATTCCAGCCTCCCTCCTGGCCCCGCCCCGACTCCAGCCTCCTTCCCGGCCCTGCTCCAGCCCTGCCCCGACTCCAGCCCCTTCCCGGCCCCGCCCCAAATCCAGCCCCCTTCCCGGCCCTGCTCCAGCCCTGCCCTAACTGCAGCCCCCTTCCCGGCCCCGCCCCGACTCCAGCCCCCTTCCCGGCCCTGCTCCAGCCCTGCCCTAACTGCAGCCTCCTTCCCGGCCCCGCCCCGCCTCTAGCCTTCTGCCGGATAAGGACAGCTATGGACCTGGGCTGAACTGTGTCTTGGGGACCTTGGGCATGCAGTGCCCCCAACTGAACCTCAGCTCCTGGGGCTGAGGAGACAGGACCCTAAGACCCCAGTAGCTCCGGGCTGGGGGAGGGCTGCTCCCACCTGCACCAGGTGCGCTTCCAGATGAGGAGGGTGGCTTTGGTCCACACCCAGGTGCTCATGGAAATGCCAGTGCCGAACATGGCAAAGAGGTTGATCTTCTCCACCAGCAGGCTGGGCCGGTTCTTGATCTCGCAGTTTGGGATCGGCTTGTTGGTTTGGATGGCGATCGTCACGTTCGCTTCGCACCTGCGCCAGAAACACGGGGCATGACGGCGGCTAAAGAGCAGGGGCTAAAACCCACCCTGATTGGGGCAATGGGGAGCCGGGGCACCCGGAAAGCCACCTCCCATCCCCCATCCCCAGGGACATGCCCTCCCCTTAGCGCAGCCAGATGAAGGGCAATGACACATGCCCCCTTCGAGCAGCAGCTGCTGATTAGATTCAGGGGCTGAGGCCCCTTCCCACAGCTCGACAGCTCCCAAAAGCTGCCCAGACACCATGGTGATGGGGGCCACGCGAGGGCAGGGCAGCCGTAGGAGGGCCACGTGACGGGCCCTCTGCAGAAAGTTTCAACAGAGCCTCACGAGGTGCAGCGGAAGCCCCATGGTCTGAGCCTCGGGACCAGCCTGGCAGGGAACGACCCAACACTGAACACAGCGACGGGCTAACGGACCAATCAGGTTCCTCCTGATGCGTCTCCCCGGGATCAGGCACGTCAGGGTGTCCCTGGTCCCCGTGTTGCTTGGCTCTGCTCCCCGCTGAAATGGGAACAGGCCCGGGGGCACGGACAGCCCAGGTCAGTCACGCCCCGATGTGCTCATGAGGGGTGACACGGGGACCAGCCATGGCATCCCCCAGGGACTGCCGTTCCCACGGCATCAGGCGACGCCAGAGTGGGAATCCACACAAGCAGCCAGACTTTCGCGTGGGGAATGGGAAGAGCGTCGTCACAGGACCTGGCGGCGGAGGGGAGGTCATGGAAAGCATCACCTTCTTCCAACACGGAGCAAGGAGCTCTACTGGACCCCTCAAGACTCTTCCCGCCCCTCCGGGGGGCTGGGGGCACCTGTTAAAGGGACCGGGGGGGGCACGGCCTGTCCTCACTTACAGGACGTACTCCCGGAAGCTCCGCTCCCACTCAGCCTGGTTGAAGAAGTCGTAGAAGTGGCAGGCGAAGGTGATGAGGACGAAGCCAAAGGCCAGGAAGCCAAAGATGCCTGTAAGGAAGCACAGAAAGGCCCGGGGGTTATTCCCACAGCCCCAGGGCCAGGACGCGGCATGTTGCTGGCCAGAGGAAGCCCCGATGGAAACACGATCCAGGAAAAGTGAAGGGAGGGGTCAAACCCAGGCTCCTTCCATGCCTCTGATGGGGTCAGGGCCGGCTTTAGGCTGATTCCCCAGAATCAGGCCCCGAGCCGTAGGCGTCTTTTTAATTTTTTTTTTAAACTCACCCAGCGGAGGGGGGGAGGGTCCGCTCTGGGTCTTCAGCAGCATTTCGGCAGTGGTGGGGCGAGGGGGGGAGGTGTCCGCGCCAGTGGGCGGTCCTTCAGTGCCACTTAAGACCTGGAGCAGACCCCCTGCTGCCAAAGTGCTGCCGAAGCCCCGGACCACTGCCGGGTATTCGAATCAGGCCCCGCCCTTCATAAAGCCGGCTCTGGATGGGGTCGTCAGTATCAGCTGCACCTGCTTCTAACACGCCTTTCAGCCAAAGAGCTTTATGTACCATCCACACAGAGGTCATGTTACCCGGCAGCGAAACGCAGCCACCTCTGGGGAGGACCGTGGCAGCTGTGTAACAGCAGCCCTACACCACAGGTTCGGACCAGAAAAGGAATAATATATCCAACCTTTCCAGGGAATCCGAGGGAGGGAAAATGCACTCACTCAGCTGGAGTCTGGCCAGAAGGCCTGTGTTAACTTGGCAGAGAGGCTCCGGGAGTGGTCAGGACCTGGCTCTCATGCCTTATCGAAAGGCGAGAGCACCCTCGGTGAGTCACTCATACCCCTCTGTGTCTTCTACCGAGTCAGTGCCACCGCTTTGTGCAGGCCCTGGGTTTCCCTGGGAGGCTCCTACCCAAGGCTGGCCCTTTGGGACGGGCGAGATCATGGCCCGGGGTAGAACGCCAGCAGCGAGGCACGAGCTGAGCCCACACCCACCCGGCTTACCCAGCCGTAACATGGTCTCGTTGATTTTGCTGGCAGCTTTCTCACTCAGCAGGCCGGGGTGGTTGCTTTTGATGGAGAACAGAGTCATGACACCTAGGACAGACAGACAGCAAGACAGGCATGTCAGCCGGGACCAGGGCTGACAGATCAAGCAGCTAAGGAGCAGCCTGGAGCACTCACGGACTCGGTGGCTATGGTACATAGAGCATCACATAAGAACATAAGAACGGCTAGACTGGGTCAGACCAAAGGTCCATCCAGCCCAGTATCCTGTCTGCTGACGGTGGCCAATGCCAGGTGCCCCAGCGGGAATTAACAGAACAGGTGATCATCAAGTGATCCATCCCGTCACCCATTCCCAGCTCCTGAGGCTAGGAACACCATCCCTGCCCATCCTGGCTAATAGCCATCGATGGACCTATCCTCCACGCACTTATCTAAGTTCCTTTAAACCCTGTTCTAGTCTTGGCCTCCACAACATCCTCTGGCAAGGAGTTCCACAGATTGACTGTGCGTTGTGTGAAAAAATACTGCCTTTTGTTTGTTTTAAACCTGCTGCCTATTATTTTCATTTGGTGACCCCCTAGTATGTGTGTTATGAGGAGTAAATAACACTTCCTTATTCACTTTCTCCATCAGTCATAATTTTATGGACCTCAATCATATCCCCTCTTAGTTGTCTCTTTTCCAAGCTGAAAAGTCCCAGTCTTATTAATCTCTCCTCATACGGAAGCCGTTCCAGACCCCTAATCATTTTTGTTGCCCTTTTCTAAACCTTTTCCAATTTCAATATAACTGTTTTGAGACAGGGCGACCACATCTGCACACAGTATTCAGGATGTGGGTGTACCATGGATTTAAACAGAGGCAATGTGATATTTTCTGTCTTATTGTCTATCCCTTTCTTAATGATTCCCAACATTCTGTTCGCTGTTTGGCTGCTGCTGCACATTGAATGGATGATTTCAGAGAATTCTCCACAATGACTCCAAGATCTTCCTTGAGTGGCAACAGCTAATTTAGATCCCATCATTTTATATGCATAGTTGCGATTATGTTTTCCAATGTGCAGTACTTTGGATTTATCAACAGTGAATTTCATCTGCCATTTTGTTGCCAAGTCAGCTAGTTTTGAGCGATCCTCTTGCAGCTCTTCGCAGTCTGCCTGGGACTTAACTATCTTGAGTAGTTTTCTATCATCTGCAAATTTTACCACCTGTTTACCCCTTTTTCCAGATCATTTATGAATATGTTGACTAGGACTGGGCCCAGAACAGACCCCTGGGGGGACACCATTATTTACCTCTCTCCATTCTGAAAACTGACTATTTATTCCTACCCTTTGTTTCCTATTGTCTAACCAGTTACTGATCCATGAGAGAACCTCCCCTCTTATCCCAGGACAGCTTACTTTGCTACAGAGCCTTTGGTGAGGGACCTTGTCACAGCTAAATACAAGATTGGCTGGTTTCGCCCACGTTTAATGCCCCAAGAACAACGATGGGAGTGAAATCAGACAATCACAACGCTCTCAAATGAATTTGCACAGGAAAAGGGTAGAAGACAAAAAAAGCCCTATCACGTGTGGGCAAACACTTTTCGCAGCGCGATCACTCCATAGCTGACTTCTCCATCCTCATCCACAAAGGAAACCTGCACAACACCTTCAAAAGATGGGGCCAGGTGCTTAAATTCCTAACTTTGCTCAACACTAAAAATCATGGACTGACCAGAGACACTGGATTTGTGGCTTATTACAACAATTTGTAACCTACTAACAATCCCCGACTCCGCTGCCTTCCTTCCCCCCATGACTGGAGGGGTATTAATGGGTCACTTCCCCTTGAATGGTCCCTTAGATACGTGCTAACTACTTATGTTGAACTACCTGTTTCTCTTGTATTTAGCTGTGACGCTCTAAGTACCTTTCCCAGACCAAAGAGCTCTGGGTAGCTCAAAAGCTTGTCTCTCTCCCCTCAGGAGAAGCTGGTCTCATAACAGATATCGCTTCACCCAGCTAAGGGATTGACTCCTTTGGCTTGGGGGACAGTGTTTCCTGCCTTAGTGCAGAAGATTCCCAGACCAAATCCCGCTGGGTTGTTAGCACCCACCTCGGATCAGGAAATAGCCTCCTACGATCAGCACCAGGCCGATGGGAGCCAGGACGAAGCCAGCGCGGTACCGATAGTTCTTGTAGCCCACAAAGCAGATGCCGCTGACCGAGTCTCCGTCCACCTGGTCAGGGCAGAGCCATCAGTGTCCGTCCTTCCCCAGCCTGGAGATTGGGCTGGAAATCTCATGAGAATGGACTGGCCAACCAGGGACTGTGCCATCCCTTTACAGGGTGAACCTGGTGCCCATCCGGTGATGTGGCAGCCTATGGCTCTGCCATTTGGTAGACCCAGGTTTTGTAGATGACCCTGGTGTCCGGTGCGAACTGGGGAGAGAGTGGGATGGGAATGGAAGCTGGTGTCCCCTATGGGTCAGCTTGAGCAGCCTGGGTATGGCCTTTGGGAGCATGGGCTTGGAGATAAGCAGGGCCTCATGCAGTCTATCAGTGCAGGCTGGGAAATGCTCAGTGGGACACACAGCTGATGTTCAGATACAGGGAGCCTACAGGAAGGCCACAGGCAGCGGGGTCAACAAATGGAGTAGGAATGAGATGAGACGCTGGAGTGGTTCCTGCTCACCAATAAACTGATCACCCCTAGGGCAGAGTGGTGCGACTTTCCCCCTTTCACTGACAAGGGAGCATCCCTAAGGGTCCCCAGGGTGGGGTGGGCACAGAGGTCTCCATGCCGAGTGCCCCGTACCTGGGCGACGGCCAGGATGGCGACAGTGAGGACGAAGGGGATGGACCAGGTGACCAGGTGGAAGTAGGAGGTCTTGCCAAGCAGCGGCTGGTAGGTGGTGCCCAGTGCTTTGAAGGAGGTGTGCCAGGCGTAGGTCAGCATGACAAACCAGATCACCCCCGACATCAGCGAGTAGTAGACGATGACGAAGATGATCACGCAGGAGAGGGTCTCGTTGGAGCTGAGTAGGCAGGACGGGATAGGACTGGGGGGCGGAAGGGGGTCTCTCCCCCATCCCCCACTCCACTCCGGCTTGTTCTTGGCAGACAGACACATGCTGGCCTGGCTCAGCACCCAGAGTGCACCCATGCCCCCTGACAGCACCTTGCAGTCTGCAGGGCCCATCACCTTAAGGTGCTCTGAGCCAAACCCTGATCCTGTGGGAGTCAGTGGGAGCTTTGCCCAGATAGCCAGCCTTGTCCCCAATCCCACCAGTTCCCTGACCACATCTGCTGGGCCTGGGGTTTGCAGCACTACCCCTCCCATTGCGGGCGAAGGAAAACAGACGGGGGTGGAGGTGGGGCGGAGGTACCTACGTCGGCTCTCCCAGCCGCATGGTGCCGTCGGCTCGGCACACGATCTCGCCACGGGCCCCATCCATGAACTGCGCCAGCCAGCCGATGCTGCCCACGAAGAAGCAGGCGTTGACGTAGAAGAGGATGACGGCTGGGTAACGGTTCGAGTTCTTCCAGTCGGCAACAAACGTGGCCTGGGGCGGGGTGGGAGAGAAGAGCCGGCAGATGGGCCGGGGTCTATGGCTGTGCGTCACCCATTCCTGCCACTGCTCCAGACCCCTACTGGTCAGCCCCGCAGCCAGGAGCAGCACAGGCTCACGCCAGCTACCGGGGGTGCTCTGAGCCAATGCAGATTTCCCTCTGCCCCCTTCCCGCAGCCCCCCGGCCCGCTCCGCTCACCAGGGTGAAGAAGGTGCAGAAGATGGTGACGGAGCTGAAGGTGGCGATGTAAAGGTGCATGTCGCGGTGCTCGTGCTCCGTGAAGAGGGGGTTCTGGCACTGGATGCCGCAGCCCTCCACGTCCTCGTACCAGCTCTTGGGGTTGTCCGTCTGCACCAGCGGGGCCTCGCAATGGCCCGAGCTGTTGAACTTGAGGTTCTGCACCTCGTTCTGGGGATGGGTGGGGTCAGAGAAGAAAGGAAAGGGGATTGTTAGGGGTTGGAGGGATGCTGTCATGTGAGGACGACCCACACTGAGGGCTGGGAACCAGGACTCCTGAGTTCTGAGTCCAAGACCTGCCACTGAGAGCCTCCTTGCCTTTGGGGGACCCACTTACCAGGCCTGCCTCAGACAGGGATTACTCCACACACCCAGGGAGGTGGTGACACTGAATCTGTTGGGATGAAACCCCGGCCTCGCCGAAATCAATGGCAGTTTTGCCATTGATTTCCATGGGACTGGGATTCCAGCCCAGAGTCCGTAAAGCCCCTTCCAGCCAAAATCCTTCTTGTGGCATCCTGCACTAAGCCAGCGTGGCATGGAAGCATTTCAGTTCTCCCAGTGCGAGGACGGAGTCCTCTTCCTTTAACTGCAAGGGGAAGGGACGTGGGAGGCGGGCTGGAGAGGGGTCGACACAGAGGCTCTGCCAGGAAGGGGCCAGGGGCAGACAGCCTTGGGAATCTCTCCCTCTCCACCAGTCAGGGTTAGAAGAAAGCCAGTCTTGCCACAGTTCTGTGCCAGTAACAGGATGCTTGAAAACTGACTGTCGATAACCCTCATCCGGGCACACCGGTGAGGTGTAAGATGCCTGCTTACCGGGCAGCCCTCAGGAAAGCGGTCTGTGGTGCACTTGAGGAAGTCGGGCCAGCCCCGCTCCCGCTCCACGATGGTGCACGGGCCTCGCGTGGCCTGGCACAAGGTCTGGCTGGGCAGCTCCACCTGGCCGTCCTCGCACTTGGGCATGTACACGGCGCAGAGCAAGGGCTGGATCGCGTCCCAGCAGCGAGGGGCGTTCCGCAAACCTGGCCGAAGGAAAAAGCAGCAGTGGGAACTCGGCACGGGTGTAACACGCTGGCTCGGCCCCGCCCTCTAGCGGCTGGGCCCAGTGACAGCAACAGCCACCCACCTACAGCTCAAGGAGTTACTCCCCTAGCTCAAGCAGGACAGGCCTGTGTTTCTGGTGCTGAAACTCCCAGTTCAATCCCCGATGGCCACCACAGCGTCTGTACAGCTGCCACTACTAGGACATGTAACGGAAGCAGGTAGGTCTGACATGCTCCATCCAGCGCTGGATAACGGCGCATACGCAGCCAGTTTCTTACCCCCTATCTCCCAATCATCAAAACCGGGGGTTATTTTTGGACCTGCTCTGTTAAATGGTGCAGGAAAAAGAGCAAACTCCCACACAACACTCCTCCATCCTTCCTCTATCTCCCTTAATCCATTAATAGCTGTCAGGATGGGCTGGGGTGGCTGCACACCACGCGCTAACAGACCCTCACTTCTCAGATATTCCAGCTGTTTCCTGTGTCACAAATCCACCGTATGGTGAGTCCTCTGATTATTATTTTTAGTGTCACGCCAATATGTTGCCTTTTATAGCAACTCTGCGAATGATCTCCACATGCTTTACAAGGCACCGACATAACGCACGGGTGGAAGGCAGCCACTTCTGGGGTGGAGGAGGACAGCAGTAAGGAGAACTGAGATCACAGGGGTAACCTTCCCTTCTTAGGGCAAGCGCCATGGGATGGTCAGCCTCCCCGCAGCACAGACAGAGCTATTGAACCGACACCCCCTGCTAAAAAGCCATGCCCAGCTGGTTACATAGAGCAGGGGTGGCCAAACTGACTGACTGACGGAGCCGTGTACGACAATCGTCAGAAGTATGAGAGTTGGGAGGCACCTGCCGGGGTTTGGGGCTTCAGTCCTGCTCTGGCTGGAGCCCTGAGCCCCAGCAGTCATACCCTGTGGGGCTCAAGACCCTATAACCCCGCTTCCCGCTGGGCAGAAGCTGGAGATGAGGTGACACTGGGGGGGGGGTGTCCCGTGCCCCCCCAGATTTTTGCGAGGGTCACACGGTGCCACCAGACCCCCTCCCTGTGGCCATGGGGAGAGGCAGCGGCAAACAGCTGGGAGCTGCAGGGAGGCTGCTGCTTTTTGGGCTACCTCTCCCTGTGGAGCTAAAGCAGCGGCCCCTCCCTGCAGCTCCCAGCTGTTTGCCGCTGCCTCTCCACCCCGCGCTAACACTGGGAGATGCAGGGGCTAGGGCAGAGGTGGGAAAACTACGGCCGGTGGGCCACATCCAGCCCGTGGGACCCTCCTGCCCAGCCCCTGAGCTCCTGGCCCGGGAGGCTGGCCCCGGCCCCTCCCCTCCCCGCAGCCTCATCGCACCCTGCCACCGGCACAATGCTCTGAGCGGTGGGGCTGTGACTCTTGCTGGGCAGCGCAGCTGCAGAGCCCAGCCTGTCCTGGTGCTCTGTGCTGCGTGGTGGCACGGTTGGCTCCAGCCGGGTGGTGCGGCTGAGTGACCCGGTGCTCTGTGCTGCGTGGTGGCACGGCTGGCTCCAGCCGGGTGGTGCGGCTGCCTGTCCCGGTGCTCTGTGCTGCGTGGTGGCATGGCTGGCTCCAGCCGGGGGGTGCGGCTGCCTGTCCCGGTGCTCTGTGCTGCGTGGTGGCATGGCTGGCTCCAGCCGGGTGGTGCGGCTGCCTGTCCCGGTGCTCTGTGCTGCGTGGTGGCACGGCTGGCTCCAGCCGGGGGGTGCGGCTGCCTGTCCCGGTGCTCTGGGTGGTGCAGCTGTAGCAGCGCCAGCCACTGGCACTCCAGGCAGCGCGGTAAGGGGGCAGGGAGCAGGGGGGCTTGGATGGAGGGCAGGGGAGTTCGGGGTGGTGGTCAGGGGCCGGGGGTGTGGATAGGGGTTGGAGTGGTCAGAGAGCAGGGAACAGGGGGGTTGAAGGGGCCCCGGGGAGGCAGTCAGGAAGGAGGGGGGGGTTGAATGGGGTGGCGGAGGGGCAGGGGGTCTGGGGTCAGTTGGGGGGGTTGGATGGGGCAGGGCCAGGCCACACCTGGCTAGGGGAGGCACAGTCTCCCCTAGCCGGCCCTCCATACAATTTTGGAAAACGGATGCGGCCCTCAGGCCAAAACGTTTGCCCGCCCCTGGACTAGGGGCTGCTGAATGGAACAGGGGGTGGGGGAAGTAGGGTAACCAGACAACAAGTGTAAAAAATTGGGATGGGAGTGGGGGTAATAGGAGCCTATATCAGAAAAAGTCCCCAAACTGGGACTGTCCCTATAATATCCAGACATCTGGTCACCCGGGGGGGGGGGGGGGGGGGGTCCTTCCCTGGGGTATGGACCCCAAGCTGTTGGGGAGGGTGAACATTTAAATTGTGCTCCCCCACTCTCAGGAGGCACCAGTCGTCTCTGGCAGCAGCCTTGGGCCCCACTACCCCACCGCAGGGCAGAAGCCCCGAGCCTCCCCCCCCCAGTGGAGAACAGGGGGGATACGGGGGGCTCAGCAAGCCGCACTTTAACTGTAGAAGAGCCACAGGAGACTCACGAGCCCTGGTTTGGCCACACCCGGCCTGGGATTCCCTTTATCTAGCCAAGGTGGACAACAGGCTAAGCTGACTCCGCTGGGATTTGAACCGCCAGCTCCAGGGAAGGCAGGAAAATGGGCAGCGCACAGAGCTGGCTATGAACTTAATTAACCCTTCATTGCCAACGAAAGCCCTGCTTCAAAAAATAAGCAATAAAGATGAAACGTAGTGAGTGGTCAAATGGTTTCTCCCCTAACCTGGGCCCAAGCCTAGGCTGGGAGGGCAGCTTGGCCCCTGAGTCCTCTCCCCAGGAACAGCTCTTCAAACCTCCGGCTCCCTGTCACCTTGTATCAGGACCATCTGCCGCAGCGGGTCGGCCCATGGGTCCTTCGTGTTTGAAATCCATCGTCCCTCAGTGACCAATTCCTGAATCTCCCGTGAAAGGCCAAACCAACACCTCACAAGGCACCAGGACAATTGCACCAGAGCTTGGTGACTGATGCACTGAACGTCCCAACCGGCCAGGCTGATGAGTCATCAATGGCAGCCCCTGTAGGGACACGTCTCCTCCTGCCGCGGTTGTTTGCAAGAGTTCGGTAATCAGTGGCTGGCTTGCAAGCAGGCCCTGTGATTATCCCGGCTCTGCAGCCCTCCTGCTAATGGGAATTTTGAGATCAACAAGTGAGCGATTTGCACGGAGACTGGCAAAGCAGGTGAAAGATCATAGAGATGAGCTCACTGCAAAAACACACGGGATACCAACGTATGCAAACACTACGACATCTAAACACACGTTCCCTCAGCAGCGTCTTCTCTTTGCCTGGCCTCTCTGCAACTTTAATTAGCTCTCCCTTCCCCTTCTCTCTCTGTAGTGAATTATTGCTCCTTATGGAGAAGGCAGTCTGGTCTAGTGCTTAGAGCATGGGCGCAAGTGTCATGGCTAAGGCTCCATGTTTGTCACGGAGGTCACGGAAGTTGCAGCAGGAGTTTGGGCATGGGGGGCTCAAGGCTCGGGTGGTGCTTACCTGGGGGGGCTCCCCAGAAGGGAGACAGGAGCTCCCCTCTCTCAGCGCCTAGCTCTATGGGCTGTCCCCACCTGCAGGCACCGCCCCCGCAGCTCCCATTGGCTGTGATTCCCAGCCAATGGGAGCTGCAGAACCAGGGCTTGGGACGGAGCTGAGGCAGCACATGGAACTAGGTACTAGGATCTGGGGTCCCCACTTCCCAGGAGCCAGTAGGGAGCCTGCCCGAGCCCCACCAACCCCCTCTCCCAGCTCCCGCAGCACCCAAGATCGCAACGCCCCCTCAGTACCTGCGGTGCCCCCCTGGGCCACAACTTCCCCCCTCACCCCTCCAAGCACCTGTGAGGCCACTACGCTGAGACTCCCTCCCCAGCACCCCCCAGGCTGCACCCTCCCCCAAGTTTTAGTCAGGGGGTATATAGTAAAAGTCATGGGCAGGTCATGGGCCATGAATTTTTATTTACTGCCCATGACCTGTCCATGACTTTTACTGAAAATACCCGTGACTAAAATGTGCTGTCAGTCATGACTCCTGGGTTTGCAGCCCAGCTCTGTCATTGACGGACTGTGTGATCTCAGCAAGTCATTTAAGCCAGTGGTTCTCAACCAGGGCACATATACATCAACTCATCTAGATATTGGCCTAGTGTTATAGCAGGCTGCGAAAAAAGCACAAGCAAAGTCAGTACAAACTAAAATTTCATACAGTCAATGACTTGTTTAGACCACTTGATATACTCTACACTGAAACGCAAGTACAATATTCATAGTCCAAATGATTTACTTTATAATTCTACGGCAGAAAGGAGACGGTCAACACATTTTCAGTAATAGTGCGCTGACACACATTGGTATTTGTAAAAAGAACAGGAGTACCTGTGGCACCTTAGAGACTAACAGATTTATTTCAGCATAAGCCTTCGTGGGTAAAAAACCCCTTCTTCAAATGCATGGAGTGAAAATTACCATAATTACTACTATAAACTGACCATATTACCAGAAATATTACCAGAAAATTATTAGATGACAAAAAAGAACAGTGTAAAGCCAACATTGCTGAAGGCCACCTCATCGCCAGCACGGCGCTACAGCTTCATTTGACTCAACAGACCTGGCCGGAAGATCCATTGCAACATTGGTGGTCATGCACCATGCATCTTGGCTACCCAGGGAAGTCTGTGCATCTCCAGGTTCCCCAGGGAAGTCCAGTCAACGGTGGAAGACCTGCCCTTTGAAGGCTCTGATTGTGTAAGCAAGTTGTTTTTAAGTGAGGTGACACTTGGGGGTAGGCAAGACAAATCGGACTCCTGAAAGGGGGACAGTCGTCTGGAAAGGCGGAGAATCACTGATTTAAACCTCTTGGTTTCTCCACTCCCCCCTACATGTATGGGGATAATACTGCCACCTCTCAGAGATAAGGGATAGCACTACACCTTGGGAGCCTCCCTGCTGCGACTGCAAACAGGCTAGTGAGTGAGTGCCAGGGGTGACACCAGTTTGCCCCTGAGCCAGCCAGTCCTCCAGAAATACAGATCTTTCAAACACGCCACACATCGTTCACCCGTGGAACTCACTGCTTCAGGACAGAGACAAACAGGAAGATTCAAAATAACAATTAGACATGCATCTGACAGAACAAAGAGTCAGTAGGGCCCCATTAACACTTTAACCTTGTCATGCTACCAAAGCCCTTATTTAACAGAACGTTCGAGTTGAGACTTTAAACATAAATTATTAAGCAATTCTAAGCTGAAGGGATAAAACAAGGTCAAACTGCACCCAAAGCTTATGAGCTTTGTAAAAAACCAACCACAATCTCAAATGCTAAAGTATTTGTTATTAAATGTAAAAATAAAATAAAAACGAGACCATCTACGAGCAAAACTCCTTTCCAGCATTTGCAAAGTAACACGGCAGCGTCATGCAGGCACCTTGGGGCTCAGAAGTGATGAGAAAGGGGGAGGTGGAAGTGAAACGGATGATCTTGTTTTGCTAATCAAACTGATGAGAAATGCCAAGTGTGAGCAGCTGAAGTAAGAGAAGCAAATGCAAATTTTAAATCATTTCCGTGGTCATTATCTCACCTGTTGTTAGTAGAATAGGAAAGGCCGTTTGTTTATTAAAAACATTTGGATTTTTATCCTGACCAGCATTTCAGCATCAGTTTTCACTCCACCATTGGTGCCCCTGCCAATGTTGGCACACGGTACTTAACCCACACGGCCCTGGTGTCCTCACCCACCCCCCTCTTACAGGTCTGAGTCCTTCCCAGACCCCACTCACTTCTAAATATGGGTCAGAGACTCCCTCACAACTTCACCCAATGGCTTATACCAGCAGAAACCACTCCCCACCCCACCATCTCGCAGTGAGCCTGGAAGGTCAATGGATTATATCACCATGTGACAAGATGAGGCTATACTCACGTGTATTGGCATGGAAGCAAAGTTAGTCCCCGGAGAAGCGAGCATTTCCTGTCTGTATGTGAAGGGTTGGTAGGGGACATGTGGGTCTATGAACTGTCCTGGAAAGTTGTGTGTGAAAAGGGTTGCGGGGGGGGGGGGGGGTGTCTGTCTCTGGCTACTTCAAGAGAGTGGATGGTTACAGGACAGCAGCACAGGGGGCAGAGTTAAGGTTAATCTGGGAACGACAACTGCATGAACCTTGCTGGCTCTGCACCCCACTAGATTTAGATTAATCTCCCCTTGCATTTCTAAGGACCATGCATGAAATCTCCAGTGTCGCTTCAGAGCAAGCGGAGCTTTTAAGGGGCCTGGGTTTCATGGGTATTTACTGAGCGCGGTTCCTGAGCTCAGAGAGGAGCGGGCGTGGTTCCCAAGCAGTGCAGTGTAAGTGAGGCACAGACAGTCTTGTATGTGCAAGCAGGCAGAAGGCTGCACAGTGGCTGAGGAACATGCCTGCATCTGGCTGATTAACAGCAAGCGTGAACACGTCCTGACGGGTGCTGGCCTCGTGGACTCGTACACCTGAACCAACTTCGGCGGAAGGTTTGGAGATGGAGACGGAAGCGGCCTGGTGAGTCCCGCAGGAGAAGGAGGAGATCCAAGGGGGAGCAGCCTGAAAGAAGGTGGGAAGAGAGATGGGCGGGCAGGAGCTGAGACCAAGGACGGAGCGAGGAGAGGGTGTTGCCGTGTGGGGACTCGGAGGGGAGGCAGCCGCTGAAGCAGACGGCAAAGCGAACATAGAGGACAAGAGGTGTGGCTCACGTGATGGGAGTGGAGGAGGTATCCAGGCTGGGCGCAGGGAGCTTTTCAGCAGTAAATGGGCGAGGAGGTAGAGGGGAAGGTTTAGAGGAAAATTCAGATCAGGCGTCTCCACCTGAAATGTGACAGGGGGACATCCTGGAGGGGGATGAGAGGAGAGTGTGAGCAGGGCCGGTGAAAGGAATTTTCGCACCCTAGGCCAAACTGCCACCTTGCACCCCGTCCCCCCGCCCAAGCCCTGCGCCAGCTCTGCCCTGGGGCACCCCCCCACCAGCTCCCCTCCACAGGAGCCGTCTGGCACCTCCCGACCCCAGCTCACCTCTGCTCCAGAAGCCCTGCTGTCGTGTGGCTCCTGCCACGTGTGCTAAGCAGTGGAGCTCTGCTCAGCTGCCAGCGCCCCCACCGGCAATGAGAAGGATGGAGTGGCCGCTGCACTGGGAGGGAGAGGGAATCTGAGAAGCCAGCAGCCAGCCCAGGGGTTCCTCTGGGTCAGCGCGCCGCCGGCAGCCCGAACCCCTGGGCTGGCTGCCGGCAGTGGCGCGCTGACCCAGGGCAACCCCGGGGCTGGCTGCCGGCGGTGGCGCGCTGACCCAGGGCAACCCCGGGGCTGGCTGCCGGCGGTGGCGCGCTGACCCAGGGCAACCCCGGGGCTGGCTGCCGGCGGTGGCGCGCTGACCCAGGGCAACCCCGGGGCTGGCTGCCGGCGGTGGCGCGCTGACCCAGGGCAACCCCGGGGCTGGCTGCCGGCGGTGGCGCGCTGACCCAGGGCAACCCCGGGGCTGGCTGCCGGCGGTGGCGCGCTGACCCAGGGCAACCCCGGGGCTGGCTGCCGGCGGTGGCGCGCTGACCCAGGGCAACCCCGGGGCTGGCTGCCGGCGGTGGCGCGCTGACCCAGGGCAACCCCGGGGCTGGCTGCCGGCGGTGGCGCGCTGACCCAGGGCAACCCCGGGGCTGGCTGCCGGCGGTGGCGCGCTGACCCAGGGCAACCCCGGGGCTGGCTGCCGGCGGTGGCGCGCTGACCCAGGGCAACCCCGGGGCTGGCTGCCGGCGGTGGCGCGCTGACCCAGGGCAACCCCGGGGCTGGCTGCCGGCGGTGGCGCGCTGACCCAGGGCAACCCCGGGGCTGGCTGCCGGCGGTGGCGCGCTGACCCATGGCAACCCCGGGGCTGGCTGCCGGCGGTGGCGCGCTGACCCAGGGCAACCCCGGGGCTGGCTGCCGGCGGTGGCGCACTGACCCAGGGCAATCCCGGGGCTGGCTGCCAGCGGTGGCACGCTGACCCAGGGCAACCCCGGGGCTGGCTGCCGGCGGCTCAGACTCCCTCTCCCTCCCAGCGCAGCGGCCACTGAAAGGCTTTAAAAAAAATATTGGGTGCGCCGCTTTTTGGCATCCCCAAATGTTGGCGCCCTAGGCAACCACCTAGTTGGCCTAAATGGTAGCACCGGCCCTGAGCGTGAGCCCAGACTGGAATGGGAAGATGCTTATTTGGGGCTGAACGGCTGAATCCTGCTGTTCAAACAAGAACAATCTGAGGTCTGGGACACCGGTCTTACAGCAACGGGCTAGAGACGCTCAGTCTATGTCATTCACCCAAGATAACCCGGAGAGGTGACGATGATGGCAGGGGGAAGACGGGCTAGCAGAGAGCTCAGCTGTCAAGCAGGCCTTGACTCTGCAGCCCACATTAACCACGCACCAGCCACAGAACGCGTAGGCTCTTCTACTTACTGTCTGTGCAAACACACCCCTACAAGACACACCCGAGAGCCCATCTCTCAGACATCCAAAGCCTCTGTCCTCTCACTCCTAGCAACAAGCAGACCACGCATTCTCTGCGCCAAGGGGAGTCTGGTCCAATGATCAGAACATGGACCTGAGTGCCAGGACTCCTGGGTTCTATCCCCACCTCTAGGAGCAGACCTGGTTCCAGTCCCAGCTCTGCCACTGATTCTCTGTGTGACTCTGCTGGTCACATCACCCGCCCTGCAACTGGGTTTCTCCACCTGCCAAACAGGGATAACACTTCCCTAGCTCACTGACGTGCCTGTAACACGCACTGAGGCCCTTGGTGGGAAGTCTCTAGAGCAGGCCCAAGCAGTATACACACCAGGGTGAAATACACCAACGTCCGATATTGATCTTGGGGAGTGGGGCTCATCTTATAGGCTGGCTACTGGGCTGCCTCCATGATGGAGAGATCTTCTACCCTCCCTGCATTCACTCCAGCTTTCCAACTCTTGCCCTGCTGCAGAGCCGTGATCACAGGGCTAGGGTTACAGCGGGGGCATGCCACTAGCTCCACGAGGAACGAAAAGGCAGCTCCTGGGCCACCCTGGGAAAGACCATGTCTTCCCTCTCCACATACGGGAGCTTTTTAGTATAACTTATGCCTGGAGTAGGAGCCGTCTGGAGAATGCCCTGGTGCACCGAGCCACTTTTCCCTTCGTCCGCCCATCCAACACACACTGAGTGAGCAGTGGAACGCCGGGGCCCCAGCACCCCTTTGCTTCCCAACAGGGGCGCCTCTCCTCCCTCCACACAGGCTCAGAAGAGAGGACCGGGGGAATCTTCCCCTCCCAGCGGGCACTGAGGGCTGGGGAAAGGATCCAAGAACCGTTGCCAGCCAGGAGGCAGGGCTGGCTCCTTTCCAGAGTGCATCGTTTGCCTGCGTCTGTTGGAATCTGCATCAGCTGATGCCGTAGGCCCCAATCTGCTGCAGCCGCCTGACCCCTCCGCAGAACGTCACAGTCCCTGGAGGATATCAAGCCTCTGAGAAAGGCTAGCATTGCTGCAAGGAGTTTTCTGCGGCAACCGCATGCAAGGTTTTCCAAAGGCTCAGCGCTGGCCTAATTCTGCTCTCCCTGAAGTCAATGAGACTCCCCCATTGGCATCTACGGGGGCTGGGTTAGGCTAACACGGAAGGGTTTTGAAAAGCACAAGCTGCAGAAAAAACTGCTGCCCGCAAAAAAGTCCTGACGTTGGCTAAGGAGACTCATCCCCACTGCTCCAACGACCCAGCTCTGGCCGGCTTCCAATGAAACCGTTAATGTTTTGTGTATTTAGAGATTAAAAAATATATATATATCAAATTAAGCCTGTGCATTGCTTTGCATTGAAACCTAAAGACACGTTAGAAGAGGATCCGAACAGGGCTGGGAACAGATTGGGTCTTGCTACTTCATTAGCATCTGCAGATCACTGAGCCTAAGGGAAAAAAATGACCAGGGCTGTCAGTGCTTCAAGCCACGAATTGAGGGAATCAGGAATAAATTTCTTCCCATGATACTGTGTTGCTCTATATTCACAGAGTTCAAGGCCCGAAGAGGCCATTAGATCAGCCTCCTGTGTAACTCAGGCCATGACATTTTCCCCTGGGCTGAGCAAGTCACTTGCATTTGACTTAAGCGCATCTCCCTGAAAGGCCTCCCTCCAGGTTTGATCTGTAGACAAGAGCTGGAGAATTCACCATTTATTAAAGATGACGTTAGGACCCTGTATTTCCTCCCCACGGACACCCTTATACGCTGTAATCAAGTCACCTCTTAATCTTCTTTTGGACGAGCTAAACGGACTGAGCTCTTTCGGTCTCACCGTGAAGCATTTTTTCCAGCCCTCGAACCATTTCTGCAGCTCTTCTCTGCACCCGCTGCAATTTTTCAACATTCTTTTTAAAAGACGCTAGACCTGGACGTGGTATTCCAGTATTTTGCCGTTGACAGAGGTAAAATCACCTCCTTTATCCTATTCCCCACCCAGCCTTTATACATCCCAGGCCCACGTTAGCCCTTTTGTCACAGGATGGCACCGGGAGCTTGCCAATTCCACAGTCACAGCTTTCCAGGATGCAGTCCCCCATTCTGTGCCTAGGTCCCACGCTCTATGTTTCCAGGTGTAGGACTTTGCACTGGTCTGTATCAAAACACATATACAGAGTTGGGTTCTCCTGCTGCACCCATCACCATGGTATCGGCGCGCCAGAAATACATCGTATGGTCCTTTTTGTCTTCCGCTAAAGCACACGACATGCCAGACAAACCACTGGTTGACTAAAATACAGGAATCTCTACGTTCCTAGAGCTATAACTCTCCCCGTCCCCTGCAGATATCATCCTCGTGTTGAGGGATAGCCGACGAAAGCTACAACTCAGGCTAATTTGGGATACCGTGTCCACTGGGCACATCTAAAGAAGCATTCAATCACACTAACCAGGCCCTCCAGCACAGAATCTGAGACCCCTAAGGTTAGAAGGGACCTCACGGGTCATCTGGTCTAACTCTCTGCCAAGAAGCAAGAGAAACCACCCAAGACAGATGGCTACCCAGCCTCTTTTTGAAAACCTCCAGTGAAGGAGATTCCCTGACCTCCCTAGGCATCTGTTCCATTGTCCTCCTGGCCTTGGCCTTACAGTTAGAAAGAGTCTCCTGAGATTTAATCTAAATCTGATTCCTGGTAGTTTTGTCTACAGGCAAACAGTCCAAAAAGGAGAATATACTAATAGTAACAGCACAACAGAGTTCAGGCAGAGACAATATTAGCCATGTATGACTCTCATACACTGCAAGCCAGTTGGTGCTGTTGGTTTCCTCCATGTATGATACATGGACGTCTTCCATCTTTAACATGGAGGTGCATCCTATGGACACTGCTTGCCCTACATCCAGCGCCTGGTGCCAATGCATGCAGGGCTCTGTAGTTTCAGCAGTATGCACACAGATACTAAAGCTGGGGACAGCTTCAGTGCGCACCAGCTAATGCAAATTAGATCTGGCACGTGGGATCCTGGCAGATTGCTAGTGAAAGCGTCAGCCGGGGAAAGGCTGGCTACCGCCACGCACCGCAGGATGTACTGATGAATGCTCAGAACGAACGGGGCGCACCAGACCACCGGAGCAGCAAAAGCTCATTTTGTTCGGTAGCCATGATTTTATCATGGTGAAACCCGCCAGACCCACTTGGAGAGGGAAGTTCTCCATTCAGCCGTCCACCAGCCAGGGCAACAGCAGCGTTCACAGCCCAAAACCAGTATGTCTGATGCCCAACACCCACCCCTGGGCGGCTTTCACAGTCCACTCTCTTGGGAGTTCTAACGAGGGGGCAAACCCAGGTTTTGGGAGTTGGGCTGAGACCAGTGTCATATACACCTCTACCTCGATCTAACGCTGTCCTTGGGAGCCAAAAAATCTTACCGCGTTATAAGTGAAACCGTGTTATACTGAACTTGCTTTGATCCACCAGAGTGTGCAGTCCCCCCCCCCCGAGCACTGCTTTACCGCGTTATATCCAAATTTGTGTTGTATTGGGTGGCGTTATAGTGAGGTAGCGGTGTACCAGGTGATAACTTACAGCTCCTCCTGACACAGGCAAGGTCAGAACTGGCATACGAGAGATCCAGGAAAGAGACAATGGCTCATTACCAGTCTCCTAAGCCAGTGACTCTCCACCTTTCCAGACGACTGTACCCCTTTCAGGAGTCTGTTTTGTCTTGCGTACCCCAAGTTTCACCTCACTTAAAAACAACTTGGTTACAAAATCAGACAAAAATACAAGTGTCCCAGCACACTATTACTGACAAATTACTGACTTTCTCATTTCCTCTATAACTGTAAAATAAATCAATTGGACTATAAATACTGTACTTACGTTTCAGTGTAGCGTATATCGAGCAGTCTAAACAAGTCATTATCTGTATGAAATTGCAGTTTGTACTCACTTCGCTGGTGCTATTTTTTTGCAGCCTGTGATAAAAGTAGGCCAATATCTAGTTGAGGCAATGTACCCCCTGGCAGACCCTTGCGTACCCCTAGGGGTACGTGTACCCCTAGTTGAGAACCACTGTCCTAAGCCACCCAATTCCCCCAGCTCCTTCATTTGCACCTGACCAATTCCCTCCCCGTCTTTCCACCCTCATCCTCCAGGGACAGCAGCCTTTGGAGGGTTCTCCTTCCAGGGCTGGGAATCAGCTGCTGCTGCGACCAGGGTTCATTGAAGTCCAGGCTCTGTGGAATTGTCCCTGGTAACTGCTGGCTCCTACCTGTTTAGATTACAGACAGCAGTGTAGGGTTGGTCCTAGCCCTCTTGGCTGCAGGGAAGAACATTGATTTACGGGGGCAAAACAAAGCCATCCTTCATTCTGCCTCGCGGCTCAGCAGTGAAACTGCCCCCAGCTCAGTCCTGAGGGCAGACAAGCCGCAGGAAAAAACCCAACCTGGGACTCAGAACCTGGCTGGAGCGCGCCGCACCAGCAGACAGAGTCACTTTCCCCTTTGCACTTTGAAGGGCAGAGCTGCTCTCCGGTGGGAATGACCAGTTGCTTTCCTGGCCACACCTGCACATCCGAGCGCCGCACTCAGCGTGCCATCCACGGTCCCACGTAGCTTGGCACTGTATGAACCTAGGGTCACCGTAGGGCTGTTGTGATGAGACACTGCGCGCTGTCAGTAGGGACCGAACCCTGGATCGTCAGTACCAAAAGTACAGACCTGTGATGCTTGAGCTAAAGGAATCCAGCTGATGCCTGGAGAAGGCTCTCAACACCTAGACCCAGACACCTTAAGCTGGTGCATTACAGCAGAAGGAATAGAGGGAGTCCAGGACACATCTGTAAGAACTACACTCTCCTGTGACCTGCCCCCCCAATTCCCCAAGCCCCCTGTGAGCTCTGCTTCTCTCCCCGCTGCCGCCTGCACTTGGCCACCCGATGCCAAGTGATCTACCCCTGTATGGTGTGCCCTAAAATACCCCCTCCTTTTAGACCCAATGGCCCCCTAACATCCCTGTATGGCCTGTCCCCATGCTCCTCCAGGCTCCCTCTGAATTTGTCCTTTGCTCCCCCCCCCCCAGAACTTCCCCCCAATACCTCCAGCATTTGCCCCCAGCGCCCCATGATGTGCCCCCTCCCCCAAGCCTCCTGCATGACCACCCCTCCCCCTGTATTTGCCCACATCCCTTCCCCCATGACCTGCTCCTTCCCCTAAGGCTCCCTATATGACCTGCCCGCTCTCCCTGAATTTGCCCCCATGCCCTGCCCCATGCATTTCCCCCCTGACCCCATAGCCTACCCCCCTGCATTGGTCCCCAGCACCCCATGCCTTGCCCCCTCTCCCTGCACTGGTACCCAGACCCCATGCTGTACCCTGTGCATTTGCCCCCTTGCCCCGTAGCCTACCCTCTTGCATTAGCCCCCCACTCCCTATATCCTGCTCCCTCTCTTGCATTAACCCCCAGCACCCCATGCCCTGCCCACTCCCCTGCCCCCATGTTCTGTCCCCCCCACATTAACCCTCAGCCCCCATGTCCTGCCCCTGCATTGGCCCCCCCATGCCCTGCCCTGCCCCCCTCCCCCTGCATTAGCTCTCAGCCCTCTATGCCATGCCCCCCTGCATTGGCCCCCCATGCCTCATCCCCCTCCCACTGCACTGGCCCCTCTACCCCCATGCCCTGCCCCCATGCCCCTGCACTGGCTCCCAGTTCCCCCATGCCCTGCCCCTCTGCATTTCCCCCCAACGCCTTGTCCTCCTCCCCCTGCACTGGCCCCCCCCCGCCCCCATGCCCTCCCCCTGCACTGGCTCCCAGTCCCATGCCCTGCCCCGCTGCATTTCCCCCCCACGCCTTGTCCCCCGTCCCCTGCATTAGCTCCCAGCCCTCTATGCCATGCCCCCCTGCATTGGCCCCCCATGCCTTGTCCCCCTCTCTCTGCACTGGCCCCCTGGCCCCCATATCCTACCCCCCACCCCCTGCACGGGCTTCCAGTCCCCCCGTGCCCTGCCCCTCTGCATTTCCCCTCCATGCCCTGCCCCCGCCCTCGTACCGGACCAGAGCAGCAGCTTGTCGTGCGCCTCCTCCTGGGAGCCCGAGTCGGCGGCCAGCAGCGTGGAGGTGGCGGCGTAGGGCAGCGCCGAGCCCAGGCAGGCGTTGGAGCGGAGGCGCTCGCAGGGCGCCGCTCGCTTGCAGCGGTCCCGGGCGGCCGAGGCGTTGGGCTGCGCCCCGCGGCAGGCGGGCGGCCCCGGGCCCGGGCTCAGCAGCAGCAGCAGCCCCCAGAGCAGGGGGCCCCGCGCCCAGCCCGCCGGGGCCATCCCCAGCCCCCCCGCGCCTCCCCTAGGGCGAGCCGGGCCCCGGCGCCGCGGGCCACTCTGCAAACTCCCAGCCATCTTGGGCAGCCTCGCCCCGCGGCCCCCCCGCCACCAGGCTCATCCTAGCGACCCCCCACCCCTCCGCCTGCCCCCTTAGCTCCCCTACCCCCGGGGCCGGCTCCCCAGCCCCCCAAAGCGGCCCGCGCGAGGGCGGGACGGGCCTTAAAACGCGCCCCGCCCCCGATCCCTCTCTTGCGCGCAACAACCCGAAAAGTTTGCAAAAAAGTTTGTCAGCGAAAGGAGGAAAGTTGGGAAACAGCCCCGCCCCCAATCCGCCGCCGCCTCCTCCCGCTAGAAACTTGTCTTGCGCCTTCTCCTTTCCTGCCTCCTTTGTTGTCCTGGATCCTGTCTCAGGAATGCGCAGGCTGGAGGGAGCCCAAAAGAGCGAGCGGGGTCCTCCCCTGCTCCGCACGGCCGCGGGCAGCAGAAGGGGAGCCCCTCGCCTGGCTTCCTAGCCGCGGGATCTGGCTGCAAGTAACGGGGAGCCCCCTCCCCCCAATCGGGGAGCGGTCAGCAGGCAGGGAGAAGCCAGCCGGAGCTCCCCCCCGGCTGAGGGAACCCCTGTGGCTTGAGCTCTTCTGGCACATGTGGGGCAGGACAAAGGGACTGCACAGTGCCCCAGAGCGGGGGTGGGGGGTGGTGTGTGTGTGTGTGTGTGTGAGTGAGAGAGAGATTCCAACTCCAGTTTGTTCCACTGCCCTTCGGCATCCGAGCCGGATTCTACTCCCTGTCTGTGCCAGGGGAGCCACGTTCATACAATCAGACTCTTAGGGTTGCAGGAGACCTCCTGAGGTCATCTAGACCGGTTCTGGAAGCACCCAGGTTTGAAAAACAACTGGCACCCATGAGTTCATGAAGGGGGAGGAATAGCTTGGTGGTTTCAGCATTGGCCTGCTAAAGCCAAGCTTGTGAGTTCAATCCTTGAGGGGGTCATTTAGGGATCTGGGATAAAAATCTGTCTGGGGATTGGTCCTGCTTTGTGCAGGGGGTTAAACTAGATACCACCTAAAAGCCCTTCTATCCTTGCACCAAATCTGTCCTCCATTTAAAGCCTTTGTCTGCAGACCCTTTTTGGATTGCAGAGTTCAGACCCTCCCAGGCCTTGGTTTTCAAGTGGTGGGCTGTGAACCCCTGGGGGTCCCCAGACAGTCTAAGATTTCCAAGGGGGGGGCCACTCCTCCATTTGAAAATTTTTAGGGGTCCACATATGAAAAAGGTTGAACTCCCCCTGATCTAGGGCAGCGGTTCTCAACCTTTCCAGACTCCTGTACCTTTCAGGTGTCTGATTTGTCTTGCGTATCCCCTCACTCAAACACTACTTGCTTTCAAAATCAGACATAAGAATACAAGGGTCCCAGCACACTAGGACTGAAAAAAGTGCGGCGTTTCTAATTTTTACCATATAATTATAAAATAAATCAATTGGAATATAAATATTGTACTTACATTTTAGTCTATTGTAGGTAGAACAGTATAAACAAGTCATTGTATGAAATTGTAGTTTGTACTAACTTTGCTAATGCTTTTCTCGTAGCTTGATGTAAAACTAGGCAAATATCTAGATGAGTTGAGTACTCCCTGGAAGACCCCTGCGTACCCCCAAGGATACATATACCCCTGGCTGAGAACCACTGATCTAGGGCAGTAGTTTGGGGCTGCTAATGCCCCTCCCCCATCAACCTAAGGTTTTTGGAAGTTCCCTGTCTCCAGCCCAGATCTGTGATTGTTCATGTCCAGTAAATCCTTTAAGTGGATTTTGTATCACTCCAGAATGTATTTAAATATATATTACACATTAATGCGATAGATTATTATTTAACTATCTATTACTCACCTATAGAAGAGCGATGTATTAGCTCATTCATTCTCCTGTACGTTGTCCAAGTCACTTTTAAGCCCCCTTGTGCTAGGTCAGGGGTCGGCAACCTTTCAGAAGTGCTGTGCCGAGTCTTCATTTATTCACTCTAATTGAAGGTTTCGTGTGCCAGTAATACATTTTAATGTTTTTAGAAGGTCTCTGTCTATAAGTCTATAATATAGAACTAAACTATTGTTGTATATAAAGTAAATATGTTTTTTAAAATGTTTAAGAAGCTTCATTTAAAATTAAATTAAAATGCAGAGCCCCCCAGACCAGTGGCCAGGACCCAGGCAGCATGAGTGCCACTGAAAATCAGCTAGCGTGCCTCCTTTGGCACACGTGCCATAGGTTGCCTACCCCTGTGCTAGATGCTGGACAGATTAGACATAAAAAAACAACAGTCCCTTCGCACTAGAATTTCCCCTCTGGTTCCAGGCTGCCGTTGCCCCAGTTTTTGTTCAACATGCCCACCAGCGCCCTGTCCGTGGTGCTCTCATGCTGACGGTGGCATGGATGTTTTTACCACTGCCTCCAATTCAGAGCAACTGTGGACAATGTGGGGATAAAAACTGGCAGGGTCCGGTCCCCACTAGTTCCCCTGGGTGTTACCCATGGAGCACTATTCATGGACAAGGTAGACAAATGCCAGGGCATGGGGGCCTTCAGCAACCCACAAAACCTAGAAGTGTGGGGGGAGGGAGGACAGACCCAAATGTACCACCCCTGAAACAAGCTGCATTTGTCATGCTGACAACACAGATGTCGGCAGGCAGGATCAAACCTGGGACCTCTGGATCTTAGTGTATGAGCCGCTACCACATGAGCTCAGGCTGTAGAGTAGACTCATTAATCTCTAAGTGGTCTCAGTGCCACTAAACAGGACAGCACACCACACCCAGGAGGTGTGTGGGTTATATGTGCTGGTGCTCCAACAACCTGCTAATCTACAGTGCCAGGCAGCGAGCCTCCATGGGGACTGTGACACCGTCTTAAGGCTGGTGTAGTGCCACAGTTCACACCAAATACAGGGTGAAATCTATGTATAGAACTCACAGCCAATTTGGGGGGTGTAACTTACTACTTAACAGGCTGCCCTGAGGTTGGTACCCCCACCCCGAGTCACTCCAAGCAGCTTGACAAACTCTTTGAGAGTGGAAGGGAGTCTTAGTGTGTGTTTATACAGCTCCTAGCACAATGAGGCTCTGAGGGCAGTTGGTCTCTCCAGGCACTATTCATACAAACAGCAGCTCGAGCTGCTCCTTATAGGTGATTAGTAAAGAGCAAGAGCTGGGTTGTGGCTTTTGTGATGTCTAAGGAGCGTGTGGAAGATTATTTTTTTCCTCCCTGCTTGGTGCTTGCCTTAGGAACCTCCAGTCTGGCTTTGCCCAGTTTTTCTGGAGGTCTCTTTGGAGAACCAGATAAGCGGAGCAGGGTCTTTCTCTGCCTTTAATTGACAGGACAGCAGTGGAACAGTTTCAGCAGAGACCTCATCTCCTGCCTGTCCCGTGTGTGAGTTACAGAGAAACTGACAAGAGAGATGTGCAGGCCTCAGGGGCGGGTATTGCTGCCTCCCATGTCTGGTCAGGAGCTATCCCCCTTGTAACACTGAACTAGGCCTCCCTTATCTCATTTGACAGCCCTGGCTCCGGCCGTTCCTTCGGAGGCCGCGTCTGAAGTTCCACACCTGTCCGGCTAGGTTGGAGTGACAAGGGCTATGATGTGGGGAGACAGGCACACAGCTGCTCCCCTGAGAGTACACAAGAAAATCCATCGAAGGAAGTTTTCCTCCTTACAGGAGATTGTCCATTGTTATCGGCCAGAGCTGCTCCCCCTAGGGCTCAGCCCTGACTGTGGATGGTCCTTTAACCATCCCCGTTCTACTGTCCTGGCTTCTGAGCCAGGTCTCACCCCAGCAGAACTCTGAAATGCAGGCTGCCGTATTCTCTACCCGTGGGCTGCTCATCTGCTGGGACAGGACCCAGCTGTGATGCAGGGGGGATACTCATCGGGCACAACGCCCACACCCCAAAGTGGCAGAAAAGAAACAGCCAGGATGCAAATCCCTGCTGCAAAGGATTGTGGGACTATGGAGGCTCACAGGACAATTTGTCGGCTCCAAAGGGCCTTGAGAAGCATGGCTGTTTCTTCACTCCAGCCTTCCTCCTAGCCCTGAACAAAGGCCCCTGCATTAGCACACCAGGATAGGTGTGTGCAGTGCAACTCGGCCATTCCTTGCCTTACTCACACACAGTGCGTTTGGGCTGCGCTCCCCAGGCCACCCCCACAGTCATTTGCACAGAGATGATCTAGCTTTCTCCAGCAAGAAAATCTGCTCACAGTAGGGCCGGACCGGACGCTGCTCTTTTACACTCATTTAAGTCTCCCTTGCCCCCTGGAGACACCAGCACAGATTCCCTGACTCAGTCTCTCCCAGCTTGTGGAGCTGAAACCTCGCCAAGGAGCTGGGGTGGGGGGAGGGGGAAGAGGAGACACGCAGGGGGACCACACACCGAGCCCAATGCTGGCAGCTCCAGCCAGGGCTGAGCCCTCCCTGCCTTTCCCAGCAAGCTGAATGGAGCCAGCTGAAGAAAAACCCACCCACATTCACAGTGAGCGGGGCCTGCTGAAAAGCTGCAGCAAGGCTGGAGCCGTCAGAGCCAGGGAAGGCACCAAGGGGCCTGTTTCCAGGGAGGAGGCCTGGGGCCAGCTCCAGCTGCTGGACTTGCAAAGGGTGCGGGGGGGACGGGGTCGGAAGCAGCTGAGATGGAGCCCGTGCAGTTGCTGGCCAGCTTCCAAACAGCCCAGGGCCCAGTTTGTCAGGATGCCAAGGAGAAATCTCAGCTCAAGATCCTGAGCACCTTCTTATCCCCATTTCACAGAGGATGGGGTGGGAGAAGGGGCATGTGGGAAGAGAGAATCGTACTTCTGTGAGCTCACTTTGCCGTCATGTAACCAGTAAGGGAGGAGAGGGCTGTGACAGAGTACAGAGTATTAACCTGGTACTTACCTCACCTGCTGTTCGCTTACAGGGAAGTGCCCCAGGAGTCTGCTGGGTTTTTGCCTTTTGAACTGTTATATGGAAGGACAAGGGGGCCCCTGGACCTGATGAGAGACGCATGGGAGGGGAGGCCGCTCCCGATGGAGACTCAGTGGTGGAGTATGTCTTGACCTGAGAAAGACTGGCCGAGCTCATGGGCCTGGCCAAGCAGAATCTGGCCAGAGCCCAGAGGAAACAGAAGGTCTGGTATCACCGCATGGCGCGGGCCTGCGCCTACGCCACTGGGTGATGGTTCTCATCCCCGTAAGAAAAACTACAAGCCACCTGGGAAGGCCCTTTCAAGGCTGTCAAGCAACTAAATGAGGTAAACAATGTGGTGGAGTTGTCGCACTGGCGCACCACCGCCGGGTGTACCATGTAAATATGATGAAGCCATACTGTGACAGGGGGACTGTGGTGTTGGCCGTGTGGGCACTGGGAGAAGCAGGGAGATGACCTTTTAGTAGATCTATTTCCTGAGACAGGAGCTGGCTCCTCCCTGGAAGCAATCCCTCTCTCTGATCGGCTAACCCCGGCCCAGCAAGCTGAGATCAGAGGGGTGCTGCATCTGTACCCACAGCTGTTTTCCACTCATGAATCTGACTGTCCACCAGGTGGAGACAGGATCGCACTCACCTACAAGATGCTTCCCATTCTGAGTCACTGGGAAAACTGCTCAGAACCTGGAAAGAGAGGTCAGGGACATGCTGGCTCTGGGGGTGATCCAGCCTTCTTCCAGCCCTTGGGCCTCACCTGTGGTGCTGGTCCCCAAAAAGGACGGGTCGATCCAGTTCTGTGTGGACTATCGGAAGTTTAATGCCATCACTGTGTCTGATGCCTCCCCCAGGCCCAGGCCTAACGAGCTCCTAGACAAGCTGGGAGGAGCTCGGTACCTCACCACCATGGATCTTACAAAGGGCCACTGGCAAGTGCCACTGGATGCAGATGCCAGGCTGAAATCGGCCTTTATCACCCCTCTGGGGCTCTGAGTTCCTGGCCCTGCCTTTCGGCCTCAGGGAGGCACCTGCTACCTTCCAGCACCCAATGGATCAGCTACTGAGGGGGATGGAGAGTTTTGCCGTGGCGTATATTGACGACATCTGTGTCTTTGGCCAGACCTGGGAGGACTGTTTCCCTTGTTAAAGAAGTGCTGGACCGACTCCAGAAGACTCAGCTGACCGTAAAGGCTGAGAAGTGCAAGGTGGGGATGGCTGAAGTATCCTACCTGGGCCATCGGGTGGGGAGCGGCTGCCTGAAGCCGGAACCAGCCAAGGTGGAGGCGATCAGAGACTGGCCCGCTCCCCAAACCAAAAGGCAGGTCCAAGCCTTTATTGAGATGGCAGGATATTATCAAAGATTTGTGCCTGCCACACTTTAGCTCCATAGCCCCCCTCATCTCTGAGCTGTGCAAGAATGAGAAGCCAGACAAGGTGGTCTGGACTGAGCAGTGCCAGAGGGCTCTCTGTGCGCTGAAAGAGGCTCTGGTCAGTGGCCTAGTTACGACAAACCCAGACTTTGACAAGCCCTGTTCACTGACGCCTCAGACATGAGGTCGGGTGCGGTGTTAACAGAGGCTGATGAAAAGGAGGAGACACATCTCATCATGTACTTGAGCAAGAAGTTACCTCGGGAACGAAACTACACGGCCATCGAGAAGGAATGCCTGGCCATGGTGTGGGCCCTTAAGAAGCTAGAGCCATATCTCTTTGGGCGACACTTCACCGTGTACACCGACCACTCTCCCCTGACCTGGCTGCACCAGATGAAAGGAGCCAACGCCAAGCTCCTGAGGTGGAGCCTGCTCCTGCAGGATGATGACATGGATGTGGTCCATGTGAAGAGGAGTGCCAATGTGATAACTGATGCGTTGCCCCAGAGAGGGGGCCCTGAACTCCCCCAGCTCACTGGTTAGAGTGACCCCGCTCAGATCAGTCTCGAAGGGGGGAGAGATATGACGGAGTAGGGAGTATTAAACTGGTAATGTTGCGTGGGAGTTTTACTAGTTACTGTCTCCATCAATACTGATGGTGGTGGGATATCAGGGTGTGACCACTTGAGGGATGATAATTGCACACGCACCCTGAGCCCAGGAATCTGGACAGAGGCTGGAGGAGAAGCCGGGGTGTGTGGCTGGGGGGAGACGGCTGGAAGGGGTTTCAGTTTGGAGCTGGCTGGGGAAACGGCAGGACGCCCTGCACCAGGGTCTGGGCTCCCTCCCCCCAAAGATGGAGCTGACTGAGGGGTCCTGTTTTCTGTACCTACCAGCTCTGTTTTGACTGTGTCCTGTTGTCTAATAAACCTGTTTTACTGGTTGGCTGAGAGTCACGGTGAATGGCAGGAAGTGGGGGGTGCAGGGCCCTGACTCCCCCACACTCCATGACAAGGGCCCCCTGCGGCCCAGCAGGGCAGGGCAGGGCAGCAATGGGCCACAATTAGAAGGAAGAGCTTGGCTGACCAGAAGGAAGAGTTTCCTGATAGCGAGGGGTCTGCTGGGCTGGGGGCACTTATGAGTAGACAGGCCAGCCTCGTAAATGGCACAATCCTGCCCTGGCAGCATGCTGGAACAATCTGTGCTGAGCGCCACTGAACCGAACTGTAAACCCCGCATATAATATAATGGAAACCACTTCAAGCCGAGGAGGGGGTAGCACCCCTGGTTCCAGCACGTAGGTGCACAGGTCAAGGAGCACGGCAGGATGGATTCATAGCGTGGAAAGGGACCATCACGCAGATTTAGCGTCATGTGCATCACGCTGGCCTCGAATTTCACCCAGCCATTCCTGCACTGAGACCAGCAGCTCGGCATCAAAGCAGGGCCAGAGCTGCTGTTATGTCCCCAGCACTGTTACCAAGTTGCATTCCCATAGCACCAAGGAGCCCCAGTCACCAACCAGGCCCCAGCTGTATTCGGGGCTGTACAAACAGAACAGACAGATGTGTTAGGAAAGGAGAGATTCCCCAACATGCACAGCTCCGGGCTAGCAACCAATTCCCCTTCCCAGAGTACTGTTCAGTCAGGCCATGGGTGGGGATGGGGGATGAGCAGCTTCTACACCATGCCCCTACCCACAGAGGCAACACACACTTGGGACAAGCGCCACCCCACTAGCTTGAGAGACAGCAGTTCTGTTATATGCACTGACCCAAGTAACGGAGCAGGCTCCTGTCCACTATGAAGACCTCGGATGCTCCTGCTCCAAAAAGCAGAGCACTCTACTCCTTGAACTGAAGGAGAATCTGCATGAGCAATATAGTGCATATGACCCAGCTGAGCTGTTAGGATTCCACCCAGCAGAGGGCAGTGCAAACACAGGCACACATTTTATTTCAGGGCAGGTGCAATACAGAGAAAACCAAATAACTTCAGCCAGAACCCAATTTGATTTTATTCTCCACAGAAGCAAAGGGAACACACCACAGAGGAGTTAATTTCACAGATAATATAGAACCCATGTGCTACTTTCAAACATCCCAAAAGAGAGAAGTCTCTGCCGATCCCTCCCTTTGTACAGTGTTCAAAATATATATCTGTGCATGTTCCAAGAAGACTGTTACAGCCTCTCCACGCTAGGAGGAGATGCTGCCTCTCCATGGGGCAGAGGAGCACATGGGCAGATGTCCATCCACAGAGGTAACACACAGATCATGTGGTCTCACCTTCCACCTTGGTGCAGCTGGTGGTGGTTGCAGGGCACGCGCTGACTGAGCGTTACTGGCAGAAGGGAAGGACGGTTATATCTTCCTCTGACCCACCTGGCACCAGCCTCTGGCCAAGATAAGCTACCCACAGGCATTAGAGTTGCAAGGGACTGTTACGGACATCTCGTCTGACTTCCTGCAGAGCACAGGCCGGAGAATTCCACCAAGTGATGCCTGCATCAGGCCCATAACGTGTGGTTGAATTGGGGCATCTTCTAGAAAGCCACTTTGCCTCGATGCAAAGCGCCCACCGCATGGAGAAGCCGCCCCATCCCTGGGGAAGCTGTTCCAATGGTCCATTACCAGCACTGGTAACAATTTGCACCATATTTCCAGTTTTAACTTTGCCAACTCCCAGCCCTTGTATTGTGTTCCACTTTTGCCTGCTAGGCTCAGGAGCCCTCCAGTATCAAGTATCTTCTGCCCATGCAGGTAACTAATTAGATGGACCAGCGACTGGTTCGGATGCAGCAAACCCTCTGGGGAGAGACGCTGTGCTGCTTTTCTTTCATGTTCTCTCAGTCATACCCTGCCTGGTTCACCCACGCCAGGCTGGTGACTGCAAACGCCTGTTACCCTGATCGCCTCCTGCCACATGGCCCCTCATCGCTGCCTCACACAATGGGGCGAGCCTCACTCGCAAACAAGGTAGGATAGGCATACAGCATTAGAATACAGAACTGCTTACCTCCTCCCGCCACGCGTAACCTGTGCTAACGGTGCGACTTCGTCCCCTTTGGGGTGACACCGCATACACAGGTTTACGAGTGTTACCGGGTAAGCGAACAGACTTGGTCTGTCAGCTCAAACAGCCACAGCCACGTTTCTAGAGCCAGAGATCGCAGGTTCAATCCCTGCAGATGGATCCATTCAGGAGCATTGTTATACACACGGCTTAGCGAGAGCTCAGCAAGAGAGCAGCTGCTCTGAGGGTTTTAAACATCCCTAAATTCGAGGCTTGGGGGAACTGAATTCAGTATAGTCAGACTGGTAGAAGCTGTTACACTAATGGCCCTGACAATTGGACTCTTCCATGCCCAGAACAGGACACTCTACTCCACCGCTGTCTCTGCTCTACGCTGGAGGATCTGCCGCTTCGGCCCCTTCCCACAGCCAAGCACCTGGGGCTGCAGGCACATCGGCCGGACCCGAGGTGACCCAGCTGTGTGCCGTGGGGATACCAGTCCCGGCGTAGCTGTCGCGTCAGCGTGGGCATGGCCTGGAGGCCCTAGCAGTGAAAGGCTTCATATCCCGTGCCCAAGACTCACTTCAGAGTCAGATGAAGCCCCCAGAGTGGAGTCAGTGCCCTGGAGGGCTGGGCTCCAGATCCCATTCCCAGCCCCCCCCATCTGGTTTTTGGCCACTAGCCCTCCCCCCTTAGCAGCCCCCTCCTGGTGCTCCTCTGGCTTCAGTGTATCAGTAAAGATCAGTGCAGGGTCAGGGGCTGATCTCTCTCCTGTCTGGTGTCACTCCCATCTGGATACAGCCAGCTGGTCCAGGCCTGGGGGGCAGGAAGCTGGCTAGGCCCCCCTCCCCATACTCCAAGACCACACAGGAGGAAAGACGCTTGTACCTGCATTATACCGCCAACCCCCCTCTTACCTCCCTTCCGTACCAGCCAGCCCAGCCCAGGTCCAGAGCGTCAGCCTTCTAGGGGAAGATGCAGCCAAGGCAGCTTTCAAGGCAATTCCCAGAGAGGGCTGGGGCAGCTGGGAAATATTTTGCTCTTTTCCTTCTTTAAATAAAAAAAAAAAAGCTGCCAAAATAAGGGACCAAGATGTCAGTTCCTTGGGCGGGGATGCTACAGGTGTTGCTGGAGATGCAGCAGCCTCTCGCTGGCTGCCTGGGGGTCTCTCCTGGGGGCTATTCCCTTGTCCAGTCCCCTGCAGGGCAGGGTGAGCAATAGCAGGGAAAAACGCAGGTCTCTTCTTCCTCCTGGGGGGCGTGTCCCTCCCCACGCCGTTCCCTGCCACGGGACGAGAGGCATTCGCTCTTCTGGGTGGGGTTTCAGTACCAAGGATCTGCTCGGTGCTGCTGGTTGTAGAGCTGCAGCTTGATCTGGTCTTTGATCTGGCTGATGAGGATCTGGGAGAGCAGGATTCCCACCAGCTGCAAGGAGAGGAGAGCACCACAGGCTGAAGGCACCTGGGAGGGCTCAGGCACAGATGAGGTTGCTGCTCCAACCGGGAATGGCCGGCATCCTCGCTGGCCAATTGGTGCACTCCCCTCCCGAGGCTAAGCCCGTCAGAAAGCTCTCGCCAAGGGACAAACGCATGGCTACTGACGAGAATATCCGTCGTTTACGTTTGGTGCTCTGGCTGGAGCCGGTAAAGGGGTGAGCAGGCCAGGCGAGGGCCCCCCACCCCCAGTAACTCTGTCGATCCCGACCCACAGACTGTTCCAGCCCCAGGCTCCCCCACACGGCTCTGCCACGCTCCTCAGCCCAGGGCACCAGTGCGATTCGAGGCTTCCTTAGGATTCCCCCCAGTTACATGCACAAAGTCAAAACGTGACCTGGGGGGCGGGGGAACCAGTCCTTCCCAGTCTGAATGCCGGGGGGCGTGAATTCATGCGTACGCACAAATTACAGGTTACACCCCTCAGATCTAGGAGTGCCCAATCCCCTGGCTTCAGATAAGGGGCCATTCCCTTTTCATCCAGATGACGACCCCTGCTCCATATAAGGTGGCTCTCATTATCCTGCAGGGGCATGGGGGCTATGCTGAGCAGGCTGGGCCTCTCCCTTGCTCCCTTCCGCCAGAGCTAATGGGGCAGAAACTCCCACCCCCCCAAGTTTGAGTCAAACACCAGACCCTCTGGCCCCAGCAGAGCGCAGCTGGGGGAGGTGGGGGCTACCTGGGGAATGGCCAAGCCGAGCGCGATGCCCCCCAGCAAGAAGAGGTTGCTGTGGATCCAGTTCACCAGCTTGTCAATGCAGCCATTGGTGTAGATGAACTCGCTGGCCTCCAGGTAGTTCATGGCTTGCATCCCCTGGCCACACATGGTGTTGATGACAGCCTGTGGGGAAGCACCGAGGCAGGTGACGGTGAGCCGGGGTGCCAGGGGATGGATAGCCTGGTGCGGCCACACCTCACACACCGTGGAAGTTGCTCCAGCTCCCTCTCACACCTGTGGGATGGGGGGAGGAGGGGGTGTCGGGCTTTCCCGAGCCGCTGCCTAATGGCACGTGGGACAGACCCAGGCACAGCCAACATGTCCTTGTTAATGTCAGGTTTTCCCTGTACGCTCTCTCTCCCGCAAGCCCAACCCTCAGCCCTCCCTAGTTCCCCCACCGCGGGAGTGTCTGGGCTCCTAGCTGGGAGAGTGGCTGTGCTGCTTCCTAGGGAAAGGGCAGAAGGTCCGTTGCTTGTGACTTTTCGGGAGATTAGGCTGCAGGGCATCACCTTGTCTGGCTATGGGATGGGCGGACTAGAGGGGATCCCATCCCTTACGGACGAGGCAGCCAAAAAGTGCCATGACATACGGGAACCCACGTGAGCTGCTTTCCCATCCTGCCGCACATCCATGGAGCATTTACCAACACAAGCCATACAAGTTTCATGGGATTCCTTTTCCACCCAGCATCTACAGCGAGGGTCTCCCCCTCGTAGGAGCTGCTGGGGCTGGTGGGGGGGGAAGCGGGAGGATATGAATCCCTTGCACAGCCTCTGTCTCCCTGACCCACTCGGGGACCACGGGGGCCAGTACCCTGCAGGTCCCAGCCTGCCTGTGCCTGGTGAGAGCCTGGGAAACCCCAGAATCAGGCCCCTTGTTTCTCACCCAGGATCAGTGATCGGATCCCCCTTTTTCCTGGGGCTCAGAAACAATAGCCATTCCCAGTCGCGATCGGGGCAGGGCAGCACTGGCCATCTGATCGGCTCCCCCAGACACCCTGCCTCCAGAGGGAGAAGAATTAGCAGGGCCTACACCGATTCCTATACAGCGTCCCCAGCTCTCTCCTCCTACCCCACCCTTGTCACTTAGCTGAGGGAGCTTCTGCTTCCACACCCAGCCAGGCCACGGCATGGACCGGCCACGGCTGCAGCCTGGTCAGCTGGAGCTGCAGGAGCCACTGGGCTATGAGCGCCCCCTAGTGGCACGAGGGTTTGTCCAGCTGCAAAGGTCACTAAAGAGAAGCTGGCACAGGGATCACAGGGGGGACTCATAGACCACAGACCAGGACTGGAAGGGACCTCGAGAGGTCATCTAGTCCAGTCCCCTGCGCTCATGGCAGGACTATGTAATAACTAGACCATCCCTGACAGGGGTTTGTCTAATCTGTTCTTAAACCTCCAATGATGGAGATTCCACAACCTCCCTGGGCAATTTATTCCAGTGCTTAACCACCCTGACAGTTAGGAAATTTTTCCTAATGTCCAACTTAAACCTCCCTTGCTGCAATTTAAGCCCATCGCTTCTAGTTCTAGCCACAGAAGTTAAGGAGAACAATTTTTCTTCCTCCTCCTTATAACAGTTTTCAAGTACGTAAAATGTTGGTACATCAGTTTCCTCTTCTCCAGTTTAAACAAACCCAATTTTTTCAATCTTCCCTCAGAGGTCATGTTTTCTAGACTTTTAATCATTTTTATTGCTCTTCTCTGGACTCTCTCCAATTTGTCCACATCCTTCCTGAAATGTGCCCAGAACTGGACACAATGCTCCAGCTGAGGTTGTATCAGCACAGAGTAGAGCAGAAGAACTACTTCTCATGCCTTGCTTACAATACTTCTGCTAATACATCCCAGACCCCCAGATCCCTTTCTGCAATACTCCTTCCTAGACAGTCATTTCCCACTGTGTATGTGTGCACCTGATTGTTCCTTCCTAAGTGAAGTACTTTGCCTTTGCCTTTATTGAATTTCATCCTATTTACTTCAGACCATTTCTCCAGTTTGTGCAGATCATTTTGAATTTTAATCTGATTCTCCAAAGCATCTGCAACCCCTCCCAGCTTGGTATTGTCCACAAACTCTGTAAGTGTACTCTCAATGCCATGATCTAAATCATTGATGAAGATACTGAACAGAGCCAGACCCGGACCCGATCCTTGTGGGACCCCACTTGTTATGCCCTTCCAGCGTGACTGAACCACTGATGATTACTCTCTGGGAACAGTTTTCCAACCAGTTCTGCACCCACTTTATAGTAGCTCCAACTTGGCTGCATTTCCCTAGTTTGTTCATGAGACGGTCATGTGAGACAGCATCAAAAGCTTTACTAAAGTCAAGATATACCACATCTACTGCTTCCCGCCTATCCATAAGGCTTATTACCCTGGTTGGTTTGAGATGATTTGTTCTTGACCAATCCATGCTGACTGTTACTTATCACCTTATTATCTTCTAGATGTTTGCAAATTGATTGCTTAATTATTTACTCCATTATCTTTCTGGGTACTGAAGTTAAGCTGATTGGTCTGTAATTCCCCAGGTTGTCCTTATTCCCCTTTTTATGGATGGCAGAGGGCACATGGAGGAGGAGTCCAATGCTACTCAGCTACCCGGCTTAGAGACTTCCTCGGCCCTGGGTGCAGGGCGGTCACCAGAACTTGAGGGTGGTAAGGAGAAGTCCTGTTCCCAGCAGAATAGCGCGGCTGCTCTTACCTGGTCAGCTGCATGCAGGCAGCACGAATAAGGCACAGAACAGCGCTCCCTGCTGGGGTTGTCAGCAGTGCAGTTGAAATACATGTTTTGGGACCAGTCCTTGTAGGAGATGCCCCCACAGCAACTGAACTGTAATGAGACAGCACAGTCAAAGAGGGCCAGGGAAGGGGAAATTGGGCAGATCTCAAAGGGCGTGTCTTTAAAGAGAGACCAGGTCAATTTGAATGGGTTTTTAATGTTTTAGTAGGTCCTATATAAACAACAGCTTAAAAAGAGATGTAGCAGGGGAATGAAAGACTTAAATAAATACATTACTCTCCATGGCAAAGAAATCTTAAGAACCAGAGAGACGGTCAGTTTGGGTCAAATTTTAACTTGTTTGTAACGTGACTTCATGCTTTGCCAGGGTTAGACCATGGGCGAAAGCAAAAGACAGGGAACTCTAAAGGAAGCATGATTGTATTTGTCTAGCACTAGTCCCATTCCCATTCCCTCCAGCCTCCATCCCCAATCCAACATTCCTCATGGCCTACAGAGAGCAACGGAAATGAGAGAACAGGGCTCTGGGGGACAAAGGGTTAATAAGGGTCTCTGAGCAGAGCGGTGAGAGTATATTTAGAATCCAGATGTGCAACGCCAGCTGCATGACCATCCTGGGACCAAGCCCGTGGCAGGAGAACACAGAATCGTGTGCGTACATGAGAGAGTTAGGCGGGTACTTGTGACTAGCACGACTGGACTCACACTGGGAGGGGTGTGGTCTGCGATGGCACTGCCCTCCCGACGGAAGATGGGGGCCCACAAAGAAGCAGAAGGGTGTGGGACTAGTGGAATGGGGTCTGATGGACAATGGAAGGGAACCAGAGACCCGTGGACAGCCGCGCCCACTGCTCCGAGAAGGGAAGCAGATCCTGGCCCTGCAGCCTCGGTGAGGAGAGAGACTGTGTTATGTGCTTTGAAAGGGAACTTGGGTCAAGGCAGGAGAGATGATTTCAGGGATGCTTTAAAGAGAGGGGAACAGCACGAGAGAGAGTTTGAAGGCCCGGACCATACCCCAGGCCTGACCAAGGACCAGCCATCCCTGCTACGGGGCTGGGAGACTCAGCCATCCCCATCACAGAGGAGGCCAGAGAGCTCGCCCAGGGCCAGTCACCCCATAGGAAGCAGGAGACCCGGCTGAGGGCTCTTTAACGGGACCCACCTCCTTCTGCCCATAGTCGATGAGGTTCTGCAGGTCCAGGTCGTCCCGGTAATGCACGACGGCATTGTTGATGATCTCGCTCACCTTCCCACGTGCCTGGAGGAGGAAAGCCGAGAGGTCACCAGTGAGATTTCCCTCCTACCTAGGTGCTTGCACGCCCCTCACCATGGCAGCGTCCGAGCGCCTCCTCCCCTACGATTTAAACTGACAGCTGCCTGATGGCGTCAGCCCCAGTTTATAGATCACATGTGGAGTCAGAGACATGAACCCATGTTCCCTGAATTGCAGGCCAGTGGCCTCACCCCAGCTCATCCTGCCCTGCCCCCTCCACTTGTTTGGGGTGAGGCATGGACATACTGGAAACCAAAATGCTGGCCACTGACACAGACAAGGAGGTCAGGGACCAAACCCTGGGGCGGACCCACCCAGCCAGCTGCACTCTGGTGCCCACGTCCCAGCAGAAGGCTGATGCGTTTGGGTCTCCAAGTCTGCTGGGGAAACCTTGGATCAAAACAAACTTTTTCATTTAAATAAGATTTAAAAAAAGAGAACAGTCTCTGTTCATGCCCAGACACCTCGCCTCCCATTTGCGGTTCAGCGTCTTTGGCCCTCCGTCCCCAAGTAGAACCACCTTTCCCCGGAGAATCGCAGCTTAGTGAGGGAAGAAATCTATTCTGTCCTCCCGGGCAGCTCCCTGCCAATCCAGGACTGGTCCTCCAGTTATGCTGGGGCATCCTTCCCCCACTCCTCCCCCAAAAGAACGATGTTCACCCCAGCTCTCTGCTGTATTTACCTTGTCAGAGAAGACAAAGCCCAGCACTCCAGCTGCCAGCTGCAGCAGGAAGACTACGGTCAGGCAGATTGAGAACTGCAGGAGAGAGAAAACTACCATCAACAAATTGCCATGGAAGAGGCAACAATGCACCATCTTTTACAGAGCCAGAGTTGTGCCACCATGACCCAAGCAGGGACGCTTGAAGCTGCAAGGTCCTAGGGCAGCAGGACTCCATCACCTTATATTCCTGTAGTGCCTTTTTTACTGATTCCTATCTACTGACCACTTCACCCAGCACTGAAATGCAGTCACTTCTGGGGTGGAACAGAGCAGCTGCTTAACACTGCTCAGAGGACTGGGACAGGAAGAGAGAAACAGTCACTTTTTGAAACTGCAGGGGACGTCAGAGAGGCAGAGTGGAGTTAATACCTCATTCTTGCGAAGTATGCTCTGGGATCATCCCAAAGTGCTCAGAGCCTGGGTTTTACATCTCTTCTGGAAGATGGCACCTCTTGGAGCACAGCGCTCCGGTAGGACCTAGCTGGGTCACTGGTTCAGGGCTGAATCAGACAGAACCCACCTCCTATGGATTTGCCACACTGCTCTAAAGGATTGCCCATGTCTGTGCTAGCAAACACTGAGGGCTGAGAGCTGTATGTAACTACAGGAGACCTGTACAGACTCCAGCGTCTGCTCTCCTCCCCCACCCCCCCCCCGGCTATGCAAGCAGCTCCTACCAACAACTGACTGGATGTGTGAAGGAACGAGAAACGCTCTTTAGCCGAGATGCCTGGCTCAGTTCCATTCAAGACACTTTGGAAAGGGTCAGTTTCCCGGGGTATCTCCTGGGGTGCAGGAGTTCCCCAGCTCTGGCCACTAGAGGGGGCCACAAGCTTTCCCATCATCAGCACGGCTGGGCACCAGCAAAGATTTCGCACCAATAGGTGGGAGAAGGAAATCGGAGACAGAGCAGAGACACCCTGGGTCCCATCAGTCCTGACGGCTGCCTGAGGTGCCAGTCATTGGGGGGGGGAACCCCAAACCCACTCCTGGCGGTTTCTGCAGGCCCAGGTAGACAGCGGGGTCCCCATGAGTCTTCCCATCCCCTGCCCTGGCTATAACCCCCATACGACTGTCCCCTTCTCCCCCCTGGCCCAGGCGTGGATCCCGCAGCCTCCCGTCCGCTCACCGTCTGCAGCAGGCAGATGTTCTCACGCAGGGAGCCGATGCAGCCGCAGAAGGTGATCAGGAACATCAGGATGCCGACCACGATGAGCAGGATGGCGGGATCCACTGCGAGGCAAGCCATGGCCGCCTCTGCCAGACAGGAGCAGAGAGATCAAGGGGAGAGAGGGCGCGAGAGCTGTTAGTCCAGCGGCACCACCCTGCCCGCTAAAGGAACCCAAAGGAGATGGTTCTATGGGGTGGGGCTCAGGGAAGGATCCTTTGGGTCCCCAGACTCTCCCATTATGACCCCCTCCCCTTTCTACCCTCTACTGCAACAGGCCCCTCCAGAACCAGCCAGCCACTAGAGATGCCTTTCCCCAGGGCTCTCCAGTGCTTCTGACCCAGGGGTGAGAAGGAACGAGCTCAGATCCAGGCTCTTGTAACTCCACGCGGCCCCGAAACCAGAGGTTTATTTGGCAATGGACAATGGCCCCAGATCTGAGCAGGCCTGTGACAAGCAGGGGTTAGGGTGGGGACGCGTCCAAGCCCCGTTTCACTGGACAAGAGCAGCAGCTTCTCCCCTCTCACCGCAGACGACATCTGCCGCACGCAGCGGGCTGTGCTCCCCACACAGAGACCTCACCCCCCCTTAGCTGCGTTCCAGTCTCAGACCCAGGGAACGGCTCCGCTCTCTTCCTCAAACCCCTCTGCTTCCAGAGCAGCCAGTCTCCACGGCCCTCCCCCGCCTCCCACCGGAAGGAGAGATCCCAGAGCCCCAGAACAGACCTGGGGCAAGGGGAAGGTGCCAGTCGCTCACCTGCGTGCTTCATCAGCCTGGCGTAGATGCCTACGGCCACCATCACCATCGAGATCATCTGTAGAGGCAGGACATGGAGATTCAGAGCCAGCCACCTGCTCGGCACTTCAACCCACACATGCAGTGTCCCTAAATGAGGAGAGGGTACTGGGGGCCTCCAGAGGGCTCAGGCGATCGTCAGTAGGATAAGAAACCCCCCCTCCCCACCCCATAGGCATGAGATCAAATCCCGGTCAGCCCAGCCAAGGTTGAAAGTTACCACCATCTGAGGGGTGCTTGGGGCCTTGCTAAGTGTTAGAATATAGATATTCAGGCCTGCACAGGCCTTTACTTTAAGAACTTAGGTGTATTTTTATCACTTAGCTAGTTACAAGGGTATAAAAACAAAGAATCAAAATCTCAGTCCGCCTGTGTCTGGGCCTTCTCTCACTAGGAGAGCCTGAGGTCTGGTTCTTAGGCTAAGGCCTTTGGCTAAGCAGCAGGGGCAGCCATAAGTTGGGAAGCGAACGGTCACATCCTCCTGTCCCAAACCAGCCACACTGAAATAAGGTGCTGTTGGGCTGTTAGGAAGACGATCCTGTCCTGATAGTGCCCATCACCATCAGATTAAGATGGTTAAAGAAAACGTAGTTTGACAGCAGCCTGTCTGGCAAGAAATCACTTCTCAATGGTTGCGGTTGTGAAACCCTCATTTCTGTATTGTTTTATCTTTATGGCCCCCACTTTTCTATTGTTAATCTGTCTGGTTCTCTAATTGTTTCTGTCTGCTGTATAATTAAGACTGCTAGGTGTAAGTTAATTAGGGGAGTGGGATATAATTGGTTAGAGAATTGTGTTACAATATGTTGGGATTAGTTAGTTAAATTTCAGTAAAATGATGGGTTGAGGTCTAGCTGAGACTATTGTAGTAAGATGAGGCCCTGAAACATAAACTCTTGTGTCAGAGGCCCAGTCTGAGGCTTGAAGCCTGAACCAAAGTACTTCCAGGCACTGCTAAGCAAAAGCTGGGCTGTGAGCCAGAAGCAGGCCCCACTCACAGAAGTTGGTGAGTTACGGCAGAGAATTCTTTCCTGAGTGCTGGCTGTTGAGTCTTGCCCACATGCTCAGGGTTTAGCTGATCGCCATATTTGGGGTGGGGAAGGAATTTTCCTCCAGGGCAGATTGGCAGAGGCCCTGGAGGTTTTTCACCTTCCCCTGCAGCGTGGGGCACGGGTCACTTGCTGGTGGATTCTCTGCAGCTTGAGGTCTTCAGACCACAATTTGAAGACTTCAATAACTCAGGCAAAGGTTAAGGGTTTGTTATAGAAGTGGATGGGTAGGGTTCTGTGGCCTGCTTTGTGCAGGGGGTCGGACTAGATGATCACATTGGTCCCTTCTGACCCTAGAATCTATGAATCTATGAGAAGAGGGCTGCTAGAAGCAGGTGCATCCACACGTAAATGCTAATAAGAAGAACTTGTGCCAAGATGACATCAGAACACTCCACAGAGATAACAAGGAACAGGCAGGTGCATCTTAAAGGCAGGGTCAAAAGGACAGCATGATGGAGAGATCTGTTTGAAACAACATAATCAAAGGGGAGACAGCCCCCAACGAGTCAAGGGGCTGTACCTCAATATGTCAGCAGGGATGAGTAACCTGTCCTGTAACTGTATAAATGTAGGTCCCGGAGTACGCATCGTTGTCTGGCCTACGGGGCAGTGGAGAGTCCCACCACTGACTCAGCCGGTCCATTGCCAAGGGGCACAAATTCGTAGTATGTCTTGTAGAGTCTACGGGAAACTATTACCGTACTTCATTTGACAATAAACCTGGCTCAGGTTCCTTTGTAGTCTCCTAGAGTCTGTGGTCTCTGGGGGTTCTCTCGGGGTTTGCTCTGTCAGCGATCTGGGCAGAGCTGGGGCAGCACACAGAGGGAACACGCACGCAACCGACTGTTATCATCGAACAAGAGCAGAGCACCACGCTGGTAGCTACTGACAACACTGGTGACCCCGACCGCTGATCTGGTGAGTAAGCGAGCTGTCCGCTGTAGGAATCGTGATCTAACAGGGCAGAAAACCACGAGCTAGGGAACCCCCTTAACCCCTCCCTACAAATCCCCACAGAGTTTAAAATGTATAATGGGGAAGAAACATGTCATATAATTTGTAAGGCTAGAGCTGAGACTGTAGCCTTAACATGTAAACTATTGCAAACTATAACCAGGGCTGTTGAATGATTAAAACAGCACCCCACAATTGGTGGGGCAAGTAACAGTAACAAAGAAAGAGTTAAAAGAATCAAAAGAAGTTACACAGCCCTGGAATGCTTCCACCCCCCTTGCAGGGTGGCCAGCAGCCTGGAGACAACCAGCACAGGAACAGAGTAAAACACTGGAAACAAATGCAAAGAACTGAAAAAAAAAATACACGTGCCGTCCCGTTATGAATATTGGTGGTAAATACCAGGCGTCAGGTAGCTCCCCTGTGCCTGAATCACAGGGACAGATGTGGAAAAACGTGGCCCTAGTAAAATTAAAAGATGAAACGGAGTCCACTGCAGTGCAACCACCACCTTATGATAACAGCCAGGTTCTGGTACAACCTAAACCGGGACCTGATGGGTGCCCGTCAGAACGGGAGAAGTAAGTGCACGGAAGGAGAGTAGCACCCAATACTGTCCCTGAATTGGTAAATCAAATGAAGGAAAAAAATGGAACAGTTCACAGAGCCCATTAGGAGACAGGAGCTGCGACTCGATCGCAGGGGAGTGAATAAAAAAGAATTGCCAAGTAAAAAACTGAAATTAAGCGGGTTAAACACCTAGAATTGATTCATTAACACATGAAGCTGTCCAGAAACAGTTAACTGCAGCAAAAAAGGGCACTCCCACTATCTATTTGGCATGCACACAAAAGCAACAGACACTGGGGGAACAAATTCAGGTTTTACAAGAGCAGGTAACTACCCCCCACCCCCAAAGCCAGAATAAAAAACAGGGGCGCAGTTCCCAGCTGTGCAGGTTCCCAAATGCTTTGACCCACAGAACCACACTCTGCTCTCATATCTGAAAATAGAACCTTCTTTCTCAAATATTACATACCGGTTAAGTTTTGTCCTTTCTATGCTTTCTCAGTTTGCTAAACATGCTGCTGCTGCCCCTACTTTCAAACATCTTGACAGAGTTAATCTCTCTTGGCTCAGGTCTCGCTACCTTCCTAGGTTGCTTTTCACCTCCCCTTTCCCCCGCCTCTCCTCACTTCGGCTCTCTCACTTTGTTTTAAAACTTATAGTTTTTACAGAAACCTTCAAAGAATAAAGCAATTGAAGAATGAACAAGACACAAAAAGAAAACAAGGTAAAAACTTTAAATAAATCCAGTATATTAATTATTTTAACCCTTCAGGAATGCAACAGCTGGAATTATTCCCAACTTTCTAGAAGATATGGTTGCCAAGCAACAGAAATGCAATCTCTGCTTCTAATCCTAACTGCTAACTAATATTTAAAACATGAACTTTTCTTATTTCCATATAGCAGAGTCTGAAAATAATGTTAAATATAAAGTAATGCAAAGTTCCTCGTTACCAAATTAATACATTTGGCAAATATGATTTTTTTTATCAATTTATGTTACAAGTTTTAAAGAAGGTCATAATTTGTTTATTCAAATGTTTAACCCTTTTTATTTTATTTTATATTGTGTTTGCCTTAATTTGTAATAGTTATGAATAGAATTCTGGAACCATTTGTTTTTAACTGTAAGTTTGTCCTGTATGTCATGTGTGTTGTCTTGTGTTCTATATTGTGTGTGTGTCAAGGGACTATTTTTTATTATTTTTATTTTGTTGCGACAAAAGTCAATTTTATACCCTTTTTAAAAAATATACGTATATGTGGTACCACCCTATTTTAAAATTGTGGTTGGGATATAATCATAGTATTAACACCACCAATTTTTTGCGCAAAGATCAAAAAGGTTTCAGTTACAAATATATGTCCATATATTTATGCCTCAACAAATCATGCAATTGCCAACAAAAAGAATTCTCTTTTTGAAAACGGTTTTGTTTAAGTATTTGTTATTGTCATTCAAAGAAAAAAGGTAACATTAAGGTAAAGAGAATATTAACAAAATGTCAATTTTTTGTTTGGACTTTTTATAAACTTGTTTGCACTTTTAAATACAGCTTTAAGAATGTGACAGCAAAAAATGTATTCCTAAAGCTAACCATACGTCAACAGGTTTTCATGTTTTCAACAGGTTTCCACCTTTGGCTCCCAAACACAACAAAGCATCATGAAAGTTTAATATCCTCAAAGTATTTGCATGGACCTGTATTGAAAATTTATTTTGGTTTAATTTTATAGTTGGTTTAATTGTATATGCTTTTCTTCTGCTATGCTAAGTTAATGGGAAGCAGTGGTTGTTAAGGTTTATGCTTCTAAACAGTTAACAAGAGTGAAGTTGGTATCACAAGCAAATTAACTCTAAAAAGCTTCTTAAAATTATTTTACTAACTTTTGCTGAAACTAAGTGTTCAGCAAGGGAAAGCAACACACCTTCGCTTGGAACATTGTGAGCATCTATTTCAGCTGTTAAGCATTACGTTTCCTGTGAAATATTAGTAACGCACCCCAAAGGAAAATGAATGTCTGTACAACAATCGCAAAAGTACAGCTTGTGTTATAAAAGACTCGGTCTCTACTACGTTGTTCTTATTACACTGTAAACAAACTAAGTTAAACTGTGTATTAAGTTTGGGTTACTGAAAACAAAATAAAACAAAAAACCAAACAAAAAAACCCCTTTATTATGTTAACTAACTAGCTGTTTAAGTTGCATCCCACAGACTCCAGAAAATATCACACCCTGAAGACACCAGTTGATATCAGGATACAGTGAAGAAACCCCCAGCATCAAGAAAAGAAAAATAAAGTGCTTTATAAGTGAGAGACTGGTCAAACACATCTCTACCTACCATATATGGACAATTAAGTTAACGATCAGCTAAAAACCACTAGCTGGACCAGGATAAGCTGTCATTAATTTCAACTTGGTTACTGTGTAAAAACAACTGTATTCTTGCTGTGTTACTGTATTATCATTGTACTGTTGTATTACTGCTGTATTGTATTATTGCGGTACAACATTTACAACGCGCATAACTTTGCTAAACTGTTTAACCAACACACAGGTAAAAATTAACAAACAAATGACAGCAAACAAAGTGAAGATAAGGAAAAAACAAAGTGGTAAAAAAACAAAAAGTTACATAGTAACTACAAATTGGGTAAACAAATTGCCAGTCGTAATTCGGGTCAGTGACAATGCATCCTAACTGAGGCACGTTATTTAAAACAATCTTGTTCAGGGCTGCCCAGAGGATTCAGGGGGCCTGGGGCAAAGCAATTTCGGGGGCCTCTTCCATAAAAAAAAGTTGCAATACTATAAAATACTAGTCACAACATATTAATATATAAAAAAGGCCTCAGTGGTAGCGTTACTACTCCAAATTTCTCTTCTACTTCTCACATATACTGCACTGTGGGGCACATTATCACAATTCCTATCCCAGTATTTCAAAACACTTAGCCTACTACTACTACTAATGATACAGATAGTAACTGTAATTGCCCTAATAAAAGTGGGTTGCTATCTGCGGTACCACAAGGGCCAAACTACAACAACAGATTGGAAAAGAATTGTTATGCTTGGATATAAAGTGCTGCTGTATGTATACATACATACTATACATGTATGTCCATATACACTACAAAGATATACACTATATCCATATTACTAATATATACTAATGATTTGGGAGTGCCCCTAAGACTCAATTATAAAACTGCATTCCTTAGTCGAGGGCCCGGGCCTAATATTCCCAGGCCCACAATAAGGGACTAAAATTAATTGAATAATAAAATCTGTCTATCAGTCGTACGAGGGAATGTGCAGAGTGAATGACAAGTGGGGCATGAGTGTATGGATGGTAAAAGGAGGTAACCATATAACAGTGTTTAGCCCACTGGGTTATCTTTAGTCCATGAATTATGCTTTTCCGGGACGACGGGTAAACATCCTTCCCATAAAAAGACAAAAAGTGGGGGCATGTAGTAAGATGAGGCCCTGAAACATAAACTCTTGTGTCAGAGGCCCAGTCTGAGGCCTGACGCCTGAACCAAAGTACTTCCAGGCATTGCTAAGCAAAAGCTGGGCTGTGAGCCAGAGGCAGGCCTCACTCACAGAAGTTGGTGAGAAGAGGGTTGCTAGAAGCAGATACATCCACACGTAAGTGCGATTGCTCTTTATAAATATATCAGAGGGATAAATATTAGGGAGGGAGAGGAATTATTTAAGCTTAGTACCAACGTGGACACAAGAACAAATGGATATAAGCTGGACACTAGGAAGTTTAGACTTGAAATTAGATGAAGGTTTCTAACCATTAGAGGAGTGAAGTTCTGGAACAGCCTTCCAAGGGGAGTAGTGGGGGCAAAAGACATATCCAGCTTTAAGACTAATCTTGGTAAGTTTATGGAGGGGATGGTATGATGGGATAGCCTAATTTTGGCAATTAATTTGGCAACTGATCTTTGATTATCAGCAGGTAAGTATGCCCAGTGGTCTGTGATGGGATGTTAGATGGGGTGGGATCTGAGTTACTACAGAGAATTCTTTCCTGGGTGCTGGCAGGTGAGTCTTGCCCACATGCTCAGGGTCTAGCTGATCGCCATATTTGGGGTCGGGAAGGAATTTTCCTCCAGGGCAGATTGGCAGAGGCCCTGGAGGTTTTTCGTCTTCCTCTGCAGCATGGGGCACGGGTCACTTGCTGGAGGATTCTCTGCAGCTTGAGGTCTTCAAACTACGATTTGAGGACTTCAGTAACTCAGACATAGGTTAGGGGTTTGTTACAGGAGTGGGTGGGTGAGATTCTGTGGCCTGCATTGTGCAGGTAGTCACACTAGATGACCATAAAGGTCCCTTCTGACCTTAAAGTCTATGAGTCTATAAGAGGAACTTGTGCCAAGATGACACAGAGATAACAAGGAGCAGGCAGGTGCATCTTAAAGGCAGGGTCGAAAGGACAGCATGATGGAGAGATCTGTTTGAAACAACATGATCAAAGGGGAGACAGCCCCCCAATGAGCCAAGGGGCTGTACCTCAATACGTCAGCAGGGATGAGTAACCTGTCCTGTAACTGTATAAAACTAGGTCCCACAGTGCGCATCTTTGTCTGGCCTACGGGGCAGTGGAGGGTCCCGAAACTGACTGAGCCGCTCCATTGCCAGGGGGCACAAATTCGTAGTACGTCTTGTAGAGTCTATAGGAAACTATTACTGTGCTTCATTTGACAATAAACCTGGCTCGGGTTCCTTTGTACCTTACTAGAGTCTGTGGTCATTGGGGGCTTTCTCAGGGTTTGCTGTGTCAGTGACCTGCGCAGAGCCGCGGCAGCGCACAGAGGGAACACGCACGCAGCCGACTGTTATCATCGTCGAACAAGAGCAGAGCACCACACCGGTAGCTGCTGACAACAAATATTACTATATAAACGGGGGTCGAACAGGAAATTGGGATCATGCTTGCTGTGTGTGTGACAAGAACCGGGGGAGAGAGTGACGGGAAAGCCCTCTAACACTAAGCAGTATGGATAGGGCCCATGGACTCTCTACCCACAGCCGCTATTAGTCTGCTGGGTGGCCTTGAATGAGTCACTTTATGCCTCAGTTTCCCCAGTAGGTGGACGGCAAGGACTGGATGGACACTACAGAACTCACTCCCCTCTCACACTGACGGGGTATCCAAGCAGGGCTGGGGACAGTACACTGGAGAAGCATCATCTCCTTCTCTGCAGGCAGGGACTTCACTCTGCAAGGCCATCAGCCAGCCCCTTTCACCAACTCTGGATTCCCACCTACCCATGGAATCAACACCTGGAGTGATGCTTTGCAGCCAAGCCATGTGTGTGTGTGTGGGGTGGGTGCCATATACTTTCCAGGTTCACATACACAGCCGCACACACCTTCCCCATCCCACTCAGGGACACCACGCCTGGCTGGCTGAATAAAGCAGCTGCATTTCAAGCAACGCTGCTCTCCCACAGCTCTGTTCATCCTGGAACAGCCAACCGCCATAGCCAGAAGCTAGGCGGTAGGAGTGGATTCTTTCTGTTCCACAGGCAGGCTGATCCGCAGACCCTACAGTCCCCTTGCCTACTGCTCTGTAAAAGGCTTCCTGATGCTTTGCACTGGTAGCCGAGTATCAATGCCCAGGGGAAGAGGTCATCTGATCAGGGCCAGCTTTAGGAAGTGCGGGGCCCAATTCGAACATTTTCGGCGGGGCCCTGGCAGAGATGACTTAAAAAAAAAAGTGGAAAAAAAAGCCTCTCATTTCTTTCATGTATTATTTACTTTCCGTAACTATATAAATAATAAAATTATATATTATGTACATTGCATCATATATGCTGTAGATTGGTTATTAATGACTGCCGTTTCACATGTGTGGGTCCCAGCTGCTCCCTGCCCCCCTCATTGAAGCAGGTGTGCAGGGTTACTGCCCTGGGAACTGCAGGGCACAAGTGGACATGGGGCTGGCTGGAGGCAGGGTCTGGCTGCAGGCAGGGCAAAGGGTGCGGGGCTGGCTGGAGACAGGGGAGTGTGGGGCAGGCTGGCTTCAGGCAGGGCCGCGGGGGGATGCAGCAGGGGTTGGCAGGGCTGGAGACAGAGGAGTGTGACTGGCTGGCTTCAGGCAGGGGGGTGCAGCAGGGGTTGGCTGGAAACAGGGCAGGGTGTGCAGGGCTGGTGCGGGCAGCAGTGTGTGTGGGGCTGGCTGGCTTTGGGCAGGGCCACGGGTGTGTGGCAGGGGTTGACTGGAGACAGGGCAGGGGGTTTGACAGGGACTGGCTGTGGGCATGGGGTGCAGAGCTGGCTGCAGGCAGGGCAGGGGGTGCAGCAGAGGCAGCTGGAGCCCCTGCCCTTTAAATAGCCCCCAAGCTCCCTGCTATCCCAGGGCTTTGGGGGCTATTTAAAGGGCATGGGGCTCCCCAGCTTCTACCCTGCCCTGGACCTTTAAATAGCCGCGGGAGCCCTGGGGAATGCATGGGGGTGGCAGGGTTCTGACGGCTATTTAAAGGACCGAGGTGGCAGAGGCAGCTGGAGCCCCTCACTACCCCAGGGCTCTGGAGGCTATTTAAAGGCCCTGAGCTCCAGCCGGGAGAGAAGGGCCATGGGGCTTGCCGCGCTCCGGCTGGGGCTCCAGCCGGGGCCGCGAGGCTTGCCGCGCTCCCGCCTGCACTTCGCTCAAGGGAGCGGGACCACGGAAGACCCCTGAGCAGATCGCAGCCAGGGACCCGGGGTAAGTTTAAAAAAAAAAGTGTCTAAGGCGCGGGGCCCGATTCCTGGGAATCGGGCGAATCGGCCTAAAGCCGGCCCTGCATCTGATTCCTGCATCTAACCAGACTCCTAGCGAGGCAGGAGTAAACCCAGCGGGGAAGCTGGCGCCAGCCACAGGAGGTAAAGGGAAAGCGGGCAGCAGGCAGGTGGCTTGCCACCAAGCCTGGCCCCCTCCAGCCCCCGGGGGAGGAGCCTTGTTAAAACTGGTTACCAAGAGGCCTTCACTAGCACTAGCCTGCTTTTTGTCGATGGAGGAAACTGAGGCTCAGAGGTGAAGCCGCTGGCCCGCGACCGGTGCTGCGAATAGAGCCCAGTGCTCTGTCCTCCAGACCGCGCAGCCTCTGCTAGCCACTTCCTTCGCTGGGCCTCGCATGGTACGTCCACACTGCTGTTAAAAACCCATGGCCAGCTGGCTTGGGCTAAGGCACTGTTTAGCCATCTGGGTTTGGTCCAGAGTCTGGGCTCTAGGACCCTGCAAGGTGGAAGGGTTGAGCCTCCACACAGCAACTCAACTGCCCCTTAGCTTGGATCAGCTGGCACAGGGCAGACCTACCCCCTGCCGGCTGGAAGGTAACAGAGTCCCTCAAGGCTTCCTCTCGGGCTGGATTCTCTGTTTTGGCCTCTCATTACAGGAGGCACCAATGACAAGGCCGAGTTCCAGGGTCAGATTCCTTCTTTCCTAACCCTGAGGGACATCCTGACCAGACCAGGACAGGGAGAGGGACCCCCGCCCCAGAGGGCATCGTCACCTCTGCTGGGTACCGTGAATCGCGAACACCTGCGGGGATGAAACGGGATCGAACTTTAACAGCAGCATCTCAACTGACTTCGTCTCTGTTCTCCAGGACGGTTACCACCATCTGAGATACCATCAAAGAAACCGTCTAACAAGGAGGTTTTCCGTCAAACTCTCGGCAGCTCAAGGGGAAGGGAACAAGGGAGGATGTTAAAACGAAGCCTGACTCAACACTTCACATTTCAAAAGCTTTAGCTGGTTTTCCTTCTTTTCTTTACCTTTCCTAAATCCAATAGTTTTTACAAGGTGCGTTTGCCATGGCGCTAGGCCGGCTGAGGGCTCAGCACAGCGAGCCTTGTTTAACGATGGACAGCGACTGGATAACCCCTTTATTCCCTCTACATTAATACAACACCCCTCCAGGGCCTTTTGCCCAGCTCCCAAGAGCCACGCTTCGCTGCAGGGCCTGCGCAGACCACAGCTGTCCTTTCCCGGAGCCCAGAGGGTGAAGGCAGATGGAGGCCGGTGAATTCAGGCAGTTTCTCTTGCGTTTGTGGGCCTTGCATCTCTGCCCCGATAAGACATGCTGCTCGCTGGTCCCCCACAGCTCTGAACTCAGGGACTGGGAGCAGGGTGGCTTACAGACAAGTCTATCAGGACCACAAAGGCGGCCCTGGCTGGGGAAGGAGAGTCAAGCCAGAGGCTCTCCCCACTTTGGCTTCCAGCCTTCTCCCTTCACACAGCAGCTTACGCACGTCCCCTCCTGCCCGTTCTCCTAGGCAGAAAGCAGCTTGGTCTCCCCGGAGGACAGGGCCACTCCTACGCAGGCAGGGAGGCCTCTTATCCCGCAGAGCAGGTGCAGGGGAAGCGGCCCATCCCTTGCCTGGCTAACGGGTCTCATTCTGACTTGGAGGGGCCAGGAGCAGTCCAGTCTCCACTGTCCCCTCGTGGCTGAAAGCAGAGCACAGCTGCCCCCTCTGTGCCCTGGCTTGGGTAAGGGGTGCAAGGAGAGCCCCCAGGCAGCTAACCGCCTGTTAAGGCCCCTCATGTGGAGCGCACTAGCCAGGCTCACCGAGCCGAGACACGAGAGATGCCAAGCGCACGGAGCCGATGCTTGGAAACGGAGGCACTTGTCCTTCAAACACCACAAAGCAAGGGATGGGAGACATGCCTCGCCCTGCCCAGCCCTGGCTGCCACGGGGAGAGGGGAAGATGGACACCGGGCCACACCCTGCGGTGACTCAGGCTTCCCACGAGGACCTCGGCACCGGGGACCTCTCCTGACGGAAGGGAGGCTGCAGGCAGGGGTGGGAGGCGATGTGACGGCTGTTCAGCCTGAAGGAGCCCTGGGCACCAGCCTCAGAAACAGAGATTGCCACAAGACGGCTGACAGGGAAACGCCAACTCTTGGGAGGAGTTGGGCAGGGGGGTCAGCTCCCTGCCTCCCTCACCCACGGCTATAGCACTGGGGGCTGGAAAAGGGGAGAAATCTCCCAGGCTGTCCAGTCAGCTCCTCAACCTGAAGCAGCTCTCCCAAATAGCGTAGGGCCAGGCCGTGCCCTGCACAGTGACCCATTCCCCAGGCCATCCAGGGATGGGAGATCCACATGCCCACCACCCCAGCAGGGACCAGCCACTTACTCGGATAGGCCGACGCCCGCACTGGCCTGGCATGCCCAGAGGGTGCGGAGAGGATGTTCTCCCTGCCCCCACGGCACCCAAGTTCATGGCCCGTGCGCCCACTGGGCCTTGCACAAAACGTCACCTTAGCCTTTACCTGGAGGAGCAGAGGGAAATCGCAGCTTCCGCGACTCCCTCCAGAGACGGAGTCAGTCCACCCCCTTCCAGCACCTCTCACCACTCCAAAGACACTGCGGGGTTTGGAAAAGCACCAGAGCCAGACATGGGACACATCATGTCTTCTCTGCCTCACCAGCCTGGATGGAGGAGGCTCCTGCTAGCCTCGGCAGGAGTCAAGGCCTCAGGACAGAGAGGAGGGGAGACCTACATCATAACAGCAGCTCCTGTGGCCGCCCCCCGCCAGGCCCGGGCACCTGCGTCCCTTCACTGGGGCCATTTTAGTGGCTAGAGCAAACCAGTTGATGGAAAATTGCTCACTCACTCCTGAAATCATGAGGTTACCCTCTGCCCCACCTGCTCAAGCAGTGACCATCCCTCCCTCTGGGGCTGGTCGCATCTCTGCCCCATCTACCCACCCACAGCTGTGGCATCTCCCCATCCTCCACTTACCTGGGCTCACTTCACCTGCATGGCTGGAGGGGCAGCAGCCCCTTCTTTCCTGCAGGAGGTGCTGGGCGCATCACCAAACTGCCCAAGTCCCTAGCAGAGGTCTCCTGGTGGCCATAACAATCCCACCCAGCCCTGACAGGGCGCAGAACCAGTCTGCTGCCACTGCACAGCAATGGCTCCCCTGCCTTGTACCTGGGCTGGGGAGCGGCAGTCTCAGAGCAGGTATCCCTGGCTCCTTGTCCAGCTGGTCCATAGCAGGCCCAGCCCCAGGCACACAGAAGGGAGTTCACTCTCTGGTTTATACTGTGCTGTTAGCATTTCACCGGAGGCCGGGCTGGGCTCAAGGCCAAAGCTGCTCTCTGCATCACATAGGGTATCTCTACACTACGAAATTAGGTCGAATTTACAGAAGTCAATTTTTTAGAAATCGATTTTACAGTCAATTGTGTGTGTCCCCACTTAAGACCACTAAGTTGGCAGACTGCGTCCACAGCATCAAGGCTAGTGTCGACTTTCGGAGCACTGCACTGTGGGTAGCTGTTCCACAGTTCCTGCCGCCCATTGGAATTCTGGGTTGAGCTCCCAATGCCTGATGTGGCAAAAACATTGTCGCAGGTGGTTCTGGGTAAATGTCATCAGGTCCCCCCCCAATGAAAGCACCGACAATAAATTGTTTCTCGCCTTTTTTCCTGGGTTACCTGTGCAGATGCCATACCACGGCAAGCATGGAGCCTGCTCAGCTCACCGTCACCGTACATCTGCTGTGCTGGCAGATGTGGGACTGCGTTGCTAGACAGCAGCAGCTCATTGCCTTTTGGCAGCGACGGTGCATTATGACTGGTAGCCATTGTTGTCGTCGTCTCCTGGGTGCTCTTTTAGCAGACTTCGGGGAGGTCAGTCAGGGGCGCCTGGATACAATGGGAGACGACAATGGCCAGCAGTCGTACTTCACCGTCTGCTGCCAGCCTAAGATGTACAAGAGAGATGGAGTGGATCAAAACAATAGAGACCAGATTTGTTTTGTATTCATTTGCCTCATCTCCCCCCCACCCCCATGAATAATGGGGAGAGGGATAGCTCAGTGGTTTGAGCACTGGGTTGCTAAACCCAGGGTTGAGTGTTCAATCCTTGAAGGGGCCAGTTTGTGTGACAACCCTGTAAGCCATGTTGTCAATCACCCCTCCCTCCATCAGAGCAACAGCAGACAATTGTTTTGCACCTTTTTTCAGTGCAGACACCATAGCACAGCAAGCATGGAGACTGCTCAGGTCACCACCACAATTATGAGCACTGTAAACACCACACACCTTATCCTGCAGTATATGCAGAACCAGAATCTGCAAAAGCAAAACCAGGAGAGGCAGTGCAGTGACAAGAGTGATGAGGACATGGACACAGACTTCTCTCAAAGTACGGGCCCCGGCAATGTGCACATCATAGTGTTAATGGGGCAGGATCATGCCGTAGAATGCTGATTCTGGGCCCGGGAAACAAGCACAGAGTGGTGGGACCGCATAGTGTTGCAGGTCTGGGACGATTCCCAGTGGCTGCAAAACTTTCGTATGCGTAAGGGCACTTTCATGGAACTTTGTGACTTGCTTTCCCCTGGCCTGAAGCACAAGAATACCAAGATGAGGGCAGCCCTCACAGTTCACAAGTGAGTGGAGATTGCAAGTTTCCAGAGGGCTATGCCAAACAGCTACCGGTCAGTCAGGAATCAATTTAGAGTGGGTAAGTCTACTGTGCAGGCTGCTGTGATCCAAGCAGCCAATGCAATCAAAGAGCTGCTGCTATCAAGGGTAGTGACTCTGGGAAATGTGCAGGTCATAATGGATGGCTTTGTTGCAATGGGATTCCCTAAGCGTGGTGGGGTGATAGAACCCATATCCCTATCTTGTCAGCAGAGCACCATGCCAGCGAGTACATAAACCGTAAGGGGTAGTTTTCAATGGTGCTGCAAGCACTGGTGGATCACAAGGGACGTTTCACCAACATCAACGTGAGATGGCCAAGAAAGGTACACAACGCTCACATCTTCAGGAACTCTGGTCTGTTTCAAAAGCTGCAGCAAGGGACTTTCTTCCCAGACCAGAAAGTAACCATTGGGGATGTTGAAATGCCTGTAGTTATCCTTGGGGACCCAGCCTACCCCTTGATGCCACGGCTCATGAAGCCGTACACAGGCAGCCTGGACAGTAGTCAGGAGCAGTTCAACTACAGGCTGAGCAAGTGCAGAATGGTGGTAGAATGTGCATTTGGACATTTAAAGGCGCGCTGGCGCACATTACTGACTTGCTCAGACCTCAGCCAAACCAATGTCCCCATTGTTACTGCTGCTTGCTGTGTGCTCCACAATATCTGAGAGAGTAAGGGGAGATGTCAAACAGATAGTTAAGGGTTAATACAACAGGAGTACTTTATGTCTCTTTTGCCTGTAAAGGGTTAACAAGTTCAGTGAGCCTGGCTGTCACCTGACCAGAGGACCAATCAGGGGACAAGATACTTTCAAATCTTGAGGGAGGGAAGTTCTTGTGTGTGCTGTTAGTTTTCGGTTGTTGTTCTCTCTGGGTTCTGAGAGTGACCAGATGTGCAACCAGGTTTCTCTCCAATCTCTCTGATACAGTCTCTTATATGTCCAGAATAGTAAGTACTAGGTAGATAAGGCAAGTTAGGCTTATGTTTGTTTTCTTTATTTACAAGTGTGTATTTGGCTGGAAGGAGTTCAAATTTGTATTTTGCTGAAAGGATTTTACTTTGCACTTGTATACTTAGGCTGGGAGGGTATTCCCAGTGTCTATAGCTGAAAGACCCTGTAACATATTCCATCTTAAATTTACAAAGAGAATTTTTACCGTTTTTCCCTCTTTAATTAAAAGCTTTTCTTGTTTAAGAACCTGATTGTTTTTTTTATTCTGGTGTGAGATCCCAGGGGACGGGGTCTGGATTCACCAGGGAATTGGTGGGAAGAAAGGAGGGAAGGGGGAGAGAGAGGTTAATTTCTCTCTGTGTTAGGATTACTTTCTCTCTCAGGGAGAGTCTGGGAGGGGGAGAGAGAAGGAGGTGGGAAGGTGAATTTTCCTCTCTGTTTTAAGATTCAAGGAGTTTGAATCACACAGTGATCTTCCAGGGTAACCCAGGGAGGGGAAGCCTGGGAGAGGCAACGGTGAGGGAAAGGGTTTACTTTCCTTGTGTTAAGATCCAGGGGGTCTGGGTCTTGGGAGTCCCCGGGCAAGGTTTTGGGGGGACCAGAGTGTATCAGGCACTGGAATTCCTGGTTGGTGGCAGCGCTACAAGTACTGAGCTGGTAATTGATCTTAGAGGAATTCATGCTGGTACCCCATCGTTTGGACGCTAAGGTTCAGAGTGGGGAATCATACCATGACAGGAGACGTTTATGGTGGGGCGGGAGGTTGAGGCAAATCGCCTGGCTGCTGATTACGCGCAGCCAGACACCAGGACAGTTAGAAGAGCACAGCAGGACTCACTGCGCATCAGAGAAGCTTTGAAAACCAGTTTCATGACTGGCCAGGCTATGGTGTGAAAGTTCTGTTTGTTTCTCCTTGATGAACTCCCCCCTCCCCCCCACCGTACCTTGGTTCACTCTACTTCCCTGTAAGCTAAACACCCTTCCCTCCCTCCTTTGCTCACCACCTGCAGAGACAATGAAGTCGTCGTTGCTTCACATTCATGCATTCTTTATTAATTCATCTCACAAATAGGGGGATGACTGCCAAGGTAGCCCGGGAGGGGTGGGAGAGGAGGGAAGGACAAGGCCACATTGCACTTTAAAACCAATTGAATGCCAGCTTTCTGTTGCTTGGGCAGTCCTTTGGGGTGGAGTGGCTGGATAGCCGGAGGCCCCCCCACCGTGTTCTTGGGCATCTAGGTGAGGAGGCTGTGGAACTTGGAGAGGAAGGTGGTTGGTTACACAGGGGCTGTACCAGCAGTCTGTGCTCAAGCTGCCTTTCCTGAACCTCAACCATACGCTGGAGCATATGAGTTTGATGCTCCAGTAGCCTCAGCATTGCCTCCTGCCTTCTGTCACCAAGCTGACGCCACCTATCATCTTCAGCCCGCCACCTGTCCTCACGTTCAGATTGTGCTTTCCAGGACTCTGACATTGTCTGCCTCCATGCATTCTACTGGGCTCTTTCAGTGTGGGAGGACTGCATGAGCTCAGAGAACATTTCATCACAAATGCGTTTTTTTTCCCCCATCTTCTAATCTTCGCTAGCCTCTGGGAAGAAGATAGTGTGAGCGTTGAAACATTTGCAGCTGGCGGAGAAAAAAAAAAGGGAGAGTGGTAGTTAAAAAGACATTTTAGAGGACAATGGGTAGACTTTTTCCACAGTAAACCTTGCTGTTAACATTACATAGCACATGTCCTTTCGGTACAAGGTCGCATTTTGCCTCTTATTGAGGGTATGCCAGTTTGGTGTGAAATCTTTCAGGCAGGGCCAGGCAACAGAATTTGGCTTGCAGGCGGCCATGGTAAGACACAGTCTTTTGGCTGCTTTAACCTTCATAACATGTGGGAATGATTTCAAACAGCAGCGCCCTCATTTCCCATACCAAGCACCCATTGGGTTGGCCATTTAAAAGGAGGAGGGGCTGCGGTTTTTGGGTTAACGTGCAGCACAAACCCAACTAACTCCTCTCCCACCCCCCCAATTCTCTGCGATGACCACTTTAACCTTCCCAGCACCATGTGGCTGGTATCAGGGAAGATCCCTGCTAGGCAAATGCGAACAGCTCAGAGCCAAAGCCCCACCCCCCATTTGGCTAACTGTGGGGAGGATTTCTTTTCAGCCACTGGCAAACAGCCCAGTAGGAACGGCCACCTATGAATGTCCCCTTAATTAAATTAACATATTTCAACCAGGTTACCATGAACGATATCACTCTCCTGGGGATAACACAGAGAGATAAAGAACGGATGTTGCTTGAATGCCAGCAAACACCAGGCTTTGTCATGCAATGATACCAGATTACTTGCTACTAGCCTGGCGTGGTAAAGTGTCCTACCATGAAGGACGGAATAAGGCTGCCCTCCCTAGAAACCTTTTGCAAAGGTTTTGGGAGTACATCCAGGAGAGCTTTATGGAGATGTCCCTGGAGGATTTCCGCTCCATCTCCAGACACATTAGCAGAATTTTCCAGTAGCTGTACTGGCCACGAATGCCAGGGCAAATTAATCATTAAACACGCTTGCTTTTAAACCATGTATAATATTTACAGAGGTACACTCACCAGAGGGTCCCTTCTCTGCCTGGCAGGTCCAGGAGGCAGCCTTGGCTGGGTTCGGGGGGTACGGACTCCATGTCCAGGGTGAGAAACAGTTCCTGGCTGTCGGGAAGAATGGTTTCTCCGCTTCCTTGCTGTGAGCGATCTTCCTCGTCTCCCAAACCCGCATCCCTGTTGTGTGCTACTCCACGGATGGAGTCAAAGCACAGCGGTGGGGTAGTGGTGGCTGCACCACCTAGAACTGCAGGCAGCTCATCATAGAAGCGGCATGTCTGGGGGTCTGACCCAGAGTGACCATTTGCCCCTCTGATTTTTTGTAAAAAACAGCAAAGAGTCCTGTGGCACCTTATAGACTAACAGACATATTGGAGCACGAGCTTTCATGGGTGAATACCTACTTTGTCGGATGCACAAAAGCTCATGCTCCAATATGTCTGTTAGTCTATAAGGTGCCATAGGATTCTTTGCTGCTTTTACAGATCCAGACTAACACGGCTACCCCTCTGATACTCTGATTTTTCGTAGGCTTCATGTGGCACTGCTGTGAGTCCCTGTTATAGCCTCTGTCCTTCATGCCCTTGGAGATTTTTTCAAATGTTTGGGCATTTCGTCTTTTGGAAAGGAGTTCAGCTAGCATGGATCAGTCTCCCCATATGGTGCACCTGAGCCCTGAGAAATAGCCGACCTAGCCCTCGGGCACATGAGACTGGGCTGGACAAAGCCTGAGAGCTCACTGACTGGCCTTGTGCTCAAACCAGCAGTAACGCCAGGCGGCCCGGCTGAGCGGGTAGGAGCCAAGCACCGAGGCCCTTGGGCAATTGCGTGCAAGTGGGACAGCTTTCCTGGGAAGCCTGAGGTGGAGTTAGGAGGCTAACAGGTCCTGTAGCTTTAGAACACCGTAGAAGGACCCCCCCCACCTCACCCCAGGGGCTATTCTTTGCTGCTGCTTCCGAGAGCAACAGGGAAGTAAAAACAGCCTTCAGCATTTACATTTCAAACAGGACAGCCCCATGTTAAACCTTAATCTAGGTGTTTTAAACACCCTTTATTATCTGAGCACCATCCACGCACTCAGCCCCGTATCACGACGGACACGGTCGCTGCCCAGAGGAGCGCAGACTCTAAAAAATATCCTATCACCCCCCAGCTCTGCCATTGACACTGTGCAATCACAGGTGTAACACAACCCTGCTCCATGCCTCCATTTCCCATCCCACCCTTCTCCTGTCCTGTCCATTTAGCTTGCAAGCTCTTCAGCACAAAGACCATCGCCTACCGTAACACGGCCTCGATCTTGGTTGGGGCCACTAGGCAATTAGGAAAATAAGAAACACACACACTTTTACAGAGTCTAAATTTTGACTTAAGTCTGATCTAAAGTGCAGCTACAAGCAGAAGAGAAAAAGGGACCTTCTTCACACAGCCTCTCAGCTGTATTGGTTTTCATACACGCATTTATCCCTGTGAGCCCTGCAGAACCCAGATAGCTAGAGGAGGAAATCTGCTCTGCCTCCTATCCCAGCAAGTTTTCCCCATTTGTGCCCCTATGGCCTGTACGCGCAGAACACACACAGTTTAGATCAAGTTCTCTATTCCTTGCAATTGCCACGGAAACCCCACCTGCTCGGTATGGCGGCACCGGAGTCTGTGCTACATTAGAGAGATTTTTGCACAACTTTCTCAGCATTGCTACCACTGGTTCAGCTCCACCTGAATTAGTGTTAGTGTCATCCACACCTACTCAGTGCGGTGGTCTGCTCCCCTCCCCTCGGCTGGGCCATATATAGACACTGACAAGCCTGTAACAGCCTTAGCTTACAGACCTGAGGTCCCTTAGAAAGGCCCAGGCTTTTAGACCCAGAGGTCTTCAGTCTGATCTCTGCTGCCAATGACCTACCCAGCAGTGGTGTAGCGGGGCTGCCAGGACAGCGGCTGGAGCTGGCTTCGCACAGCACATGTTTGTATAGCACTAGGATGCAATGCAGAACGTTGGGCTATTAAATAGAAGTGAATAATCAAATCGATTGAAGCGTTAGCTAGGTTCAGACGGCAGGTTACTTGGGATCGTGCGCGAGGCAAAGAGAACAGCTGAATTTTCACACGACAGGGGAGGCAAAGGGGGGAAAGAATCAGTTGGAGACCTCCAAGTAGAAGCAGTTTCCTGATAGAAAAAAAATGCAGAGCCCCACAGTGCTTGATCATTAGAGCCCTTTACACAGACCCACAGATGCTGAGAGCTCCCTGTGCCTCAAGACTGCCACTCATTTCCTCACGCAAGTCACACTGTGGGCTGTATCTGCGACAGGCCGTTCCCCTCCCTAAAAATCCCCTATTGCCTTCATCTGCATCAGCATCCACGGGTGCTTCAGCAGCTAACCCTGCAGAGAGCAGGCCTGGGGCAGATGGGGGTTAAAACGCCGGGGAAGGCTGTCCTGCGCCTACCCCGTACCAGACACCTCCCGTAGTAGTGGAGCTACCTGAACCCAGGTCAGAAGAAATCCCAACTCCCCTGGAGTGATGCAAAGTTACACAAGGGACAAGTGACAATATTTAAATGTATGTAAATAACTCAGCCCCCGCCCCAGCCATGCACACGGTTCCTGCTTTAATGCTCCAATACAGACATGGCTGAGTGACGGATCACGGGCTCAGCTACCCAGCCTGAACTGCAGATGCTTCTGCCAGCCTGCTGCGGTGCGACCATGCCCGGGCGCCCTTTATCTTCCATTCTCTTTCCTCGCCGGCCACCTCTAGCCAAACCCGCTGACAAAGCAACAAGGCTCGGAGGCCCTGATGGCCCTTGCTGACCTCAGTGCAGGAACCCACGTACGTCTCCAGCCCCAGATGGGCCCACAGGCCATGAGAGGGATAAGCCATGAGACACCAGGTGCTGGCACAGGAGTCATAGGGCGGATCACACCCAGGGCCAGTGAAGTGAATGGAGCTAATGGCAGCAACTCGGAGGCACTTCACGAACTCTCCTAGGGGAGACAAGCGAGGTGGGGTGCGCAGGCAGCTAGTGGCACAGTCCCCTCCGCTTCCCCCCAGGGCCGCCCGGGGGGAGACAAGTGGGGCAATTTGCCCCAGGCCCCCCGCGAGCCCTGGCCTGGCGGCGGTGCGGGTCTTCTGCAGCATTTCTGCAGCAGGGGGCTCTTCAGTGCTGCCGAAGACCCAGACTGCCGCCGGGTTAGTACAAGCACCGCAGCTCCCCCTGCTTTGCCCCAGGCCCCCTGAATCCTCTGGGTGACCCTGCTTCCTCCAAAGTCAGCAGGGTCTGACGCCCAGGTGCACTGCATGCACCAAAAGGCTCCCAGCTAAGAATCAGCGATGGCCTGACTGCATCCTTGAAGACCATGGGATGGGGCCCTGCTCCCCTTGGGAGACCTCCAAAGGGGCACAGCAGCCCCAGGCTGGAGTCTCTTGGCCAAAGAGGAGCGGGCAGGAGAGAAACGCAAGAGCTGAAAAGGAAAATGGCCCACACGGCGTGAGTTTAGAGCTGTCCCCGCTCTAGTGGCTGAAAGGAACCGGTACCTGTTTAGAGAGAGAGAGAGAGAGAGAGAGTGTGGTCAGGCAGAGCCCTATCCCCAACGGGACTTGACCTCTTCCCTAGGGGATGGAGCTATGAGCATCTCCAGGCCTAGCAGGGAGCTTGGAAAGGCCGGAAAAACAGCCAGAGTGAGGCCAGGACAGCATCCAAGCTGCAGCAGGAATTCCAGCTGCAGTTTCATTTCATCCTGTATGAAACAAGATTTTCTTTTTCCAGTAGCACTCTCTCTTTGTCCCACTCAGACCAATTTTACCCCCCAGGGCATTGCGTTTTACACTACGTGCTCCCTGGCTCACTAGTGCTGGCACGCTGCACGCCCGCCTCACGCTCGGAGCACATCCAGGATGCAATGCTCTCAGACCAAAGGAACCCTGGCACCGCCTGAGGGCCCAGCACCTCTGTGGGGCACCCCTTCCCTCCCCCACTGCACCCGTGAACACCACAACCCAGCTCCAGAACCCGGGTGCAGGCTGCTGCAGCTGCTGGGGAATATCAGGCAGCCCCGACACACAGAGCGTTTATAAACCGGAGAGAAGACAAAAACACAAGGAACTAGTCTGGAGGTGGTGGAAGGGAAGCAGCAGGCAAACACGCATGCCAGGGCTTTTCAGAAGGCAGCCAGAGCGATTCAGCCCGCACAATGGCTCTCAGAAGAGGAAAGATCTGTGCTGGGGAGACAAATCCAACAGCAGCCTTCGCACAGCAGGAGAAAGAGAACATTGTGGTGTGAGCGCTCGGGGCAGTCCATGCTTTCGATTTTAAAGCGACACCACCTAAATACGAGTCCTTCCACAAGGTGTCCTTCCCTTGGCTAGATTATTAAAACAACATTTTAGCAAAGCCTGATTTACTTTGCTAGGGGCGTTTCATGCCATATTCAGCATTAAACTAGACCAAACCAGGTCAGTTTCATTGTATAGGCTGCATTCTCTAGCTGCCTGCTCTTGTGCGGGTGCACGCCTTTAACACTCTCATGCATTTCCTCCTCATTTCATGAGAGCTTTTATACTTATAATGAATCAAATCCATCCCCATGGATACCTAATGCACGGTCTCCTGTGTGTCACTTTACCTCCACTATGCTCAAGAGAGACACAGGGCGGATGAGGGAAACATCTTTTACTGCACCAACTTTTGTCAGCGAGACAGACAAGCATTCGTGCTTACGGAACACTGCAAACATCCGATGAAGTGGGTGTGAGCCCACAAAAGCTTATGCCCAAATAAATCTGTTAGTCTCTAAGGTGCCACGAGTACTCCTTGTTCTTTTGGCAAACAAAGAGGGGCTTAAGGGATATATAGACATCATATGCTGGTCTTCTGCAGGGACTGAAATTCACCCAGCATTTTTTGGTAAAATCCTTTACAAGATTTTAATGTGCTGGGCATTATGCTACTGACAGCCCCCTTTGCCATCTCCCCCCTAAAACCACCGTTCTATTTCCTAAAGCGTCTCCTTAGCATGGCGGTTCTCAGACTGGGGTCCGCGGGCCCCTGGGAGTCCATGAGGGTACACCAAGGGGTCTGCGAGTCACGTCCGGCTCCAGGGGGGCCATAAGTCATGTCCGAAGCTGCCGGCCCCACTGATCAACTCCTTCTCCCTCCCAGGGCCTCCTGCATGCTGCAGAACAGCTGTTCCAGGGTGTGCAGGAGGTGCTGAAAGGGAGTGGGAGGAGTGGGATGGGGCAAGCTTGGGGGAGGAGGCGGGAAGAGGAGGGTCAGGGGTGGAGAAAGTGCAGGAGGTGGAGTGGGGGAGGGGCCTTGGGGAAGAGGTGGAGTGGTGGCAGGGTCTGGAGCCAAGCGGGGGTTGAACACCCCCAGGGAAAATTAGAAGTCAGGTTGGGGGTCCACGAAAAATTTTAAATCAAAATGGAGGTCCTCAGGTTAGTAAAGTTTGAGAACTGCTGCCTTAGAGGATTCGTTTTCTTTGCCAATATTTTGAACAGACTGAAATTACAGGGGTTACAAAGACGTCTTCCATGGAGGCAGTAATGTAAGTTACATGTGCAGCCTCTTTCCAGTGCTTAAAGTCATCCCAAAAGAGCGGGGGAACTTGTTATCATCCGGGAGCAGCAGCTTCGGTAAAGCCAGTGCTGAATGTGGGCTATTCAGCAACACGGCTCTATCTGTAATTATTTTTAGGGGACAGGCATGCCCCACTGCCCCCACCTGCAATCAGGAGAGCCGTGGTACTGTCAGCCGACCCGGGGTTTAAAATTCTGAAAAGCCACCTTCTGACAGTGTGCCATGGGGAAGTTTATCTAAAGAAAAATAAGTCAGTGGCTGAGATTGTCAAGCAAGCTAGTGATTTTGGAGGATTGGGAAGTTTAAGACACCTGAGGACACGTCTGTAATCTCAGCCCCACTTATGTTAAACACACTAAAATTAGCTGCGTGGATGCTGCAGCTTCAGCGGAGACTAAGGTTAGCCACTGAACTAAGCCTAAGGGGTTGGTGGGCTTGAACTTGGGCAGCTCAGGAGTCTCTGCTGGAGCTCCAACATCCACACGGCTATTTCGAACCCCAGAAACGTGCGTCTGCTTAGCTGGGCCAGGTAGCTCGCTGCGAGCTGCAGCATAAACATTCCTTTACAGAGGAAAGTGCTGGGAAAAATCAAGTCCCTTTAGGAAGTTAGGAGTTGGCCGTGCAGACAGACATCGAGGACACCAAGGTAAACGTTTTCGAAAGTGACTTGTATGATTTTGCTTCTCCTCTCTACCCTGCTTCCCCCCAAATCTATGGATGTTATTCGCCAGTAAAGGGGGCAGGGGTGTGAGACACAAAAACCAAACCCCACAGTTTAGACATGCCTTAACACCCCCTCAGACAACGTTTGTGTATGGTGCCTGCCTATTTCTGCAAGTCTGTTTTGTCCAGTAAAGTTCGTAAGCTCCTGGGTATCTTTCTAGGTGTCTGTACAGCCCCAAGGACTCTGACGTGCTAACGCACTGGAAAAATGGAATCCCAAGGTGGACATCTAGGATCGCAGGAAACAATAGACAATTAAACATTCAGAGCATTTGGGGAGAAAGTTTTTGTTGGTTGCAATATACAAAAATACAGCCACTCTGTAGAGTTCGGGTGGTTCTTTCTTTTATATGAAGCCTCAGCCGCTGGATGAGATAATTTCACACACTTCTCCATCTCCTGCCCGCCCGCCCAGGGATGCATGGACCACAGAGTATGTCTACACTGTAAAGAAAAAAAAACCCCACAGCGACTCAGACCAGGTCAACTGACTCAGGTTTGCAGGGCTAAAAAGGCAGAGTAGAGATTTGGGCTCAGGCTGGAGCCTGGGATCGGAGACTTTCTACTCTCGCAAGGTTTCTCAGCCCGGGCTCCAGTGCAAGCCCCAACTTCTACATTGCTGTTTTAGCCCTGAAGCCTGAGCCCTGTGAGGCCAAGTCAGGAGATTCGCTTCCGCTGATCTTTTATTGCGGTGTAGACAGACCTACTGTGACCTGCTCAGAAAGCAATACCCAAAGGCAGGTCACAGGAGCTGAAGTCCATAGGAGCTGGGGGCACCGTCTGGGAATCAGTCCCTAACTTCTCCCCTTACTGCTGTAACTCGGCACTAAGCCAGGGTCAATCCTTTGCATGCAATTTTCTCGCCTGGGTTTGCTCTTCCAAGCACCTAAATCTGCAAGGCAGATGGTGACTGATTAGCTACACAAATCAGACATCAGGAGTGGTAACATACAAAAGCCAGAAGGTGAACACTTCAACCTCCCTGGACATTCTATAAGGCCACGTCTACACTACAGCATAAAATCGAAATTAAAACCGGTTTTATAAGACTGGTTTTATAAAATCAATTTTACGCGTCCACACTAGGGCACATTAATTCGGTGGTGTGCGTCCATGGTCCTAGGCTACCATCGATTTCCAAAGCGGTGCACTCTGGGTAGCTCAGTAAAAGAATGAGACCAATAACTTCGATTTCCGTCCACACTAACCCTAAATCGATATAGTAATATCGATTTTAGGGTTACTGCCCTCGTTGGGGAGGAGTACAGAAATCGATTTTAAGAGCCCTTAAAATAGATTTAAAGTGCCTTGTAGTGTGGACGGGTACAGCGTTAAATCGATTTAACACTGTAGTGTGGACCAGGCCTAACAGATTGAAAAGTCACTTTTCTTGAACAAAAAACCTTCAGAAACAGACGTCAGAGAAACTGCAGAACTAAAATTCGTTTGCAAATTTAACACCATTAATCTGGACTTGAATAGGGGCTGGGAGTGGCTGGCTCATTACAAAAGCAGCTTTGCCTCTCCTGGAATTGACACCTCCTCATCTATTATTGGGAGTGGACTACATCCACCCTGATCGAATTGGCCCTGTCAGCACTGGTTCTCCACTTGTGAGGTAATTCCCTTCTCTTCATGTGTCATTGTATAATGCCTGCAGCTGTAGTTTTCACTCCATGCATCTGAAGAAGTGGGTGTTTTATCCATGAAAACTTATGCCCAAATAAATTTGTTAGTCTTTAAGGTACCACCGGACTCCTTGTTGTTCTTGTGGATATAGACTAACACGGCTACCCTCGATACTCTGCTCTCAGCAGAGTGACATCTCTACACACAGGACTTGGCGTGGGTTGGGGGCAAAAGAAACTGGGAATTTTTCCTATTTAACACAGGCCCCTAAGTTTTACAAACTCCATCCAAGCAGGGGCGGCTCCAGGCCCCAGCACGCCAAGTGTGTGTTTGGGGCAGCAAGCCACAGGGAGCGCTCTGCCGGCGCCGCGAGGGTGGCAGGCAGGCTGCCCTTGGCAGATTGCCTGCGGAGGGTCTGCTGGTCCAGCAGTTACGGTGGACCTCCCGCAGGCACGCCTACAGGAGGTCCACCGAAGCCGCAGGACCAGCGAACCCTCTACAGGCAAACCGCCGAAGGCAGCCTGCTTACCGTGCTTGGGGCATCAAAAACCCTAGAGCCGCCCCTGCATCCAAGTCCCCGCACCTCCCCGCAATATCCGGAAGATTCTGCAGCTAGATTCTGCAAGGGGAATTCTATACAGATGCTTCCCTCTCCTGCTTCTGCCTTTCTTTAACTGCATTCAGCTGGCAGCACTTCCCCAACGGGGTCTGGTCACAAGACAGCGGGTCCTTCTTCCTCAAACTGCCAGTAGTGCCTGGATGGGACTGCAATGGGGGTGGGGGGCCCAGGACTGGGCAGGAATTGTGTGTGCGGCTGGGGGTAAACCAGAACTCAGCTGCATTAATATTCACTGCACCACAAGTAAAGCTCCTTCCCGTGGAAGTTAAAATCAAAGCCACCCAGTCAGTGTCTCTTATTACAAAGTCAGCGAAAAGCGAGTCACACCCGTGGGAATCACCCCATTCCCAGCACGTTCCTCCAGGGGCCCTGTCTCTTCCCCGAGCTCATTACGCTCCTCTGCTCAGCTGCCAGCGCTGCTCATTAGCTATATAAAGTGCTGTAATCTGCATCCCGAGGCTGGGGCGCACCCTCTCCGTTGGGCGGCCAGAGGGATTATAATTCAATTAGCGGCCCAGCAGGGAACACAAGCCGGGGTTTCCACACAAGGACAGGGCTCTGCCCGCCTCTGCTGAGAATCAAGGAGTCGTTACACACCAGAGCCCTGCTCCATGGGGCAGTTCCGCTGGTATGGGACGGCTTCCCCCAATGAATGTATCCCCCTGCCGTGCCCCTTGGCTTAACCTCTGAACCCACCCAGCCTGATTTAACTCTTTACTTCCTACCTGTGCTATTTGCAATGGGCATGCGGGGGAGTGGGGGGAAGTGTCTGCTCTCCCTCTTCCCCAGGCAAGCCAAATAAAAACAATCACGCCAACGACTGACCGGATTAGAGGAGCTGCAAAGGAAAGTGCCAGGCAGGTAATTGGATAACAGAGGCAGCAGTAATTACGGTGCGTGCAAGCAGCACAGGAAGCCCTGGCACGGCTGGCCCAGCCTGGCAGGTCTCTGCTTAGAAACATGCTGATAGCATTTCTTTTGGGGTGGGGCTTTTGAAGCATCCCCCCCCCCCCCCCGGTTTTTGCCATCCCCCGAATCAGACATTTTCCATCCCCACCAGTCAACGGCCCCCGAATTCCCATCATTCTCTGAGGCATGCAGCGAGGACAGACTCCACAGGGCTGCATGAATTCAGAAGGCCGGTGGCGAGATCTGCAATGCTCATCCTGGCCCATGGCCTGCTCTGCGCCACTCCAGCCCCTGGCATTTCTGCAGCATTACAAGAGGGCAGAAGGGGGCGGGGGGGCTCCCACACATGCATTTGGAATGCGTTTGTACTTCTGACCAGGAATTGCTGTGCCCATTTACAGCAGCAGTGCCAGCTAACCAAGGGGCAGGGCTGGGGGGGCTCTGAAAGGAGCCCCCCCGAGGGACACTGGTTCCCCTTTATGAAGGGGAAGGGCAAACACATTGCTGGCTCCCTCCTCCCACTACAATACTGAGCCTGGACGTTTTGCCGCCACCGTTCCTGTCTCTAGATCCAGTGCGATCAGGCCGGAGAGAAGCATCGGGGTGAGAGCCCACCAGACCAGACGAAGCAGCAAGCATCGCACAGGGACGTGCCTTATAACAAGAAGAGGAAAGAAACTGCCTCCTCCATGCACTATTCTCTCGGGCAGCAGGTTCCCTCTGGCCCCGATCATGCCAAAGCTGCACCCACAAGGGTGGCAGACGTCCCCCTGGCTAGGCTGGGTCTGGAGCCTTTATCAGAGCGAGCCTCATTTGACCTCGTTGCACCTCCTGGCAGAATTCTGTGTTCTTTGCAAGGGACAATTAGTTAATCTTCAACCTTGGAGTCAAATCCCTGTTTTACAGGCAGGGAAAGTGACCTACTGTGGCCTGTGCCAGGTGTATTTAGAGCTGGAATAGCTATGTTGGTTCGAAGTGTGAACAGAATAATAAATACACCTCTACAGAATACAGTCATGCTGGCAAAACCCTGTGTAGAGGCAGTTATATTGGGGGATGCAAGCCCTTTTGCTGGTATACCAGCAAACCCCTTCTTGTGTAGGCAAGGCCTAGGAGTCCAGTAGCAAACCCAGGAATATCACCTGACTCCCAGGCCCCCCAGCTCTGACCACTAGACAGCGATGTAGATGCTCACTGAAGAGGGGGCCAATACAAACAGATCAAGGCAAGAAAGCTAGAAGCAGAGGATTCTGCTAGACTGGAAGTACAGGAGCTTTGGGGCAGTTCCTGGCAAGTTACAACCTTGTGAGGTCCTGCTTCCCAGTCAGAGGACCACTCTAAGGATCTCAGCTATTAAAGAAATCATCATTGGCCAAGGGAGGGTTCGAAGTGCGTAGGGGGGAGGAAAAATGGGTAACCCAGTAGGTATTTACAGCTGTACATTTATCTGTGCTAGAAGTCAGTCAATTTCACTTTTACACTGAGCTGGCCCAAGTCCATTCAGATGTACGAGATTAACTTGTGGAACTACTATATTTTATGCTTCCTCTTCTTCTTGGGATTTTACAGGGAGATAACACCATAATATTCAGAGGGGACAGGTGCTGCACAGGGCAATGCAGAATGAAGACAGGCAGAGAAAGCCAACCACCAATGGATTTGGGAGGCCACTGGGAAAGGAGATGGGATCTCAGCCCCATTTCCAAGGGGCAGGCGGCCACCCCACAAAAAGTCACCTATCTAACCAACAATCTCAGGAGAGGCAACAAGGAACCAATGTACCACGGAGACTGAACTGCTTTTACTCCAAGGTGGCCCTGGACATGGTTGGAGAACACGGGCAGGAGGCTGTGGGAAGGCTGCCATTGTCCACACGGTCTCTGTTCGGCAGCTATGCAAACCCTTTTCACTAGCACCACAGTACTTGCACGAGCGCGCATTGCTAGCACAAGATCCCCTCACTGGCATGCAGATCAAAAAAGTGTTCCTCTGAAGCCCCAGCCAGTTTACAGGAATTCTTTTATCTCCAAGTCTTCTCTACACAATGCTACTTGCGGAGACTGACAACCTGATGTTCAGTTCAGGGAACAAAGACTTGCCAGATAAGATGAAGGACATTGCTGGAGACAATCAGCAACCGCGCCCCATGTATGCTGGGCACAGCTGTAAGGTTCATTAGTTCATTGGGGAAGGCACATCTCACCAGGGAGTTGTTTACAGGGCTGACCAGATAGGAAGATCTGCTCTGATTTGTTCTCTGGCCTGTGTCTAGCCCTTCTCGGACACTGTGCTCCCCTAGCAAAGATATTCTGACGACGGCAACTCCAGTAAGCTCTGAACACTTGTCTGAACTACACGAACCTGGGAAAAAGAGAGCTGAACTGCAAAGGATGTTATACATGGCAACAAATTCACTCAGCAGCACTGGAAATAGCCAGCCAACCTGACGGTGCCTACAGGGTAGGTCTGGGCATACACTCCTAATGTATAGTCATTCTAAGCTCTAAAAGCATCTTCTTTTTACCCCAAGATATCACTTCACTGTACTAACTGGAGTAAAGTTACTACTAATATCAAAACAGCCAACATCAACTGGAAATACAGTCAATTTAAAAATATTCAAAGGAGTGTCCCCAATGCTGCCGCGCAGCAATTGCATTTTCCTTTAAAAATAAAGGATCTCTCTCTGGCCTGCCAGTCTCAAGAAAACCCACAGAAAGCAGAAGTGGAAACTGACTGTGTAAGACAGGAATAAAGCTCCATAGTGGGTTTAAGAAAAGCCAAAAGGATGTGTGATTTTTAACATCAATGTCTCAGTAAATTCTACAGGCTTTGAAGGGCAAGGAGAACAGGGGTACTTATTGTTTTTTACCTCCCTCTTACCTCCCTTGATTAAAAGATCTTTTCTGAGGGAAAAAAAAAGAAGCCAGATGAGTATATGAGATATGGGTGGAAGTCACCCAATAGCTGACTGGCAACCCCATTCCACAGTCTCAAGCAATGCAGCACCACACAGGTCCCTGTGTAATAGAAATGCATAGAGCAACAAACACCAACAGAGACAAAACATGTCCAAATTTACATTAGGCTGTTTATCCAAAAGGACAACATACCCTGACATGACACCACTGCTGATGGCGGCTGAAGGTCCATGAAGCACATTTCTTTCCAACTACTCGGAGCAAGTGAGACATTTCTTTTGCACGTCCCCCCCATCGCTTTTGACTGATTTCACACAATAATCAAAGTCTAAACAACCACCAAAACTACAAATAGGCCCCTTTAAGTGTAGCATTATCTGCTGTTCCCCAATTCTCAGCCAAGTTCATACCAGGCTAGAGTTGCTGTCTTTAGAACTGTATCCAGGTTGAAGGAACTGTGATCACTATCCAGTGACCTTTCGGATAGTCTAAGCACCACTCCCTTCTTAAAGTGATACATCTCACAATGTAGGTTAGAGACAACCTTTACCATACTTGCACCTGTGTTGGAGGGAGTGGGGGAGACAGACAGTTTTATGAAACCTACTGAAACTAGAAATGCATTTTGTTTCTGGTTTCCTGGATTTTAACATTTGAACACAACAGCAAAAGTGAAGCCAGTCCCCTTTCAGGTGCAGGTGAAGTAAATGAGAGTTTTCCCCTTCTTTTGGTTTTCTTTTCAGAAGCCCAGGGAAGGGTTTTTTTACATGTACAACTTTGGTCTGGACAGATCTCAGCTCCTGATTTTGTTAGGAATAAAAATATCATGTCCCTCTCCCCCCCCCCCCGCCAAAATTAATGAGCAGGCAAAGAGAGAGGGGAAGAAAGAGGGAAAAACGGAGTGCTTCCTCCATTACATGGATAAAGAGAAACTGACCGTGCTCCTTAAAGAGCAGCAAGCCCTGTGCAGAGCTGGGATGAAGAGAACATTAGCTGGGTTGGATTTTATGGGGTCATTTTTCTCCACCCATGGACCGTCTCACGGCCCTCCCCTCCAGATCCCCACACACCTCTGACCTGACGGTTCATCCCCGCCAGGCTCCCCAGGCATAGCAAAACCCTGGGAGCCCCATGCCCTGCCGGCCCCCCATGCACCAGACAGGGGAATCGCCCCCCATGCCCCCCACACTCTGCCAAGGGATGGGGCTGGCTGTCCCTGTGCCCCTCGGCTACCCACCCCCTTCCTCAGGTGCCCCCCTGCTTGCCCCCCGGCCCGGTTCTCGTCCCCTGCCTCAGGTGCCCCCCCGAGGCCCGCCCCCCCGGCTGCCCCCCGGCCCGGTTCTCGCCCCCTGCCTCAGGTGCCCCCCCCCGAGGCCCGCCCCCCTGGCTGCCCGTCCCCTGCCTCAGGTGCCCCCCCCGAGGCCCGCCCCCCCCCCCGGCTGCCCCCCGGCCCGGTTCTCGTCCCCTGCCTCAGGTGCCCCCCCGAGGCCCGCCCCCCTGGCTGCCCGTCCCCTGCCTCAGGTGCCCCCCCCGAGGCCCGCCCCCCCGGCTGCCCCCCGGCCCGGTTCTCGCCCCCACGCACCCAGAAGAGCAGGTTGAAGAAGAAGAGCAGGTACTTCACCAGCGGGCTCACGAAGGAGAAATCCTCCCCGTGGGGACCCACGGGGGGCCCCGCCAGCCGCCTGGGCATGGCCCCGGGCCCGCTCACTCACCGCCGGCTCATGGGAGCCGCGGCCGCCCTGGCCAGCCGCAGCCACCGACCGACCCCGACCACCAGCGCCAGCTGGCAGACCTCAGCCTTGCCCCGCCCACCTCGCCCGCCCATTGGCCGGCGACCCCGCAGCCTGCCTCTCTATTGGTCTCTCTCCCCCGTCACTCCACTCTCGCCGCGGCCCCTCCCCGCTCAGAACGCTCTGTATCAATCTCATCTGGCAACACCTGCGAGGGGAGCCCCGCCCCGCCCCTGACCCGTGGGGGGGGCAGGTCTTAAAGGGGCAGCGTCCCCTTCCCGGGTGGGGGAGGGCATGGACCTAGAAGAGTGGGGAAGTTCTAGTTCTAGTTCTAGTTCTAGTTCTGCTGGTCCAGGAGAAGGGGTTCCCCGTGCCAGACCAGCTCTGCTGGAAAAGGAGAACCCCACTGGAGTCTGTGAATCCACTTTGCCCAGAACTCTACCTGCCTATGTGTACTGCGATCTCGGGGCAGCTGGACAGCAGTGGTTCTCAACCTTTCAGGAGTCTGTGTACCCCAAGTTTCACCTCACTTAAAAATGACTTGCTTACAAAATCAGACATAACATACAAAGATGTCCTGGATTTTTTTATTTAAATTGGATTTTTTTTGATAAAATGCTTTTTAAGGAAAAAACCTAGCTAAAGATAGTTTTAATTAAGATACGTTAGCTCAAAGATATCTCATCATGGAATAGGGATTATACATTCTAATTCTATAGTATGAGACAATATATTCATGTCATGTTTAAGAAAAGTTTTGTAAATGAGTTTCAATAGTTCATGGATTAGGGACTCAATTTTATGGGGTTCCAGGGGCTTCTGTATAGATTATTTAGGTTAATCTTTCTATCTATCCAATGGGACTCAGTGCTCAGTCTAGAGGAGACCATCAGACATGCTTAGTTTTGCAGTTCTCAAACTGTGCGTTTGTGTCTCCAGAGGTAACATGCTTGTTAACAGCAAAAATCTTTTAAAATAAATAATATACAGAGGTGAGAAATAACAGACCTCAATCGTATTGTTCCTCAGAAAATCTGTGTACACAGAGTCAATCCCTTATCTTTCTCTTAAAAGTGCAAAATTTTAAAAAGTTCAATGAATAGAAGATTGTTGGGGGCAGAATAGATCTGGACAAGGAGAAGTCTGGAGATAAATATGAGAAGTGAGGGACATATGCTTGTTTTGTTAAAATATTATGTTTGCTGTTGTAGAAAAAATCCAGAATATTTAAAGTTGTTGTTTTAGTTAAAACAATTTAAACGTCTGTCTGGTGATGTTCTCCTCCTAATGCAGCATGGCAGGAAAATCCTCCAAATATTGATGTTTAACCTGTTGAATTGGAGATAGTTAGCCTTCCAATGACTTCATAAATATCTGCTTCAATTACCTTTGGTAAATGAAATAACCAAACAATCGTTCATTTTCTGATATAGCTGTAAAACTAATCTGAAGAGTTTTCAAAATAAATCACTGGTTAAAAATGTATCGTGTGTACCTTCTAAAATCTCTGAGTTGTGAAGAATATGTATTAAGGTTATAACAACCAACAAGAATGCACTTCTGTGTAGAAAACCATGATTAAATGGAGTCTTCCTGACTAGTGATTTAAATCAAATCCACCCTGCTGTAAAATAAATGGATTTGAATATAAATACTGTACTTATATTTCAGTGCATGATAGATAGAGCAGGAGAAACGAGTCACTGTCTGTATGAAATGTTAGTCTGTACTGACTTCGCTAGTGCATTTCATGTAGCCTGTTGTAAGACTAGGCAAATATCTGGATGAGTTGATGTACCCACTGGAAGATCTCTCCCCCTTCGTCTGCCCCCTTCTCCGCTTCTTCTCTCTCCCCCTCCTTCTTCCTGCTTCTCCTCTGCTGCCCTACATGTCCCTGCCAGTCACTACGTGTACCCCTGGTTGAGAACCATTGCTGTACAAGACACAGGCAGAGACCATCCCTGCGCTGTGACACTTACAGTCTAACAGGAGCAGTGGTCACCCCGATACAGTGAGGGGGCTATGGAATTGCCTTGGTATCCCCAATCCTAAGTGTTCAACAAATCATGCCTCAGGCTCAAAAAAGTCACGAGGTTGGCTTAAAAATCATTAAAAATAATACAGAGTCTTTATTCTTCTGATTTCTGAGCATCTGGGGGTCATGTCTGCAAGTTTTATTCTCCAACCATGACCAAGGTGAGAAATGTACTTAAAAAAAAGAAGAACAACAGATGCGATTCTCACTTAATCACAGGCCTCTAGGAGCTAGGGCTTTAAGAACATCAAACTTCACCATGACTGGCAATAAATGGCAACTCCTGGCAGTGCCCGGGCATGCCTGAAGTAAGAGATCACCCTCTTTTGATCCTCACATGCTTCCACAGATTCCCCATTCATTTCAGCTGCCAGAGAGCCACCGGCTATCCCCAGGATAATTTGCTATTTAGAGTGCTCTTCTACACAAGAGATTGGCCACTGGGAGACCCATGAGCCAAATTCCTCTCCTGGAAGTTTTACATGGGGACCAAAGCTACCATCATCTTAAATATGGAGTAACAGTGTGCAAAGAATACAGGTCCCAGTCTGGTGTTCTAGCCCTGCTGTCTCTGCCATCTGCATCACTACATTGCAGATGATGATTCTGCTGCAATTTAGGCATGTTTGCTGTGCATATGGCTGCTAACAATTAGCCTCCCTTGTTAATGGAGCAGAATAACTTGAGTTTCATGCCTGCTGACAACTGCAAAGTCTACATGGTGGTAGTGTGCACGGCACCTGACAGCCATGAGGTCTGTTGTGGTCGCAGATTATTACAACTCCTCTAACCTACGTGTCCCTGCCCATCACTTCTGCATTTAGCCCTCGAGGAAACCCATAAACAGAGCCTGAGTATCCTCTCAATATACACCAGTCTACAGCAGAGGCACTCCAGTGAAGTCAATGGGGTTACACGGGTGTAAAACTGGGGTAAGGGAGTGGGACACATGAGCGTTTCTTGGCAAACAGTACCTCTGAACTTTCCAAAATCAGGGAAAGTGTTTTTGCAACAGGATAAAGACAGACGCTGCACCTTGAAATGGGTTAGAAAATCAGTAAAGAATCAACAACTGATTTTTTAAGCAAACCTGATGCAGGTTGTGATGTGTACATTCCTGCGTCTAAGACACAGCCGCATTTAGGATGTAGCAGAAGGATATTTCATACAAAATGGGTACAAATAAGTTTCAGTTCTTCATTTCGCTGCAAAGGCCATCGCTTCACGCAGGGCCTGAAAAGCGATCTGAGACGTAGAACTTTATTTTGTAATTGAACTGTGTTAATGAGAGAATCACTACAGGGCTAGGAGGCTGCTGACTTCCGAAATTCTGGGGCTCGAGCCATTGAGAGCCTAAGACAAAGCAGCCCAAGGGGATTTTTTAAAGCTTAGGAAACTTTTAAAATAAATGTAATTCCATCTCTCTGTATTTCTCTTCAGTCATTCTTTATTATGAATGTAGTTGGGCTCAGACACCTCCACTGCTGTCTGGGGCTTCACAGATGCCCCGATGCTGGCCACAGACTGTCCAGCTCCAAAATCTCAGGGCCCTGGCACCTGAGCCAGGAGTGGCAGAAGCCCCCTAAGGTATGGGGGGGGCGCACATGCACCCGAACCGTGGCCCCACCCCCTGAGGCCCCACCTCCATTCGCTCCTCTCTGCCCCCTCACTCCCCATCATTCACACTTATGGCTAGCATGGCCCCCTGGTCCCTCTGTTCTGGTGCCCTTGGCGTGAGCTAAAGGAGAGTTTCCTTTTGTGGACACTGTACAGTCATGGGGATTTTAGCAAAATAGTCCCGATGATGTTACCGCCAAGTCAGCTGAGCCAGTGAGAATTTTTTACTAAAAGTCCCTGCTGCAGAGACTTTTGGGAGGCAATTGTATGACAGGGATTTTTGCTGTATCAGGGCTGCATTTGGCTGGGATGACTTCTGCTTTGCTGTAATCTGAAATCCTGTTTAGCCTTTTCTTTAATAAAGGAGAAGTGGCCTAAGCAGAGATGTTGTCCAACTGGCACAAAGCTCATTGTGAAATGTTTTTATATTCCTTTGAATGTAAAGTACATTTATACGTCAATCGTCCCCGGCGGGACTGGGCACTGAAATGGATCAGCATTATGCCAGTCAGTGCCTGAGAACCAGGATGTGAAACTGGTCTGAGAAAGAACATGAAATTTACCATTCCAGACTCAGTATCCCAGCTGAGAAAAAGCAAAAAAGAGTAAAGTAACTGCAGATGCAGCATTGCCAACTCTTGCAGTGTTATCAAGAGTTGTGCAATTAGGGTGGGAACTCGGGGGTGTGGTGTGTGTGTTTCTTAAGGCCTTTGATTGCTGGAATCATGTTGCTATCTGAAAGTCTCAGCTTTCATTAAACAAAAAAAGTAAATTTCCAGCCCTCCTGGCTGCAGAGAAAAACCACAGGGGGGGGATGAACTCTGAAGTCTCCGACCTCAGAAGACAAAATAAAAAGAACCCCACATTTATTCTTTTTCGAAATCTCAGGATGTTTGAGCCCATCTGAAGATGTCCGGGGTCTGATGGATGATTTGGAGTTAGCAATACCGCAGAGGCATGCTGCAAAGTAAATTAGGTTTTAAAAACCAGCCAGTTTGAACAATCTGGGGTGTTATTAGTAACCAACAAGGAATTTGGAGGTTTTAGGTTATAATTTTTACCTTGTGAGGACTGCTTTAAAAAGATGGGTGGAGGGTTGGGGTAAGGGCAGTTGGAGATTAAATCTAGGAACTTTGGCTCTGTGTGTATCAAACAGGCTCTCACTCCAACTCCTCCTGATGACACGGACTGGTTACCTCACCACCTGAAAACGCTGTGCCAGGATATACATGGCTGAGTCATTCCCATTACTGTACCTGGAGTAAAATTAAACCTTGCACAGAGCTGCATTAATGGTTTTCTTTAATTACCTTTCTAAGCGCTTAGAGCTAAGAATTTCTCCATTGCTGTCAGCACAACACCAGGCTGGTGCGTTTTCACACAGGGCCAAGTGAATCCGGGCACCGCTGATTTGACAGTTTCTTGGGGAGGGAAGGATGACGCATGAAGTTGAACAGACCTGAGTCAGCGAAAGAAAGTCCCCGAGGATGGTTTATGGCTCTGCTCTGGTGCAAAACAATAACGCCTGGTTTGATTTTTTGTTTCACATTTTGGGCCATAAATCTATGCAGATCAGCCATATTTCAGCCTCTTGTCAGCTGTCACTTGGGACTGTTAACCCAGCATTCAGTACAGATTCCACTGGGAGAGAAATAGGTCATCTCCATCAGACTAGACTGTCCACCCCTATCATAACCTTAGTCCCAGATTTGGACCTTAGCGTCCAAAATATGGGGGTTAGCATGAAAACCTCCAAGCTTAGTTACCAGCTTGGACCTGGTACTTGCTGCCACCACCCAAAAAATTAGAGTGTTTTGGGGCACTCTGGTCCCCCTGAAAAACCTTCCCTGGGGACCCCAAGACCCAAATCCCTTGAGTCTCACAACAAAGGGAAATAATCCTTTTTCCCTTCCCCCCTCCAGGTGCTCCTGGAGAGATACACAGACACAAGCTCTGTGAATCCAAACAGAGTGACTCCCCCTCTCCGTTCCCAGTCCTGGAAACAAAAAGTACTTTCCTCTTCACCCAGAGGGAATGCAAAATCAGGCTAGTAAATCCAACACACACAGATCTCCCCCCAATTCCCTGGTGAGTACAGACTCAATTTCCCTGAAATTTCCCAGTAAAGAAAAACTCCAACAGGTCTTAAAAGAAAGCTTTATATAAAAAGAAAGAAAAATACATACAAATGGTCTCTCTGTATTAAGGTGACGAAATACAGGGTCAATTGCTTAAAAGAATATTGAATAAACAGCCTTATTCAAAAAGAATACAAATCAAAGCACTCCAGCACTTATATTCATGCAAATACCAAAGAAAAGAAACCATATAACTTACTATCTGATCTCTTTGTCCTTACACTTAGAAACAGAAGATTAGAAAGCAGAACTACTTCTCCAAAGCTCAGAGAAAGCAGGCAGACAGACAACAAAGACTCAGACACAAACTTCCCTCCACCCAGAGTTGAAAAAATCCGGTTTCCTGATTGGTCCTCTGGTCAGGTGCTTCAGGTGAAAGAGACATTAACCCTTAGCTATCACCCTTAGCTATCTGTTTATGACAACCCCAGAATTACCACCCCCCACCAAAGATCAAAGGGCTATAAGAACTGAAAGCTTCCTGCTAACTGAGGCCTGATTTCAGGATGCTGGGTTTCCCATACATTCATAATGACAACACAACTGACACGTAGAGCAGGAAAAGAGCTAAATTCCTTGCATTGCTTTATGTTGTAGTGACAGCAACAATTATTTCCAGAAAAACACACAACATTGGACTCATGGCGTGGGTCAGGTCAGCCACTTAGTGCTAGGGGGCCTGAGTCTTCATTGTCCTGCGTCTTGTGTTGTCATTTATACCTGTGCACGAATGGCGAGTGTGGATTTTACAGCGCTTTATAGTCTCTGGGCCCATAGTTTATGGTTGACGACACAAGGTGTAAGGCAGTGGAAAATCCAGGCTGGAAATGGGAGAACAGCCTGCATGCTTTACTTTAGATTAAAGGGGAAAACAACAAAAGAAGAAAGACCAAATACACAGCCTCTGTGAGAGAGAGAGCACAGTGTGTTTATTATCCTCTGGACAACAGGCTGCATGGGAACAGAACACAAAATGGCAGATATCTGAAATTTAAAGGAGCAGTTACATAGCTACACTCCCAAGGTTGCTTTCTACTAACTCGATAGTAACTGTATCACAGGCTAGAAACTTACAGAGGATGAGGCATCAACCATAACTACATTTACTAACAGTCTCTTAGTTAGAAAAATCATCATCATCATCGGCAATCCCTTGATTCAAGGGTGATCTCTACCACGGATTTACATATGGGTCCCTGAGATGACTCAGGATTCTGATCCTGGAACCACAGATCCACCCACAGTAGGTACATACATTTCCTGGTGGGTCAGCTGCCTGCTGGGAGAAAGTTCTTTCTATGCCACATTTAAAACATAACTTTCCTTATTTGGGCTGAGTCCCAAACCCATGTAGCGCCAATGCCAGGATCTCAGCCTATGTCTGTCGAATTTCAGAGATTCATCTATTCTAAGGCAGAAGAGATACCTGTGATCCTCTTCTGACCTCCTGCATGACACAGGCCATAGAACTTCCCCCAAATAATTCCTAGAGCAGATCTTCTAGAGAAACGTCCAGTCTGGATTTTAAAATTGTCAGTGGTGGAGAATCCACCATGACCCTTGGTAAATTGTTCCAGTGGTTAATTACTCTCACTATTAAAAATGTATACCTTATTTCCTGTTTGAGTGTCCAGCTTCAACTTCCTGCCCTTGGTTCACATTAGACCTTTCTCTGCTAGACTGCACAGCCCATTATTAAATATTTGTTCCTCAGGTAGGTATTTATAGACTGTAATCAAGTCATCCACATGGGTAACCCAGGAAAAAAGGCAAGAAAAGATTTTTAGCCATTGCTTTCACGGAGGGAGGGAGGGAGGGGGGCCTGATGACATGTACCCAGAACCACCCGCAACAATGTTTTTGCTCCATCAGGCATTGGGAGCTCAACCCAGAATTCCAATGGGCAACAGAGACTGCGGGAACGGTGGGACAGCTACCCACAGTGCAATGCTCCGAAAGTCAACGCTGGCCTCGGTGCTGTGGACACACACCGCTGACTTACTGCGTTTAGTGGGGACGCACACAATCGACTGCATCAAATCGATTTCTAAAAAATCGACTTCTATTAAATCAACCTAATTTCACAGTGTAGACATTTGTTTGCTTGGGCCCAGTTTACCTAGCAATCCACATCGCTCTGTATCACTGACCTGTCCTCTTCGTTATTTACCACTCCCCCAGTGTCTGTGGCATCTGCCAATGGATCAGTATGCAGTGTAGTCGTAGCTGGGTCGGTCCCAGGATATTAGGGAGACAAGGTGAGTGAGGTAACATCTTTTATTGGATGAACTTCAGTGATGATTTTATGTTTTCTTCCAGGTCACTGATAAAGATGTTAAATAACACAGGACCAGGAACTGATCCCCGGGAGGGCTAGCTAATGCCATTTGCTTTATGGCTTTCCAGAAATGGAAAGACTCCTATTGATTTCACTGGGCTTGGATTGGGCCCTAAAGGAGCTGCCATGTTGTTCAGGAGGATGGCTGCTGTTGATGGCTCAAATGGTGAGCGACCATCAACAGAAGCTGAACACATGCAAAATCCCCTTCTAGTGCTAACAGCAGAGATAATGGGCTGCATTCTCAGCCCTGGTACAGTTGTTCCGTGCCGCTCTGGTAATGAAAGCACCTTTACAGGGAGCAAAACAAACTTTGGCAAAGTGACCCACTCATCCCATTAGCGGTGTTGAGTCCTGACCGCAGCCGGCCCTTCAGTCTCTGTGGTGGTTTCTAACATTTTGTGCACCTGTTCTGGTGTTTTAAATGTATCAGATTTTAACAACTGGCCAGTTCAGTTCCCTCCACCCCCGGCCCAGCGTCACTGCAATAGATGTATATATAGGGGTCTGACGGTCCTCATGCGGCGGTTGGTTGTTCAGATAGTGGCTCCTACGCTGATGGGAGAGGGCTGTCCCGTCAGTGCCATTAATCCACCTCCCCGAGAGGCGGTAGCTGTGTCGAGGGGAGAAGCTCTCCCATTGACAGCGCTGTCCACACCCCGGGTTAGGTTGGTATTACTTTGTCGCTCGGGGGTATGGAAGTAGTTATACTGAGGTAAGTCTGTAGTGTAGACCTGGCCTCAGCTCTCATTTCATCACTGTCTCCTTTAGATTCAGTGCAGACGGGGAAGGGAGAAATCCCCCAATCCAGCCCCATCTATAAATAACTCAGAGTAGCGTGTGATGGAGTTCACACAAGCAGAACCAAATAGCTGAGGTAATTCGTCTGTGATGACTCCATAACAATGGGGATTCATCGTCCCTGCTCCTGTTATGAGCCTGGTATTGGTTTCCACGTGGCACTTTGGCTCATGTTTCACAGGGTTTCATTCTTCCTGGTTCTTGCCATCTGTCTCTGGTTTCTGCTCTGCTTTATCCATCCTTGGTCAGGTGTCATTGATTTGGACCATACATTCCAGTCTCTCAGGTAGCCGTGATCCAATCACTCAACATGATCTCCAGTGAAAATTGATCTCCCGTCCCAGGTCCAGATTTGTCATCATTACAAAAGAAAACCTGTCACCTGGTTGGACTAATCCAAGATATAATTCTGGTTTCCCCTAACCACATGGTAATCTGAGGTCATATCTTTTATTGGATCAACTGTATCCTGTACTGCAGGTTCCAATTTACAACTGATTTCCGCATGCTTGTCATAGCGCAAATACTGTAGTGCACTGACTGTTGATATGTTTGAATTTTCATGCTGGCAGTTACTGACCCTGGAATAGTATGAAGGACACAATGTAATGGACAGGCTGGTGGGGGCAAGCGTCTACTACATTTGGCTACCTGTGGACGATTTAGAGGCTTGGCTGTGTATGTATCATGGCGATACCATATTTCAGCCAAATTGCCAAGCGATATTAAATGCCGCAGCCACAAATGGCTGTTCTCCGTGTTGTTCGGTGACACGATTGCCCATGACCGTGGCTATCACTGGAAGAGGAAGAACGGTCACACCCGGGGGCTCGATGTTCCCTCCATCTCGTCCGTGGCCTAGTGGCAGTGTTACTGTCGCAGCGCCGTGCTGCTAAAAGCCGTGTAGTGTAGCCCCAGCCTTAGAAACGCACTAGTTTTTAGTGCACAAGAGCTGACTGAGCCGGTTTGAAACATGATCCTTAATTAGCATGGGACGGGTGCTTACGGATCCTGGAGTGTGTCTGGCTAGCGGCAGAACAGCCCTTTCAACCGCCGGATGAATTCAGCCCCACTTTAGGCAAAGGAAGGACAACATGAGGCCAGATTTTCAGTTTGGTGTAAATCCACAGGTCTCCCGTGACTTCAGAAGTCTGAGCAACCCCATGGCAACTCTAACAAATGCCAGAGCCTTCACAGATTGGGCCTGTGCAACCATTTAGGCAAACTAGGCTGCTGCCTAGGACGCCTAGTGGTTGGGGGCACCTAAAAGCCTGCTCCAGCGAGGAGGTGGAGTGGAGGCGAGCTGGGGTGGGAGGTGGGGGGCCCAGGGAGGGCCGCCCCGCAGTAATGGGGGGGGCGCACAGGGGAATCGCTTCCTGCCCCAGATCACCTCCACTCTGCCTCCTCCGCTGAGCACACAGCCCAGCTCTAAGTCTCCTCCAATCGGCGCTGCAAGCCTGGGAGGGGAGGAGAATTCGAGCGGAGCCAGCATGCTCAGTGGAGGAGGCGGGGCCGAGGTGAGCTGGGGAGAGCTCCATGGGCAGGGTTAGCTGCCGCCGAGGGGGGTGGAAGAGTCTTCCTGGGTGGGGTCAGCTGCCGCTGGGGGGGAGAGTCTCCCCGGGCAGGGTTAGCTGCTGCAGAGGGGGTGTCTCCCTGGGCGAGGTGAGCTGCCGCGAGGGGGGGGGGGGAGGGGGGAGAGTCTCCCCAGGCGGGGTTAGCTGCTGCCGGGGGGGGTGGAAGAGTCTCCCCTGACGGGGTTAGCTGCTGCAGAGGGGGTGTCTCTCCAGGCGGGGTTAGCTGCTGCAGAAAGGGTGTCTCCCTGGGCGGGGTTAGCTGCAAAGGGGAGGGGGGGCTCCCTGGGTCAGGGAGCTGGCGGGCTCCCCGGGTAGGGGGCTCTGTTAGCTGCCGCAGGGGCGGGGTTAGCTGGGGGGGCGCAAGGTGGAAGTTTCACCTAGGGAGCGAAACTTCCTTGCATCGGCCCTGGCTCCAGCCTGAGGACTCTGGAACCAGCTCTTTGGTGCCCTTTCCCAGCTGCGCCAAGTGGATCTCTGCACCATTACAGTGCAATGACTTAGTTTGTCCTAAGATTTGCTCTCATGAGATTTTTCTCTTGAGAAGTTAGAGGCAGGTCACCTGGGGGCTTGGGCCCTGCATGCTCTTTTCCCTTGTCTTGGTTCAATCCTCCTTCAATAGGCCTGGTGACCCCGACGCCCTGAAGGTCTCCTCTTTGGGTGTCACCAGGAACCAGGCTGGATTCTCCTGGATGTTCCAGTCGTCCCATAGACCTTGCACGTCAGAGTTCAGAGGAAGCATTCTCTGCTCATTCTCTGTCTCACTGGATGACTGCGTTAACAGCCCTCTGGTTCACTGCAGCTCTTTGAGTCTAGTTAGAAAGACTATGGCAGCTTCCCCATTTTCGCATCACACTCAGACACTCGCACTGCCGCATACCGGCTTGCGCTTGGCTGGGCTCCCTTCTGCCAGAAGATGGCAATAGTCCTTTGCGTTAGTGATGACATCCCTTGCTGCTCACCAAGTTCAGGTGTCCTACAAACCAGCCAACACCGACGAGCACTGCCTCAGTTTCCCCATCTGTAGCTCACCGGCACGTAGGGAAATCAAATTTGCATTTGTAAAGTGCTGTGAGATCCTCGGAAGGAAGAGCCAGGCAAGGGCTTGTTAGCTCAAAACAAATGCTGCCAACAGAAGCAAAGAGAACTCAGACATTTACCAGCTCCAAATACAGCCAAATGCAAAAGCAGATTAAATAACCAAGCTTGCAGGCCAATGTTCACGGAGCAATAGGTGCAATCCCATGGGAGCTGCCTGGGCATCTCACCCCCGACCTGCATTTGGCCTTTCATGCGGCACACTTTGCATCTCAGAAATAACCTGGGAAACCCCCATCAGGCAGTTTTCCCAGCTACCCACCAAAGCACAGGGACAACGGCATGAACTGCTTTGCTGTTAACACCTGGCAGGAGAATCAACCCTGTGTGCAGCCAGGGCTGGCTCTAACTTTTTTGCCACCCCAAGCAAAAAAAAAGAGCACCACCCCACCGTAACATCCCCCCCTCTGAGTGCCACCCCGCCCCGCTGCCCTGCGGCAACACCCCCCTACGAGCACTGCACTGCCCTACCAAAACACCCCCCTGAGCACCACGCCACCCTGCCGAAACACCCCCCTGAACGCCGCCCCACCGAAACACCCCCCCAAGCGACACTCCCCCGAGCGCTGTGCTGCTGAAACACCCCCCAAGAACTGCACTGCCCTGCCAGAACAGCCCCCTGAGAACTGCACCGCCCTGCCGAAACACCCCCCGAGCACTGTGCCATGCCACTGAAACAAAAACAACAACAAAAAAACCCCTTGAGCACTGCTCCGCCAAACCAAAAACAATAATAGGAGATATATCTATTGCCTAGAACTGGAAGGGACCTTGAAAGGTCATGGAGTCCAGCCTGCTGCCTTCACCAGCAGGACGAAGTACTGATTTTTGCCCCAAATTCCTAAGTGTCCCCCTCAAGGATTGAACTCACAACCTTGGGTTTAGCAGGCCAATGCTCAAACCACTGAGCTACCCCTCCTCACCAACAAAATGAAACCAAACCTGAGTGCCCCTGTGATGATGCGGTTCTGGCAGGACCCAACTGAGAGTGCCAATTCAGGATCAATTGCTCAAACAGGGCAGTCACAGCCCAAGGCTGGGGTTTTTCCACCTCTAAGGCAAACCAAACCAGCCAGACAAAAAGGACTTCGGTTTCACCCCACTGGCTAACCACAAGTCACACAAGCAATTTCCTTAGACACTCCACTCTCCCAGTATCACCACCAGTCCCACTCGTCCTGGGGATGAATGGTTATGAAAAGCAACACACCAGTAAAAGAAAAAGGTTCTCTCGATCCCAAAAGACCAAGCCCCAGACCCAGGTCAATATACACATCAGATCTTACCCACAAATCACGCTGTTGCCAATCCTTTAGAATCTAAAATCTAAAGGTTTATTCATAAAAGGAAAAAGATAGAGATGAGAGCTAGAACTGGTTAAATGGAATCAGTTACATACAATAATGGCAAAGTTCTTAGTTCAGGCTTGTAGCAGTGATGGAGTAAACTGCAGGTTCAAATTAAGTCTCTGGAGAACATCCCCCGCTGGGATGGGTCATTCAGTCTCTTGTGTAGAGCTTCAGCTTGTAGCAAAGTCCCTCCAGAGGTAGGAAGCAGGATTGAAGACAAGGTGGAGATGGGGCATCAGCCTTATAGGCTTTTCCAGGTATAAGAACACTTCTTTGTTCTTACTGTGGAAAATTACAGCAAAATGGAGTTTGCAGTCACGTGGGCCAGTTTCTGCACACCCTGCTGAGTCACAAGGCGTATCTGCCTCCTCTCAATGGGTCAATTGTGTAGCTGATGGTCCTTAATGGGCCATCAAGCAGGCTAAGCAGAGCTAACACCCACTTGTCTGGGATCTTTCCCAGTAACACAGCACAAGTTTGAAATATAGACAGTATACAGCCAATATTCATAACTTCAGCTACAAAATGATACAGACATACAGACAGCATAATCATAATCAGTGACCCATACCCTGGTCTTAGACACCTTACATGACCCCCTTTACATAAGATCTGGTGCCACTACAGGACCTGGGTTGCAACCCATGTTCTATATGGTCCCAGTTTATATCAATAACATCACACCCCCAACGCAAAATTGATGCAGGAAGGAATGACACAAACATCACTGACTGCATCCCAAGAGCTCCCCATCCTGGGTTCTGTCTTATTACAGCTTGTCCTGGGTTTGAAGCTATATTAATGTATAACAGAAATGCTTTACCAAACTTACGTTCAATAACATGATTGAATCTCTTTACAAACTTAAGGTAAAACTTGGTTAAAACAATAGTGGATTGGATCTGCTTTTGCAGCAGGATTCCTGTGTGTCTCATGTGATCTTGCCAAGAGCTAAAGTACATAGCTACGTTATTCATACACACTCTGGCAAATGTTTGGAACCCAATTAACATTAAATCAACATAGATATGACGTGCATCTGACGAAGTGGGTATTCACCCACGAAAGCTCATGCTCCAAAATGTCTGTTAGTCTATAAGGTGCCACAGGACTCTTTGCTGCTTTTACAGATCCAGACTAACACGGCTACCCCTCTGATAATAGATATTAATGTTGTTTACAGTGTAGGAATCTTGGCATTTAGCCATGAAAGCAATCTGGTAGTGTGCCTCAGTTTCCCTTTTCATACAGCACATCAGTTCTGGAATGTCTTTTTTTCTGTGAAAAGTTCCAAGACTGTTTACAGGCACTAGCAGTGAAACATCAGTATAACAAGCCCTTTTAACATAAAGTATGTTCTCATGTATTTCTCTTAACATGTTCAAGGGATTTTTCAAAAGATTAGGCACATTGTACATTTTTACAGTTTTCGGTAATAGCAATACACTAGTTACAAAAATTACCATTAGCAATAACAAATTCATTGCAAGTGTCCATCTACAATCATGTTTGTCCTGCCACACCCTTGGATTAATACCATTGGAGTTTGGGCATTTTAGGGTTAATTTGTTGCTTCCCTTTGCAAAATTTAGTTTTTTCTCTTCTCCTTGTTCTGCAGGATTAAACCCTGATTTCTCTTGCTTAACCAAATTCACTGGCTGATGGGGTGGGCTCCCTGTGCTAACAGCTATTAGCAAGTCCTTCTTCTCCCTGCCAGCCAGGTAATTTGCATTAACACAGACACTAGCTTTTAACTTTTTAGCTGCCACCACTTTTAAGGCTGGACTTTGTCTTACAAAGATACCACACAAATCCAAAGAGTTTGAGGGTGAGAGTTTGTTTGCTCTTTCCTGCATCCCCAAGCATTCAGCCATAAAACCGTTTAACTCTGAAACACCAGCAACCAAATCTGTCCTTAGATCCTGAAGCACAGACTGCTCACTCACAGAATTAGCATGGAGACATTTCTGTTTCAACATCATTGTCTTTCCAACAAGCTGGCCACACACAGCCATTTGATTATAGCTGTTAACTTTCTTAACAGCTTCTACTCTATCTGAGACCTTTTCAAAGCTACCCCCCCTGGATCTTTCAAAAGGAAAGTCAGTGGATCCGTTCACAACAGAAAATTTCTGGCTGTTAGGAACTGAAACTTCCTTGATTAAGGCCATGGCTACACTTACAGTTTTGCAGCGCTGGTAGTTACAGCTGTGTTCGTACAGCTGTGTAGGGCCAGCGCTGCAGTGTGGCCACACTGACAGCTACCAGCGCTGCAGTGTGGCCACATTTGCAGCACTTGCAGCGCTGTTGGGAGTGGTGCATTGTGGTTAGCTATCCCACATAGCACCTCGTCCCATTTTGGCGCTGTGGCTTCTGGGAAGGGGAAGGAAGTGTGCGGGTCTTTCCGCTTCCTGTTCCAACGCCCCGTGGTGCTTTGCTACACATTCCGAGCAGTTTGGCGGCATTGTGAGTCTGCAGCACGATTTCTGAGATTTCTGTTACAAATGGAGCCTGAGCTGCTGAGGACCTTGCTGATGAATGTTGCCAGCACATCACGCATGGCAGTGGAGCTGTTCCTTCAGCTGCAAAGTGAAGCGAGGAGTCAGACGATGATATTGAAACGCCTGATGCTGAAGACACTCAATTGCTTGTGGCAGTAACAGACGTGCTTAGCACCGTGGAATGGCGCCTTTGGGCTCGGGAAACCAGCACTCAGTGGTGGGATCACTTCGTCCTGCAAGCCTGGGATGACGAGCAGTGGCTGCAGAACTTTCGGATGAGAAAAGCCACTTTCATGGCACTGTGTGCTGAGCTCACCCCTACCCTGCGGCGCAGGGACATGAGATTGAGAGCTGCCCTGCCAGTGGAGAAGCGGGTGGCTATTGCAATCTGGAAGCTGGCAACTCCAGACAGCTACCGATCGGTGGCGAACCAGTTTGGAGTGGGAAAGTCCACCGTTGGAATGGTGCTGATGCAAGTTTGCAGGGCCATTAATCACACCCTGCTAAGAAGAACTGTGACTCTGGGGAACGTGCAGGACATTGTGGATGGCTTTGCACAAATGGGTTTCCCTAACTGTGGAGGGGCAATGGATGGGACGCATATTCCTATTCTGTCACCACCCCACCTGGCATCAGAGTACGTTAATCGCAAGGGGTATTTCTCCGTGGTTCTGCAAGCGCTTGTGGATCACCGTGGGCGTTTCATTGACATTTACTCAGGATGGCCTGGAAAGGTGCATGATGCACGCATCTTTCGGAACAGTGCCCTGTTCAGGAAGCTGAGGGCCGGGACTTTTTTCCCAGACCGCAAGATCACAGTAGGGGACGTCGAAATGCCCACTGTGATCCTTGGAGACCCCGCTTACCCCTTAATGCCTTGGCTCATGAAACCATATACAGGGAAGCTTGACAGGAGCAAGGACCGGTTCAACTACAGGCTGAGCCGGTGCAGAATGACTGTGGAGTGTGCTTTTGGCCGTTTGAAAGGCCGCTGGAGGTGTCTTTATGGGAAGCTCGATTTGGGGGAAAGCAGCATCTCCGCTATTATATCCACGTGCTGTACCCTCCATAATATTTGTGAAGGGAAGGGTGAAAGATTCAGTGAGGAATGGGCCTCCGAGGTTCGACGCCTAGAGGATGAATTTGCACAGCCAGAGAGCAGGGCTACTAGAGAGGCCCAGGAAAGAGCTTCAAGGATTAGGGATGCCTTAAGGGATCAATCTGATGCTGAGAGCCAACAGTAATGTTTGGTGCCTTCGCTGTGCTCCTTTCTACCTTGGGGTACAATATTTACCACTTCCTGCAATAATAAAACATATTGTAAAAGCCATAAAATCCTTTATTCAAAGTACAGTACATAAAAGGCCAGGGGGGTTAGGGTGGTGGACTGTACATTCAGAGGTTTGAATATGTCTTGTTTGGATTACTGTTCAATGTCTGCTGCACTTCAGGATTACTATGCTGCAGGGTAATGGGGGTGGAGTGCACAGGGTAAGAATTGTAGTTATCAGGGCTGGTAGGTGATCGTACAGGTGTTGGGGGCAGCTGGGGGTAATAAGAAACTGGCTGCTGGAGAAAGGTGTTTTGTGCAAATACTGGGGAACAAGAAAGAGACCTTTGGGAGGGGTGTGGGTTACCATGGTACAGATCTGCCTACATGGCTACGAGAGACTCGAAAGAGTCAGTTTGGCGAGCCAGGAGGCTTATCATGTGCTTTGAGGTTTTTTTGGTAGCCAATTCCTTTCTCCTGCTTTCTGTTTGCCTCCACTCATATATTTTCTCTCTCCATTCCTGCGTCTTCCTACTTTCTCTGTTGTAGTGATTCATAACTGCTTTGATCAACTCCTCTTTTGATTTTCGTGGATTTTTTCTCAAGTTCTGCAACCGACGTGAGGCCGGTGATCCGGCTGCATTAGTCAAGGTCACTAAAAAAAACACAGATAGAAACATGTAATACACAGAGGCTACATTGTTTATTATCACACAGTGAAGGAGTTTGTAGACTTTTTGTAGCATCATTCCCACCTGCCTAACATAACACAGAGAGACCAGGGAAGCGAAGGCATGGCGAGCAATGGGGTGAGTGTTTCTGCCCCGACTTCACCTGGGAGGGGGAACTGACTGATGGCTCACTGGGGTTTATCTGCACTGGGTACAGGAGGTAGCTGGTGGCCTGCACAGGGGACAGTAGGGAACATGAAGGTGGCGAGCTGCTGGTGGGAGGGGGCGGTCCGTGGAACTGCCGGCCTGCTGGAAAGGGGGGTGGGGAGACCGGAGCGCACCACGGGGCTGGCTGCCTGCTGGAAAAGGGGGTGGGGAGACCGGAGCGCACCACGGGGCTGGCTGCCTGCTGGAAAGGGGGGTGGGGAGACCGGAGCGCACCGCGGGGCTGGCTGCCTGCTGGAAACGGGGGTGGGGAGACCGGAGCGCACTGCGGGGCTGGCTACCTGCTGGAAGGGGGTGGGGAGACCGGAGCGCACCGCGGGGCTGGGGGGGACTGCGAACCTAGCGCCCTGCACTCAAGTATCCCTAAATTCTCAAAAGGGTTTCCTACTGCCAGATATATCACTGCTGCGTGTTACCTGGGAAGAGAGGGAGGGTCTTCTACAGTAATGTGGATTCCACCCTGGCCCCTATGCAGCTTGCCTGTGTGCAGCCATGGTCCCCCCACCCCTCGCGGCACAGTGGATCGGACGAGTTAGCCTGACCGGGACAAGGACCACGGTGGCTCTCCCTATAAACTTGTGAAAGCACATTGCCCACGCTCTGGCTGCAACTTTTCAAGACATTACCAAGGCAGATTACAGAGACGTGATAGACCAAATCAATGGGCTATTCCACGTTTAGGCATGCATGCAGGCAGCCATAACCCAAACCGTCCTCTCCCAAAGCATAAAAATCTGCTTACCCAGAGCACGCTCCTCAGCTTCTTCTTCACCAGCAACTTCCAGCTGCTGTGACTGGCTAGCCTCCTCCTGGCTTGAGAAGAGCTCCTGGCTGCATGTGTACTGGGACTCCGGGGTGTCTCCCTCCACGCCAGTAGCCTCACTCTCGGCTTCCTCTACACCCTCCCCCACTTCTCCCTGCTCTGAGCTCTCCATCGTGCTCCTAGGATTGGCAGTGGGGTCACACCCAAGTATGGCATCCAGCTCCTTGTAAAAACGGCAGGTCGTGGGGGCAGCTCCTGAGTGGCGATTTCCCTCACGGGTTTTGCAGTAAGCACTGCGCAGCTCCTTAATTTTTACCCTGCACTGCAACACGTCCCGTTCATGGCCCCTTCTCAGCAAGGACTGTGATATCTGCCCATAGGTATCATGATTTCTCCGGCTGGAGCGCAGCTGTGCTTGCACAGCTTCCTCACCCTAAACACTGATGAGATCCTGCAGCTCGGAACTGTTCCATGCTGGGGCTCGTTTGGGGCGTGGAGGCATGGTCGCTGATTGATTGATTGATTGATTGCACTCCACACCTGGCTGAGCAAACAGGAAGGGGATTTTTAAAATTCCCGGGCCATTTAAAGGAGGGGTCAGCTGAGCCCAGGGCAGTGGAGTGTGCATGATTACCAGAGAGGCTTATAAGGTATGCTGGGATACCTCCTTATACCCCGGAGGTCAATAAAAGCGCTGGTGGGCGTCCACACTTGCTGACCATCGCTGGAATCCCTACACCCGAGGCTCGACCGGGTGTACAGCCAGCGCTGCAACCAGGGAGTTGCAGCGCTGGCTGTGCTTTGCAAGTGTGGCCACATCCTAAGTTGCAGTGCTGTAACCCCATCACCAGGGCTGCAACTCTCTAGTGTAGCCATGGCCTAAATCACTTTTACACCCTTTAGTTGTACCAAACTGCTTGCACAGATTACCATGAGGATTTCTTTCCTTAGCAGCTTTTCTAAGCAACAATTCACCCCTTACAGACATTCTGCTCTTAACCTTCTTCACCTAGGGCTTGCTCTAAAGGAACACTTTCCTGATTCACAACAGACTCTTTTTGGGTCTTACTTACATCCATGATCACCTTTTGCCCATCCGGCAGATTTCTACCCACTTTCCTTTCAGGCAAACTTATAGACTTACTAGATAAAAGTTTAGAGGTTGTCTCCTTCCCTTTGCAACTTTTCTCATAGTCACTGGCAACCTGCACGTTGTCAGGCTTAACACCCACAAGTTTAGGAATCTTTTCCTCTTTTTTACAAGTTGTTAAACTATCAGTAGGTAACACAATTAAATCACCTTTCTGCTCTCCTTGTGCCCTGGCTAGGGTATTACCCTGATCAGACAGAGCTGCTACACCCTTTTCCAGCCACACATTAGCAACTGACAAACTACAAGCACTAGAATTGTCTGGTCTCTGGGATTTTGCTAAGACACTAACTGGATGCACCCTAGTTGCAGTGCCATCCTCCCCAGCAGACACAAACTTAGGACCATTCCGTTCCTGGACTTTAGCTGTATTTACAACCAATTCTGAGACAACTGAATCACCCTCAACCATCACAGGCTGAAAGGCACCTTCTGTCTGCTTCACAGACACAGAAGAGCCAGAGACACATTCTCCTTTACCAGACACGCAGCTTGGGATTTCATTTCCCTTGTCCCAGCACACCGGGCTGTTCACAGACAACTGCTTGGAGACTGGGGTAGCTTCCTCCATAGGCAAGTCAATATGTCCAACAGATACAGGCACATTTCCTTCACTGTCACATTTCTCCACACAGGAAACAGGTAAGGGATAGGGACACTCATCTTCCACTATCCTTGTTTTCCCAAACTGCTGACTAGACAAAGCCATCAGCTCACCAGGCTGCCTAGGCTCCTCCAAACTTTCCCTACCAGGCACATTGCCACTTCCAACAGATAAGCTGCTGCTTTTTTCACTACACTGAGCTACTTCCAGCAAATCACAGTTACCCATTTCAGGTTCACTTTTACAAGCTGCACTAGCCACCAATCCATCACCCATCACAAATCTCCCCTTCCCTCCCTCAGTTAGGGCTTCCACCTGATCATCTACTTTAATCTGCTCCTGAGAAACATTTTCCTCCCCAATGAGATCTTTTTGCTCTTGATCTAACTCCAGATTCACTTCTGAGACATTAGACAGACATTCAGAAACTCCATTCACAGACACTCTGCCTTCTTGCACAGACAAACCTTTGGAGCAACCCTCCTCAGGCCAACCATTGCCCACAATAGACACAGGTGTAAGATCATTCCTGTCCTGTGACTGGCTACCTGAACTGAACAAAGCTTTAACATTTTCCCCAATTAAAAGATCTTTAGGCAATAACTTCCTTACCCCAGCTATAACTTCATGCTTAGCCCCATTCCATTCGAGGGGGATTCTGGCTACAGGCACACGGACAGTAAACTCATAGAGGATCACAACATTCACACTCTGATTTGGTAAATAATCTTCCTCTTTGACCAGATCTGCTTTAACAAGAGTGATGTTAGATGCCATAATTTGCCCTAAACAGTTTTTACCATTGACTTTTACACTCTCTATGAATTTTTCATTACCACTCCCGTACATAGCATTGGCACAATTTATGGAGCCACCTTCTACTGAACACACAGTAACAGCATTGACATAAAAGGGGGCCGTGTCGGGGTACATTTGGTTACACCCAGACAACTGCTTAGAGTTATACAACATACTAACATTGTTATAAACTGGACTTTCAAGAGGATACAGTTTCTGCTGTTCTTCCCTTGCTTTTTTGACTTGGAGCTGAAGTCTGCCAGTTTCTAGTTGCATCTTGTGAGTCTCCTGTTCCAGCTCCTGTTGCCTCTGTCGAGCTTTCTCCTCAGCAGCCAGCAGTTCCAGACGCCCCTTACGAGCTTTTTCTTCTCTCTCATTAGCTTCTTGCTCTCGTTCAGCAGCTTCTTTCTCTCATTCAGTGGCCTCTTCCTCCAGCTGGGCCAAGGCTTGCTTCTCTTTCATTCGAATTTCTGCCAGTTTTTGCTCATATTCAAGCTGCAGGCTGTCCATCAGGGCTTGCAGTTTCATTGCTTTTGCTGATGCCTTCTGGTTCATGGTCACTGATTTTTAACCAACCAAATTCTCAATCCCAAATTCAAATTTGGATAGCGTGGGATTCTGACCCAAAGCTTAATTGACCTGGTTCAGTGGATCCTAGCACGACTACGCCACTGTGATGATGTGGTTCTGGCGGGACCCAACTGAGAGTGCCAATTCAGGACCAATTGCTCAAACACGGCAGTTACAGCCCCAGGCTGGGGTTTTTCCACCTCTAAGGCAAACCAAATCAGCCAGACAAAAATGACTTCGGTTTCACCCTACTGGCTAACCACAAGTCACACAAGCAATTTCCTTGGACACTCCAGTTTCCCAGTATCACCACCAGTGCCACACGTCCTGGGGATGAATGGTTATGATAACCAACACCCCAGTAAAAGAAAAAGGTTCTCTCGATCCCAAAGGACCAAGCCCCAGACCCAGGTCAATATACACATCAGATCTTACCCATAAATCACACTGTTGCCAATCTTTTAGAATCTAAAATCTAAAGGTTTATTCATAAAAGGAAAAAGATAGAGATGAGAGCTAGAATTGGTTAAATGGAATCAGTTACATACAGTAATGGCAAAGTTCTTAGTTCAGGCTTGTAGCAGTGATGGAGTAAACTGCAAGTTCAAATTAAGTCTCTGGAGAACATCCCCCGCTGGGATGGGTCATCAGTCCCTTGTGTAGAGCTTCAGCTTGTAGCAAAGTCCCTCCAGAGGTAGGAAGCAGGACTGAAGACAAGATGGAGTTGAGGCATCAGCCGTATATAGGCTTTTCCAGGTGTAAGAACACTTCTTTGTTCTTACTGTGGAAAATTACAGCAAAATGGAGTTTGCAGTCACATGGGCCAGTTTCTGCACACCCTGCTGAGTCACAAGGCGTATCTGCCTCCTCTCAGTGGGTCAATTGTGTAGCTGATGGTCCTTAATGGGCCATCAAGCAGGCTAAGCAGAGCTAACACCCACTTGTCTGGGATCTTTCCCAGTAACACAGCACAAGTTTGAAATATAGACAGTATACAGCCAATATTCATAACTTCAACTACAAAATGATACAGACATACAGACAGCATAATCATAATCAGTGACCCATACCCTGGTCTTAGACACCTTACATGACCCCCTTTACATAAGATCTGGTGCCACTACAGGACCTTGGTTGCAACCCATGTTCTATATGGTCCCAGTTTATATCAATAACGTCACAGCCCCCCACCACGCCAAGATTGGCCACCTGTTACAAGGTGCTGCCTCAAACACGTGCTTGGGTGGCTGGTGCCTGGAGCCAGCCCTGTGTGCAACCTACCTGTCAGGTATCAAGGGCCACAACAAGGGCTGGGTTCAGCCTGTTCAAGGGCCCTTCTCTAAAATACACTGAATGACAGCTCACACCCGGCTCCTATTTCTGGCTCGGGAAAATTAAAATAAACCCTGGCAGGGCACCGTTGCAGGTGGGTCTTCTCCACTCATCAGCACTCAGGGGCCTTGGGAATATGGAACTGGATAGATCTTTTGCTTTAGCGAAAAGAGAAGTCAAAAGAAACATGAAAACCTACAGATAAATATTTTACATACAAGAAATTGAGTGAGCCAGAGCGCTGCACTAGGAATTTGATTTCAGTGGGAGTCAGGTGCCTAAATACCTTTAAAATCTGGCCCGTCCTCAATCCCATAGTTCCAAGTAATAACTGGCCGGCTTCTTGAGGCTCAGTTCTCATAGTCTGAGCACTACCCATCTCACAGGTCCAATTAGTTGCCGTGGTAGCCCAGCGGTGGCTATGCTGTACCAGTTCAGAGAACCGCTCCATGAGCTCCTGCTCAGCTGTGCAGTTGCCTACTCCAGTTCTGGGATATCTGTTCCGCCTCCTCCGGCCTGGGGGTCGACGGGGTGTGAAGTGGTGTGCAAGGAACTCAGTGCCACAGCTGGTCCGGACAGGCCTGCTATAAAGACAACTACGTGGGTGAAGCCAGACAATCACTGTGCTCTCGCATGAACTCACACAGGAAAATGATAAAAGTCGAACACCCCTATCTCTGATCACCCTATAAGCGATCACTCTATATCTGACCTCTCAGTCCTCATCCTCAAAGGAAACTTGCACAACACTTTCAAAAAACGAGCCCGGGAGCTTAAATTCATAACTTTGCCAGATACTAAAAATCATGGACTGAATAGAGACACTGGATTTATGGTTTATTACAACAATTTGTAACCCACTAACAACCCCCGGCAGCTACCGTTCCCCCCCTCCCTTCCTTTCCCCCATGACAGAAGGGGTGTTAACAGGCCACCTCACCTTGTCTGGTCCCTTGAAATATGCTAACTACTTATGCTAAACAATTTGTTCCACCTTGTATTTAGCTGAGACGCCCTGAGTATGTTTCGCAGGCCTGAAGAGGAGCTCTGTGTAAGCTCGAAAGCTTGTCTTGCTCACCAACAAAAGTTGGTCCGATAAAAGCTATTACCTCATCCACCTTGTCTCTCTAATATCCTGGGACCGACATGGCTACAACAACCCTGCATGCAATGCAAAGCTTTTGTCTTTCTAAGTTATTTCTGTGATGCACTGGCCCTGGCAGTTCAGTTTACCTTCAGGGCTGGTCAGAGCTGTGCCAGGTGGCTTCTGCTCGGGGAGGGGGTTGAAGGTGACTGTAAGTCCTTTCTGAGATGACTGTCACATCAACCCTTGAGTCAATTGTCTTGCCAGGATTATTCAGTTTCACTCTCTAGGCAGACTCTGATAGACCTCAGAAACAATGGCCCTTAGTTGTCTGTAATATGAGTCAATTCCCTGACTGCTTTGGTGCAGCGAACAGCTGCAAAATGTCCATATTTCATGCATGTATTACGCCTTGCGTCTCTGGCTGGACATGCATCATCTCTTGGGATATGACTTTTTCCACTTCTTCTGCACACAGGCTGGAATTGGTCCGTCTTAGCCTGGGTTCTGCAGTCTCATCATCTCAGACTGCTCTCTGTATAGCCGAGGCTAGAGTTAAATCTCTCTACAGTTGTAGCTGCTGTGAAAGGATTTCATCTGCTAACCCAATAACCGGCCTGTCTCTGATATTTTCATGTTTTGCATTCCCCAAAATCATAGTTTTCAGCCAATACATGCAGAACTCTTATAAAACATTCAACATTCCCCCCACTCCACCCCAGTTCTTGAATTTTCTGGAGAAAATATTCTCTTTCATACATCACATTTCTCTGAGGTGTAAAGTATGCAGCAAACATAGCCAGAACCCTTTCATAGCCATCTTTGTAACTGTCTTCAGTAAAGTCAAAGGATTTAAAGATATGCTCTACTTGCTTTCCCATAGCATAACTTAAAGACAATACCTAGATCTCTCCAGTTTCTTCGTGCAGCTTGATAGCAATGAAAAATCTTGCAAAATACTGCTTCCAGTCTGTCCGTTCTGAAGGTTTGTCAAAACTGAAGTGCTCTGGAGCATCGAAGAGAGCCATGTTGATGAGATACTGCAACCTTTGGTGCTTTGTTCCTTCTTGTCTCTGTTCTCAGTTTACTCCTGACACCATGTCTTGTATATACTTCAAATGTGTTCATCATAAAATCCTTTAACACTCTTCCAGGTATGGCTGAGGTTAGCTTAAATCAGCAGTTCTCAACCAGGGATCTGGGGGGCCATAAGCAAGGCTGGCCTTAGACTCGCTGGGGCACAGGGCCCCAAACCCTGCCACCTGGGGCTGAAGCCGAAGCCTGAGCAACTTCGCTTTGCAGGGCCCCCTGTGGTGTGGGGACCTGGGCAATTGCCCTGCATGCCCCTAATTCTTCCCTGGCTTTTATATGCAGAAAAAAAAGACAGTTACTCACCTTTGTAACCGTTGTTCTTAGAGAGGTGTTGCTCATATCCATTCCAATTAGGTGTGCGCGTGCCGCGTGCACAATCGTTGGAGAATTTTTACCCTAGCAACATCCAGTGAATCAGCTGTGGAGCCCCCTGGAGTGGCACCTTCATGGAGCTGGATAAATACCCCTGCCGACCTGGCACCCCCTCAGTTCCTTCTTGCCGGCTACTCCGACAGAGGGGAAGGAGGGCGGGTTTGGAATGGATATGAGCAACACATCTCAAAGAACAACAGTTACAAGAGTGAGTAACTGTCTTTTCTTCTTTGAGTGCTTGCTCATATCCATTCCAGTTAGGTGATTGCCAAGCCTTACCTAGGTGGTGGGGTTGGAGTGAGATATCGCAGAGTGCAGAACTGCTGAGCCAAATGCAGCATCGTCTCTGGACTGCTGGACTATTGCAGAGTGGGAGGCAAAAGTGTTCACTGATGGCCAAGTAACAGCTCTACAAATCTTGTGAATTGGCACCTGTGCCAGAAAAGCAGCTTGTAACGAGGCGGTGTGGCTCCCCTCCTCATCCAGGAGGGTCGATCCCCGTCAATCATCCATAGGGGCGGGGCCTCGAAGCGGAAGTCCCGCCCCCCAGAGGGTCAAGCAGCGACCCGGAAGAATAAAAGCCGGCCCTCAGCCCTCAGTTGGAGCCCAGCCACCGTCAGGAGCAGACCTGTCCGCGGGAGCTCCTGACTGGGAAGCTGCTGAGGCCACAGGCCGGTGTCCGGACTGGCCAGAACCTCCCCACTACGACGAGGAGCTGCCGGAGCCGCCCCGCGCCCGCTACGACGAGGAGCTGCCCCGCGCCCGCTACGACGAGGAGCTGCCGGAGCTGCCCCGCGCCCGCTACGACGAGGAGCTGCCCCGCGCCCGCTACGACGAGGAGCTGCCCCGCGCCCGCTACGACGAGGAGCTGCCCCGCGCCCGCTACGACGAGGAGCAGCCTGAGCTGCCTCACACCCGCTACGACGAGGAGCCGCCCCGCGCCCGCTACGACGAGGAGCAGCCTGAGCTGCCTCACACCCGCTACGACGAGGAGCTGCCCCGCGCCCGCTATGACGAGGAGCTGCCGGAGCTGCCCCGCGCCCGCTACGACGAGGAGCTGCCGGAGCCGCCCCGCCCTTGTTGTGGCCCCGAGGACCCCCCGGAACAGGCCTGGCCGGACTTCCCAGAAAAGCTGCCGGACCTGCTGCCCAGCCCTGGCCGAGGAGCTGATGTGGTGGGACGTCCCTGAAGCTGATCCCATGAACCAGGTAGGCTCGGAGGGGGATACTGGAAGTAGCCTGGGAGCAGCCTACCCGAGTCAGGCTGCAGACCTCCCGATACCCATGTCAGTGTGTTGCGGTCAGGATCCCCACTGACCACCTGCAGCGGTGATCACCGCTACTAGGGCCCCGGGCTGGAACGCAGTGGAGTGGGTGGGCCTGCGTTCCCCCTGCCACCCATAGCCAGGTGGCAGAATCCCCCTCCCCCTGGCCTGGGGAGGCCATTAGGCCTACTGTGTGTTTGACTTTGCCACTGCTCTGCCCTGCTCCAAAGGGCCAGAGCTGCTATAACTGTGTAACTGGTGCCCCGCCCGAACCAAGGGCTGGGCCCCCTTTGCCTGTGCCACTGCTCGGCCCTGTCCCAAAGGGCCAGAGCGACCCACACTCCTGCCAGCCCGCCCTGAACCGAAGGGCCGGAGCTGGGATAACTGTGTATTGTTACTCATCCCTGCAGCAGAGGGTCTGAGCCCCGAACTAACTGTATATTGTTGCTCAGCCTTGCAGCAGGCAGCCTGAGCTCCTAATTAACTGTGTGTTGGTGCCCGCCCGAATCCAGGGCTGGGCCCCCGTTGACTGTACCAGTGCCCAGTCCTATCCATAGGGACCGACTACCCGCGCGGTGGGCAACAGTCCTGAGACCGAGACCCGCAGACGACAAGTCGAGGCCGGTGTGGCTCCCCTCCTCATCCGGGAGGGTTGAGCCCCGGCGAGTCTCGCTTACAAGCTGAAGAATCATAGATTACTAGGGTTGGAAGGGACCTCAGAAGATCATCTAGTCCAACCCCCTGCTTAAAGTGGGACCAATCCCCACGTGGCCCCCTCAAGGATTGAGTTTATAACCCTGGGGTTAGCAGGCCAATGCTTAAACCACTGAGCTATCCCTCCCCCCTTGGGCACTGAGGTGTGTGGTTGGGGCCCCAGCCAGGTCGTAACAAGCACAGATACAGGACGTGATCCAGGAGGAAATACGCTGCGAGGAGCCCGAGAGGCCTTTCATCCGGTTGGCCGCTGCTACAAATAGTTGAGTCGTCTTCCTGAACGGTTTTGTACGCTCAATATAGAAGGCAAGAGCCCTACGAACGTCAAGGGAGTGCAGCCGTTGTTCCCGCTGTGTAGCATACGGCTTCGAATAGAAGACCAGGAGGAAAATGTCCTGGTTCACATCAAAAGTTGACACTACCTTGGGAAGAAAGGCAGGATGGGGGCAAAGCTGCACCTTGTCTTTGTGGAAAACCATATACGGCGGTTCTGACGTAAGGATTCCAATCTCAGACACACGCCTCCCTGAAGTGATGGCTACAAGCAAGACTGTCTTCCAAGAGACGTGGAGGAGCGAGCAGGTGGCCATTGGCTTGAACGGGGGCTTTGTGAGCCTGGAAAGGACCAGGTTAAGGTCCCATGCCAGGACTGGTTGTCAGATTTGTGGGTAGAAGCAGTCCAAACCCTTCAGAAATCTAACGACCAGCGGGTTGGAGAAGACAGAGCGACCATGTTCCCTTCGGTGGAAAGCTGAGATGGCAGTTAGGTGTGTTAGGGGACTTATTTCTTCACCCTCTCACTTCCCTAGTCCTTCTTGCATGAACAGAGAGCAACAATACCCGAAGTCCGAAGGTGCAAACAATTCGATGTTTATTGGGGTGAACTTCCAGCAAGCATGATTCCAGTTTCCTTCCTCAGTGTCCCCCTTCCCAGCTCTGACACCACAGAGCCTTGCCTGTGTCCCTGTTTCTGTTCCCATCCCCTGTTCCCATTTCCCCCTTTAGCAAAACATAATCCCAATTCCCTCACCCCCACCCCCAGTCCCTGTTCCCATTTTCCGCCCCCTTACTTCCTGATTGACTGTAGACTATATAGTAAAACTTTGAGTTCTGCTTAGCTATACCTTAACCAATCATTTTACTGAAATTTAACTAACCAATCCTAACATACTGTAACGTGGTTATTTAACCAGTTATACCCCACCACCTTAAATGGTTTACACCCCACAAAATTAATTATACAGCAGAGAGAAACAATCACAGAACCAGACAGATTATACAGCCAAACAATAGGGAAGTGGAGACTACAGTGATAGAACAACACAGAAATGAGGGTTTCACATCCCAGCTATTGATAACTGAATTCTTGCCAGACAGGCTGCTATCAAACTAAGTTTCCTTTTATATCTTCTAGGCTCTTCCCTTTCTCTGGAGGTGATAGGAATATCAGGACAGGATTGTATTCCTAACAGCCCAATAGCACCTTATTTCAATGTGACTAGTTTCAGATGTGAGGATGTGACCATACACTTCCCAGCTTACGGCTGCCTCTGCTGCTTAGCCGAAGGCCTTAGTCTGAGAACCAGGCGTCAGACTGTCATGGTAAGAGAAGGCCCTTACACCGGCAGACAGTGATTTTGATTCTTTCTTTTATATCTCTATAACTAGCTAAGTGATAAGAATACACCTAAATTCTTAAAGTATAGGCCTTTGCAGACAGGCCTGAATATCTATACCCTAACAGCGTCCAGCATCACCCTCACCCTGGTCAGGAGCAGAGAAGCCTGGATGCGAGTTCCCCTCGGACTGCGATGAGTACAAGGCAGAACGTGAGGGCCAAGGTGGTGCTGAATGTGACTGCATCGATTCTCCAGGAAGTGGTGGAGACCGGTACTGAGTCACCGGTAAGTGGTGTCACTGAGTGTTGGGGAGCAGTGCTGGGACCGAGACAGGTGCCGAGGTCTGGGTCGGTACCGGGATCCGGATCTTGACCGCAATGACGACCGTCTGCGAGAGCAGTGCCGTGATTGTCTCAGGGAGGGCGATCGGCGCTCTGAGTGGTGCCGGGATCAATGCTGGGAATCCGATCGGTACCGTGAATCAGAGATGCATTATGAGCCGGAGCGGTGCTGTGAGTACAACCGAGGATGCGAGTACGACTGACGTGAGGGAAAGTGGCGTTGGGACTGTGAACAGCGCCGGGAGCAGGCTGGAATCTGGAACCGGGACTGGTGCCATGCTTCTGCCGGAGGAGTTACTGGACGTACCAGGGCCACCTTGCCCCTAGATGGTACCGCATAAATTGGAGGTGGTACCACGGTCTGTGGCGATGCTGGGTCCATCAGGGCAGTGAGATCTCATACTGCTGCAAAAGTTTCCGGTGTCGATGGAAGCTGGGGCTCAACCACAGTACATGTCGGGGAACCTATGCGCACTGGACTCAACGGCTCTTCCCTCGGTGCTGGGGTCAAGAGTGCCGGTGTCGGCGCTTGTACCCTTGGTCGCTCCGTAGCTGGACCCGACTCCGAGGTTGGCCTCTGGGGTGCCGTCGACTGCTGAGGGGATCCGTCGTCTCTGGCCTGCAGTGCCGCTTCTGGCCAGGCGAGAGAGATCGGCGCCCGACCGATTGCGCTGGCGGTGCTGGGGAAGCCCGGTGCCATATGTCTCTGATAGAGTCCATCCATGGCCCAGTACCTGCTGCTGACACCGTAGTGCTGCGCACCGAAGCGCCTGGTGCCAGGTCTCGGCGTGCTGCCGCAGGATCGGGCTAAGAGCCACCTCCATTGAGAGCTGCTTTAATGGAAAGTCTCGCTCTTTCTTGGTCCAGAGTTGGAAAGCTTTACAAATCTTCCACTTTTCGGCCTGCTGAGACACGCCAGGTACTTCAAGCAGGAGTCGGGGGGTTGCCCATTACCATAGGCTTAGAGGAGGCCGAAAAAGCTTAAAACCCAGAGCCTTAGGCATGAGACCAAGTGGTGGGCAAGGAGGAGGAGAAAAACCCCTTCCAATCCACTAACCTAACTCTATATACACAACAACTACAACTATAACCAGAGTACAGAGGGGACCATTATGGTATCAGAGCAGTACACTAATGTCCCACAAGGCACTGCGCCGGACAGCAGTGTGGGATATACCAGGACACCTACCGGGTGTGCACAGCATTTTCCATCGATGCAACCACACGTGGTGAGTAAGCACAGCGGTGATGCAAGCACCCAAGCGTGCAGGCGCCCAAGCAATGTACAAAAATCCGCAGCTGTACACCCAGCGTCAATCAAACTGTGGAGCATGTGTCTCTTGGCCCGGCTGGGGCCAGCCCCAACCCCAGCTGAGCAGAGGCCAGGGAACCTGCTTCTGGTGCCTTCCCCAGTGACCCCCTCGCCCTGTGCCCAGCCTGGGGACTGCAGCACTCTCCACGCCTCACCAGTTACCTGTCAGAGAGTGGCTCTGTCCTTCTCCCGCTGCGCCTCCCCAGAGGCACGTTTGGCTGCTCTCCCTGGAAACCAGGCGCAGGTGTGCGGCCATGACGGAGCCCCTTCTCATGCTGCTGAAGATGGTTGCTCAGGATCGCTACTCTGGGCAGCACAGCGCCTGCCTGCAAGAGCCCAGCTGGGGAGGTGGCTGTGGCTGGCTGCCGAGCAAGCCAGAAACGTGGCGGAGGGAAGCGGGCTGACCCTGGCAGCCAGGGCTGGGCAGGGAGCAGAGGGGGCCAGTCACTGCCACTGCATCCCCAGCCGGGCTCTTGCAGGCAGCTACTGTGCTGCAGGGAGCAGTGACCCAGAGTGGCCAGCGTGAGAAGTGGCTGGTCCCGCCCGGTCCGCTCCCTGCCTGGGCTCAGCTGCTAGGGACAGGGGCCAAGCGTCCAGGGGGGCAGATGTAGTGGGAGGAGGACAAAGATTCTCTCTCTCCTGCCCTGGCAGGCCAAGCAGAAATCTGGGGGGACACGTTAACCCACATGCCCCCCCATGTGTCGTCTGTGCCTGTCATAAAGTTTTTCCTGATATGTAATCTAAATCATGCTTGCTGCTGATTAAACTGATTATCCCCTGGGCACTGATGGAAGGACACGAAGAACTATTCATCCCTGTCCTCTGTAACAACCCTTAATATACTGGAAGACAGTTTTCAGGTCCCCTCTCAGTCTTCTTTCCTCAGGACCTTGTGGGTGGGACATCCAGCAGGCTTGTACCAGTAGGGCCCAGAGGCTGTCCTCTGCTTCACCAGAGGTGGTGCTGTGGACACCGCAGCCACCCAGGAGCTAGCAGGCCCAGCCCAGGTTCCAGGTGTGGGGTATACGGGGCAAAGAAGGGGTTGTGACGTTGCGGTTCTGGCGGGACCCAACTGAGAGTGCCAATTCAGGACCAATTGCTCAAACAGGGCAGTCACAGCCCAAGGCTGGGTTTTTCCACCTCTAAGGCAAACCAAACCAGCCAGACAAAAATGACTTCAGTTTCACCCCACTGGCTAACCACAAGTCACACCAGCAATTTCTTTAGACACTCCAGTCTCCCAGTGTCACCACCAGTGCCACCCGTCCTGGGGATGAATGGTTATGAAAACCCAGTAAAAGAAAAAGGTTCTCTCGATCCCAAAGGACCAAGGCGCAGACCCAGGTCAATATACAAGTCAGATCTTACCCACAAATCACACTGTTGCCAATCCTTTAGAATCTAAAATCTAAAGGTTTATTCATAAAGGGAAAAAGATAGAGATGAGAGCTAGAATTGGTTAAATGGAATCAATTCCATACAGTAATGGCAAAGTTCTTAGTTCAGGCTTGTAGCAGTGATGGAAACTGCAGGTTCAAATCAAGTCTCTGGAGAACATCCCCCGCTGGGATGGGTCCTCAGTCCTTTGTGCAGAGCTTCAGTTTGTAGCAAAGTCCCTCCAGAGGTAAGAAGCAGAATTGAAGACAAGATGGAGATGAGGCATCAGCCTTATATAGGCACTTCCAGGTGTAAGAACACTTCTTTGTTCTTACTGTGGAAAATTACAGCAAAATGGAGTTTGCAGTCACATGGGCCAGTTTCTGCACACCCTGCTGAGTCACAGGGCGTAACTGCCTTCTCTCGATGGGACAATTGTGTAAGTGATGGTCCTTAATGGGCCATCAAGCAGGCTAAACAGAGCTGACACCAACTTGTCTGGGATCTTTCCCAGTAACACAACACAAGTTTGAAATACAGACAGCATGCAGCCAATATTCATAACTTCAACTACCAAAATGATACAGACATACAGACAGCATAATCATAACCAGTAATCTGTAACCTGGTCTTAGACACCTTATATGACCCCCTTTTCCTAGGATTTGGTGCCACTACAGGACCTTGGTTGCCACCCATGTTCTATATGGTCCCAGTTTATATCAATAACGTCACAGGGGTGTATACAGAGGACAGAAGAGGTGTGGCCAGAGCATTCTGCCCTCCGGCTTTCCTGGGTTGCTGCACCAAGAGGGAAAATTAGAGCAGTCTCTGGGGCAAACCAACCAGCTGCCCCCGAATCGGGGGTGGGGGGTACAAAGATAATGTAAAACCACATTTGCCCACTCCACATTTGGGGCTGTATTGAGTTTAGAATCATAGAACCATAGGGTTAGAAGGGACCGGGGGAGACATCTAGTTTAGCACCCTGCCACGACGCAGGATTTTAGCTTGGTGGCAGCCCAGGACTGGAACTAGGGCTGCAGTCAGTCAGTGCCTCTCTGTGATGCCGGCCCCATTTGGAAGGAAGGAAGGAAGAAGGAGAAACAGGCAATGAAAGAGGATACTGGCTTCACAGGACTGGCTGCTTACAGGCAAGATTTCTCTCTTTTTCTCTGGGAGAAACTGAAATCGAGGGGCCTACGCACCAGAACCTACCTGGAAGACAGGGGTTTCCCCAATAGTAACTGAATTGGCTACGTTGCCTTATTCTCTTGGGGCATATGCTGAGTTAATTTCCTTCACTGTTTAGGAAAATTATGGATCCTGTTTGATTTCAGATGTCAGCTGCTGCCAAGTGATGGGCCAAATTCAGACTCCTGCTCTGGCTGCAAAGCAGCCAAAGTCGTATTAGCATCATTTGAGCTGCCTTCCCATTATATAAAATACCCTTTGGCCTCAGGAATCTCTCATCACTTGCCATTTGACTGTACCATTTTCCCCTTTGTGCTTTGTTTCATGCTATTTGCTTTGGTTCTAGGATAAGCATGGATTCTGTCCCCAATCTAAGTCTCTCAGAAGCTTCCATACTGATTCTCTGGATTTTAATTTCCTAACTTTTCCCTTCAGACTGTTTCCTATTGTCTATTAAAATCCCCCTTTTTGAAGTGCAGTGTCACAATCCTGGCACTTGGTCTTATGCCACCTGAGAAGTGCATGTCGAACTTGATTAGAGAATGCTCACTGCTATTTAGTAGCTTAAGCACACTTACATCCTGAACTAAACCGTTCACAAAAAATAAGCCAAGACTCACCTCTCCCCTTACGTTCCAGAATCTGCAGCTCCATCAAAAACGTGGTCTTTTGTCCAAAAAAATGAAGGACACCAAGGCCCCTTTCTTACTCTTCAATTAATCAAAAGGTGGTTGGTGTCCAAAACTCTGGAAAAGATCCACCAGTGGCAAAGAATCTTCTGGCAAAGCTACAGCATTTGCATCCCAATGAAAACGACAGGCGCCTGTGAAGATGTGTCTATAGTTCAACAGCAAATCCCTCAGATTAACGACAAAACAATGGGTGTGTGGCTAATATATACCTGTCGCAGCACAGTAAACTTTAAAGGGCCTACAACTCCTCTCACTCCTGTTACACGACTGGAACCCTGCTGACTTTGTTCTATAACCTTAGTATTTTTTATTTTTATTACAGTAGCGCCTAGGTGTCCCCAACCAACATTTTGGTTCCCTTGTGCTCAGTGCTGTGCAAACACAGTGAGAGACAATCCCCACTCCCCAAAGGGCTTAAGGTGACCAGATGTCCTGATTTAATAAGGACAATCCTGATTTTGGGTTTTTTTTCTTATATAGGCTCCTATTACCCCTTTCCCGATTTTTCACATTTGCTGTCTGGTCACCCTAAAAGTGCTTGCAATCTAAACAAGGTGTGACAGACACAGAGTGGGAGGGGAAACAGAGGCACGGATTGATGACGTGTCTGAGCCAAAGTCACCCAGCAGGTCAGTAACTGAGCCGGAAACAGAACCCAGGTCTCCTGATTCCCAGTCCGATGCCCTGTCCGCCAGTTCCGAAGCAATATTACAAAACAATACCAAATTACTATGCAACTATGCAGATCTCATCTAATCCACCTCAAAACCCAACTCTTCGCTCAGCTATGAAGGGGCGGTTGATATCAGGCCCTCAGTCAAAAGCTTGAGAAAGCCCCAGTATGTAAGCAGGCTGAGAAGGTCAGCAAGCTCAGGAGCTACATGTCCAATATGGGGAGTTCCAGAGCTGAGCGTCTGGCAAGAGACAGCCTTGACCCCAGCCAGTCTTTGGGAGCATGGGTAACCGTGTGTCCGTTCACCTCCCTCACTCCGGAAGTGCATTGGGAGAAAGGCCGTTGCTGAGCCTGCATCTACCCTTAGTAGGCAGGGCCAGCTTTAGGCCATTCCACGAATTCCCCCGAATCGAGCCCCACGCCTAAGAGGGCCCCACGCCCAGTGAGAATCCCTTCCCTGGCTAGAGGCGCCTTTTTAATTTTTACTCACCTGGCGGCGCCCCAGGTCTTCAGCAGCACTTTGGCAGCAGGTACTTCGCTCGCTCTGGGGCTTTGGTGGTCTTTCGGCGGTGGGTCCTTCAGTACCACCGAAGACCTGGAGTGAGTGAAGGACCTGCCGCCGAAGTCTCGGAGCACCGCCCTGTGAGTACAAGCTCCACGTGTTTTTTTTTTTAAGTCATCCCTGCCAGGGCCCCTCAAAACTGTTCGAATTGTGCCCCGCACTTCCTAAAGCCGACCCTGTTAGTGGGGCACGCAGGGCACTGACACCGGACCCACAGGTATCAATAGCAGTGCAGACAGCGAGGCACAGCTTAGGTGAATAAAGTGCCCTACAAGGCTGCACCCCCAGGTTATACCCTACAGGGGTACCTGGCCAAGCAATGGCTCCCACATTTACACTGCTATTTGCCTCCCCCACCCCCAGCCATCCTTAGGCATACGCAGCTGTGTAGGGCAACCCAGGTCTTAGTGTCCACACGCCCACCTCTTCCTATCCCTGTTCTGACCTTTCCTGCAGGCCCCATCTAGTAACGTAAAAGCAGGGCCGCCCGGGGGGGGGGGGCAAGAGGGGCAATTTTCCCCAGGCCCTGGGCTCCGCAGGGGCCCCCACGAGAGTTTTTCGGGGCCCCTGGAGCGGGGTCCTTCACTTGCTCCAGGGGGCCCGGAAAACTCTTGTGGGGACGGGTCCCAGAGCTTCTTCCGCTCCCGGTCTTTGCTGGCGGGGGGGACCTTCCACTCCGGGGGGAAGGACCCCCCGCCAGCGAATTACCGTCGAAGTGGGCCCTGCCGCCGAAGTGCAACCCGGTCTTCGGCGGTAATTCGGAGGCGGGGGGCCCTTCCCTTCCGGGACTCGCCGCCGAAGTGCCCCGAAGACTCGCGGCAGAGGTCTCCCGCCACCGAATTACCGCCGAAGAGCGGGCTGCACTTCGGCGGCGGGTCCCGCTTCGGCGGTAATTCGCCGGCGGAAGGCTCCCGCCGCGGGTCTTCAGGGCACTTCGGCGGTGGGTCCCGGAACGGAAGGGCCCCCCGCCGCCGAACAGGGCCGGCTCTAGACATTTCACCGCGCGGGGGGTGCCCTGCCGCTTGCTGGTCCCGCGGCTCCAGTAGACCTCCCGCAGGCATGCCTGCGGATGCTCCACCAGAGCCGCGGGACCAGCGGACCCTCCGCAGCCACGCCTGCGGGAGGTCCACCGGAGCCGCCTGCTGCCGACGGCCACAGGCTCCCGGAATCCTCTGGGCGCCCCTGCGTAAAAGTGAAAGAGCCTTCCGGCCTGCCAGACCTCTTAGCACAACACTGAAACTGTTAGAGAACCATTCAAGGGGTCATGAAGCCATTTCACAGGCATTTGCCGTCCCCCAGGTAGATACTGTCAGTTTCTGAATGTACTGACAAAACCAGCTGTGCATCACTGTAATATTTACTCAGAACATGTCAGGCTACAGGGCCTTAGTTTAAAATTTGCTTTAAAAATGTTTCATTAGTGTGTTGCTGAAGATGATAAAATCACGTCTCTCAAAAATCCTTGCATAGATTTGCAGATGCACAATCTGAGTATTTATCTTTAACCTCAAATGCTTAGATCTTCAGATGTAGTTTTTTAAATAAAATCCTTCAAAGGACCAATCTCATCTAAAATACACATTTTGATTTTAATGACTATAGTACAAAAAACTTGCTTCCAAAGTCTTCCTGTCCTTCCTGTCAATCCCTTTCTCCCTTCACCCCCCTGTTGAAGAGAGCCCTAAAGGGGCTTTCCTGCCAGATAGCTGGACAAGTGAGTTTCCCTTTCTTTACTTCTGACTATTTGATGAACTAGTTTTAAGCGAACCCTCTAGCAAAATCAGCACCTTAGTAAGATACAAAATCCTTTCTTATGCCTAAAATCTTTGGAAACATATATTTTAAAGTTGGTAAAAATTCATAAATGTGTCTCTTGTTATGGAGATCACACAAAGTAAACTAGTGTTGCCTCTTTCTAAAAGCAATGAACATTGTTATGAACATTAAACCTCTGTGACTGATTAATTTAAAATAATGTCTTTGTTTCAATGAGTTAAATATGCAGTAATCTGGAATGATTACTTTGTGAAGACTTAAGAGTACATTTAAAATATAAAATCAGCTTAGAAACACTGATTAAGAAAATGTAAAACAGAGAAGAGCTGCATCAGGTATTCCATAATATGGAATGTTGTATTTAGAAGGACAGCTGACTTGCCCTTACTACAAAGTGTTTGCAGATAAATCTCTGACAAACTTCAGGGTATATCAAAAAACCTGTGTCTGACTTTTTTTATTCCCAAGTTTAGTGCTTTTAATTAGCTACCTTCTGCATGTCCAGTCTTCAGCTTCTGGTATGCAGTGGAAAACACGCTCCATTGTCTTTAGAAAGAAACTGCAGAAGAGTGTTTTTTTCAAATGTCATTTGCTTCATTTAGGTTCAGGGATTTGGCTGGAAGGGGGTGAGCAGGGAGGGGGAGGGAAGAGAGGTGGGAGACAGTGGGGAGAGGGTGGGGCCTTGGCAGAATGTGGGCGGGGCCTGGGGCAGAGCAGGGGTGGCGTATGGGCGGGGCCACAGGTGGGCTGGACAGCTTCACCCACTGCCCATGACAGCAGGTAAGAGCGGGTTGGCTCCTGCACACCCACTGTGAGGGAGAGGATACGGGGGTCTCTACGGGAAACTCTGACTCTCCGCCCCCATGAGGTGGGCCAGGCGCCTGGTATCCTTTGCTGCCTCTTCCCTCCCCGTCCAGGCTGCTGTCAGGCATAGGGGCACCAGTTTAATAATACTGTGTGGGGCCCCATAAATCCTAAGGACAGCCCTGCTCCCCCCTGCCAGAACCTTTCCTCACCACAGTGAAAGGCTCTGGCTGCAGTGAAAGGCTCTAATAGGGGGAGGAAGCAGCTGGAGTCTTTCCCCGCTGTCTCAGGCTTTCAGAGCAGCAGGTAGCTACACGCTGCACTGAGAAGTATGGATGCAGACTGCCTTACACTGTGGCATGTAGGTATACGTGTAGAACCTGGACTCTGCATGGTGCATGTGTAGACATAGGCTAAGACAGCTGGGCCCTCAACAATTAAAATCAACACCCAAAAGTGACGACATCAGCGCAGTTTGGGAGCATTCATTTAATATGATCCTTGCAGTTAACATTATTAAATACACTGGCTAGACGTGGTGCAGAATGTGGCAGTTTCCCAGTGGTATACACATGTAACCTTGTGCCTTGCAGGAATCCAGTCTCTAGATGACAACAGCAGGGATGACTGTAGCAAACTCTGAATGTCACAGGATTAGGTTTCTTCTTATTGTTTTTTAACAAATTGATTGCAATTCGCTAGTTCCAGGATAAACTAAACATAACAATAAACTGAATGTTACTGTCCTTATTGAACCTAACCAGGGATCTAAAATATCACTCTCCCTTCCTTTTTTTTTTAAAGAGATGTTGGAAGAATGTCAGAATTCCTTATGTAGCTGCAAAACATACTGCCCCAATGCATAAGGCAGACCCAAGCGGTTGAGTTTGCTAGAGGCACATAAAGAAACATATTAAACATAAATGATGACAGTACATTACACTTCCTAGCACCTTTCTCTGCAGGATCCAACAACCTTCTAGACATTAATTCTCACATCATCCTTGCAAAGCACGTATCCTTTGACAGAAAGGTTAAGTGTCCAAAGTTACACAGCCAGTCAGTGCCAGTCAGTAATAGAACCCAGGTGTCCTGGTTAATCTCTAGATCCCCCTTCCTCTGAACAGATGAGGATTATTTTTACCAATAGTTATTATTTTGGACTTCATTGATACAAACCTCTAAGAAGACATGGCCTCTTTCGCATTGAATGGCCTTTAGAAGCTGAATCTAAATCTAGATTCAGATTCTTCATTACTCTACGCACTGATGTAAATGACTATGAAAGGTGCAGACTAATGGAGAATCAGGGCCACAATGCTCTCATGAAAGTCTTACAAATAGTTTAGTGGAGGTGGTGACGTACTTTCTTTCCAAAAACAAATCTATGAAGCATGACCAAATATTTATCTGAAAAACTAACACCAGATACACACACTTCTCAATGTAATAAACTGGCTGACTAATGACCTGGGAGGATACAGCAGCTGCTATAAATGTTTATATGCCAACACAATTTATTTCTCAGCCATTTTCTGAAGTTGGTTGTCTTGTTTGAGAATCAATGCATTCAGGAAAGGAAATGGCGGAATGTCATTTTCCAAAGCACACTCTGTCAATGGAAGACATTTATTAAAACCCTACTGTGGAATGATTATCATTCATTTTCAGTTGCATGCCACAAACATATCAATGAAACATAACCACTACGCCAGCATTAACAGATGAATAAATTCCTCTTTTTGTCAATGGCACAGGATTGCCAAGTGGCCAGCACCCAAGTTGCAATGGGACAGGGCATAGCATCAGATTGGTTTTCAAAATTAGAACAGGATTTTATTGAGATGATACAGTATAAGAATGTTTTTATATGTTGCTAAATAAGGGTCAGAGCAGCAAAAATACCTGCAACCTTTTCTGGCTGCAAAAGCCCTTGAAAGCTGGGAATACTTGCAGAGAAATTGTCATCCTACCACCGAAGGTCAAAGAGAGAAAACCCTTCAGCTCTTTGGTGGCAAGGTGTGGAGATGCTTGGGGAAAAGAGCATATAAATATCATTCCTCCAATAGCTGACGGTGCTCCGTTGTTCCCTGTTCTTGGGAGCCAGTCCCGTCTCCACATGCAGGGCACACAGCCCATGTGGCAGAGGCCTCATAGGCAGAATAACCCCTTGTCCCAGTAGGAAGATGCTAATGCACGAGTCCGCACTTGCGTGTGCGTGCACATGGGTAATAGTCCTCTAACCTCCCTGCCCACGGTAGGAAGAGAGATACTGAGATACATGATGTGGTCACTACCAAGAGATTCCTCCTCTTGGAACCATGGGAAGCTGTTTTAATGGTTTGCATTTTGATTCATCATTTGATTGTAGAAGGTCTTCTGAGGTGTAATAGCTCTGGAATAAGATTCAGTTTATTCATGCTGGAGCCTGAAGTCCTTTCTTTGTCCAAGGGACAACAACAACATTGCCCATACTGCCCTGCCTATTATTCCTCACCCCTATTTCCAAGGAGTCCTCTGTAGGGTGAAGAATCAGTTCATTCTCAGGCTGTTTTTCTTTTTGCAGATTCCTACCAAGGGTGGCAATTACTGCTAATTGCGAAGGTGGTTTTTAATGATGTGGACATCTGTCCATTAAGAAGGAGACTTAGACCACCACCTATTTGCACATAAAGCACCACCCAGCCTGCAGATGGTAACAATTTCCCCTGTTTCTGGGCTGGATTGGATTCAGGGGTGAAAGGCTACATTAGCCTACTACTGATCCCCTGAGCGATCCAGTCCTCTAACGAGCTGGATTTTTGAAATGTGGCTCATCAGATCATCTGGATCTGAATTCTACAAACTGAAAGAAACATGCCAGTCTAGCTACTGAGATAGCTCTCACATTGTAATACCAGATTACCTTACCACCATTAATGCATTCTGCCTTTGCGAGGCAGGGAAATATTTCCCTCATTTTATAGATGGGGGAACTGAGGCACAGGATAAATTAAGTGAATTGTCCAACTTCCTACTTGGGTCATTTGTGGTGGAGCTGGGAATTGAATCCACAGTTCCTGAGGCCCAGGCCAGAGCGCTGCCTATGAGACTCTCTTTCCATTTGGATGCTGTTAATTAGAATTGGCTGAATTTTTTTTTTGGATGAAAGAGTTTTCCATCAAAATGGAAACATTTTGTGGGACTGTGTTGATTTCAACAAATATTTTTTAAGGGAAAGCTGAAATGTTTCCTTTCTATAGTGCCATTTTGATTCATGTTATTTAAACTTCTATATTAAATATTATTTTTATTATATTATAAATATATTATGTTTACTATTATGTATCTAGATATGTAATAGAATATAAAAAGTCAAAACAGAAATGAATCAGATGGACATTTGGTGTCCAGAGTTGACATTTTTTTGAATGCTCATTTTGCAAAATGAATCGGAAATTTTGATTTTTCGTTCTCAATCGGAATCAAAGCAAATGGAAAGTCAGAATTTTCTGTGGAATGGAAACTTCAGTTCCCACCAGCTCTACCACCAATTGTTTAGATTTGCTCTTTGAAAGCTTGAAACAATAATTTTGCCTCTGTCATTTATCTACCTTTGGTGGCTATTGTTGGCTTTGCCCAGGAGGGCTGGGCTGGGATGCAGGCATTTTTACGTGTTTGCATAATTCCATCCTATTTACTTCAGACCATTTCTCCAGTTTGTCCAGATCTTTTTGAATTTTAATCCTCTCCTCCAAAGCAGCTGCAACCCCTCCCAGCTTGGTATCTTCCAAAAACTTTATACATGTGCTCTTTGTGCCATTATCTAAATCACTGACTTATTACCCTGCCTGGAGTTACGTATCACTTACAAGTTTCACACTTTTGTTGTTTATGGCTTATCCTTTGTTTCCTGCAGAAAGAGAATCCCGCCCCCTCCCCTTGATTTTAGCACTTCGCCCTGAAGTGATTTGTTGTTTATCCTGAATCTTTGGCATTCATTTCAGAGGCTGAAGTTTGTATTACCAGTTTTTGTGATAGTTGGTGTTTTTCTTAAAGCCCCAGCTCCTGGAGTCAAGTGACAGAGAGGCTCAGCTTTCATTCTTTTAAATGTAAGTTTCTAGTCCTCAAAGCTGAGGAGAAAAGCTCAAAAACATGAAGTGAGTGTGTCCAAATGGCTCAGAAACCAAACCTTTTTTTAAAAATCTCATAATTTTCAAGCCAATTTCCATGATTTTGAGGCTGACTCATCATTTTTGAAAGCTTGGTGCTGGCAATACTGCTCCCAGGAGCCTCCTTGAGCTTTCTTCCCCCTTGAGCTTTAGCCTGATTATTCTTCCTCTGGGGATGCAGACCCCAAATTTCAGCTTTGTGAACAGCGCCTCTCCAGTACAGACTGTAATCTCTCTTTCCCTCCTACGACCTCCTCTCCTGTGTAGCTGGATGTTTTATACAACAAGTAATACATACCTTTGGTTTCCACAGTTGAAGGCATCTGCAACAAAGCAAATTAGTAATTAGTTTTCTTCCATTTTAGCTTTGCAGATAGTTCAATTTGAATTTTCTCTGCTTAGGAAAAAGCTGAACACGCCTCTTTTGCCACCCTTGCTCCCATCGTGTAGACCTGCTGACAGTGGAAATATACTGAGGAAGAGGAAAAAAGGTGGCAGAATTGGGCCTAAATGAGCACCAAGAAAACCTCCATTGTTGTTTGCAGTGTTGCTGTGGCCGTGTCGGCAGAGGTGAAAGTAAGCCAGTACAGCGTACCAGCGAGAGCCGGTACACAGCCGACTGTACCAGCAGGGTGCAGCTTCCCCAGGCTGACAATTTAAAAGGGCCCTGGGCTCCCAGCAGCGGCCAGAGCCCCTGGTCCTTTAAATCGCTGCCAGAGCCCCACTGCCGGAGCCCTGGGGTAGTGGCGGTGGCAGCTGGGAGCACTGGGGCTCCAGCGGCGATTTAAAGGGCCCAAGGATTTAAAGGCCCCGCCCCCTCTGCCTGAGGCCCCGCCCCTTCTGCCTGAGGGGGCCCCCTTGCTCAAGACGTTCAGTTACTTTCACCCTGCGAGTCGGTCCCAGGATATTAGTGAGACAAGGCGGGTGAGATAATATCTTTTATTGGACCCACTTCTATCGGGGGGAGAGACAAGCTTTTACGCTACACAGAGCTCTTCTTCAGGTCTGAGAAAGGTCCTGTGACACTCTGAGCTCTGTAGAGCTCGAAAGCTTCTTTCTCTCCCCAGCAGAAGTTGGTCCAATAAAAATATTACCGCACCCTACTTGTCTCACCAAGAAAACGACATTTCCTTGATTTTCTTTCTATGGACAGGTCAGTGCTGGGGAAAGGTGTTACGATGGAAGGCTTCCAGTTTCCAGTCACTGCCAAGCGGAGATCTGCTGTGGGGTTGCTCTTTCTCACTCCCTGACAATCCAGCAAATTTCCCTAGCTCATGTGGAATGAGAAGCGTCCAATCCTTGGCAGCCAGGGAGCTCACACAACCTCCGTCAGCACCATGAAACCGTTTTCGAAGATGGAAAACTCTTTGTACAAGGCTATGAAAGAGCTACATTGACCACCCTCAATAAATGCCTTAATTTACTGCAAAAAGCGACAGAGTCCTGTGGCACCTTGTACACTAACAGAAGTATTGGAGTATAAGTTTTTGTGGGTGAATACCCACTTCGTCAGACGCATGTGAATACCCACTAAAGCTCATGCTCCAATACTTCTGTTAGTCCATAAGGTTCCACAGGACTCTTTGTCGCTTTTTACAGATCCAGACTAACACGGCTACCCCCCTGATACTTAATTTACTGATCACTTACGTTTCCTGAAGAGGACAAGGAGGATGAGCCAAAGAATCACAACCATGGCGATGACCAGTCTTGTATAAAACAGTACCTCTGAGCCTAGGGGGGGGAATTGCAACCCTTTATCACTGTTCACCCCGCCAGAGGTCATTGTCCGCAGCGTACGCGGGCATTGAGAAGGGAAAAGCGGAGAGGTTTCAGAGATGCTTAAATGCAAGGGGACAGCAAGTGTTCAATAGCCTTTACACACGGATATTTTAGACCGGCTAGTAAAGTGTTTAAGTAGATATAGAAACATAGAATATCAGGGTTGGAAGGGACCTCAGGAGGTATCTAGTCCAACCCCCTGCTCAAAGCAGGACCAATCCCCAGACAGATTTTTGCCCCAAATCCCTAAATGGCTTCCTTTAATGATTTCTATTCATGATTCTCAGTGTGAATGTAAGGTCAAGTGTAACCTTTGGGTGGGCTAGAGTTCACTTCACTGCCCTTCTCCAGTGCCTAAAAAGCCCAATTCTCATAGAAAAGTAGCTGGAGACCCAAGTTCAGTCTCTAAGGATTTTCAGCAAGAACTGCATAGGGTCAACCTCCCCACAGTCAAGTCCCGAAAGGAACTAAAGAAATTAATCTAATTAAATAACTTTATAAAATCATATGATAAAGAAATAATAATCTAAATTTTACAGCATAACTTGGCTATTTTATAATCCACAGTTAATAATAATGTATAATTTCACAGATACACATAAACGTAAACAAGCAAATTAAAATCTGAACAGTTCACAGAAACACAGTGAGAGGAAACAGAGTTCCCAAAGGCTTAGGTTTAGTTCATCCAAGTGACAGAGTCTTTGATCCCAAATCTATACAGTTTGCTGAGTCTAAAACATCTCCCCCTACTTGCTTGTAGGAATCTTCAGCTGGAATCTATGCAGATTCATCCTCCACTCACCAGCCAGCTAACTGATTAACCAGCCACAGAGTTAAGTCACAAGTGTACAGCTTTAAAGAAAACCCTGTTACAAGAAAATACAAAACTGAGAATAGCAAAATAGAAATGACTCTTTCCCCATTACTGCATTTAAAGAAAAGTCCGTGACTGGCACCAATTGAGACAATGTAACTAGACCAGTTTGGCTAAAATCAAAACCACATTCAAAGCGTGCAATTAAAATAGAAGTTATTTTCCCCTGGCTATAATTAGCATTGATTGGGCTTCCCTGTTAGAGGGTTAACATGTCACTAACTTGCAGCAAAATGCTTCAGAGTTTGAGACACCAGCCTGTTTCCTGCTCCTTGGCCCAGCTTCTCCCAGCCCGCAGAGAGCACAGGGCCTGGCGCAAAGCAGCTGCCCAGACTGCTGCCTTCATGGGGTCTGATCCCAGCAACAGGGAACCTACTGGAGCAGTCCCAAAACGACAAAGCTTCTGGATGGGGAGTGCTTAATCTGCCTAGTGACAATGACCCAGGCACAACTCACTCCTACCTCCCCGCAATGGGTTTCTTAAAGAGATGTCTCCCCATTAGGCATGTGGGTTACACAAGCAAACCAACAGCAAAGCAAACAGGACAGTGTGTTACTGAGCCCTACCCAGAAGTGGTCACTCAGCAAATAATTATGTGCCCACTATCTGTCCTCTAGAGACTGGACTAAGGTTACATACGAAAATCCCATTGATTGCTGCAATATTTGTTATTAGAGTGACCAGACAGCAAATATGAAAAATCGGGACGGGGGTGGGGGGTAATAGGAGCCTATATAAGAAAAAGACCCAAAAACTGGGACTGTCCCTATAAAATCGGGACATCTGGTCACCCTATTTGTAATGCTTGTAATGAATTTCTAGACATAGGGTTGACTAGTATTGGGAAATGTAGCTTATGCCCTATTGCACTCTGAAAACTCCCATCCTGAGATGGGCTTCAAGGCCCACAGACTCAAGCTTATTATACAATGTTGATTTTGAGTAACGCTGACATCTGTGCCCTGTGCTGGCAGCCTCCGTTTTGCCGAATAGTGACCATTGGCGCCATGGAGCAGGAGAGAGGACTGCACGGCGGAACAGGCAAATCCCCTGCTAACGTCCATGGGAGTTTTGCCTGAATAAGGCATGAGGACTGCGAGACTGGACCTGGCTAGACTGAGTCATTCATTTCTTCCGCCTGTCATCACACAGGCGTTAAAACAGGCTGGAGACTGGTTTCCCGTCTCTGCTCGGAGCCCTGTCATTTTTGGCCGCTGTAGTGACTGTCACATCAGCAAGGTGTTGATGCCGTGAATCTGTGACACATACATACAGATATCATAGTCCTGCTAGGGGATTGAACCTAGGACTTTCAGCCCCTAGCACTGGGGGAGAAAACCCCATGGCCTTCAGCGGCTGAGGATAACCTCTCCTAATGTCAGAGCATGCAATTAGCACAAGAGCTCAGATCTCCAAAGAGCGGCTGGTGCCAGCGAATACAGGAGCTGGCTTGCGACAGGGTGTACAAACCCTACACCAGGCAAAAAGGGGTCACAGAGCAGCTGCAGGGGCAGGCAGGCCTGCCCCGCCCCACTGCAAGGCATGCTAATCATGCAGGGGAGTCTTTAAAAAAGTTCAGTTCAGCAGAGCCCAGGGCAGCATGGGAGATGGAGAGACCGCTCAGGCTCAGCTCCCAGAGAGGAGCCCAGCAGAAAGCCAAGCTCCCTGTGAGCACAGAGTGGTTGGATGGATGCCTGGAGGATCCTGGTAGGCCAGAGAAGCTGTGCAGAGGCCCAGGTTTGATCCTGTCCACCAATGATTGGGGTCTGTTGGTGTCAAGGTTCCTTCCCCACTCTGAAATTTAGGGTACAGATGTGGGGACCTGCATGGACACTTCTAAGCTTAATTACTAGCTTAGATCTGGTATCACTGCCACCATCCAGAATTTTCAATGTCTGGATCACTCCCTGTCCCCCCAAAACTTTCCCTTCCCTGAGTAGCCTTGAGGGACTTCACCAATATCCTGGTGAACACAGATCCAAACCCCTTGGCTCTTAAAACAAGGAGAAATTAACCATCCCTCCACCAATCCCTGATGAGTCCAGATCCAATCCCCTTGGATCTTACAAGGAAAAATCAATCTGGTATTAAGAAACAAAGGCTTTTAATTAAAGAAAAGAAAGGTAAAAATCATCTCTGTAAAATCAGGATGGAAAATACTTTACAGGGTAATCAGATTCATATAGCCCAGAGGCCTTAGGTTCAAAGTTACAGCAAACAGAGGTAAAATCCTGTCAGCAAAAAGGAACATTTACAAGTTGAAAAAACAAAAATAAGACTAACATGCCTTGCCTGGCTATTACTTAAAAGTTTGAAACATGAGAGACTGATTCAGAAAGATTTGGAGAGCCTGGATTGATGTCTGGTCCCTCTTAGTCCCAAGAGCGAACAACCCCAAAAACAAAGGGCACAAATAAAGACTTCCCTCCACCAAGATTTGAAAGTATCTTGTCCCCCCATTGGTCCGCTGGTCAGGTGTCAGCCAGGTTCACTGAGCTTCTTAACCCTTTATAGGTAAAAGAGGCATTAACCCTTAACTATCTGTTTATGACAGTTGGTGTTACAAGTAGGGGCTTGTTTGGGATTTCAACTGGGAAGTCTCTGAATCTTAGGATGTGGGATTGAACCTGGGAGCTCTGGAGCATAGTGCGTGAGCCTCTACAGCAGGGGTAGGCAACCTATGATATGTGTGCTGAAGGTGGCATGTGAGCTGATTTTCAGTGGCACTCATACTGCCCAGGTCCTGGCCACTGGTTGGGGGGCTCTGCATTTTAATTTAATTTTAAATGAAGCTTCTTAGACATTTTAAAAACAAAATAATAATAATTGGAGATATACCTATCTCTTAGAACTGGAAGGGACCCTGAAAGGTCATTGAATCCAGCCCCCTGCCTTCATTAGCAGGCCTAAGTACTGATTTTTGCCCCAGATCCCTAGGTGGCCCCCTCAAGGATTGAACTCACAACCCCTAGGTTTAGCAGGCCACTGCTCAAACCACTGAGCTATCCCAGCCCCCTTACTTTACATCTAACAATAGTTTAGTTATATATTATAGACTTATAGAAAGCAACCTAAAAACATTAAAATGTGTTACTGGCATGTGAAACCTTAAATTAGAGTGAATAAATGAAGACTCGGTGCACCACTTCTGAAAGGTTGCCGACCCCTGATCTACAGTATGAGCTAAAAGCCAATTAGCTGTTAGCTCAGGCTGTAAAGCAAACTTTTAATCTCTCTCTATGTGGTCTTGGCACCCCTAGATGGGACAGAGCACTACACCCAGGAGGTGTGTGGGTTACAAATGCATAATATCTTTAACTTGAATAAGAAATAAGGGGCACAGATCCAAGGTGTGAACAGACTTCAGCAGAAATACCGACAATGAACAGTTGGGTACCAGGCTCTAACCACACACTATGATCAGTTTCCTGATAGCTCATCTGTCATTTGGCTGCTACTCAGTAGAAACTGAGATAAGGCCTGTGGTGAACAGAGGTTGGTCTTCAATTTAACAACACCGGAAGCTTCTCTTTCTGCTGCAGGCCATCTTCACTCTTGAGCACTGCAGAAAGAAAGGGGAGCAGTGTGGAATGCAAAGACAGCATAGTGGGGATCCCCATATTCTGTATGGACAGGTACGATCCAAACAACCGTAGGCCGAAATACACTCCTCCTGGGCTTGCCTGCCACACATTCAATTCCAGGTCAGCCCAGGGTCTGATAGGAGCACTGGCAAATCAAGAGCGCTGGCCTCATTCTAATCTCTGATTTACTGTCACTTGCTTGTTTGGTCTTCTGGAGGCCAGTTCCATTCTCATTGAAGGTGGGGGGAGCTTTGACACACACTTAAATGGGAGCATGGCTAGGCTCAGTGTAAAGAGTGGGGGGTCTTCTGCATTTGTGTTTTCTGACTCTCACATCCCTGTGTGGAATGCTGCTTTTATAGATTCCAATCCACATCTTTAAATTGCATGTGGAAAGAAACTGGAGGCCAGCGCAGGGTCCAGATGTCATTTGCTCTGAGCAAGAAATGCTCCTTAACAAGCAGGTGGCTGCATTCTGCACGAGCCACAAGTTTCTAATTGCCGTCAATTTTCACCCCGAGCAGAGCCCTTGGCCACAGCCCAGTCTTGGGATGACAAGGCCTGGATCACTGGGGTGAGGTCCTGCATTCAAGGTGGGAGGGGAAAAAGATTACAATTAACTGGTCAAATGTAGATAATAAGGAATCGTGGCCACTGCAGCTACCTGGGCATCCAGGAACGGCTGAGGATGCAATACCTGGTGTTGGAGAGCGCCTGTCCAGTTTTAGGGAGTCCTGTTTGTTGCCCATGACACTGGTGACGTAATGGCAGTGCTTAATTTGTGCCGATTAAAAAAATTAATTGTGATTAATCACACTGTTAAACAATAGTATACAAATTGAAATGTATTAAGTATTTTCGGATGTTTTTCTACATTTTCAAATATATTGATTTCTCTTGCAACACAATAAAAAGTGTACACTGCTCACTTTATATTAATATTTTTATTACATATATTTGCACAGTAAAAATGATAAATGAAAGAAACAATATTTTTCAATTCACCTCATATTAGTACTGTAGTGCAATCTCTTTATCATGAAAGTTGAACTTACAAATGTCGATTTTTTTTTAGTTACATAACTGCTCTCAAAACCAAAACAATGTAAAACTTTAGTGCCTACAAGTCCACTTAGTCGCCCTCCTTGTTCAGCCAATCGCTCAGACAAACAAGTTTGTTTATATTGACAGGAGATGCTGCTGCCTGCTTCTTATTTACAATGTCACCCGAAAGTGAGAACAGGCATTCACATGGCACTTTTGTAGCCAGTGTTGCAAGGTATTTACATGCCAGATGTGCTAAACATTCATATGCCCCTTCATGCTTCGGCCACCATTCCAGAGGACAAGCTTCCATACTGATGATACTTGTCAAAAAATAATGCGTTAATTAAATTTGTGACTGAACTTCTTGGGGGAGCACTGTATGTCTTTGGCTCCGTTTTACCTGCATTCTGCCATGTATTTCATGGTATAGCAGTCTGGGATGATGACCCAGCACATGTTTGTTTTAAGAGCACTCTCACAGCAGATTTGACAAAATGCAAAGAAGATACCAATGTGAGATTTCTAAAACTAGCTACAGCACTCGATCCAAGATTTAAAAATCAGAAGTGCCATCCAAAATCTGAGAGGGATGAGGTGTTGTATATACTTTCAGAAGTCTTAAAAGAGCAACACTCAAATGTGGAAACTACAGATGATGAAAATGAACATGCATTGGTCTGCACTGCTTTGGATCATTATCAAGCAGAACCTGTCATCAGCATGGACGCATGGCCTATGGAATGGTGGCTGAAGCATGAAGGGACATATGAATCTTTAGCACATCTGGCATGTAAATATCTTGCAACGCTGGCTACAACAGTGCTATGCAAATGCCTGTTCTCACTTTCAGGTGACACTGTAAACAAGAAGTGGGCAGCATTATCTCCTGCAAATTGTAACCAAGTTTGTTTGTCTGAGCGATTGGTAGGACCGATGGACTTCTAGGCGCTAAAGTTTTACATTGTTTTATTTTTCATTGCAGTTATTTTTTGTACATAACTCTACATTTGTAAGTTCAACTTTCATGCTAAAGAGATTGCACTACAGTACTTGTACGAGGTGAATTTAAAATACTATTTCTTTTAGTTTTTACAGTGCAAATATTTGTAATAAAAATAAATATAAAGTGAGCACTGTATACTTTATATTCTGTTATAATTGAAATCAATATATTTGAAAATGTAGAAAACATCCAAAAATATTTAAATAAATGGTATTCCATTGTTGTTTAACAACGCAATTAATTTTTTTAATTGTGCAATTAATCGCGATTATTTTTTTTAATTGCTTGACAGCCCTACTGTTTATTTGACACCCAGTACAATGGGGGCATGATTCTGATTCGGTCTCCTGTCTGCTACTTGAATACACATGGGTTATTATAACAAATCCTTTACAAAAGTCTCACAGCTACCACTTTCCTTTCTTTCATTAATCCTGTAATTCTACCCAAAAAAGCAATCGAATTTGCCTGTCAAGTTTTGTTCTTGGTTACCGTCTCCAGTGTTCCTTATTGCTGGTGGGGTTTGTTACTGTTGTCACATTTAAAACAACTCTGTCCCCTCTTTTTAGCTGCAGAGGGGATGTAAGGATTAGAAGACATGCTCCTCTGTCCGAAATCCTTTTGGAAAAAAGGAGCAGTTAAGTCAGCACGGCATCATGAGGTTTTCAATTTGATAGTGTCCCTTTGAAAGGCTGAACCTCACGTCAGGCATGAGAAAGCCCTGGCTGGGATGATTTAGTTGGGGATGGGTCCTGCTTTGAGCAGGGGGTTGGACAAGATCCCTCCTGAGGTCCCTTCCAACCCTGATATTCTATGGTTCTATATTAGGGAGACAAGGTAGGGGAGGGAATACTTTCCACTGGACCAATTTCTGTTGGGGAGAGAGAACAGCTTTCAGGCTTACCCAGAGCTCCTCTTCAGGTCTGGCTGGGTGTGAGCAGCAGAGCTTGTCTCTCTCACCGGCAGAGCTTGGTCCAATAAAAGCAGCAAAGATCCAGACTAACAGGGCTGCCCCCTGATACTTGGTCCAATAAAAGATATCGCCCGGTGGCACGGAGAGGTGCCAACTACACAAATTAAAAGTGTTAACCTGGTAGCAGCCTGGCCCATCTTTGCTCGTCTCTTGGTGAGATTTTATCAGATGGGGGGAGGGGGAGGAAGACTTTTAATAAAATAATATTTGTACATTACCATGTAGGTGTGAGAATAGCGAATCCTCGCCCCCCCTCCCCATTTATGACGCTAGATGCCCTAACCGTGGCAGATGCGGACAAGCACTTGGCGGGGGGGGGGCGATGGGAGGGTCGGGGGCTGCAGCTCCCCCCCCCGTGGGTTGTGCGGCCCCCGGCTGTGCCATACGCAGCGGGAAGCCTGGCGCGCCCCGCGGAGGCCGGGCCGCTGGGTGCGCTCCGGGAACGGGGCCAGGGGCGCAGGTCCGGCGCTTGGAAAGGGAGCCGCGCCCCGGGGCGGAGGGAGCTGGGAAGGGGCCGGGCCCCTGCCGGGATTCCCCGGGCGGACGGGCTCGGACCGGCCAGGACTGGGCTGGGGCAGAAGCGAAACCAGCCGCCCCCGGCCCTCGCCGTTGCGCGCTCTGGACGCGCGGTGGCTGCGCTCCCGTCCGGCCCGGTGAGTGCCCGCGGTCCGGCCCCAGCGCACGGCCGCCCCGGGACCCGGAGTGGGGCAGGGGCAGGGGCAGGGGCAGCAGGGTTTGCTTCCCAGAGCAGCCTGCAGCGTCTGTCCCTGAACTCCGGGTTTGCAAGAGGCCGGGGTGGGGCACCGCGTGTCCCTGCGCTGCCAGGGAGCCCCCAGCAGCAGCTGGCCGGGCCCCCACGCACCCCCCTCCCTACAGGGGCGGGTGCCAGGCTGTGACAGGCCATGTTAACTTTCCACTCGCCTTCCCCCAAAAGGCCGGGGATGGGGGGTCCGGGGGGGACATTGCCCTGGACCATGCTGCCCACCTCCCCCGCCCCCCCACCGGGAATGGTGCAGATCTGCACGGAGGAGCCCCTCCCCAGGCTACTGGATGGTGGTGGAGATACCTCCCCCATGTGTCTATATAAGACACAGTGTGAATTCCCTCCTCTTCCCCAGAAAACCCCAAATTTTAACAGTAAAAACCCTCTTTCCTAGCCCACTCTGGTGCCTCTTCTCCAAGCGCTTCCTGCCCTGGAGTCCCCATAAAGCCTAATGTGCCACTTGCAGGGGACCATGAGTGGGAGGATGAGAGAGTGAATATCTACCCCTGAGGACCCCTCCCAAACACTGAGCTGCAAGACACACAACAAAAACATGACTCAGTCCTGTGTTGTCACAGTCCCATTCTTCATCCCGCACCTCCTTGTTTCTTTAGGCTGTGACTTGTTTGGGTTTTATTCTCCACTGTGGGTGTACACCGGTGCGGTTCCCCTGCTGCAGCGTATTAGTGAACATGCTGCTCCGCTGACAGGATAGCTTCACCCATCGGCATAGTTATTCCACCTCCCTGAGAAGTAGAAGCTATGTGAGTGGGAGAAGCTCTCACATCGACACAGCTGTGTCTACATCGGGGGTTAGGTTGGTATAACGACGTTGCTCAGGGATGTGGATTTTGACATCCCTGAGGGAAGTAGTTATAGCGATACAGGTTTGTACGGTAGGGAAAGAACTTTTTCTGTGCTTCTTCCATTTAAATTAAGATGGTTACAAGCAGCATTTTTCTTCTGCATAGCAAAGTTTCAAAACTGTATTAAATTAATGGTCAGTTGTAAACTTTTGAAAGAACCATAATGTTCCATTCAGAGTTATGAACATTTCAGAGTTACATACAACCTTCGTTGTAGTCTTACCAGTTTATGCAACGCACTTGGCCTTCCCCATCATTGATTAATCAGATCCTGTTTAGCATTTTAATCCATGTACTTATTTGTATCCACAAATGTTACTGAACTGTTCTTCAGAGAAAAACTCATTATAATCTTCAGTCCAAGGAATGACAGGGGTTTATATGTTGCCGAGTCTTTCAGCAGAATCACTCTAAGGGTATGTCTACACTACAGGATTATTCCGATTTTACATAAACCGGTTTTGTAAAACAGATTGTATAAAGTCGAGTGCACGCAGCCACACAAAGCACAATAATTCGGTGGTGTGCGTCCATGTACCGAGGCTAGCGTCGATTTCTGGAGCGTTGCACTGTGGGTAGCTATCCCTTAGCTATCCCATAGTTCCCACAGTCCCCCCCACCCATTGGAATTCTGGGTTGAGATCCCAATGCATGATGGTGCAAAAACAGTGTCGCGGGTGATTCTGGGTAAATGTCATCACTCATTCCTTCCTCTGTGAAGGCAACGGCAGACAATCATTTCGTGCCCTTTTTCCCTGGATTGCCCTGGCAGACGCCATAGCATGGCAACCATGGAGCCCGTTTTGCCTTTTGTCACTGTCACCGTATGTGTACTGGATGCTGCTGACAGAGGCGGTACTGCAGCGCTACACAGCAGCATTCATTTGCCTTTGCAAGGTAGCAGAGATGGTTACCAGTTGTTCTGTACTGTCTGCTGCTGTCATGGGTGCTCCTGGCTGACCTTCGCTGAGGTTGGCCGGGGGCGCAAAGACAAAAATGGAAATGACCCCCTGAGTCATTCCCTCCTTTATGTTTTATCTAAAAATAGAGTCAGTCCTGCCTAGAATATGGGGCAAGTGTACTAGAGAACCAGTGTACCAGAGAGCACAGCTGTTCCGTGTCAGATCCCGCAGAAATGATGAGCTGCATGCCATTCTAGGGGGTGCCCCTGCAACAACTCCACCCGTTGCTTCCCTCCTCCCCCAACCCTCCTGGGCTACCATTACAGGGTCCCCCCATTTGTGTGATGAAGTAATAAAGAGTGCAGGAATAAGAAACACTGAGTTTTTAGTGAGATAAAATGAGGGGGAGGCAGCCTCCAGCTGCTGTGATAGTCCAGGCAGGACATTAAACGGTGCAGAGGACAGGAGCCCGGCATCCCACTGCTATGATAGTCCAGGCAGTACAGAATCTTTTCTTTAGACATGAAAGGGGGGGGCTGATGGAGCTCAGTCCCCAGTTGCTATGATGAGGACGGTTACCAGCCGTTCTGTACCATCTGCTGGAAATAACCGGGAGTCATTCCTATTTTTACCCAGGCGCCCCCGGCCGACCTCACCTGAGGCCAGCCAGGAGCACTCACGGGATGAGGACAAGGACGGCTACCAGTCCTACTGCACTGTACCGTCTGCCACCGGGGAAGGGAGGGGAGAGGATGCTGCTCTTCAGTGCCACGGCACCTCATCTACCAGCAGCATGCAGTAGACATAGGGTGACATTGAAAAAAGTCAAGAAATGATTTTTTTCCCTTTTCTTTCACAGCAGGGGATGGGGGGTAAATTGACGAGATATACCCTGAACCACCCCAGATAACTGTAGTGTAGACATACCTTGTGTTTGACCCTACAGGCATTGGGAACTCAGCCAAGAATGCAAATACTTTTCGGAGACTGCGGGGACTGTGGGATAGCTGGAGTCCTCAGTCCCCCCTCCCTTCCTCCATGAGTGTCCATTTGATTCTTTGGCTTTCCATTACGCTTGTCACAAAGCACTGTGCTGTGGACTCTGTATCATAGCCTGGAGATTTTTTTCAAATGCTTTGGCATTTTGTCTTCTGTAACGGAGCTCTAATAGAACAGATTTGTCTCCCCATACAGCGATCAGATCCAGTATCTCCCATACGGTCCATGCTGGAGCTCTTTTGGATTTGGGACTGCATGGCCACCCGTGCTGATCAGAGCTCCACACTGGGCAAACGGGAAATGCAATTCAAAAGTTCGCAGGGCTTTTCCTGTCTACCTGGCCAGTGCATCCGAGTTCAGATTGCTTTCCAGAGTGGTCACAGTGGTGCACTGTGGGATACCACCCGGAGGCCAATACCGTCGATTTGTGGCCACACTAACCCTAATCCGACATGGCAATACCGATTTCAGCGCTACTCCTCTTGTTGGGGAGGAGTACAGAAACCGGTTTAAAGAGCCCTTTATATCGATATAAAGGGCCTCGTTGTGTGGACGGGTGCAGGGTTAAATTGGTTTAACGCTGCTAAATTCGGTTTAAAGGCGTAGTGTAGACCCAGGCCTGAGATAGGCCTTTTCTTGTCATTCATACAGCTACAGCTCTTGTCCAGGTTCTCATCATCTCATGTCTTGATTGCTGCAACCTCCCTCTCTCTTGCCTTAACAAATGGAATCTTGTCCCACGCACGTCCATTCAGAATGCTGCTGCAAGAATAATTTTCCTAACCCATCACTTTGATCATGTTCCCCCTCTCTTGCCTCTCTCCACTGGCTCTTGTTCTGCTGTTGCATCAAATGTAAACATGTCTTCACTTTCAAGCCCCTTTTGACCTATCCCCTCTCTACCTGTCATCTCTCATTCACTACTCAGATGTCAACTCCACCGTGATGGCAGCCTCCGGTAGCCACTTACATTTTCAAACAAGCTCCTGTGTTCGTTCGCCTGTGTCTCCTCTCAGGGCTGGGAGGTGCTCCTGGTAAACATTCACAAATCCACCTCGTTATCCTCCTTCAGATCCCTCCTTAAAGCTCTCCGGTGCCATGATGCCAACAACAGACCTGCCCATGCTTGGGCCACTGATGTACCGAGTCTGCTGCCTGCCAAGCTGGCCAGCAGTGTCTCCTTTTGGTCTGTTTGCATCTGTCTGTTACTTCTGGTCTCATTCTTAGAGGCAGGGACTGGTTTTGTTCTGTGTTTGTCCAGTGCCTAGCGCAATGGGGTGACTGGGGCTCCTGGGGGCTGCGGGGATAGAATTACGTAATAAGAGAGTAACAATAATTACATTAAAAATCCCCAAAGGTTCCTTTGGATTCAATCTATTGACTCTGTCTCATCCTCCATTAGATCTCAAAATATTTTCTATCCCCATAAACATCACTGAACTAATCATGAATGGCTGTTCCTAGTCAAATACCTAGCAAGAGGCGAGGTTATAGCGTCCCTCCTGATTGCTCATTTGTGTTCAGTAATTAGTCATTTCAGAGGCTTTGTGGCCTGTCACACATTTGACAATTCACAAGGGCATTTAAGCATCAAATTTACACAGACTTTATTGCCGTCTCTCCATACTAATGGAGATTTTTTTTACTAGTAGTGGATAATTAAAATAATGGAACTTTAATCATAATTTTTACATTGACTATATGATAAACGAGGACAGCTCCCAGGAGTTGGAGGTAAAGATTGGTTTTTCATAATCAAGTCCTAAATTCTTATTTCTTTCCCAAGAAATCACTGGCAGGTCCTTAAATAAGCGAACTGGCCTATTGTCTAATCTTAATGTTTCCCAATACTGTCACGTTTCTTAAAAGATTGTAGAGTAACAAAAGTATTCTGATGTTTCTACATTTTAATAAATTTTAGTCTCAGATTTTAAAAAGACGTTGCCCATTTTCTCCCTCCCTTTTATTGATTCTGTGGTTCTATTAAAAATTCTCATTAGTTCTTTCCGATTTAATAGATGTTCTTTTCTTCAATGAGGACAAGCAAGTTTTACCGACTTACTGAAGCAAGTAACTCTTTACTTGACCTGGATTATAAGAAAAGGTTAAAGTAAGAAGGGCACAATATCCCCTCTGCTAAAAGCAAAGGGAAAACTCTTCATTCTGTCCCTAGCATGGGGGAGTGGTGCTCCCTCTCCTTCTGGCTAATGTGGAGAGACCTCCTCATTCTGTTTCAGTCTACTTTAACTACCGGATGTAAAAGAGGTTGGAGGAGCTGTCTGCAAAAGAGAGGATCTAGGGTGCAGGCTGAACAGTCCTGAGCGAAGAATCCTAGAAGCAGCCAAATCTGGGGAGAAGGTTTAAGTTGAACTTTGTTAATAAAGCCAAACCCCAAGAAGGGAGAGAATTTAGACTTTACATACTATGTGGACTGTATTTTTAAATAGAGTCGGGAAAGCACCTGCTCATAGTGTGTTTAAGAAGAGTGGAACGCTCTTAAAAAAAATCCTGATTTACATTTTTGATGTTTAAAACAATTGTCTTGAAGCGTTGTGTTTCTTGAGAAAAAGTGGCTTGCTTCTCTAAGGGTATGTCTAGACTACTCGCCGGATTGACGGGCAGCGGTAGATCCAGCGGGGGTTGATTTATCGCATCCAGTCTAGATGCAATAAATCGACCCCGAGCACTCTCCCGTCGACTCTGGTACTCCACCAGGGTGAGAGGCGCAGGTGGAGTTGACGGGGGAGTGTCAGCAGTTGACTAACTGCGGTGAAGACACCAAAGTAAGTAGATCTAAGTATGTCGACTTCAGCGACGTTATTCACGTAGCTGAAGTTGCGTAACTTAGATTGATCCCTCCCCGTAGTGTAGACCAGGCCTAAGTTACTTTTGGTGTTGATGGTGTTTTCTGTGGGCGTCTTTAAATGCCTTTTTAATGCTTTCTTAGAACTCCATTAAAAACTGTTAATCTGAACAAATAGTTAAAATTTGTGTTCTGCATTTCTCTCTGGAACTTATTCTACTAAAGCAGTGATACTCAGACTGATACTCAGATCTGTGAGAGTGAGGGATCATCATTCAGGATAGGTTGTAGATCTTTGACAGCCAAGCTCTAAGATGCGCTGGAGAGGTTTTAGTTGGGGGCTTTGGGTGATGGCTAGTGGCGTTCTGTTATTTTCTTTGTTGGGCCTGTCCTGTAGTAGGTGGCTTCTGGGTACCTTTCTGGCTCTGTCAATCTGTTTTTTCACTTCAGCAGGTGGGTATTGTAGTTTTAAGAATGCTTGATAGAGATCTTGTAGGTGTTTATCTCTGTCTGAGGGATTGGAGCAAATACGGTTGTATCTTAGAGCTTGGCTGTAAACAATGGATCGTGTGGTGTGTCCTGGATGGAAGCTGGAGGCATCTAGGTAAGTATAGCGGTCAGTGGCTTTCCGGTATAGGGTGATGTTTATGTGACCATCGCTTATTAGCACAGTAGTGTCTAGGAAATGGACCGCTTGTGTGGATTGGTCTAGGCTGAGGTTGATGGTGGGATGGAAATTGTTAAAATCACGGTGGAATTCCTCGAGGGCTGCTTTTCCATGAATCCAGATGATGAAGATGTCATCAATGTAGCGCAAGTAGAGTAGGGGCGTTAATGAACGAGAGCTAAGGAAGCGTTGTTCTGAGTCAGCCATAAAGATGTTGGCATCCTGTGGGGCCATGCGGGTACCCATAGCAGTGCTCTTCTGGGTAATACTGATCGCTAATTTGGCTCCTGAAACTGCTGAGTTCTGAGAATGACCGTACTAAAATAATCGTTAAGTAACCATTAAAGTAATAGCTATATGTGAAATGACCCTGCAAGACTTGCAGCTGGGCTCAGCATCCCTGGACGCTAGAGACGCTGGATCCAGAATAGGTGTCACTGGTCAGCATTGTGTCTACACTCAGAAGGTTGGGAGGGATAGCTCAGTGGTTTGAGCATTGGGCTAGGGTTAAACCTAGGGCTGCGAGTTCAGCCCTTGAGGGGCCATTTAGGAACCTGGGGGGAAAAGGAAAAAAAATCAGTACTTCGTCTTGCTGTGAAGGTAGGGAACTGGACTCAATGACCTTTCAAGGTCCCTGCCAGCTCTATGAGATGGGTATATCTCCCTATTGAGTGTTAACCACAGCCAGCTCACACGTTTGGAAACAACTGTCTTTGGAGTTCTTTCAACTAGGGGTCTTGGTTGTGCTGTAACTCAAGTTGGTATTTATTACAGGACACACACATTTGTGCCTGGCTGTGCCAGTTAACTTCAGGCTAGAGTGAACATGGTCCATGAACAAACATTTATGTCCTGGAATTAATGGTTTTGGACCATCTACACTAGCATTTACAATCATGTTTGTTAATTTGAGTTCACTGGCAATCAGTTCACTTCAGTAATAACACAACCAAAACCTCTAATCTAGACAGCCCTTTTTTCTAAACTAGGTACTAAGTGTGTTTAACAGCCTGTTAATTAATTAGCATGTTTCCAACACAACTCATTTCCCCAGTGTCACGCTGTCTGGAGTGGCTGACAGCCGTGAGTGCCTACCTCGGGGCAGACTCTCAAAAGCAGGACAGACACTCTACACTGGTGGTGTGTTCTGTAATTAGATTTCACCAATCCAGTAACAAATGTGAACTCCTGGATCACTAGGGTCTGTCTACATTTGCAGAGTTTTTACACTGTCAGTTTCACCAGTGATAGGGGAACCGGTGAAAGTAAAGTGCTGGTTTGTGTACTCACTTCATTCCTCAGGGGTCAGAGAGTATTTACATTAGCAGCACTTCCATTGCTGATGAGCAGCTCTCGGGCAGCTCTGCCACAGTGCAGCTCTCTCCAGTTTGAGGATGGGTGATCGCGGGGCATCCTAGGTCCCTGCATAGCCTCCTTTCCCCAAACACTGATCAGCTGCAGTAGTTCAGCATTGCTCCGCTCCATGGAGCAGCCATTGTCATCTGACCAGAGAAGTGAGCACTTGCCAAGAAAACAGGAAGGGGAGTTTCGAAGTTCCTGGGGCTTTCCAGTGGGAGAGGTGGACGTCTGTTTACCTGGCATCGGAGAAGCAGAGCTTCTGGATAGAGTGGTCGCTGAGGCACTGTGGGATATCCTCCGAAGGCTAAAAACTCTGTAAACAGGAAGAATCGTCTTCCCTTGCACATCATGCAGAAGCATCACCAGTAAGAGTTGTATGCCTCTCGTGGAAGTGGTTTTCTTTCTGTGGTGAAACTTCTAAGTTTCACTGCAAAAAGTCATTGGCCAGTGTAGATGGTCCCATGGTTTTTGTGCAAAAAAGGGACTTTTTCTGCTTTAAATGGCAAGCGTAGACATGCCCTAACAGTCTTACTATGGAGTCACATACAGCCCCATGGACACTCCACTGTCTCTTGCCACCCAGGGGAGCTGGATTTAGTGATAAATGGTCACTTACACCAGAATCACAAAATGTTCAGCTTGCTCCCGGTCCCAAGAGACCCAGTCACTTACCCCAGACCAATTTGTATCTTAGATCTCGCACCAAAGACAATGACTGTCGCCAAGTCTGTAATAAAATAACTTAAAGGTTGATAAACCAGGAAAAAAGAAAAGAGGGATATTGAGAGGCTAAAGCAGGTAACAATTATATGTACAGGGTGAGTCACGGTCTATAATTTCAAACGGTAGCAGAGATGCAGTAATCTGTAAGTGTCCCAAAAGTCTCTCAGGGCCAACCAGTGTAACTCTGGGAATCTCTGTCTTCTCGTTCAGTTGTTCTGCCCTGTTTGAATCCAGAGAGGAGAGCCACGCAGAGCTTTTCAGACCAGACCTGAAGAAAAGCTCTGTGTCAGCTCAAAAGTTCGTCTCTCTCGCCAACAGAAGTTGGTCCAATAAAAGATATTGCCTCACCCGCCTTGTCTCTCTCATATTCTGGGACCCACATGGCTACAACTGCACTGCACGCTATTAGAATCCAAGCAGTCCAGAGATGAAGAAACCCAGCTGATCACAACAGTTTCCATGGAGGCCCCTTCTTCTGGGATGGGAGGGAGGGGGAATGCACTTAGCAAAGACTTTGATCCTTGGTCTTGCACAATGGTTCATTTGCATTCTGTGAACAGGATTTAACATCTTCTTGCTAGAGACCATCACTTTCGTTTCACAAGGCTTTTTCCATGGTTGATGAGTTCCGTGTCACAGAGCTTTATAATGCAAATGTTTGCTGTTACATTATAACATGGGGTATAGCTGAGTGAGAACAATACATGTAGCATCCTACAAGGAGGAGGGAGAAAACTTGTTCACCTTAGCCTCCAATGATAGAACAAGAAGCAATGGGCTTAAACTGCAGCAAGGGAGATTTAGGTTGGACATTAGGAAAAAGTTCCTAACTGTCAGGGTAGTTAAACACTGGAATAGATTGCCTAGGGAAGTTGTGGAATCTCCATCTCTGGAGATATTTAAGAGTAGGTTAGATAAATGTCTATCAGGGGTGGTCTAGACAGTATTTGGTCCTGCCATGAGGGCAGGGGACTGGACTCGATGACCTCTCGAGGTCCCTTCCAGTCCTAGAGTCTATGAGTCTATAAGCATTTTACAAAACACCGAACACATTCTTAGCAATTTAACACCCGGTATCTATTTCGGTAATGCGAACACACAGGTCACAAGACTGGTTTCCAGCTCTGCATTTGTGTTCAGTGAGGCTGGGGGCTGTGGTATGAGCTGGCAGCTGGTCTGCCTGTGCCACACCCAGTATAGGTCAAACCCATGAACATGATCCATTTTCTCCAACACAGCATTAAACACTCGCCCCTCCACAGCACTGGGTGGCACTGTGCAGTCAGAGTTGTGTCATTTGGATGAAGCGTAAAGCTGGGATCCTGGCCACTTTTTCAGAGTTTACTGTACTTACACCAGAGGCTTAGCCTGGGTGTTCTGACCACATTGCAAATAGGGTAATTGCCTTTGATTCCCCGAGTTCTTCCTTCAGTTGGCGATGGGGTGCTTCACGTTTGTGTTCTACACAGGGCTGTTTGCGAGCAGCGCTGCACCGTGGTTTCACCCGCGTGGCCGATGAGATCGTTGCTGTCGGCCGTTTGCACCCCAGCTGCAAAGTGCTTTGGGATCCTGCAGGAGAAGAGATGTTACATAAATACGAGTCATTGTATGGAGCGTTGGCTCACTTTTACCGTTAGAATTGGAAGGGACCTCGAGAGGTTTCTAGTCCAGCCCTGTCTGCTGAGGCAGGACCACGTATCCCAAGAGCATCCCTGACAGGTGTTCATCTGAGGGTGACCAGACAGCACATGTGAAAAATCGGGACAGGGGATGGGGGGTAATAGGTGCCTATATAACAAAAAGACCCCAAAATCAGGACTGTCCCTCTACAATCGACATCTGTTCACCCTTGTTCATCTAACCTCAAAAACTTCCAGTGACGAGGATTCTAAGTGATGTTAGATTGAGCACGCTGCTTATTTATTTATTTATTTGTTTGTTTGTAAACAGGGTTTGCATTAGATCTGAAGACGACGCAGAATGGGAACCTTGCCAGAGAAAGCCGTGTGTTCATTCACCTGCCTTCTGTCTTGTAAGTTGCATGACCCTTCTTTCTAACTTGTTGCCAAACTGAAAGGATGAGGCTGAGTTTAGTACTGACGTGGCTTTTTATGCAGACTAATGCTCATGCTTGGGAAGATTTCGAACAGGGTAGTTATTTTTGATTGGTCACTCGCTGCCAGAAGACCTTGAAAAGCTGGAATCTAGAGAGAACGCAAGCCCCGGTGATCATGTAATGATGCTTATCATGCTGAAGAAATGCAGGGATGGAAGCAGCAGAAGAATGCTGGGCTGGGATTTTCAGTCGTGCTGAAGTGACCACTGGAAGTGACTAGGACTTGTGTTCCTAGATGACATAGGGTGGATCGACACGACAGAATTACTTTGGTATAACTGCATCGCTCAGCGGTGTAAATAATCTGCACCAGTGAGCAACGTAGTTATACCGACCCAAGCGCCGGTGTGGACAGTGCAATGTTAAAGGGAGAGCGTCTCCCACAAACATAGCTCCCGCCTCTCGCAGAGTTGGTTTAATTGTCCGACAGGAGTGCTCTTTTCCCTCAGCGTAGAGCGTCTTCACTAACACCCTACAGCACAGCTGCAGTGGTGCAGACAATTAGTGCGTGGCAGGCTTGTGCAGGATTCACGCCTCAGCTTGCCGCGAACTAAATGTTCACGTAGACGAGCCCGTCGAGAGCCGGGATGCAGCCTGGTTACAAGCCAATATTCAAGGCAGAGCTGAAAAGGGACCTAATGGAAGGTGGGAAAGGAATAGAAAAACTTGGTTACTTCTCACTCTTTGAAGACTTTTTACAATTTGAAGGGAAACCTTCTGAATGAAGTGATGGGGTTAGAACCGAGGGCTAGTGAGGTTATGTGGGGAAAGATGAAAGACCAGGCCCAAAGGAAAGAACACTTGGTCAAGGCCCAGCCAAATAGGCCTGTAGGATGGTGCACAGATGCGAGGGAGGGTGGGAATTCTCTTCCCTTTTCCCCTCCAGGTCACGGAAAAGCTACAGAGCCATTTCGTGAAAGCTGCTGTAGTCCAATGGCTGCAGTAGCTTTCGAGTGTGCCCTTGGCTAAACCACCACAGTCACTGAAACTCGTCTCCTGGGTTTTCTCTGAGCTCCAGGGAATGTTTCAGAAGATGTGTTCTCATTGACGTGGGTCTGTAGGGATGCCGTAGTTAGAGGTCCGTTCTAGCTGCCCTAAAGCAGTTTGACTGGCATCATTTTACTTACAAAACAAATATTTGCTGTAAATTTTCATGTCCAAGTAAACAATGAATTTTCTCAGGCTTTTCAGATCAATCTGGTCATATTGGCTGTATTCATTCTTAAGTCTCTTTTCCTCAGACCTACTTGTTACAAATTTTTAAGGCCAGAAGAGACCATTAGATCATCTGGTCTGACATCTTGTGTCACATGGACCAGGGGTATCCCCCAGCTACCCTCTCTCCAGCCCAATCGCGTGTATTTGGCTAAAGCATCTTCCAGAATGGCCACCAGGCTGGCTCTGAAGACCTCAAAAGATGGAGAATCCAGCACCTCCCTTGGGAGTCCAACATCTGCACCCTCATGACTGAGTCACTCCCAGGGGCTAGTGTCATCACCCAGGGGGCAGAGTTAAGGTTGTGTTGCAGGACCGTTGTGTTCCACCACTCTGTTTTCTGGTTTGCAGATGTTTTAAGTTCAGCCACTCTCCGCATTCTGGAAGGGCACAAGGCAGCACTGGGCAACCTCAACTCCGTGATACTGAATTTTTGGGACATTAATAAACTCTTACTCTCAGGGATCTTACTATGTTTGCACAATGGGACCAGAATTTCTGGGTGCTCCAAATATCTCACCTGTTCCTTTGTATGCCTTAGCTTTCCTTCAGTATTTATACTTAACTCAGCCTTTTCCATTTAAAAAAAAATCCTGAATCTTTTATTAATCACTGGTTTATTTATCCACAATTACTGCCCCAATTTTGCTGGTAGAGCTTCTACCAATTTGGTGAGGAAATAAGCTATCCTGCCAAAAGCACTTTCATCCTGGTATAACTTTGTCTACAATAGGGCTTTTACCAGAGTAAGAATGTTGCAAAAAAAAAAACAACCCACCACCACCCTTAACAACGTTGCAATACCAGCAGAAGTTCCTTGTGTAGACTTAGCCGTAGTCTCTTGCAAAGGAAATCTGTCTCTGTATAAGGAGATGATGAAATCTGCCTCTTGAGAGCCTGGAAACAGAAGCAGGGTTCAGAACCAGAGCCAGCATCAGAACAGGAATCAAAGCCGAGAATCAGAGCCAGGGTCAGATGCCAAGCCGGGGTCAGATACCAAATGCCAGAGCCAAGGGTCGAGCCAGAATCCGAGTCAGAAGTCGGAACTGGGGGTCGGAGCCAGGACTGGTAGCTGAGGGCCAGGAGTGAGCAGGAACCGGAGAAGGGGCCAGGACCAGGCTGGGAGCAGGAGCCGGGGGGAGCTAGGGCCGAGGCAGGAGTCAGGAGCAGAGCAGGGATCAGGAACAGGATTGGATGTGGGTTGCCAGACACAGGCAAGAGCAGGGTCTGCAGAGCAGGGAGTTTGCACAGTTGCCAGGACATCCCACCCAGCTCACTTCCTGGCTTACGTAGCGGGTGCGAGCCAATCAGGTGGCCACAGGCCTTGGGTGCTCTGATAGGACTTCGCGTTGCAACTGACCCCCCCCAGGACTAGCGAGATGCTGCTTCCCCTGGCTCCCTGGGTGGTGACGAGGGAGCGTCAGAGACGCAGGCCCCACTGCTCCAGGTCCTAGATCCTTACACCAGTGTGTTCTTGGTGCCCCCACCCCAGAACTCCACCTCTGCGCTGGCACCCACCCCCCGCCCTGCTGCACGATCTCTCTGGGCGTTCGCACAGTCTGGTGGGGCTCATCACAAGGCTGAGCTGGCAGGAGCAGGGCAAGTGGCCGTCACCGTCACCCCGACTCCACCGCCCGGGGTGGGCGATCAGAGCTGACCCCACCCACGCCTGACAGTTTTGGGTGGTTTTTAGACCTGACCTGAACCCAGCACTTGTAGCCGGGTCCTGCTGAGTTTGGCTCGGGTCACAGGGCTCTGCTCTCCGCAGGATTCACCTCCCTGCACGGTGATGAGCAGACTGACTAGTTGAACAGAGACCGCGGGCCTGGTCTCCCAAATCAGCCATCTCACCTTGAGGCCAGATCCGAGGAGTAGTGCTGGGTGGCCGTCTGGAGTGGGCGTCCCATGGCATCTCTGCACGTATCTACAATGGGGTTCTGGGTGCTGAGTGGGGAGGGGAGCAGTAGCATTAAATGTTGGGTTTCAGTCCTGGCAGAAGGTTAATGGGGGCAGCCCAAGATCCTGCACTCGGTCCCATGCGGTTTAATGTATTTTTGAACGAGCTGGAAAGGAGGGTTGTTGCCGACACGGAAGTGCCGGAGGCAAGCAACAGCGGTTCGTTGCCCAGAGTGCTTAGCGCCAATGAACACACCAGGGTGGAGAAGCAAAACACAAGTTTATTTGAGATCTCAAAGCGGTGCTGCGAGGCTGATGCCTCAAATCAAGCACAGCTAAAACAAGCAGTCTGTTCCTTTATATCCCATGAGAACTGGCTGTTACAATCAGAAAACTAACTGCTGACAGTACATTTTACAGCTCTTAACATATTAGGTTACACTAGGTTACACAAAGTGTTTAACATGGAGGAACATTGGTTCATTGAGGCCTGAGCAGGAGGGCTTCATTGACACTTGTCTACCACCCTCCTGAGTTACCTAGGGTTATGCCAGAGTGACACCAACAGGGTGAGGAGTGAGGTAGCCAAATTTCTGGCTGACTGTTGGAATTATTAATAATATTTGAAATGATTAATATGAGAAACCCCCAAACCCTGATCTAACCAGTAATTCCTTTATTAAATCCAACGGCCAAATGGGACTTACAGAATTGCTCTAAGCAAGACTAAAAAGCCAAGCATTTGATCAGCCGTATTGGTCGGCTCCAGCATGATCAGGCAGGGATTGACGATGAACTCTTTAGACTTTCCTTTTTATACCCTTTAACAAACAAGTGAGATCATTGCCAATGACTGACATCCACTAAAACAGACTGGAGACCATTCACAACCTCCTTTCCTCCCCTCCTGGCTCACCGGTGGCTTTTTTCATTGCACCTGGGCTTACATAGGAGAGAACTCTGGTAGGTGGGCGGGAAGGTCCATGTTGGCTCCTTTTAAGAGAGATTCTTTTTGTCTTGTTGAAAACCATCTGCCGTCACCGTTATCAGTCAGAGGCCTTTTTAGAAACCTCCCCTCATTTTATTAGTTATTCTTGGAACCAGACGTCCTCCCTCTTCCTTCCTTCTGGCCTTATAACTCTTTATTTTCAAGGCCTTCCTTCTGCTTGCTACTCAGGGGCTTTCTTTACAACACACACGTATTTCCTTAACCAAACCAAGCTAACTTTAATTCTTCAATTTGATGCGTAACCTACATCGTTAAACAATTAGTTAGATTAGCCAGGGCCAGAGAGCCCTGTGAGGCACTTCAGAGAGACCTAACCAAGCCAGGAAATGGGCAATATGACGGCAGATGAAATTCAGTGTTGAAAAACACAAATCATTGCACATTGGAGGAAAAAGATTAAATTACTCGTACACCTTACAGGGCTCTAAATTAACAGTATCCATTAAGGACGGGACCATGGTGTCGTTGCAGACTGAGCAGTGGGTAGCTGTGGTCGGAAAAGCAAACGAGGTGTTGGGATGTGCATGAATGCACAGGACCTAGGGGTGCGGCGGGTACAGCTGCTGCATCCCCAGGGTTCACTGTAAAAAGTTTGCTGGTGCTGTCAGGACAAAGTAGGGTGACCAGATAGCAAATGTGAAAAATTAGGACGGGGTGGAGAGTAATAGGAGCCTATATAAGAAAAAGACCCAAAAATTGGGACTGTCTCTATAAAATCGGGACATCTGGTCACCCTAGGACGAAGCTGGCATTATTCTGTGAATCCTGAAGCTGTGCTGCTCCCATGTGGTGTGAGCAGGAATTGCACTTTTTGACACGCACACGGTTTACAGCAGGGGTGGGCAACCTATGGCACGCTCTGCATTTTAACTGAATTTTAAATGAAGCTTGTTAAACATTTAAAAAATCTTATTTACTTTACATACAGCAATAGTTTAGTTCTATATTATAGACTTATAGAAAGAGACCTTCTAAAAACGTTAAATGTATTACTGGCACGTGGAACCTTAAATTAGAGTGATTAAATGAAGACTTGGTGCACCACTTCTGAAAGGCTGCCGACCCCTGGTTTACAGTTTCGGTAGCTGGCTTTCAACCCCCCCACTATAAAAAGTGTTCCAGGGCCACTGACAGAATGGGATGGAGAATGATACCGAAAACAAACGCAAGGCCTTATCTGCTCCGCCTCCCCCGAGTGCCGTCTGCAGTGCTAGTCGGCCCCTCTCAGACAGGACATTGCAGAACTGACGGTTCTGAGAAGGGCAGTGAGTGACCAAGGGCCCGGAAACACGCTCCTAGGAGCAGAGATTGAAAGGACTGGGACTGTGACATTCGAAAGGAGGTGAATAAGATGGGGTGTGACAGACGTATAGAATACAATGAATGGTACAGAAAGTAGATGGGAAGCTTTTGTGCATGTCAGCAACTCTGGTCTTCCCAGCATCTTCGTCAGGCCGAGTCCTTGTCCCACTGTGTCACAAAGCACAGACATAACTAGAGAGGATAGTTCGTACCGGGCAATAGGATAAATGGCCCCAGATGCGCTTCTGCCCCAGGGAGTGCAGCATGTGAGACTGTCTGAGTTGTGGCACTGGAGAGAATCACACACCTGTTGGTTTGTATCTTGGGACTGGTGATAGCAACTCATTGAGGAGGGAACTGAGAGTGCACGGGAAGCCCCATCCGCTTTCACAGCCTCTTCTGCATAGTACCGGGGCTCCCCTGTGGGCAGAGCTTGCCAGAGTATTCCTGCAGTTGTGGGGTGAGCCGTGGCATCCCAGGAGTGGGGAACGGTCCTGTTAGTGTTCAAAGGAAAAATTGCCGGTTTCAGGAGAAGTTTCCTCCATCCCTGGCGTAGGACGGGAAGGGACGGCCTGGGTCACTGAGCCAGTCTGCTGCTGCTGCAGGCAACCCCGTCATGGAGCCCATTCCGAAACGTGTCCAGCCCCATCGTCCAGTGAGTTAGGTTCACACGTATTGGTCTTACAGCTGGCAGTGCCACATCCCAGGCCTCCTCAGGGCAATCGTTTGCATTTCAGTCGGTGCACGTGGCACACAGAACGCTCGGCTGGGGGTCTGTTCCGAGCAAGGACTTAAAACAATGGCCAAAGCCCGACTTTCCAGTAGCCTGGTAAATAGGTAAGAGGTGCAGCTAGTAGAAAAGAGATTGTAGGATTGTAAGTGTGATAGCTTGCAGCTGTGGCCGATCATGTGCAGTGGGGATGTGACTGGGGCATGTGGCTGCCCAGCGCGGCGGGGACGTGATGGGGGCACTGGGCTGCCTGGCGTGGCGGGGACGTGACCAGGACACGGGGCTGCCCAGTGTGGCAAGGACATGATGGGGGCACGTGGCTGCCAGGTGCTGCGGGGACGTGACTGGGGCACAGGGCGGCCCAGCGCGGCGGGGACATGACTGGGGCATGGGACTGCACGGTGTGGCGGGGATGTGACCAGGGCATGTGGCTGCCCAGCGTGGCGGGGACATGATGGGGACACGGGGTTGCTCGGCACAGCGGGGACGTGACAGGGGCACGGGGCTGCCCAGCGTGGCAAGGACATGATGGGGGCATGTGGCTGCCCAGCACGGCGGGGACATGACTGGGGCATGGGACTGCCTGGCGCTGTGGGGATGTGATGGGGGCACGGGGCTGCCCGGCGCGGTGGGACCCTTATGACCCTGATATAGCACAGCGGTGCCCAGACCTGGCTTCCAAGGCCACATCACAGCTCACGGGGTCGCCTCTCCTTTGCCTGTTGACTGGCACCAGCTGAAACATTCCCACCCATGAGATCAGCTTGGCTTTGGCAGCCGAATAGAAACAGTAGCGGAGCCGGTGATGGAAACCAGCCACCTGCAGCGTGAGGTGTCAGAGCAACCTGGGGGTCGGGGAGGCACTTAGGGACTCTAAGGGCCACCCAGGGCTTTTGGTCTAAGATTGGCTGGGCAGGAGGAGACCCCAAAACATTTGCAGTGGGGGAATGTTAATCGTCCCCCTCCGGCTGGGATGTGGCCTTGGCAGCCAGACTGGGCACTGCCGTGGGTTTTAGGCAATAAGATTTCTCCTCCTTGTCACTGAGCTTCTCTTTTTGGGGGAAGTGGCTTCGTTCTGGCAGGTCCCCCCAACCATTAAAAATGGGCTTGTCCGGGATTTGAACCCGGGACCTCTCGCACCCTAAGCGAGAATCATACCCCTAGACCAACAAGCCAGCTGGGAAATGTTTCCACCACATGTCTTAGAGGAGACCTTGGCAGTGCTGGAAACCACAAGACCATGTGACCTCTGAGGTTCAAGCAGCTGCACAGTTCTTCCCCCGGTGCCTCGGCACTTTCCACTTTCGGTGGCTCAGACACAACATCCACTAGACCCTGAGTCAAGCCACTTCAAGCAAACCAGAGCCCCCACAAACCCAATCCCTACCTGCTTAAGGGGCCCGCTGCTTGCGTCTCTCTTTAGGAGCGATACTGCGTTTGCAATGGGCCGCACTGCGAGGGGGGAGCTGTGGCAGAATGCACCCTGTGTTCACACCCTGCACACTGCTTTGCACAGTCCAAATCCTGGGGCCCGGGACAGCGGTGCCCAAGGCTGTAGGAAATAGGGTTGGCCCAGCACAAAGGGGCTCACTCACCTGGCGTCCAGCCAAGGCAACCCGGAGCTCAGGGAGCGAACGATGTGGCTGAACTTTGGGAGGGAAGCAGTCACCTGGGCAGCTCCTCGCGGGCACAGGGGTGGAGACAGAGGGGCTCCCATGCCAGGCACTGCTAGGCATGTCCTGTGGCACTCACCTAAGCTCAGACTGTGACCGGAATGGGCTTGGACGATGCTTCCACCTCCAGCTCTCTGGGCTAACCTCAGGGAGCCCTGCACGGTGCGCCAGGTGACTAGTAAACCCGACGGTTGTGACAGCGCGTCACCATGTGAGTGTCACTGTGAACGCTGGCCGAGGTCCATCGGTCCAGGCAGTGTCCAAGTCTCTGTCTCAGGCTGCCTCACTAGGCAGAGGTCACGGTGGGAGGCAGGTGGGCTGCAGCCCCAGAGCATCCATCTAGGAGGTGGTGAGGCCGCGTGGCCGACCCTGGAGGAAGAGTGAGACCCCTTGGGGGGCTGGCCCACTCTTCCAAGAGACTGTGGCAAGGCTGGGGGCAGAGCCCGATCCTGGAGACCTGTGACGCCTCATCATCCGAATCCCCTGCACCCCCAGCACCTCCTTTCCTTCCCCTGCCTCAGCCCGGGGGGAGGCAGGTTAAGTTGTGAGGGTCCGGAGGATGCCAGTGCAGAAAGCAAGGGAACGGGCTGCAGGGAAGAGGGGTGAGGGGGCTGCCGGGGGGGCTGGGTCATCGTGGGGAGGGGGAATCCAGTCACTGCAAACCTCAGTCTGGTGGTGAGTTCTATACTTCGGTTTCACCAATTATCAAGTGTAAACTCCCTCACGTGGGGTCACAGACAGTCCCCAGGGGTGCGCCGATCTGTCTGGCCACCCCAGTGAGCTTCTCTTTGTGACAGATGGTCTCTTACATCAAAGATCACAGCAATATTCGGGTTACTCCCCAGTCGCTCGCCCCAGGTCAGCTGCACCTTAGATCTCACGCCAAAGACAATGCTTTTAGCCAACCCTATAGTAAATGGTCTTGAGATTTATTCATTAGGGAAAGGAAACGGGAAAGTGATTTACAAGGTTAAAGCAGGTAGATACACAAATGGGAGGGTCCGATGGTTCTGCGGCTTCGGCGGACCCCCCTGAATCCATGGGACTGGGGACCTCCCGCAGGCAAGCCGCCGAAGGCAGCCTGCCTGCCGTGCTTGGGGCAGCAAAATACCTGGAGCCGCCCCTGTCACTTACACAGCTCATCTTCATGGGGGAGGGAGCAGAGGAAACAACACAATCTTTCGTCCTCTTTAATGTTGCACTATCATCTGTCTGGCGTCTCTGGGCCGCCTCGTGGGGCAGGGCAGAACACCTTCTGCTGGAGACCAGCACTTCACACGAGTTAACGCCTCTCTCCTGTCTGGTCAGTTACACGCTCACACAGGCTCACAAGGCAAACACTCAGATATGACCCGATGATACGGGAGACAGATGTTACAGGTGAGATTAATGCCGGCAGCAACTCTCAAGCCTGCCACAACGTCTCAGGCCTTGGCTACACTTGAGAGTTACAGCGCTGTTGGTGGCTTTACAGCGCTGTAACTCACTCCCCGTCCACACTGGCAAGGCACATACAGCTCTGTATCTCCCTGGCTACAGCGCTGCTTGTACTCCACCTCCGCGAGAGGAATAAAGAGAACGGCACTGGTGCTGCCGTGCTGGGGCGCCAGTGTAAACAGTGATTAATCTTACTACGCTGTAACTGACCTCCGGAACCTTCCCATAATGCTTTTAAGGAAAGCTAACACTCTTTGTTTTGGTGTGATGCCTCTGTTTGTTTTGTTGTGAACTCGGGGCTCCCGGAGCTGCTTATCTAAAAACCAAACACAGCTCCTGTTTGCTGTGAACGAGGCAGGCAGCGGGATCCCTTTGGAAGGGCCACAACTAGTGTTTGCTTGAGGAGAGAAGCAGCACGGTGTGTGTGTGGGGAGGGCGGGGGGGGGTCCGTTTTGGAGTAGCTGCTTATCTGGTCTGTGAGAAAGAAAACAAAGAGGGCTATTTGCATTTAGTGAATGAGAGAGGGGTGGGGGTCGGAACTTGCGAGACAGCTGCTGACACAGTGTCAGCTCCAAAAATCCACTCTCTCTCTCTCCCCCGCACTCCCTGTCACACCCCACCCCCCCTTTTGAAAAGCACGTTGTAGCCACTTGAATGCTGGGATAGCTGCCCATAATGCACCGCTCCCAATGCCGCTGCGAATGCGGCCACGACAGTGCGCTGGTAGCTGTCAGTGTGGCCACACTGCGGCGCTTTCCCTACACAGCTGTACGGAGACAGCTGTAACTCCCAGCGCTGTACAGCTGCAAGTGTAGCCAAACCCTCAGCACATTCTCATAACTCTAATACCTCTGCAGCATGGGCACAGGTCACTGCAGGGTTAAACTAGGGTAAATGGTGGATTCCCTGTAACTCGAAGCCTTTAAACCCTGATTTGAGGGCGTCAGGAGCTCAGCCAGAGGTGAGGGGTCTGTCACAGGAGTGCGATGGGGAGGTTCTGTGGTCTGCGAGGTGCAGGAGGTCCAACTATGACTATGATGGTCCCTTCTGACCTTAAAGTCTATGAATCTAACACTCATTGAGCCAGACTGATCCTAGCCGTGTATGTGTCTGTGTTCACATGAAAATGTTGACAGGAGCTGGTATCTGGTCTGCCAGCAGCACAAAAGTCTCCTTTCTCCAGCTCTGGGCTATGGCTTACAGAGCTAGGGACACTTCAGATCTACTCTTCAGCCTTTACTGTCTACCAAGGGGGACTGATTCAAGCAAACTTGAGGCCCCCGCAGACATCAAGCAAATGATTGGGCGAGGGGAGGAAGGTGAATTTCCAAAAACCGAGTCTGCTCAAAAAACAGACCTGATTTCACTCAGACTCTTCCTTCCGTGGAGTGAAACCTGGGAAGAGTCAGGCTTGAAAAGCTTGTGGGAAGAGGAGGAAGGGACCATGGGAGACTCACAACTTCCTCATTGGCTGCTCCTGCGGGGTCTCTGCAGACTCCCAGTGCTCTGCGGGGTGAAGGCCCATCAGAGAGTGCTCCCCGCCTGCCCTGCTCTTTGCACTGCTGGAAACAGGATTCTCAGGTGGTGTGTGAGTCCCCTGGCCATCTCCAGGGCACCTGCTTCCACAGGTGGCTATGTCTCCTGTTGGAAATGGAGCGTCTCTTTCAAAAACCAGTCTGGTCTTGATTGGACGCCTTATAGTGTTTGATTCAAAGCGTTAACAAGGAGCAGGTCAAGGGGTGACTTGGTTACAATTACAGGAACCTACATAGGGAACAAGTATCTGACAACAGGCTCTTCAGTCTAGCAGAGAAAGGTCTGACACGACCCAGTGGCTGGAAGCTGAAGCTAGACTTGGAATCTATCCTGGGGACCCTCCGTGATGGCCTTCTCTTCACGACTGAAAACTGCGGGGTTCTTCACGCAACTTACGTTCCTGCTCCAGCCAAGGCAGTTGTAGCTTTCCTGGGAGGTCAGAGGCTGAGTTAAAGCCCCTGCTCCCCACAGGGAGGGAGCAGGGCAGGGTTAGAGGCTCATTAAGTCTACTGAGAAATGTTGCTTTCAATATCCAGTTAGTCTCTCTCTCCCCACGCGGCTGCAGGTTTTCATGTAAATGACGCCTTTGGTGCAGGTTACTGACTGTGTTCCATGTGTCAGGTCAATGTATGGGAACCCTCCTGTGCCTCTATTGAGCACATTAATACGTAGCGTCGGTCTCTGTGTGGCTTGCGGGACATTCAGAAAAGCCACCAGCACCCTGCCTTCCTGGATAGCTTGTTGGTCTAGAAGTATGTGTCTGGGTTTGGGAGGTGCCACCCGAGCCCACAGCTTTCCTTTCTTCCCCGGTTTAAGCAAGGCGTCGCTCCCTTTGGGTAGGTGTGATGCTCTGCCCCTCGCCCCTCTGAACCAGATCCCGCTCGGGGCCAACACTATCTTGTGTTCAGATCCTGGAACATCGGGCCCAAAGCGTCTCCGTTGCTTGTGCCAAATAGATAGAGCCACCTGGCTAGATCAGAAACAACCGAGCTCTCCCTGGCCACGTGCTGCTCTCCAGGAGGAAAGTTTTACAGCTGATTGGCAAGTGTTTGGTCATGGACCTGACTTTTTTTTGCTGCGTCACAGGCACCCCTTCCCCTCCAGCCAGTCGTGCTCGGCCCCTGCCCAGGGCAGGGCGTGGAAAACCCATTCTCGTGGGCAGCTAGCAGGCGGTGCTGCAGGGTGGGGTTGCAATGGAAAATGGCAAGTGTTTTAATTTGGCTTCACCATTTTTCTGTCCTTGAGGAATTGTAGATAAAAAGTCTCACTTACTTTCCATACATTATTTATGTGGGGAAAGTCAGTTTTCTGCAAAATCTTCTTCCGTCCCACTGCTGCTATTGTGCTGGGAAAAAAGAAGGGCTCGTCTGGGATTTGAACCCGGGACCTCTCGCACCCTAAGCGAGAATCATACCCCTAGACCAACGAGCCAGCTGAGCAAAGTTCTTCTTCCAGATGTTTTTAGAGATGAGCCATTGGCTGGGTTGGCACTCAGGGATCATATTACTTTCCACACACATCTGGCAGCAGGATGTTTCCTAGACTCTTTCCCCTGGCTCCTAGACACACTTGAGGAACAATTTATGGCCTTCACTACACTGGGGTTTTCACCCCGCTGAAGCTGCCGGGATGGAAAACTCCATTGTAAATGTGATTTGCCCGGCTACAGTTTAGCCCCTTCACAAAACTGGCGACGCTACGGCTTTGAGCCACTGCAGCTACTGGGGAAAGGTTTCCATCTTCAGCCTCTAAAATCTAGACTCGAGGCCGGGCCAGTTCCAGAGCAGGTCGCTGTGGAGTGGGGGGACGTCTATGTGAAGGGAAATGTCACTATTGTCTCCTTCTCTCTGCCTTTGCGTTTGTTCTTTAGGCTAAATCTGAGGGCAGGTAAAAGGCCACGCTGGCCTGGAGGAGGAAGGTGCATTTCCAGGGGCTGGGCTGGTCCCTGGCTCGCAGCTGTCTGGTAGGCAGAGAGAGCAGCGCCAGGTGTGCGCTCCCCTGCCCAGCTCTTTGGGTGCCCACTGCAGGGGCTGCTTCCGATCACCTGTACCGAGCCCCACAGCACTCATCAGTTCTCCGGCCGGGGGCTAGTTTTAGGACTGCCCTCCAGGGGACACTGCCGCTGGGGCTTGAGAAGGCATTCGGGGGATCACTCTGGACTCTCCTGCCAGCCCAAAAATTTTCCTGCACCCCCCAGCATACCCAGCTTGTAGGCCACAACTCCCCCCTGTTCCTGGCCAAAGGACAGACCCCCAGCACAGCCACAAAGGTCTGTCAAGTTACCAGCCCATGTGCTGCTGGCAGGCAGCTCCCATCTCTGCCTGGCATCCCAACACCCCCTGCGCAGTGCCTTTGCCCCATTCTCCCCAGCAGGGGCACAGGAAGAGACTTGCCCCAGTGTCAGAGTCAGGACTAGAACCTGCATCCTCTATGGCTGCCTTGGCATGGTACTGCCCTGTAGTGCTTGGTGCACTAAGGCAGGGCCAGAGGGGCCCATACTAGTTCTGCACTGTGGTGTAGTGGAATAGGCACAGGGCTAAGAAGGGGGGGAGGAATGTGGGTTCTAATCCAGCTTCTGCCACTTCATCTCCCTGGCTGTAAAACTGCCCCTCTCCAGCTCAGGCTGCTGCTCTGTGGGCTCTCTGGCCACCAGTGAAATCTTCTTCCCCCCCTTTGTGTTACCTTGATTGTGCCCATTGCATGGCTAACAGAGGCAGTTGCAGCTGTCTTGGATTTGTTGTGGCGGAGTGGGAGCAGTGGAGGATAAGCAGGAGCACAGCCCCCCCTCCCCCTGCTATCAGTGGGGGCAGAGGCAGCTCCTCTAGCTGCACAGAAAGTGGCCAAATTTGTATTCACCTCTGGGTGACGGGGGCTGGTGCTTCTGGGAACATACCTTATGAACTGCCTTCCAGGCCTGCGCCGGCTCTGCCCCCCAGAGCACGGGACCTCACCGCTGCTTTGTCATGGGCATGTTGCCTTCCCACACTGGTTTGCTGTCCTGGCCTGGAGGGTTCAGTCCTGAGTGGCAGCTTAGCTTGACCTGAGCTGTCGGCACCACCTGCTAATGGCTCACGGCTCCTGTGCACTGTGGCGAACCAGACACCCCTGGTGCCAGGGCAGTGGATAAGCTACAGAAACCCATTAATCTCTAGAGATCAGCTCTGCACAGGGGCTTTGGGGGGCCTGGAGGAAAACCATGGCCCAGTGGAGCTCTCAGCAACACGAGTGCTGCTTGTCTGTGGGGCAGACAGAACCGTCTCTGGGGGAAGTCCCAGACCACAGAACAAAGTCCCCCAAGAACTAAGGACCATCACAGACCTCACCAACTTCCCTTCTCTACCATAAACACAGGGCAATAGGTCTGTTAACAAAATGAAGGAAACCCTACCAAAACAAGACACTCCCGACCACAAGCGTCTCCCTCTGGGCCTGGGGAGGGGATGAGGGAACCAGAGTGTGACAAACATGTAGTCCCAGTGCTAAATGCATGACGCCAGGTGCTCAGACTTACACTGGTGATCACACTATTAAAACCCATGTCAATTAATAACATTGCTTATAAAACATCTTACAAAGGCCCTAGGTACAACCTGCTTCAGCTGGCGTGTTGCTTTAGGGGTATGAGTCTTGCTTTGGGTATATCCCAGATCAGCCTATTTCCCCTCCCCCCCCCGCCCCCATGTAAGTAGCACATGTCTGTGCATGATATAACCCCGGCCTGCCCTTCCCCACGGGATAAAAAGGGAGTGGAAGTAATCGTACAGGGAGACCAAAAATATTTTGGCAGCTGCTCCTGGAACGTTGGTGCCCAAACCAGGTCAGATGGTCTAAAACCGCCAGGGCCCAGCGGGCTGAACGTTAGACGGAGCCGGTGACGTGCCAAGAGGGACTTAACATTGCATCGGGGCAGCTGAATATTTACATTAGCTTAGTAAGTTTGTTTCTTTCGTTGTACAGATCAGAGGGAGAATCCGAACTCAGTCGATAGGTGTCTGCAGTGTTGTGGTAGCTGTATCGGTCCCAGGATATTAGAGAGACAAGGCGGGAGAGGTAATAGTTTTTATTGGACCAATTTGCATTGGTGAGAGAGACGAGTGTTTGAGCCCCGCAGAGCTCTGCTGCGGGTCCGGGACTGTGTCGCAGGTGCATATGTCACGGAGTATGGGGGAGTCAGGCTCTGCACCCCTCCTCCTGGGACTCACAGTGACTCTCAACCAGCCAGTAAAACAGAAGGTTTATTGGACAATAGGAATGCAGGCTACAGCAGAGCTTGTAGGCACAACCAGGACCCCTCAATCTTGTCCTTCTGTGGGTTCAGAGTGCTTGGATTCCAGCTTGGGATTCCCTGAAATCCACCACCCAAAACTCAGACTGACCAAACCCTCTCTAGCAGGCTCTCTCCTTTGTCCAGCTTCCAGGTCAGGGGAGAGTGGTCGGTGTACACGGTGAAGTGTCGCCCATAGAGATATGGCTCTAGTTTCTTAAGGGCTCATACCATGGCCAGGCATTCCTTTTCGATGGCCGCGTAGTTCTGTTCCTGGGGTAGCAACTTCTTGCTCAGATGCACGATGGGGTGTCTCTCCCCCTTTTCATCCTCCTGCATTAACACCGCCCCCAGTCCCGTGTCTGAGGCGTCGGTGAACACCATAAAGGGCTTGTCAAAGTCTGGGTTTGCCAGAACTGGGCTACTAACCAGAGCCTCCTTCAGCGCCTGGAGAGCCTCCTGGCACTGCTCTGTCCAGACTACCTTGTCTGGCTTCCCCTTCCTGCACAGCTCAGTGATGGGGGCACATATGGTGCTAAAGTGGGGCACGAACCTTCGATAGTACCCCACCATCCCAATAAAGGCTTGGACCTGCTTTTTGGTTTGGGGAGCGGGCCAGTCTCTGATCACCTCCACCTTGGCTGGTTCCGGCTTTAGGCAGCCGCTTCCCACCCAGTGGCCCAGGTAAGATACTTCAGCCATCCCCACCTTGCACTTCTCAGCCTTTACGGTTAAACCAGCCTCTCTGAGTCAGTCCAGCACTTCTTTAACCTGGGACACGTGGTTCTCCCAGGTCTGGCTGAAGACGCAGATGTCGTCAATATACGCCACGGCAAAATTCTCCATCCCCCTCAGTAGCTGATCCACCAGGCGCTGGAAGGTGGCCGGTTCTCCCTTGAGGCCGAAGGGCAGGGTCAGAAACTCATAGAGCCCCAGAGGGGTGATAAAGGCCGATTTCAGCCTAGCATCTGCGTCCAGCGGCACTTGCCAGTAGCCTTTGGTAAGATCCATAGTGGTGAGGTACCGAGCACCTCCCAGCTTGTCTAGGAGCTCATCAGGCCTGGGCATGGGGGAGGCATCAGATACAGTGATGGCATTGAGCTTTCTATAGTCCACACAGAACCGGATTGACCCATCCTTCTTGGGGACCAGCACCACTGGCGAGGCCCAAGGGCTGGAAGATGGCTGGATCACCCCCAAAGCCAGCATGTCCCTGACCTCTCTTTCTAGGTCCTGGGCAGTTTTCCCGGTGACCCGAAAAGGGGAGCTTCTTATAGGGGGATGTGACCCGGTCTCCACCCTGTGGACAGTCAAATTAGTGCGTCCAGGCTGGTTGGAAAACAGCTGTCGGTATAGATGCAGCACCCCTCTGATCTCAGCGTGCTGGGCCAGGGTCAGCTGATCAGAGAGGGGAATCGCCTCCAGGGGGGAACCAGCTTTTGTCCCAGGGAATAGATCCACTAAAGGGTCATCTCCCTGCTCCTCCCAATGTCCACACACGGCCAACACCACATTCCCCCTGTCATAGTATGGTTTCATCATGTTCACATGGTACACCCGACGGTGATGTGCCCGGTTAGACAGCTCCACCACATAGTTTACCTCATTTAATTGCTTGACAATCTTGAAGGGCCCTTCCCAGGCAGCCTGGAGTTTGTTTTTCCTCACGGGGAAGAGAGCCATCACTTGATCCCCGGTGGTGAAGGCGCGGGCCCGCGCCGTGCAGTCATACCAGACCTTCTGCTTCCTCTGGGCTCGGGCCAGATTCTCCCTGGCCAGGCCCATGAGCTCGGCCAGTCTTTCCCGGAAGGTCCGGACATACTCCACCACTGACTCTCCATCGGGAGTGGCCTTCCCCTCCCATTCGTCTCTCATCAGGTCTAGGGGCCGCCTTACCCACCTTCCATACAACAGTTCAAAGGCGAAAACCCAGTAGATTCCTGGGGTACCTCCCTGTACGCAAACAGCAGGTGAGGTAAGAACTTGTCCCAGTCCTGCGGGTGCTGGTTCATAAATGTTTTTAGCATCACCTTTAGTGTCCCGTTGAACCTTTCCACCAGCCCATTGGACTGGGGGTGATACGCTGAGGCCCAGTTGTGCCGGACCCCACATTTCTCCTACAAGCACCAGAGCAGGGCCAACATGAAGTTGGACCCCTGATCCGTTAAGCCTTCCTTGGGGAACCCCACTCGGCTGAAAATGGTCAGCAGCGCATCTGCCACAGTGTCTGCTTCGATAGAGGACAAGGCCACCGCCTCGGGGTAGCGAGTGGCAAAATCTACCACCACCAGAATGTATTTCTTCCCCGACTGGGTCGCCTTGCTGAGAGGGCCCACTATGTCCATGGCCACCTTCTGGAAAGGTTCTTCTATGATGGGTTAAGGCCTCAAAGCTGCTTTCCCTTTGTCCTGGGCCTTCCCCACCCTCTGGCAGGGGTCACAGGATTGGCAGTACTGTCGGACATGAGTAAAGACCCCAGGCCAGTAAAAGTTCTGTAGCAGCCTCTGCCTGGTGCGCCGGATTCCCTGGTGCCCTGCGGAGGGATATCATGGGCCAGGTACAGTAACTTGTGGCGAAACTTCTGGGGAACCACCAGCTGCCTCCTGGGGCTAATTGCGTGCAGATGGAGGCTTGTGAGAGGAGTCCAAAATGTGCCAAGACTCAGTCATGTAGCCTTTTAAAGGGAATGATTCTTGGGCTGGCGTGTATCCGAATGGGACGGTTCCCATTTGAGAAATCGCCTCAGACTTTAGGAGACATGGGAGTGTCTTCCACATTTTGTTTTAATAGTGTTCTGAGTGTATCCCCTGCCTGTGTGGTGTGCTGCAGTGCTCCGTCCCCATCTAGTGGCAGCTAGGCCAGGTAGAGATTGATGGCAGTCATAGCTGAGAGAGAGGCCTGGTCCACACTACACAGTTAAATCGATTTAAACAGCGTTAAATCGATTTAACTCTGTACCCGTCCACACTACAAGGCACTTTAAATCGATTTTAAGGGCTCTTAAAATCGATTTCTGTACTCCTCCCCAACGAGAGGAGTAACCCTAAAATCGATATTACTATATCGATTTAGGGTTAGTGTGGACGGAAATCGAAGTTATTGGTCTCATTCCTTTAATGTAGCTACCCAGAGTGCAACGCTCCGGAAATCGATGGTAACCTAGGACCATGGATGCACACCACCGAATTAATGTGCCCTAGTGTGGACGCATAAAATCGATTTTATAATATCGGTTTTATAAAACCGGTTTTAGTAATTTCGATTTTATGCTGTAGTGTAGACGTAGCCAGAGATGTCTTTCAGGTCGTGCAGTAGCGGCTCATGCCTTAAACTCCAGAGGTCCCAGGTTTGATTCCCAACTGCTGACAACCAGGATCTGTCAGCGTTCCATGAGGTTTGAGGCACAAGGTGATGACTGGCTGTGAAGCAGGGGAAAGGAGAGTGGCTTTAGCAGCAAACTCTTTGGTCAGAGCAAACGTAATAGGAGATATATCTGGACATTTGTTTCACTGAACATGACACTCCTAGATTTGATTCTGGGAACAATCTAGATTCAAGTGAATTCAGGATCATGTTGACAGGTCATTATAGGACTAAACCTGGCTCCACTGTGACTTTCCCATTGAGTTTAATGGTGCAGAACCCAGCCCCGTACCAGCAGGTTGTGAGTCACTTCCATAGGTTAACAGAAAACAGTTTAAGAAAATGAAAAGACAAATTGGAGTAACCAATCCCATGTTCTTATCATCTTTTGCCAGGCTCTCTGTGTTGTGCTATTAGAGAGGTTGTAAACAAAGACGTGCTCCTGCCCTGCATTGTTGGAGAGGAAGGTGTCATGCATCTTGCAGAAGTGACTGTGAACTGGCAGGATCAGAAACTCAGGAAATCGTCCACAGCTTCTATGACGGCAAAGACCATCTGGAGCATCAAGGAGAAAGATTTCGGGGGAGAACCCAGCTCTTCCCTCAGGAATTTTCCAAAGGCAACGCATCTCTGTTGTTGAAAAGACTGACCCTGAACGATACAGGAAACTACTCCTGCCGTGCTTTCTTATATGAGGAGACGCTGCCTCGTGAACACGTGGTGCTGCTTTCTGTGTCAGGTACGCCGTACTGGAATCCGCCCTTATGAAACCTGCCCTTACAGTTATCTTGAGTGAAAGAGCTAACAAGCCCCAGTGTCACTTTCCCGGTGACATTGGCTGTGTGAAGAGGTGCCGTTTCAGGTCTAAATACTAAGCTTGAGAGTTGGGGTGGTCGTTATTAGCCACTTTATAACGATGCTTGAAGACCCTACATTCAGACCTTTCAAAAGTGTGATTGATTAAACAGTGTATCCCGGCTCCTGCCCCTCCAGTCCCATCCCCAGACCTTCCACGTACAGGACTTAATTTGAGCATGGGAATCAAAGGTTAAAATGTAGGGTCCTTTATGTCTTCTTCAGTTCTTCTACTTTCGCCCTTTGCTAAAGGTTTGACACCAGCCCATCGGATCTTTCTGTAACCTGTCCAGCTCTTGCTGCCCACCACTGAAGTGAATCCTTTCTCTTTTCCTCCAGTGGCATTGCCCTGGGTCACCCAGTCCCCCCAGAAAGCAGTTCAGGATGGGTCGACGCTACAATGCTTTGCAGGTCTAGCTGTACCGACGGAGCCTCTCCTTGTAGAGTAGACACAGCGTAGGCTGACAGAGGATTTTTTTCTGTTGGCGTAGTAACACCCCCTCCCCAAACAACATGAGTTAAGCAGACAGAAGCACTCTTCTATCAGCACCACTGTATCTATGCAGGGGGTTTTGCCCACCCCCGCCCTCGACCAACACAGCTTTGCTAACAAAGCCTTGTAGCATAGACTTGGCCTGAGTGGGTATGTCTGTACTTTGAGATCAAGTCACCACAGTTAAGTTGCTTTAGTACACAACAAATAACTGCCTGTACCTACCCCGGGGGAAGATTCCTGCCCCCACAACAGTAGGCTTCTCCCTTGAATCCCCAGCCTCTCTCAATTACTGTTCTCCACGCCAAGATTCTCCCCCCACCAGCACAATGGCCCTTCTTTGGTCTTGATCATCTCGCTGTGGTTTTGCTCCTGATTTCCTTCGTATCCCTTGCAATGTGTTTGAGTCTGGGTGGAAAACACCAAGCCAGACAATGGTCTGTTCTACATTTCTGATAAGTTTAATCCCATGCCAAAGTTTCTGGCTATATGTAACATCAGGAATATATTGGGTTATACTTGAAGTAATGAAAGCTATTCCGTTTCTGTGAAGATATTTACCCTTTTGCAGAGGAAGGAGTTCAGCTAAAACGTGGAAGAAATCACTACAGTCTTACTGGTTTTCCGTTGCTCCTGTTAGTGATATGATGTCTTTATGAATCTATAAAGACGTGCAGGAGCAGTAAATCCGAAGGTATGTGCAATAAGGAGCATAAACAGTTTCTGAAATGAAGATAGCATGTGTTTGGGTAGGCTGGGACCTGCATTGCCACATGTACTGGACAAGGGGTGTCCCATGTAGCACCTTTCTGTTGCGTGTCTGCTATCTGTAGAACGGTGTTCGGTTGCTATCCCAAGGTCCCAGGTAATACAGGTTTTCCTGTGTGTGAACTTAGTGTATTACAAATGCTGTCCGAATGCAGCTGCTACAAATACTCTTTGAGGGAGGACAAGGGTCTCAGTAATAGAAAGTATATCTTGCTATGCATCGGAAGCTCCAAATCCAGCCAGGAAATGTATCTCTAATTCTTCCCGGAAGGGACGATCTCACTGGGTTCTTACTTACAGGCCCCTGCCTTCAGCACCTGATTAGGAGAGACCTCCCCAAAGCTCTTGAGGTTTCTAGACCCTCTCAGATACTGATAGCTGCACACACTAACCACCAATACTGTAAAGTCCCCAGTTGTGTTCCAAGATCAGTTCCTTAAAATTACTTTCAGGACACTATATGTATGTAAGGATACGTATATCAGACAATATGTCCACAAAGGCACATCCTCTCAAGGTAACACGGAGATACTCAAGGATGTGGCAAAAGAGGTTGATTTACCCATGTCCTTACTGGCAAAAAGAAGCAGAGGTGGTAATGTACCTAAAGGCTGCAAATTCTGAATACTTGTTAGGGGCTTGCTAATGGGATTATAAAGGCCCTGGCCCTGTAGGTTTTCACCTGTAATGTACTTATGGGTGTGTGTGTGCGCACGCATCTGTATACACATCCTGCTGCCTTCTGTTGGAAGGAACCGGACATGTGTGTGTGATAGGAGGTCCCTCTAGTGTCAGATGGGCCGCAGAGGAAGGAAAGTCTGTTAGTGACAGCTAGTGGGGAGCCTGATGTGGTTTAAGCTGGCAGGGTCTGGCCAATAGCAATAGAGACGCAGTGAGAGGGAGACTCCCTCCCTCATGAGCTCTGCCCAACTCAGGGACCCGCGGAGCAGAAGCATTGCTATCCTGCTTTACAGCTTCACACCGGTGTTGCTGTGTGAGCTTAGGGCCCCGGCAACAGCTCCTCTTTGGCCACCAACTTTTTCCCTTAGCTAGCCACAAGCTGCCTCTCCCCAGCCACTCGTCTGCCTCCTCTCCCCAAAATCCCACCATCTCTCACCCTCCTTGGGAGTCATTATTGTCCCAGCTCCCCTTCCCCTCTCTCTCCTTGCCCCCGGGTTCCTCATATACTACACCTCCCCGTGATGGCTCCTTCCCCCATCCAGCCCCTCTCACTGGTCACTCTCGGATTCTCTTGTTTTCACACATGGAACTCTGCAGCAGTCTTTTACACTATGGAGCGCAACAGTGACTGCATAATGAATGTTGCGCTGAGTTCTCTGGTATTGTTACGGCAGCAGTGGAGCAAGGATGCATTGGAAGGGAAAGCGAAGAAAGACAATAAATGCAAAAACCATGTTACTAGAACATGACGTAGGAAGCAGCACTGCAGAAACGGATCTGAGGGTGACAGTGGATCACAAATTAAATAGGGGCCAATGAGGTAATATTGTTGCAAAAACAAACATTCTGGGATGTACTAGTGGGAGTGTTGTAAGCAAGGCACAAGAAGTAATTCTTCTGCACGACTCAGCACGGATAAGGCCTCAACTGGAGAACAGTGTCCAGTTCTGGGCTCCACACTTTGGGAAAGATGTGGACAAATTGGAGAAAGTCCAGAGAAAAGCAACAGAAATCATTAAAGGTCTGGAGAACACAACCTCTGAGGGAAGATTGGAAAAATTGGGCTTGTTTAGTCTGGAGAAGAGAAGACTGAGGGGGGATCTGATAATAGTCTTCAAGTTTGTAAAATATTGTTATAAAGAGGAGGTGATACATTTTTCTCCTTAACCAGCGAGGCCAGGACAAGAAGAAATGGGCTTAAATTTCAGCAGGGGAGATTTAGTTTAGATGTTAGGAATAATTTCCTAACTGAAGGTTTAGACCTGTGTGCAGTTCTGGTGACCCCATCTCAAAAAGATATATTGAATTGGAAAAGGTACAGAGAAGGGAAACAAAAATGATTAGGGGTCTGGAACAGTTTTTATATGAGGACAGATTAGAAAGACTGGGACTTTTCAGCTTGGAAAAGAGATGACTAAGAGGGGATATGATAGAGGTCTATAAAATAATGACTGATGTGGAGCAAGTGCCTAAGGAAGTGTTATTTACTCCTTCTTGTAACACAAAAATCAAGGATTACCCAATGAAATTAAGAAGTTCCTGGAGGATAGGTCCATCAATGGCTATTAGCCAAGATAGTCAGGGATGCAACCCCATGCTCTGAGTGTCTCTAGACTCTGTTTGCCAGAATGGTCAACAGTAGATGGATCACTCGAAGATTGCCTGTTCTATTAATTCCCTCTGGGGCACTTGGCATTGGCCACTGTCAGAAGATGGGATACTGGGCTAGATGGACCATTGGTCTGACCCAATATGGCCATTCTTATGTAGTTAAGCACTGGAACAAAGTACCTGGGGAAGTTGTGGAATCTCAGTAACTGGAGGTTGTTGAGAGCCGGTGAGACAGACAATTGTCAGGGATGGTCTAGATCAGGTTTTCAACCTTTCTAGGCTAATGTCCCTCTTTCAGGAATCGGATTTGTCTTACGCACCCCAAGTTTCACCTCACTCAAAAACTACTCGCTTACAAAATCAGACACAAAAATACAAGTGTCACAGCACACACACTGAAAAAGTGCAGACTTCCTCATTTTTACCATATAATTATAACATAAATTGCCTGGAATATAAATACTGTATTTACGTTTCAGTGTGATACTTGAGCCTGTTTTTCAGTTGTGGCATGGGGCCCCCTGATTGCCCCTCTGGGGGTTGCAGCCTCCAGGTTGAGAAACACTTGATCTAGAGGAGTTGAGTACCCCCTAGATTACCTCTCTATACCCCCAGGAGTAGGTATACGCCTGGCTGAGAACCACAAGTCCTATCTCAGTGTGGGGGTCTAGATTAGATGATATATCAAGGTCCCTTCCAGTCCTACATTTCTATGATTCTGTGATTAGTTGCACAGTTAAGCAGACAAACCTGTGGATTATAGCTGAGTTAGCACTGTGAGAGCCTTACGAGTGATCTCAGCTCTTTTCTTGAAACAGTCCGTGCCGTGTTTTGCTTCTAAAAATGTTTTAAGATGCCACTGAGAATGCTTGAAGTGTTTTTTCAGTCACTTAGAATGCAACTGATTTCTTTAAACATAGCAAAACTGCGCTCCTTACAATGACTCCTTAACTATAAACTTTGAAGTTTCAGAGTTGAACTGTTTTTTACTTATCTGTGTGGAAAACAAAATGAGCGAGAAATATCTTTTCAAAGTGGGCCACATTTTTTTGCCTAGTACTCAACTAAAAAATGATTGTTCAGGATAGATGGTTGGTTGGTAGGTAGGTTTATCTTCTTTAGGCATGGGGCAAAGCATGAAGAATTTTGTTTCAAAAGGTGCACGTTTCAGAAGATAGAATGGGAAAACTGGGAGTTAGAATGGAAACTGTTTTGCAGCCTTAACTATCGCGGTTGCTATCTGTGACTATCTCATACAGAAACATGTATCTTGTTCAGACCCCAGATACTTCATCTAATTTTGCTTTTATCTTGAAGAAGCTCTTGAACGTTACAGAGAAGTGATTCGTAAGACAATCAAACTCTGCAGTAAACGAGCTTCTGGTCACATTTTAAACCAAACATTAATCATTATAAAAGAGAAGAAGCTGCACACAGCTACAGAAATAATAAACTATATTTACAGAAGCCAGGTGCATGTGGATACTGTCCATTCAGAAGACCTGTTCACTACCCAAGAGCAACATTCCACGCGGATGTTACTGATGGGAGGTGCTGGAACGGGAAAAAGCTACATCTCCAGAAGGCTCCTGCAGAAATGGGCTTCAGGAAAACACAGGATGTGCTACAGCTGTGTGATTTATATACCGTTCAGTGACCTGAACTGCATTGAGCAGCCAATCAGCGTGCGAGAGCTCCTGGCATACAAGTGCAAAGAGCTATCTCCAGTTCTTACTGATCTACTCAGTAACAACCAAATATTAATTATTCTCGATGGACTGAACGAGTTCAGGTATGATCTGAACTACACCCAGTACCACAGTAGCAGAGAATTTGATACTATTGATGTTGCCTTACCTGTAAATACATTGGTCTCCAAACTCATAACCAGGGATCTTCTCCCAGGCATAGATGTTTTGGTGACTGCTCAGTTTCATTCAGTGAGTGAAATCTGCAAGCATTTTAATTATTTATTTGTTATCCTTGGATGCCTCGCTGAGCATATTAAGCAATACTACGAGACATTTACTTTAGTTAATCTGACATTGAAACATAACTGTAACTCAGCAAGCAGGTGTGAATTGTTGGCATTGTACTTATTTCCTCTTCAAATCAAAATCTTACGGGACACACTGATGAAAATTTTCAAAAGTCGTGATATCAGGGAACACAACAGTGTTTTGATCAGCCATGGGGAAAGTAAAGAAAATTGTTGCATGAGCACAGAATCAGGTGAAACGGATACAATTCCAGAGCATGTTAAAGAAATTATCTATCGACTGGGGAAAGTTTCCTATGAGCATCTGCTCGTTGGTGTAGGAAATAAAGAGAGAGGATCTTGAGAGACGTCATATTGATCCCAAACTTCTCACAAAGTGCTTTTCCAGTTTCATCTCTCAGGTGGAGAGAGGTGGTGAAATTTTTGCATATTGCCATGATGGCGCAAGGAACATGTTTGCTGCCTTGTACTGTGTCCAGGAAATCCAGGATGGGGAGGATTAATCAGTGCCTGGATGTCTGGGTTTTAGGGCATATCCTTGCAAATTACAAAAAGGAAAGTCTCCTAAAGAAAGTCACACTCAATCATGTGGGAAAATTGCACAATTTCATCAGGTTTTTCATGGGCCTTTTGCCTTACAGAAGCATTGAAAGCCTCTTGCATGATCCGGTTCCGCTCAATGGTGCTATAAAAAACTCCCTTCTGCAGTGGTTCAAAGACTGCGTTGTGAGAGACCTTAGTCAAACGACTACACTAAACCTTCTCCGTTGCATTTTTGAACTGCACGATGCTTCTCTCACAGAAGACGTGTCTCGCTGCTTGAAGCACATTTTTCTGTATAACACCCTCCTCAGTGCTGCAGATGTTGGAACCTTGCAGTAGAGTCTGGAGAAAACCACTCTAGACAGAGTAGACCTAAGAGGGTGTGGTCTGGGAGATGCAGGACTGGAGCAGTTATTTTCTGTAATAAGGAGCAGCAGAGAAGTCTGGTGAGTTTTTGCAACATGAAATATCTTGTTATGAAAAAAAAAATTTCTCTTTAACAAATAAGAAATTGGAAAATGGCATCGAAAACAGAAGAGAGAAAAAAAAATCTTAGCTGTCTATCCCAATATGCTAAATATTAATAATAATCAGGAAGAACCAAAAGTCTTCCTAGATAAAACTATGATTTGGTGACATGATGCGTGGGGAGGAGACAGGAAATAGGCGTAACTGCACCATTAACATTGAAGAGTATCCAGGAAACAAAGAGCGCAGAAGGCATTGGTGGGTTATTTTCGGGTGTTTGGTAACAAATTTCCCACCGGGTTAGTTTTATGCCTTTTGAGTTTTCTGTGTAATTTTTGCTTGGTTTCCGTTCATAACTTTTTAAGGGGAAGTCTTTGCATTTGGGCTCTGGCTGAAATTTGTCCATGGCAGTCTGACCGTTCATTGCTGATTTTTTTTAAAGCATTTAGCATGCCCAAAATGTGGTAGACAGGCGTGTCCTGAGTAGATCTGGTGCAAGCTGTAGTTTGGTGAGGGGTTTATAGGTTTAGGGCCAGTTTGTCACAACTGAAAGTGTATGCACCTACGGAAAAAAATCTTTGTCAGATAAAATCTGTCATATGGATAAAATCTTCTGTCAGGAGCCACAACTTCTGTCAGATTTTGTCCTACAACTTAGAAAGTTTTGTAAGCCAGCAAGGGACGTAGAAAATCTTACTAGTGAGTGACTGCACTTCTTACCCTGCTCCAACACATCTACACCAACCTAGGCCAAGAACTGAAGAAAATTGACATACAAAAACTAAGGTGGTTACACACACCAAACTTGACACAAACCCACAAGCAAGAAAATGATTTGCCATTTAATAATGTATACACTGTATTCCTCCCTAAGGGAAACACCTGACCACCTTAACTCTGCCCCTCCTAGTGACATCAGCCTTCTGTCTTCTGCTTTATCCGGTGGCCTTCTCCAGACAACACACTTCTACACCAAATGTGCACTGCTAATGTAATGCTGATTTTAAAAAAGGTTTTAGGGGTGATCTTGGCAATTACAGGTTGGTAAGCATAACTTCAGTACCAGGCAAATTGGCTGAAACTCTAGGTAGGAAAACAATGATCAGGCACATAAATGAACACAATTTGTTGGAGAAGCATCAACACGGTTTTTGTAAAGGGAAATCATGCCTCACCAATCTATTAGAATTATTTGATGGGGTTAACAAACGTGGACAAGGATGATCCAGTAGAGATAGTGTACTTGGACTGTCAGAAAACCTTTGACAAGGTCCCTCACCAAAGGCTCTTAAGCAAAGTAAGCTTGTCATGGGATGAGAGGGAAGGTTCTTTCATGGATCAGTAACTGGTTAAAAGACAGGAACAAAATGTAAGAATAAGGAGTTCTCAGACTGGAGAGAGATAAATAGTGGTGTCCCTCCAGGATCTGTACTGGGACCAGTGCTGTTCAAAACATATTCATAAATGATCTAGAGAAAAGGATAAACAGTGAGGTGGCAAAGTTTGCAGAAAATAATAAATTACTCAAGCTAGTTAAGTCCAAAGCTGCCTGTGAAGAGTTACAAAGGGATCTCACAAAACTGGGTGACTGAGCAAGAAAATGGCAGATGAAATTCACTGTTGATAACTGCGAAGTGATGCACATTGGAAAACATAATCCCAGCTATACATACAAATTGATGGAGTCTATATTTGCTGTTACCACTCAAGAAAGAGATCTTGGAATCACTGTGGATAATTCTCTGAAAACCTCCGTTCATTGTGCAATGGCTGTCAAAAAAGCATTAGGAACCATTAGGAAAGGTATAGATAAGAAAGAAAATAGCAAAATACCATTGTATAAATCCATGGTATGCCCACACCTTGAATACTGTGTGCAGTTTGGTTGCCCCCATCTCAAAAAAAGATATATTAGAATTAGAAAAGGGCAACACAAATGATTAGGGGTCTGAAACAGCTTCCATATGAGGAGAGATTAAAGAGACTGGGACTGTTTAGCCTGGAAAAGAGACGACTACGGGAGGATATGATAGAGGTCTATAAAATCATGAGTGGTGTGGAGATGGTGACTAGGGAAGTGTTATTAACACTTCACAGAATACAAGAACCAGGGGTCACCCAATGAAGTTAAGTAGAGGCAGCAGGCTTAAAACAAATAGAAGGAAGTCTTTCTACATTCGACGCACAGTCAACCTGTGGAACTCGTTGCCAGGGGGATGTTGTGAAAGTATCACAGGTTTCAAAAAAGAATTAGAGAAGTTCATGGAGGATAGGTTCATCAATGGCTATTAGCCAAGATGGTCAGAAATGCAACCCCATAATCTGGGTGTCCCTAAGCCGCTGACTGCCAGAAGCTGGGATTGGATGATGGGGGATGGATCACTCAATACATTGCCCTGTTCTGTTGATTCTCTCTGAAGCATCTGGCCTTGGCCCCTGTCAGAAGATGGGTTACAGGCTAGATGGGCCATTGGTCTGACCCAGTATGGCCAGTTGCACATTAAGTGCTGGGAAGAGGTAGTTTGCTAAATGGGTCTGTAGAGAAAGATGGGCTTGTGGGAGGGCAGGGTTACTGTCCTGGCACGCGCTCTGTGGTGTCGGGCCCTTGAAGTAAAAGTAAGGCATGTGCTTGTGGCTGGAGGAGTCTATGCTGTTAGATGCCTTAACTCTTGATCTTCTTGCTTCTGCGTGTGTGAGTCAGGCGTGTTGTGTGTAGCACCCTAACAGCTTTTCCACGTTTCTTGTGATATTCTGAGAGAGGCAGCCTTCGTGTTGGAAGCGAGTGGGTTAGGATGAAGGAAAAGAGCAAAGGGAAAGTAGAAAGCTGTGGAGCATCAAATCGAAGAGTTACAGAGTGTCTACTGTGACAGACCCAGACCCAGTGGGGTACAGGGGTCTGGTAGAGGGCAAATATACTGGTCACTGGGTGAGTAGTTTTCTATTCCCTGAGTGACCAGAGCAGGGGCTGCACTAGAGTAAACAGGAAGCCGCTAGAACCAATTAAGGCAGACAGGCTGATTAGATCACCTGCAGCCAAGCAAGGCAGGCTAATCAGGGCACCTGGGTTTAAAAAGGAGCACACTCCAGTCAGGCGAGGAGGAGCCAGAGGAGAGGAAGCACGTGTGAGGAGCTGGGAGTAAGAGGCACAAGGAGCTGAGAGTGAGAGGCTGTGCTGCTGGAGGACGAAGGAGTACAAGTGTTATCAGACAGCAGGAGGAAGGTCCTGTGGTGAGGATAAAGAAGGTGTTTGGAGGAGGCCTTGGGGAAGTAGCCCAGGGAGTTGTAGCTGTCATGCAGCTGTTACAAGAGGCACTATAGACAGCTGCAATCCACAGGGCCCTGGGCTGGAACCCAGAGTAGAGGGTGGGCCCGGGTTCCCCCCAAACCTCCCGACTCCTGATCAGACACGGGAGGAGTTGACCCAGACTGTGGGGGAGATCACTGAGGTGAGCAAATCTGCCAATAAGAGCAGGACCCACCAGGGTAGAGGAGGAACTTTGTCATACTACACATAAAAAAGTAGCAGTAATTTGGGACTGTCCCTACAGTAATGGAAGAAGAACAGTGTGTCCAACGGCAGGTCTCTGCTGGTCATCTTGTAGTCTGGAACAAGTGGCCTGCTCCTGCTTCCTTCCCTTTAGGAGGCCGACAGACCAATTCACTAACAATGATATTGCACTCACTATCTGTCTCCTCAGTAGCCCTTCTGCTGGTCTTTCTTCTCTAATATTTGGAGCATCCCCTTGGCTGACACACGTGCGCCATGGCAGAACCTTCTGCCCATAAAAGGAGGGGAAGAACGTGTCCCAGATGTGGCGCTGAGTGTGTTTTCAGTGACAGGCCTGCTCTGCCTGACGTCAGACTCCTCCCCCAGTTTCAGGTCTCAGGATTTGTCATGTGGTTTTTCTCTGAAGTACGTGCAGGCCAGTGCCTCAGCTAATGCAGGAGATTGAACGATGGACTTAGATAGGAGGCCCTGCCTAAAGAACATCAAGAGAGGCCCAGGAAGCCTTTGACATGTGAATAGTTTCTGTCTGATGCTGCTTCACGCCTGGAACATTGTAAAGTGTCCCGGGACGAGGTTAGATGGTTGTTTCAGCACCTGTAATGGGGTGACTTGCATGGAGATGGGTGGGCTGCCTGTTCCTTAAGGGGAACCACCAGGGAATTGGTATCTGAGAGCCTCATCCCACAGGAAGTCTGATCAGCTCTAATCAGCGGCTTGAGTCTTATGGTCCTTTTGGGAGGGAGGCAGCAGTCCCCCTCGTCTCGTAGATCCATCACATGCTTAAATTCCGGGGTGTGGCATTGGCACAGGATACCATCTCCTGTGTGCTCCACATAAGAAGTGATGCAAGTGCAGAAAGGAGTCCGGGTCCTCTGCTCTTGATGAGTTTCCCTCATCCAGACCTGCCCATCTTGTACCTCTGTAATAGTGACAGCTAAGGGCTTTCTTCCCACTGTCACAAGGCAGAGGGCTACTTATCCCTGCGTAGTGACCTGGGATCATCAGGAAGTCATGGCTCCACCCAAATACTAGCACAGCTCACCTCAAGATGCATAGGCTGCCCAGACCCTGGAGGGAGACTCAGACACCACCTGGAGTGTAAAGAAAGTGCCCAGTTTGCAGTCTAGCAAATGTGTTTGCTAGCAGCAAATATCTCCCATGGTCGGTGATGCGACACTAGCTGGGGAGGGCTCTGAGTTACGACATAGAATTCTTTCCCAGCTATCTGCCTGGTGCATCTTGCCCAGATGCCCAGGGTCTAACTGATGGCCAGATTTGGAGTCAGAAGGGAATTTCCCCCCAGTCAGATTGGCTGAGACCCAGGGTGGGCGTTCTCCTTCCTCTGCAGCATGGGGCACGGCTCACTTGCTGGTTTACACTAGTGTAAATGGTAGATTCTCTGTAACTTGAAGTCTTTAAATCATGGTTTGAGGACATCAGTAACGCAGCCAGAGGTTATGGGCCTATAACAGCGGTGGGTGGGTGAGGTTCTGTGGCCTGCAAAGTGCAGGAGGTCAGAAGAGATGATCATGATGGTCCCTTCTGACCTTAGCATCTCAGACATGAAGCCTTAATCTGATTGCATGAAGGGGAACTGGCTGTGGAGAATAGCAGAGCAGCCTGTACGGCTAGGGCCTTGAAGCAGAATGATACAGACAGATGGGGCCCTGATCCTGCAACTTGGCTGAGCAGGGAGAGTTTTAGATCCACCTTGCACGGCTGTCAATAGATGCACAACATGCAGGGCAAAGGATGCTTAAGCCCGGGGGTCTGTAACTTGGGAGCGTTTGGAAAGGACCTTTTCTGAAGTATCAGAAGGAAGCTGCAGTTCCTAAGGCTGGTCTCATTCATTAAACCCCATTTTCCCCACTCCTGATCGGTAACGTGGTGGGGAAGGAGATTGCCGTGCTCGGAACTGCTGTCCGACTCCCCAGCAGAATGGAATGGAACTGTTCTGCCGTTCAGTGGAATGGGGAATTTGTGGGCACCTTAGAGCAGGTGTTTCAAAAGTGTGGTGTGTGGCTGATCACATGGCTCTGTCTCAGCCTCCTTATTTCCAGCTCCCAAATAGCATTAAAAGACAGCTGAAGCCACATTAAGACTTTCCTCATATTACTTTTTCTCGTAAGCAAGAGGTGCAATTGCTAGAGAGATGTGATGGAATTGCCCGTGGGGGAGAGGTTCTCTGTGCGAGCATGAACAGGGCAAGTGGGTGTATGATGCAAACTCAGTATTAAAACGTGGCCTATGCTATGAAAAAAAATAGGAAACTCTTTTCTGGGCATAGCCACCAGAACAGGGTTTATCGTCCTTAAAATAGATGTTTCACTCCTCCTTTTGCAGCGACCAGGCCACCTTTAGCATCCACTTCAAATGTCCAAATTCTGCTTCACAGACCAGAGTCCAGTGGCTCCTAAGAAAGAAGGGATGAGGATTAGGGTGGAAATGTGGCTCGCCTGTCAATGAATGGGAACCTAGACACTGGATCCCCGTGCAACCTTAATTTTGTCCCCTTCTTCATATGCAATACCCCAAAGTCTTCTAATTAGATGAACACATCATGCTTTTTCCATAGGGTCCTGGCTCATTCAGTGCGCAGGATGGATAGTGTTAGAATATAGATATTCAGGCCTGTAAAGGCCTCTACTTTAAGAACTTAGATGTATTTTTATCACTTAGCTATTTATAGAGGTATAAAACAAAGAATCAAAATCTCAGTCTGCCTGTGTCTGGGCCTTCTCTCACTAGGAGAGCCTGAGGTCTGGTTCTTAGGCTAAGGCCTTTGGCTAAGCAGCAGGGGCAGCCATAAGCTGGGAAGCGAACGGTCACATCCTCCCATCCCAAACCCATCACACTGAAATAAGGTGCTGTTGGGCTGTTAGGAAGACGATCCTGTCCTGATAGCGCCCATCACCATCAGATTAAGATGGTTAAAGAAAACATAGTTTGACAGCAGCCTGTCTGGCAAGAAATCACTTCTCAATGGTTGTGGTTGTGAAACCCTCATTTCTGTATTGTTTTATCTTTATGGCTCCCACTTTTCTATTGTTAATCTGACTGATTCTCTAATTGTTTCTGCCTGCTGTATAATTAAGTTTGCTGCGTGTAAGTTAATTAGGGGTGTGCGATATAATTGGTTAGGATTGGTTAGATAGATTTCAGTAAAATGATGGGTTAAGGTGTAGCTGACAAGATTCCTATATAAACTGGGGTTGAACAGGAAGTAGATAGGGGAAATTGGAATCACGCTTGCTGGAAATTCACCCCAGTAAACATCGCATGGTCTGTGCTTCAGACTGCTGGCCTTTTGCTGCTTGCTGTCTGCATGACAAGAACCAGGGAAGTGGGACGGGAAGGGAAAGCCCTCTAACAGATTGTACTCACTGAGTAGTTAGCCGATATTTCTTTTTACGCACCACCTTCGATGTGGGGGCCCAGGCTTTATTCACTACACCCCATCCAAACCCCGCAGTGTGCATCACTGTACTCCTCTCCCCTTCGGCTTGTCGTTCCAACCCCTGTGAGGTGAGGTGGTGTCATCCCCATTTCACAGACGGGCCGAGGCCGAAACCTGTCAAAAGTGTCAACTGATTTGAGTGCCCAGGGTGGCGTTGCACTGCCTTAACCATGAGCCCGTCCCTAGCCATCAGGCCATCCTGGCCAGCAGTCTCCTGCCTCCTTCACTCCGCCCTCTCCAACTTCTGTAACAGACGAGGCAGGGATCCTACAGACAACAGCCTCATTCCCCCACAGCCCTGATGCATTTCCTGGCGCTGCCCATCCTGTGCACTGACTAAGCCAGGGGCTCCATGGGAAAAACAGCTGGTGAGCATGTAGTTATAGACTATTTCCTAACAAGGCCCAAGGGGACTGAAGTGAGGTTGCACTGTAATTGGGATTTGGCTTAATATTGACATAGGTGACCATGAGAAAGGCTCTATCTTGGGTGAGGACGAGCAAACAGAGGTGGACTGGAAGGGGCCGCTGGCTAAAAGGTACTACATTTGGTGAAGGGAGAGAAGGTCCTGTGCTGGCATGCAGGGAGCCCTCCGTCCTTAGAGGACCCAGTGTATGACAAGTCACTGTTACACCTTCTCTGGACACCACACCAGAAATACTCATGAGTAAGAACGCTTTATAAAGAGGATTTTAATCTAACTATTGTGGGACATCCCGGTCACTACTTAAAATACCTAAACTTTTGTATAGCCACCACCTCCATATTCTGATCTGAAGCCATTTTGTACAGAACTGGAAGCTGGAACGTTATGACCCCCCGTCTCACATTTATCTAACCCTCTGTTTCCCTTACCAGCAATCTCTCTTGTTTGACTTTTAGGATAAGTTACAATAAACTGACTGAAAAATCCGGACGTGTCTTACAGAATGTTTTTGAACACCGGGACTGTCCCACTGAATCGCTATCGTGAGTAGTCCTGCAGTAATTAGTAGTAAGAGGGAGGCCTAGTTGGAGATAGGCCGAAGTAGGAAGTGGCCCTTGGAACTGTGGAGCAGGACAGTATGGTGTAATGGCAGGGCTTGGTTCTCCAGCAGGAGCACCTAAAGGTGGTAGGGAAAACTCCTGTGACCAATGGGTGAGGAATTTTTGTGAGACTCTGAGCGCTTGTCTTCACTACCGTGCTACATCACATCTGGTGAAGACTTGCTGTGTCGACTGGAGAGCACGGTATAGACACCGCTTTAAGTCAATGTTACACTGACTTAAGCTGTAATGTAGACAAGCCCTGGGACCAGGGGCAAAGGACACGTTGAAACCTTTGTGACCAAGGGGTGAGGAAATCCCTCCCCCCAGAGGCTAAGCGGTGTTGGGAGCCCCAAATGAAGGGGAAGGACTTAGCTTGAAGGCACACCAAGATTTGTTTTGGACCATAATTTGACATGGAAGAGGAAGGTTCTTGGTTTCGCCAAATTGTCTAAGATGAAGCTGAAGTCTAGTCAGGCACCTGATGACGGCCTGGGTAAGCTGGCCATGTAACAGGGACTAAACTTTTACCGATGTAATAGAACTTATCTAACCACCACTTTTACTGCTATTTCTTATGCTTTCAAATGGGAGCGGAATTGTGCCTTTGCCCTCCTCAGGAGGCAGGTAAGAAGGTAGAGTCCATACAGTTGTTATCCATTAGTTACTGTAGTTCAGCCTATGAACGAGTAAATCAACACACATTTATTTTAGAATTGGGTGTAGAAATGATCATATTTCTGTTTTTGTGCAGCACCTTGCACAACGGGATTCTGGTCCACGACTATGGCTCCTGGGTGCTACATTATGAATAAATAAATACATGCATTACAAATATTACACGGGTTTCCTTTAATTTGATTAATTGCATTCTGTTTAAAAGGCTGATGGTTTGAAAACAAGCCGTCTTTGGGAACATTCGGATTGTCCATTCTTTGTGGCACAGATTGTTCCTCCCTAGATGTCTGTCTAGTGATGGGCACTGTGTGAAGAATGCTCTCAGGGGACTTACACAATGCATCTCTGTGCTTTAGGGTAATAGTCAACAAGCTGGGACCCACTGGTGCTCAATGTCTTTGGAAAGCACTTGAAAAGAACTGCAGCCTGAAGAGTCTTAATCTTTATGACAACGCTGTTGGAAATGAAGGCACGAAAGGCCTGGCTCAGAGTTTAGACAAGAATCGCACCCTGCAGGAACTAATGTAAGAGGGTCGGATTGAAACCTGATTCACTAACGTCTCAGAGCTCACTACCAGTGCTGGCAAACCAGTTCATCTCAGCTCCCTGACTTTAGAATCTGATGGTCAATTCTCCTCTTGTAGTTGATCTTCCAGTTCCAACATGGTGCCCTCATTAAATCAGAACAATTGTCCTCTGACGTCTCCAGAGACAGCGAGCTCTCCTGCGGCTGAGTACTACTTTGTCACCGGCCCAAGGCTCTGAGATCTATTATATGGTTCGTTGTCTTCCTTCAGCTGCACCAGTGTGAATAACCAAGTTACAAAACACTCAAGCTGGGGAACATTCGAATGAATAAAAATGAAAGTAAAATGTCTGGGCAAGCCCAGTAATCTTATTTGTAAATCATGTTAGTAGGAATATAAAAAATTGCTAGACCAGGGGTCCACCTAGCTCAGAGTCTCATCTCCGGCAGTGGCTGGTACCTGCTGCTTCAGAGGAAGAGGCAAGAAACCCTGCAATAGGCTGGTGTGGGATACCCTGCCCAGGGGAGTTTCCTCTTTATACCCATCAATTAAAGGTTGGCTTGTGCCCTAGAGCAGGAGGATTTCTCTCTCTTCCAAAACTCTTGGAGTTTTTTTAATTCTTACTGTTATAACTCTGGATTTTCTCATTATCCAGATAAGTGTGCTTGTAATAATTGGGCTAACAAAATCAACAAGAACAAAACAAAAAGCAAGAACTCCAAATCTAAGTATCCCTAGGTAGTAAAAAAGTTTATGAACACCTTTAACTCTTTTAAATCAATACAGCACAATTGGTGGCCTGTACGGGGACTTAAAGAGTTAATAAATATTCAGAAGCTAGTACCTTGGCAAACAAGTCATTGTTTTCAAAGTTAGTTTATAAAAAAAAGTTTGTTTTAACATTCTTAAATATGTTCAGCTTGTTTAAAATAAGCATGGGAAGCAAACCGTTAATGGTTTTGCTTTAAAAAAAAGTTAACACTTGTTTTAAAATTAATATTTTTTTAAATCTTTTAACAAATGCTTTGTTTCATATTTTTATTGTTTGTAGTTTTCATAATCAGTTATCGTTTTAAAACTTTAATGAAGTATTTTAAAAAAAACCCAAATATAGTAAAAATTAAAGCAGGGGTCGGCAACCTATGGCACGTGTGCCAAAGATGGCATGCGAGCCAATTTTTAATGGCATGCGGCTGCCTGCTGGGACTCCGTGTGTCATTAAAAATCCTGCCGATGCAGCAAGCTGCGGGGTCCGCGGTCCTGTGCCAGAGTGCTGGCCTAGCGCAGCAAGGCGCCGGCCCCTCCCCTGCCTTACCCCAGAGCCCTGCTGCCGCCCGCGCAGAGCTCTGGGGGGCTGGGGCTGCGCGCACCTGCAGGGCAGCGTTTGGCTCCGTGGGGAGGGAAAGACACTTGCTGCTCATCTGGAGCCCTGCTGCCGCACGCACAGCGCTCTGAGGGGCGGGGCGGAGCAGGGATGTGAGCCGGGGGGTGGCAGTCGCAGGGCTCTGGATGAGCGAGGAGCCTCATGGTAAGGGGGCCGGCTCTGGGGCTGCTGGTCTGGGGTCCTAGCCACCAGCCCCACACAGCCCGCTGACGGTCTGGGGTTCTGGCTGCCAGCCCCACACAGCCCGCTGCCGGTCTGGGGTTCTGGCTGCCAGCCCCACACAGCCCGCTGCCGGTCTGGGGTTCTGGCTGCCAGACCCTTCCCAGCTGGGGTCCCGGCCACAGGCCCCACTCAGCCCACTGCCGGCCTAGGTGAACAGAACCCCAGACCAGCAGCAGGCTGAGTGGGTTGGTGGTGTACGATCAGCATTCTAATTTAATTTTAAATGAAGCTTCTTAAACATTTTGAAAACCTTGATTATTTTACAATACAACACTAGTTTAGTTATATAACATATAGACTTGTAGAGAGAGACCTTCTAAAAAACACTAACATGTATGACTGGCGCGCGAAACCTTAAATTAGAGTGAACAAATGAAGACTCGGCACACCACTTCTGAAAGGTTGCCAACCCCTGAATTAAAGTATTGAAAAATTATTAGTTGCTAAGGCAAACTTGCTAAAATAAAATCTTGGGTAACCCTTCCTTGTTAACAAAATACCAGCTTAATTCAAAACCGCTACTGCATTAACGGTAAATTAAATTTTAAACCACCAAAACCAAGGGCTCTTACAACACCAAACTTTTTGGTACTTTTTCTAATTGGTTTGTTTTTGCAATTTTTCTTCTTGGTGTTTTGTTTTCTAAACTCTTTTCTTGTTTTTGCCACCTTTGGGTGTTCCAGTGGCTCACAAATGCAAAAAGTGGTAAAAAAAATCCATCATTTTGTTGCTTCCTTTTAAAAAAGGCAACACACTTGGGCAAAAATGCCAGCAGGGCTTTTTCTCCAAGTAAGCAAGTTTAACCACTAATGCCTAAATTTTTCATAATGTGTAAATGTACAGCTTGAACTGTGTAAGCAACAAAAAAGGGAGAGTTTTCTCCATCTTTCCCCATTGTGAACATACAGCCTAAAAAAATAATAAAAGCTAATTTGTTCTTAAACATCTTATAAACATATCATAGCAGCAGGTTTAAGTTTTGTTTTAGCTGGTAAATTCTTGAGCTTTATTAATATCTAAAAAGTTTAGTTATAACTTTTTGTAATATTTAATCAGGTAAAATTTGAAAATCCCAATTTTAAAATAAGGAATTTGCAAGCCTTAAAATATAACCAAGTATCTTGTCCCCTCCCCATTTTTCTAAATGCTTAAACTATAATATAAAGTTTTTGTTTGTAATTTTAGTTTTGTGAACAAATATTCAATCCTAGGCAGAATTGGTTCATTTTAAAAAAAGGATTATGTTATAATAATTGGGCCAACAAATTTACTATAATTATAAACTTATAAAAAAAATTATATAAAAAGTTCATAATATGACAATGGCCTATAATATAAATAAAAAGTATGTTAATTTTCTTTCAATAATAAATGTTATAAACAAGTCCAAACAAAAAAACAAAGCCCCAGACAAAAAACAAAGTCGTCCAAACAAAAAGGTGGCACTAATATCATTCAAGGACTGTTGGAATCATGCTTTGGAAGAACAAAAAAATGTGAAGCCAAAAATTAATAAACAAAATTGGTGAGGTAAATATTGGGCCTAATTATCCAACAAAATAAGGAAATAAACTATGCCGCTCACTTTTCTCCTTTTGGGGTTACTTTAATCTAACATCCCATCTTGTATCCCAGCTCATCTTCCCTCGCCTCAAAATAATAAAAAAAAGAAAAAATGACTGAAAAACTGGCTTCCCAAGAGGAAGGCAGCTGCCCTTGCTGTTTAAGAGCTTTGTTTTTCACCTGCACGTCCTAAAAAGCATCACAACATCCGGTCCCCAGCCCATCAATAAAAATATCTAATTGCCAACAAAGGCAATTTGCACAAAGGCACATGAGCTGCTCCTCTGCCTCCCTTCCCTGTTGTGATACTTCTGCCCTGGTATTTCTTTCCTTCTGTCCTGTATCTCACTGGCTCTCTCTTGGCTTTTCATGAAACCCTGAAATCAACGACATCGCATCAGCACAGCAACCTAAAATAACCACAGTCCTGTCCTAAAATAACCCCAAACCTCAAATAAAAAGCAAAGTCCAAGCAACAGTTGCTGCAGTCAACCTGCCAGCCAAAGCATCCATGTATGACTAACCAGGCATCCAGTGATCCAAAAACCTCCACCAGTCGGCACCACTCACCTGCTAAAAAGCAAGGGAAGACTCAGCGGCGCCAACAAAAGGACAGGGGTGAGGCCGGACCCGAGCTGGGCAGCCCACGAATCTCCTGGGACCCAGATCTCCACTTGCACCTAGTGGAGTAGTCTGGTCCCGTCAGCATGTGCCCCTCCCGCAGTGAGAATGCCGTCAACGCCAGAGGCTGCACAGGCCATGCGTGACATCCTTTCCCTCCCAGTGCTGGGTGCGCCGCCCCAGACAGGCCCCTGGTCTAGATGGAAGCCGCCGTTGGGAGCACACCAGCCCTCCCTGGCAAGAGACAGCCTGCGCTCCAAGGACCGTGTGCCCCGTTTGCCGAGGTCCTCACAAAGCTCGCGTCAGTCCTCCACTCCGATCAGACTGGCTGACTCGCCTGTGCGGGAGCCTCGAAGGTCCTCCACTCCCCATCGGGAGTGCAGGCACTGAGACAAGCGGCGTCGACACTCTTCTTTGGATAGGAGCTACAGGAGCAGATCTTGACACCATCGTTATGGACGCTCGGGCTTGAGTGCCTGCTCCGCTAGACACGATAGACAGAGCTCTCCTCGGGCGTTACCGACACCGAAGCATTGAAGCTACGATCGCTGGGATGACTATGAGAGCAGCACTTCAGTCAAGTACTGTTCCTCATTGTCGTCGAGGTCCACATCTCAAGGTCAGCACTGGCATGACCGTAGATGCTCCCGTCGCTCCTATGGTACCGTGTGGTCAACGGCGACCTCGGCACCCAGCTGCCCGTCCCCGAGCCACTCCAGGCCCCAAGAGCAGCCTGCACCACTTGGCACCCAAGCCAGTCAGTGGCAAGGGGCGCTGTGGCAGGGCCAATGGTATCAATGGGCACCGTGGCCGCAATTGCCTGCCCAGGTGAGACCCTGCTCGGTAGCCGGGGCATCCCAGACCCATTCGGTGTCCCCCCCTCGACAGAGTCAGAAGTCGACGGGCACCGAACTGGCAGCACCGGGCCCGGACTCGGTCTTGGGAGTTGAACCTGTGGCACCTCCCGACACCCTGGTAGCGGGATCGGTCCCCTTGCCGGCACCGGAGGAGACCATAGTGGCACCTCCATCTGCTGTACAAGAGGACTTAAAAGCTCACCAGGAGCTCCTCAAAAGGGTAGCCTCGAATCTCTAACTCCAGGCTAAGGAGATGGAGGAGCCATTTGGACACCCTTTTCAATGTTCTGTCCTCCTTGGCACTGGGCCGTGTGGCCTTACCCCTTCACCAAGGTGTGGCCAACATATCGACTGCCCTGTGGCAGACCCCAGCTTCCTTGGTGCCCATCTCCAAGAAAGCAGAAAAAAAGTATTTTGTTTTGGCTAAGGGACATGAGTACCTGTACTCCCACCCGGCACCTAACTCCCTGGTGGTGGAATCAGTCAGCCATCGCGAATGCCATGGCCAGCCTGCACCCACCCCCAAGGACAAAGACACCAAGAGACTTGATTCTTTTGGCAGGAAAGTTTATTCTTCTGCAAGCTTTCAACTTCAGGTGGCCAATTACCAAGTCTGTTGCCACGAACGCCCCACAGTTAATAAAGTTTGTCTTCTGCAACCATTTATCTGCGTTCCGAGTGCAGTGGTCCCATATAACATCGGACCAGTGGGTCCTCAGAATGATTTCCAGGAGCTACACGTTGCAGTTCACCTCACTCCCCCTCCACTACTCCCTGCCCTGGGAGGATCTCGGGGACGAGAAACATGCCTTCCTCCTAAACCAAGAGGTGGCGAGCCTTCTCAACCTGGGTGCGGTGGAGAGAGTACCAGTGGAATTTCAGGGCAAGGGATTTTACTCCCGGTACTTCCTGATCCCAAAGGTAAAAGGCGGGCTCCGACCCATCATCGACCTGCGGAACCTCAACAGGTTTATGGTCCACTACAAGTTCAGTATGGTATTCCTGACCTCCATCATCCCCTCCTTAGACCAGGGGATTGGTTTGCATTCCTGGACCTCCAGGATGCATATTTCCACACCCATATTTTCGAGGGTCACAGGCGCTTCCTCCACTTCCTGGTAAGGAGGAACCATTACCGGTTTCTGGTCCTCCCCTTCAGCCTTTCCATGGCCCCCAGGGTTTTTACCAAATGCATGGCAGTGGTGACAGCCACCTCCGGAGGAACAGGCTGCAAATTTTCCCTTACCTGGATGATTGGCTCCTCAAGGGCGGCTCTCAGTCCCAGGTGCAGGCCCAGATGCAATTCCTGCTGTCCAGGTGCACGGATCTGGGCCTTGTGGTGAAAGAGGCCAAGTCCACATTGGTACCAGCCCAGCACATACACTTCATAGGGTCTCTGCTCGACTCCGTAGATGCCACGGCCTCTCTTCCCTGGGACAGATTCGAGACATTCACGACCTTCCCCAAAGGTGCGTCTTCAACTCCCGAGTCACATGGCAGCATGTATGTCCGTGGTGCGACATGCCAGACTCAGAATGAGGCCCCTCCAGCTCTGGTTGGCCTCCCAGTATTCCCAGTCCAGGGACAGACTGGACAAGGTAGTCACGATGCCACCCAACGTGGTGGTCACACTGCAATGGTAGTCCATCCCGAGCAATATTCTAAATGGGAACCCTTCCAGGATACCTCTCCCTCACTAGACTTGGTGTTGGATGCCTCGGACCTGGCCTGGGGAGCTGTCATAAACAGATAGTAAGAGTTAATAGAACAGAAGTACTTTATATCTCTTTTGCCTGTAAAGGGTTAACAAAATCAGTGAGCCTGGCTGTCACCTGACCAGAGGACCAATCAGGGGACAGGATACTTTCAGATCTTGAGGGAGGGAAGTTTTGTGTGTGTGCTGTTAGTGTTTGGTTGTTGTTCTCTCTGGGGGCTCAGAGGGACCAGACGTGCAACCAGGTTTCTCTCCAATCTCTCTGATACAGGCTCTTATGTGCTCAGAATAGTAAGTACTAGGTGATAAGGCGAGTTAGGCTTATGTTTGTTTTCTTTATTTGCAAATGTGTATTTGGCTGGGAGGAGTTCAAATGTGTATTTGGCTGGAAGGATTTTAATTTGTACTTGTATACTTATGCTGGGAGGATATTCCCAGTGCCTATAGCTGAAAGACCCTGTACCTATTCCATTTTAAATTCACAAAGAAAATGTTTACTGTTTTTCTCTCTTTAATTAAAAGTTTCTTGTTTAAGAACCTGATTGTTTTTTTTTTTCTGGTGAGACCCCAGGGGACGGGGTCTGGATTCACCAGGGAATTGGTGGGGAGAAAGGAGGGAAGGGGGAGAGAAAGGTTAATTTTCTCTCTGTGTTAGGATCACTTTCTCTCTCAGAGTGAGTCTGGGAGGGGGAGAGAGAAGGAGGGGGGAAGGTGCATTTTCCTCTCTGTTTAGGATTCAAGGAGTTTGAATCACAGTGATCTTCCAGGGTAACCCAGGGAGGGGAGGCAATGGTGGGGGAAAGGGTTTACTTTCCTTGTGTTGAGATCCAGAGGGTCTGGGTCCTGGGGGTCCCCAGGCAAGGTTTTGGGGGGACCAGAGTGTACCAGGCACTGGAATTCCTGGTTGGTGGCAGCGCTACAGGTTCTAAGCTGGTAACCAAGCTTAGAGGAATTCATGCTGGTACCCCATCTTTTGGACGCTAAGGTTCAGAGTGGGGAATTATACCATGACAGGAGCCCATATAGGGTACATTCAAACCCAAGGCAGATGGCAGACCTTGGAATTGTCCCTGCACATAAACATCAGGGAGCTCAGGGCAGTACGTCTGGCGTGCATAGTGTTCAGTTTGCACCTTCGCGAGAAGGCAGTCAGAGTCCTCATGGACAACACGTCTGCGATGTATTACATCAACAGGGAGGGGGACACATAAGAACATAACATAAGAACATAAGAGCGGCCTTATCGGGTCAGACCAAAGGTCCATCTAGCCCAGTATTTGTCTAACGACAGTGGCCAATGCCAGGTGCCCCAGAGGGAGTGAACCTAACAGGCAATAATCAAGTGATCTCTCTCCTGCCATCCAGCTCCGTCCTCTGACAAACAGAGGCTAGGGACACCATTCCTTACCCATCATGGCTAATGGCCATTTATGGACTTCACCACCATGAATTTATCCAGTTCTCTTTTAAACGCTGTTATAGTCCTAGCCTTCACAACCTCCTCAGGTAAGGAGTTCCACAAGTTGACTGTGCGCTGCGTGAAGAAGAACTTCCTTTTATTTGTTTTAAACCTGCTGCCTATTAATTTCATTTGGTGACCCCTAGTTCTTGTATTATGGGAATAAGTAAAACTTTTCCTTATCCACTTTCTCCACACCACTCATGATTTTATAGACCTCTATCATTCCCACCTTAGTCTCCTCTTTTCCAAGCTGAAGAGTCCTAGCCTCTTTAATCTTTCCTCATATGGGACCCTGTCCAAACCCCTAATCATTTTAGTTGCCCTTTTCTGAACCTTTTCTAGTGCCAGTATATCTTTTTTGAGGTGAGGAGACCACATCTGTACACAGTATTTGAGATGTGGGTGTACCATGGACTTACATAAGGGCAATAATATATTCTCAGTCTTAATCTCTATCCCCTTTTTAATATTTCCTAACATCCTGTTTGCGTTTTTGACTGCCTCTATACACTGTGTGAACAACTTCAGAGAACTATCCACGATGACTTCAAGATCTTTTTCCTTACTCGTTGTAGCTAAATTAGCCCCCATCATATTGTATGTATAGTTGGGGTTATTTTTTCCCATGTGCATTACTTTACATTTATCCACATTAAATTTCATTTGCCATTTTGTTGCCCAATCACTTAGTTTTGTGAGATCTTTTTGAAGTTCTTCACAGTCTGCTTTGGTCTAAACTATCTTGAGCAGTTCAGTATCATCTGCAAACTTTGCCACCTCACTGTTTACCCCTTTCTCCAGATCATTTCTGAATAAATTGAATAAAGTTGGTCCTAGGACTGACCCTTGGGGAACACCACTAGTTACCCCTCTCTATTCTGAGAATTTACCATTAATTCCTAACCTTTGTCCCTGTCTTTTAACCAGTTCTCAGTCCATGAAAGGACCTTCCCTTTTACTCCATGACAGCTTAATTTACATAAGAGCCTTTGGTGAGGGACCTTGTCAAAGGCTTTCTGGATATCTAAGTACACTACGTCCACTGGATCCCCCTTGTCCACATGTTTGTTGACCCCTTCAAAGAGCTCTAATAGATTAGTAAGACATGATTTCCCTTTAGAGAAAACATGTTGACTATTGCTCAACAGTTTATGTTTTTCTATGTGTCTGACAATTTTATTCTTAACTATTGTTTCGACTAATTTGCCCAGTACCGATGTTAGACTTACCGGTCTGTAATTGCCGGGATCACCTCTTGAGACCTTTTTAAATATTGGCGTTACATTAGCTAACTTCCAGTCATTGGGTACAGAAGCCGATTTAAAGGACAGGTTACAAACCTTAGTTAATAGTTCTGCAACTTCACATTTGAGTTCTTTCAGAACTCTTGGATAAATGCCATCTGGTCCCGGTGACTTGTTAATGTTGAGTTTATCAATTAATTCCAAAACCTCCTCTAGTGACACTTCAATCTGTGACAGTTCCTCAGATTTGTCACCTACAAAAGCCAGCTAAGATTTGGGAATCTCCCTAACATCCTCAGCTGTGAAGACTGAAGCAAAGAATCCATTTAGTTTCCCTGCAATGACTTTATTGTCTTTAAGTGCTCCTTTTGTATCTCGATCATCAAGGGGCCCCAGTGGTTGTTTAGCAGGCTTCCTGCTTCTGATGTACTTAAAAAAACATTTTGTTATTACCTTTGGAATTTTTGGCTAGCCGTTCTTCAAACTCCTCTTTGGCTTTTCTTATTACACTCTTGCACTTAATTTGGCAGTGTTTATGCTCTTTTCTATTTGCCTCACTAGGATTTGACTTCCACTTTTTAAAGGATGTCTTTTTATCTCTCACTGCTTCTTTTACATGGTTGTTAAGCCACGGTGGCTCTTTTTTAGTTCTTTTACTGTGTTTCTTAATTTGGGGTATACATTGAAGTTGGGCCTCTATTATGGTGTTTTTAAAAAGCGCCCATGCAGCTTGCAGGGATTTCACTTTAGTCACTGTACCTTTTAACTTTTGTTTAACTAACCTGTTCATTTTTGCATAGTTCCCCCTTTTGAAATTAAATGCCACAGTGTTGGGCTGTTAAGATGTTCTTCCCACCACAGGGATGTTGAATGCTATTGTATTATGGTCACTATTTCCAAGCGGTCCTGTTACAGTTACCTCTTCGACCAACTCCTGCGCTCCACTCAGGATTAAATCTAGAGTTGCCTCTCCCCTGTGGGTTCCTGTACCAGCTGCTCCATGAAGCAGTCATTTGAAGTATCGATAAATTTTATCTCTGCATTTGATCCTGAAGTGAGATGTTCCCAGTCAATATGGGGATAATTGAAATCCCCCACTATTATTGAGTTCTTTATTTTGATAGCCTCTTTAATTTTCCTTTACATTTCATCATCACTATCATTGTCCTGGTCAGGTGGTCAATAATAGATCCCTAATGTTGTATTCTTATTAGAGCACGAAATTTCTGTCCATAGAGATTGTATGGAACATGTGGATTTGCTTAAGATGTTTACTTCATTCGATTCTACATTTTCTTTCACATATAGTGCCACTTCCCCCCCTTCCTCCCCCACCCCCCCCGCACGGCCTGTTCTGTCCTTCCAATATATTTTGTACCCTGGAATGATTGTGTCCCATTGATTTCTCTCAGTCCACCAGTTTTCTGTGATGCTTATTATATCAATATCCTCCTTTATCACAAGGCACTCTAGTTCACCCATCTTATTATTTAGACTTCTACCATTTGTGTACAAGAACTTTAAAAACTTGTCCCTGTTTATTTGTCTGTCCTTTTCTGATGTGTCAGATTCTTTTTTATGTGACTGCTTATCATCTGATCTGGCCCTTATATTATCCTCTTCCATCCTCTGCTCCTGAATATAGCCTGGAGATTCTCTATCATTAGACTCTTCCCTAAGAGAAGTCTGTGTCCGATCCACATGCTCCTCTGCAGCAGTCGGCTTTCCCCCATCTCCTAGTTTAAAAACTGCTCTACAACCTTTTTAATGTTTAGTGCCAGCAGTCTGGTTCCGCTTTGGTTTAGGTGGAGCCCATCTCTCCTGTATAGGCTCCACCCATCCCAAAAGTTTCCCCAGTTCCTAATGTACATAAACCCCTCCTCTCTACACCATCGTCTCATCCACGCATTGAGACTCTGAAGCTCTGCCTGCCTACCTGGCCCTGCGTGTGGAACTGGGAGCATTTCTGAGAATGCCACCACAGAGGTCCTGGATTTCAGTCTCTTCCCTAGCAGCCTAAATTTGGCCTCCAGGACGTCTCTCTTACCCTTCCCTATGTCATTGGTACCTACATGTACCATGACCACCAGCTCCTCCCCAGCACTACACATAAGTCTGTCTAGATGCCTTGAGAGATCTGCAACCTTCGCACCAGTCAGGAAGTCACCATACGGTTCTCCTGGTCATCACAAACCCAGCTATCTACGTTTCTAATGATCAAATCTCCCATTGCTAACACCTGCCTTTTCCTAGCAACTGGAGTTCCCTCCCCCGGAGAGGTAACCTCAGTGCAAGAGGCAACCCCAGCACCATCTGGAAGCAGGGTCCCAACTATGGGAAGGTTTCCCTCTGCTCCCGTTGACTGCTCTGCTTCCCTGGGCCTTTCATCCTCCTCAACAGTGCAGGGGCTGTCTGACTGGAGGTGGGACAATTCTACAGTGTCCCGGAAAGCCTCATCAACATACATCTCTGCCTCTCTTAGCTCCTCCAGTTCTTCCACCCTGGCCTCCAAAGTCCGTACGTGGCCAGGAGCTCCTTGCACCGACTGCACACATATGCCATCCGCCCACAGGGCAGGTAATCATACATGCTACACTCAGTGCAATAAACTGGATAGCCCCCACTCTGCAGCTGGGCTTCTGCCTGCATTGTCTCCTAGTTAATGAAAGGGTTGTTTAAAGCAAGAGGTTTTGAATGTAGTTTGGTTTATAGGTTTTAAAGGGACTAAAGGGTCACGTATAGAACCGACACAGGACTTTGCTCCCTTCCCACTACCCTTCCAAACTCCCTTGCGAAACTCCCTTAGCAGCTCCAGGTCACTTGTGCGTGGCTTTATAAAGCCCTGCTCTGTGTGAATGCCCCGCCCACTGATTAAGGCTCAGCCAGTTACCAGAGGCTTCTAGCTTTCAGACCTTCCTTTGAAGCTCACAACCTCCAACTGCCAGCCACAGCACAGGGTCCTTCAAACAACCAACCAAACAAACAGACTGACAAACACAAGCTGAGCACACAGCAAGTAACCCCCAAACACACACTACAGACAGTCACTTACCCCAGGGATGCTGTATTTGCTCCTCCTTCACCTGGAGAACTGCCTTGTGAAACTCCCTGTTAGCAGCCCCTGTTCGCGCTCCTTGGCCCTGTGCCAGGAAGCTCTGGACCTCTGGGCGTTTTGTATAGCCCACAATACCTCCCTATGGGCCTCCCACCTACCCGGCGCACACAAAGTGTGAGCCGATCAACTCAGCAGGGCGTTTTCCCACCAATACGAGTAGTCACTCCACTGGGAGGTCGCCCATCGGCTCTTCCAAGAGTGGGGAGCTCCCCCGGTCGACCTCTTCGCTACTGCCCCGAACGGGCACTGCCCCCAGTTCTGCTCCAGGGCAGGGGCAGAAAGGAAGGCGGTCTCGGACGCATTCCTCCTCCAGTGGTCAGGACAACTATTCTATGCCTTTCCACCCTTCCCCCGGATAGGCAAGGTTCTGCAGAAAATAAGGGCAGATAGGTCGAGGGTTAGCCTCATAGCCCCGGATTGGGCCCATCAGCATTGGTACGGGACCCTTCTGCAGCTTTTAGCAGCCCCCCTGCGAAGGCTGCCGCTTCTTCTGGACCTCCTCTCCCAGGAGAGGGGATGCCTTCTCCATCCCAACCTGGCTACGCTCCACCTGACAGCATGGCTGCTCCATGGTTAAACCAGGAGGAGGGAAGGTGTTGGGAGGATGTGCGACGAATCCTGCTGGAGAGCAGAAAGCTGTCCACATGGCGGACGAACCTTGCCAAATGGTCTAGGTTCTCCAGGTGGGTGGGGGAGCAGGGCACCTCCCCATCATTTGCATCCCCCCATCTTATTCTCGATTACCTCCTGTCCCTTAGGACCCAAGGGCTAGCTCCTGCCTCTGTCAGAGTTCATTTAGCAGCAATTTCGGCCTTCCACCCTCCGATGCAAGGTCGATCGGTGTTCTCCCACCAGATGACTTCTCGTTTTTTAAAGGGCCTAGATCGTGCATTCCCATATGCCAGGGCCCCAGTCCCACAATGAGATCTGAACCTAGCATTATCCGGCCTCATGGGTCCTTCCTTTGAACCCTTGGCCACGTGTTCCTGGTCCCTATCCTGGAAAGTGACATTCTTGGTGGCTATCACCTCAGCCCATCAGGTCTCGGAGCTTAGGCCCTTGACCTCAGAACCCCCATATATGGTTTTCCACAAAGATAAGGTCCAGCTTCACCCGCACCTGCTTTTCTCCCAAAGATGGTCTCCGCCTTCCATATGGATCAGGACATTTTCCTGCTGGTACTCTGTCCTAAGCACCATTCCTCCAACGAGGAACGCCACCTACACACGCTAGACATACGTAGAGCGCTGGCCTTCTACCTGGACCGAACCAGGCTGTTCAGGAAGTCCTTGCAACTATTTGTTGTGTCGGCCAAGCGGATGAGGGGGCAACCAGTTTCCACCCAGTGCATTTCCCACTGGATCACCTCGTGCATATGCACGGCCTTCTGTGTCACCCACGTCCCTATCCAGGACATATGTAGGGCTGCCACGTGGTCATCTGTCCACACTTTTCCCTCGCACTATGCGATCGTCTCCCAAGCATGGGATGATGCCAGGTTTGGTAGGCTGGTACTCCGTCCCGATAACACTTAAACTCCTACCCACCTCCATCAGGTATAGCTTGGAGTCACCTACTGTGGAATACACAGGAGCAATCACTCGAAGAAGAAAGGACAGTTACCTGTTCCGTAACTGGCTTTCTTCGAAATGTGTTGCTCACGTCTATTCCACACTCCGCCCTCCTTCCCCTCTGTCGGAGTTGTCTGGCAAGAAGGAACTGAGGGTGGGGAGAGTACACAGCTCCTCTTATAGCGCTATAGAGGCGCCACTCCAGGGGTCACAGTGTTGCTCCCCCACTATGGGTACTGCTAAGGGAAAAGTTTCCAGCACCGGTGCACGTGGCGAGCACACACATCTACTGTGGAAAAGAGAGGGGCAACACATCTCGAAGAACAAAGGATGTCTAGATTTCATTCCTGTAGTAACAGAACTGGTGATAGGAAAGCAGGAAGAGAGAGAGAGAGAGAGAGTGTGTGTGTGTCTTAAATTGGTTAAATAGCCTAACATTCAGTACGCAGTGTTCCAAAAATGTTAGACTGCCAACCTGTGTTGTGGAGATGTCTTCTGTTTTTTAAAAAACCCATGAATAAAGCTACTTTAAGGGAAATTACTGCTTTGTCCAACCCCGAAGAGCTATGAGATCTTTGCTCACCAATTCTCATAAAACTTGTATTTGTTATGCCTTTTTGGTGACTTTAGTATTACAATCTATTATAAATAAAGTGCATTTCATTGATTAATTTTTAAATGAAATTAGTACCTGGAAAAAATGGCTAGTATTTTTTTTAAACCTGTGACAATTATAAAGTACTGTATTCTGTCATTTACTTTCTAGAATCGAAAGTATATCTAAATATAATCTGACGTTCTCCTGCAAAATGCCGGCTGTGCAAACCCTTCTGTGGCTGGATCATTCTTGTGTTTTTATTTTAAGTACAAAATAAATATGTATAACGAATTTTAAAGTATGTAATTAGTAATTTGATATGTGAGGTGGTGCCTCCTTTTATGTGTTTGCTCCCCTGATGTTAGAACCTGGCTATGCCGCTGCTGTAGAGGGCTCATCACCCAGTAGCTGGGGGCCACCATGTGGGCTCGGCAGGGCTGCTGGCCACAGGGCCAATGGGTGTGGGTGGGCTGGCTGGGATCTCGGGAGTCACGTCGCAGGGATCTGCCCCGCTCCCCAGCACTGCTCCAGCTCTGAGCTGTCTCCACTGCCTGAGACCTGTGGGGCCCCACCTGCCTCCCCAGGGGAAGAGCCACCTGGGACTGGTGCAGAGGCTGGGCCAGTCTGAGCTAGTCGCAGGGGACAGTTGGGAGCTGGGGGAGGCTCAGCTGGGTCCTGAGGGAGCCTGGCCCGGGTAAGCTCTGCTCCTGCTCCAGCCTGGCTGATTGCACCACTCCCCAGGGGCCGAAGTTATCCTGCCCCAGGACCAGCTCTGGCTGTGCTGCCGGCTCAGCCTGGCAGACACAGTCACCTCTCATTAGGGCCGGCTATTGTGGCTGGGGGTTAGGGTGTGGGAGAGTAGGTCTCTAATGGGTTGGGGGGGTGCTGGGCAGTGGGGGGTGGGGAGATCTATGTATGTCGGGGCGCTGGGCAGTGGGGGGGGTCTGTGCGGGACACTGTGCAGTTGTGGTGGGGGGGCACTGGGCAGTGAGGGGATCTGTGGGGGAGTGGTCTGGGAGGGCACTGGGCATGGGGTTTGTGGGGGTCTCTGGGTGGTGCAGCACTGGGCGTAGGGTGTCAGAGGGGTGCTGGGCAGGGGGTTTGTGGGGGTCTCTGGGTGGTGCAGCACTGGGCGTAGGGAGTCGGAGGGGTGCTGGGCAGGGGGTTTGTGAGGGTCTCTGGGTAGTGCAGCACTGGGCATAGGGAGTCGGAGGGGTGCTGGGCAGGGGGTTTGTGGGGGTCTCTGGGTGGTGTGGTGCTGGGCAGGGGGTAGCATGGTGCAGCATGGGCCCACCCCCAAGGGGAAGAAGCACAATGGCAGTGCTGGGCCGGGCTGGACAGTGTGGCTCTGGCAGCTCCCGGTTTGTAAACAGTGCCCTTGTACTGGGCTGGGTGGAGTGGGACTGTCCCTGCCATGCCATCACCCATCTCCCATTGCCCCCGGCCAGCCCCTCTCTCTGAAGACTCTGCCCCCCTGCCCCATGTCCCCATTTCCCCCATGGGGACCCACAAATATGTTTAGCACTGGGCCCACAAAAGGTTAATCTGGCCCTTTTTGGGATACAGGCTCTGGGATGGAGTTGGGGTGCAGGAGAGTTGCAGGCTATGGGGAGTTTGAGTGAGGGGTGCAGGCTCTGACCTGGGGCAGGGGATTGCGGTACAGGAGGGGGGTGCAGACATGTGGGCTCTGGGAGGGAGTTGGGGTGCAGGAGGGTTGCAGCTATGGGGAGTTTGAGCAAGGGGTGCAGGCTCTGACGTGGGGCAGGGGGTCGGGGTACGGGGGGGGGTGTGCAGACATGTGGGCTCTGGGAGTGAGTTAGCAACTCAGCACATTATATAAGAGAAAGGAGCTGCAGTGATTTCATATAGACATAGAAAATGACAGAAGACACTTTTACAAAGTCAAAATGTGAGAGGCAGAGTTGGAGGGAGGAGGCGTCTGTGCAATATTATACCGCATTCAGCCTCCTGGCTGCAGCAGTAACGTAGCCCCCCAACACTTGTATAGGATAGAGAGGAGCTGCGGTGCTAAGCTTTGGGAATTGGGCTGCCTGTGCCTTTGAGACCCAGCCCCAGGAACCCGCCCCCTGCTCCGGGGCTGACATGCAGCTCCTGGGAACAGAACGAAAACAGCCTCTGCACCCCCCAAACCCGGACACCCCCAGATTTGCGAGCACAGCAGGCGGCGGCGGGGGCAGTTGGCGGCCCTGCTAGCAGCTGCTCCGCACTCTGAATAGCGCCCGGGCCGCTGTCCGGGGACAGCGCCGAGCCTGGACATCAGCGTCACGGTCAGTGAGTCAGGGCGGGGGCACGGGACTCCCTGTTTCTGGGGTTCCGCTTCGCAGCGAGCGGCTGCTGCTAGTGCCCCGCCCAGGGAAACAGCCCAGACGGGATCCCAGGTCAGGGCGCTGCCCCTGCCCCTTCCCCGGGCCAGTGCACGCGGGGCAGGAGGCTGCGGCTGCACGGACCTGCCCCCGGCTCCGAGGAGACACATCCCCCGCCCCGATCCCCGTTCTCGGGGAGCCTCCGCCCGTGCCAGCAGCCGGGTCGCTTCCTTCTCGCGGAAGTTCTGCCGAGCGCCTCTGGCTCCTTCTCCCTCTGCCGCCCTGGTCGCCGAGCGGCTTGTGCGGGGCCCGGCTGCGTTCTCCACCCGTGTGCCCAGGCAGGAACCGCCGAGCGGACCGGTGAGATCGGCCGCAGGGGCCGTTTCATCGCCTGGCCTCGCCGGCTGAAATCTGCGGCGGGCAGGACCCGGCTAAGGACTCCCGATTCCATTAGCAAGTTGCTGGATTTCCAGCGTCGGTGCAAGCACTAGGCTGCCGCCTGGGGCGCCCACAAGCGGAGCCTGAAACACTTTTTTTAAACAGCGGAGCACAAGGCTGCGGGGCTCGGCCACTCCTCCCCCGGGGAGCAGCCCCGGCCGCGGAGCGGAGCAGGGGAGGGTTTAGCACGAGCAGCTGCACCGTCTTCCTCGTGCCAGGGGCTGAGCCGGGCTCCCCGCCGCCCCCGGGGCTCTCGGCAGCAGGGTCCGGCGTGGGGGATCTTCGGGCGGAGAAGCCGGGGGTCTGCTCCGCCTGCAAGGGACTAGCCGGGCGGCGGAGCGCCGGGGCCGCCCAGAGGGAGGGGGCAAGTGGAGCGATGTGCCCCGGGTCTTGCAGGGGCCCCCACCAGCAGGTGCGGAGCTGGGGAGGGGAGGGGGCGAGGCGCCGCTCCCCCACTGAGCACATTCCCCCGAAGCGGAGCCTTTGCTGGGATTTGTAAAAAGGTCGAAAGCTCCGGGCTTCTCCCCCCCTGGTGGTGAGGGGAGTCCCGGGGGGCAGTGAGGGAGCAGGGGGAGGGTTGGATGGTTGGGGCAGTCAGGCACCAAGAGGGGAGGAAGTCTGGGCCACTTTCAAATAGCAAAACACAAGCATGTAGAAGCAGCCTTCAGTGGGAAGTGCTATCACGGGCCGGGCAGCCTGCACTGCCCCCAGCCCGCTTGCCTGAGCTGTATTATTAATGCATTTTAGTTGGAAGATGCAGCCGGAGTGACTGAAAGGCCCCAAACACGGCTGAAAGAGCTGGGAAAGCTGCAAGCTTTCTCTGCTGGGCTTTTCATCTGAGTCATACAATGCAAACCTGCCTGAGGCACTGCACAAGAGAGATGTATTGAGGAAGTCCATGCATCTCACAGCTTAAGCTCTTCTACACTTGCAGCCATGGCACAAAAGGATTTGGGAGCAGTTAACAATTCTGTGTGGTTAAGAGATTTTTCATTTCGTGGGCCCTGCTACACAATGCCACAGGGCCCCGCAGGGGAGCCTGAGTGAGTAGCCCAGCTTGTCCTCTGCAATCCCCTTCCCTGCTTCTTTCCTTTGTGTTTGCAAGGGTCTCATTAACATGCTGCATCCCAACACCCCTCCCTCAGGCCTTCCCTGCAGAGACACAGCCTCCTGGCTTCTCCTTCCTCACTTTCTCCTTCTATCCCTCTCTGTGGTTTTTCCCCATGCCCCGTCCCTTGTCTGTGCTCCTTCTCCACCCCATGCACTGGATTAAGCACGTCTCTGCCTCTCTTGTTTATGGGCTCTGTGCTGGGATGGCAGGGGCAGCCCTATTGTTGTGTTCTCTGCTAGGGCTCTTTGGATCAGACTCGAAAATCAAGCGCTCTCTTTAGTATCCCTCTGCCTGCTCGCAAAGGCTTCTGGCTAAACACTAAATCCAGGTGCTAGGGCAGAAGCAGCTCTCCATGTACCCTCAATGGATTATGGGGTGTGTCTTGGTGTATATTGGGGGACTTGTCAGGGGGTGGGGAGTGGTTGGAGAGTCCTGGTAGTCTGGGGGCAGGAGTGTGGATAAGGGTTGGGGCTGTCAGGGGACAGGTACGGTTCTAGGGGGGCAGTTAGGGACAGGGGTCCCAGGAGGGGTCAGTCAGGGGACAAGGAGCAGGGGGATGTTGGGGGTTCTGAAGGGGGCAGGAAGTGGGAGGGAGTAGCTGTAATTAGTAATTTGATATGTTGAGTGATGCCTGTTTTTTATGTGTTGGCTCCCCCTGATGTTAGAACCTGGCTATGCCACTGCCCACAAGACTGTAGTGTTCTATAGTATTACAACTTTTTTTTATGGAAGGGGCCCCCGAAATTGCTTTGCCTGAGGCCCCCTGAATGCTCTGGGCGGCCCTGCGGAGCACCAGGTGCAGTCCCTGGCCGGAGGAATGGTGTATGTGAGAGCAACCTAGGCACCCCTCCCCCAGCCAGCGCCACCCCCTCCAACACCCACCGACCAGCCACCTTCTCCGCTGTGCACCCCCTGCCCCAACAACCCACCCTGTCCTGCTACTTTTCCCTCTGGGAAACCTCCACACGGCAGCCCTTCCCCCAGCCAGCCATAGTCACCTTCGCCCCTGCAACAGCCTCGGGACACCCACCCCCCGCCGATCATCTCCCTCCTGCCCACTCCTCCCTTGTGCAAACCCCTCCGTGCTATCTTCACCCCCCTGCAACAACCCCAGGCACAGACACACCCCCGCCTACCAGCCCCTTGCAACAACCCCCTCCTGCCTGCTTCTCCCTTGTGCCACTCCCTCCCAGCCACTGCACCCCCTGCAACGAGCCCCTTTTGCCTCTGTGCAATCTCTTCCCTGCCACTACACCCGTTCCCCCTCCGCCTCTTGGCCACCTCCACCCCCTACAACAATCCCATGCACCCCCTTCTCTGCTACCTTTACCCCCTGGAAGAGCCCCCGTATCCCCTGCACTTTGTGAACATCTGGGCCCCTGGGGGGAACTTGGCCGTAGGAAGGTGGGGGCTGGACATCGGAGAGGGGGGCGCAAGGTGGAAGTTTTGCCTAGGGCGCAAAATATCTTTGCAATGGCCCTGTGTGGACCTCTTAAACCAGGCTTGTTTCAGTTTAACTTATTTTCATTAGGAATTGGCTTAAGCTAAATTGAAGTAAGCTGCTCTTACGCTGAAATACAGTAGCTGTGTGCACCCAAAGCTGGTTTAAACTGGTTTGATTAGAAAACAAGTGGAGAAAACAGACCCATCCATCAGCCGACATGGAATGTCCAAAGGGAAGGGAACAAGGACTGAGGACTTCACTTGTACATGGACACAGCTATGTTGGGGCGGGGTGGAGGACGGGCTTTAGTGGTGCTGGAACAGTTTTATAGTGGGGGCGCAGAAGGCGGAAACCATGTCATAAGAACGGCCGTACCAGGTCAGACCAAAGGTCCATCTAGCCCAGTATCCTGTCTACTGACAGTGGCCAATGCCAGGTGCCCCAGAGGGAGTGAACCCAACAGGCAATGATCAGGTGGTCTCTCTCCTGCCATCCAGCTCCGTCCTCTGACAAACAGAGGCTAGGGACACCATTCCTTACCCATCCTGGCTAATAGCCATTTATGGACTTTACCACTATGAATTTATCCAGTTCTCTTTTAAACGCTGTTATAGTCCTAGCCTTCACAACCTCCTCAGGCAAGGAGTTCCACAAGTTGACTGTGCGCTGTGTGAAGAAGAACTTCTTTTGATTTGTTTTAAACCTGCTGCCCATTAATTTTGTTTGGTGACCCCTAGTTCTTGTGTTATGGGAACAAGTAAATAACTTTTCCTTAGCTACTTTCTCCACATCACTCATGATTTTATAGACCTCTATCATATCCCCCCTTAGTCTCCTCTTTTCCAAGCTGAAGAGTCCTAGCCACTTTCATCTCTCCTCATATGGGACCCTCTCCAAACTCCTAATCATTTTAGTTGCCCTTTTCAGAACCTTTTCTGGTGCTAGTCTATCTTTTCTGAGGTGAGGAGAGCACATCTGTACGCAGTGTTCGAGATGTGGGTGTCCCATGGATTTATGTCTTTGGTGTTTATTACCACTTCCAACCGGGGGTGCAGCAGCACCCGTAGTTCCAGCACCTTTGTTCTGTGTCGCTCCTCACCTCCAGCAGTTGGCCTTGGCCTCCCCCACTGCAGAGCCCAAGGAAGTGCGGATGTAAGTGTGGGGGACCTAGGCCTCTCTGAACTGGGTCTAACCCCTCAGAGCCCAGCTCTTTTTCTCTAACTTTTTCCCTCTCTTCTCCCTCCACCCTTCACCTTTTCTCACTCTCTGCCTCTTTTCTCAGTGTTTCTTTTTTTTTTTTTCTCCTCTGTCTTTTTGCATTCCCTCCTGGTTCTTTTCCTCACATTCTCCCTCACCCCCACATAGACAGACAAAGAAGATTTTTTTCTTGGTTTTCCCCTCCTCCCATTTTATTGTCAGTTTTGTTTATAACTTTGTTCACACGTCCATATAAACAGGCAGCAAAATCCCTTCTCCCAGAGGCTGGAGGGCTGAGTCTGGCCTGGGGGACTTCAGTCCATCTGTCCCCGATGTCTGGCCTGTTCAAAGTTTTTGATTGCAGCCGTCACTGTGGTATCTAAGGCTTCTCCTGCTCGGCTTTTAAAATGGTGCCCCATCCTGTGAGAGGTGGATGACTGGACATTGCAGAGCTGGGGAGCATACAAATTTGGGGAGATTAGGGTGCTGGGGACAGACGGGGTTGCATGCCAGTGCATTCATATCTGTGAGACGTGTGCACATCCGGGGTGGGCACGTTGCAGGAGGAGATGGCATAGTCCAGGACAAATGTATTCAGTATTACATCACCCCATACGAGTTCAACCTAGTGATGCTGGATGTGCTCCTCCTGGTCTAACACCGATGACTAACTAGAGCTCGGCATTGTCATTAGACACAGCTGTGGGCCATTGGGCTCAGACATGGGGAAATTGTGCAGCATAGGCCTGGCCTGTGCAGAACAAGGTTTCCTAGACCCTCAATGGGGTCCTGCTTCTGCATGAATGAGTCACTGCTCTGTACTGGAGCTAGCACGTTCCTCCTCCCAGGAGCAGGAGTGAGGCACTAGAGCAGGGGTAGGCAACCTATGGCACATGTGCCAAAGGCGGCACACGAGCTGATTTTCAGTGGCACTCACACTGCCTGGGTCCTGGCCACTAGTCCCGGGGGCTCTGCATTTTAATTTAATTTTAAAGGAAGCTTCTTAAACATTTTAAAATCTTTATTTCTGTTACATTCAACAATAGTTTAGTTCTATATTATAGACTTATAGAAAGACACCTTCTAAAAACGTTAAAATGTATTACTGGCACAGGAAACCTTATATTAGAGTGAGTAAATGAAGACTGGGCACATCACTTCTGAAAGGCGGCTGACCCGTGCACTAGAGGAATGTGTATAGGCACCTTCTTACCCTGAAGAGTCGCACTGAAGCCTGTGTCAGCTCAGACATGGTTGCACCCTGTCCCCTTTTTGCCCCCATCAAAACGAGTCTCTTGTCTGTCATTGAATCGATTCTAGGGCTGCAGGGTGCCAGCAGCTTCCTAGAGATGGTTGAAATAGGTGAGGACGACTTATTCACGTAAGTCATGGCTGTACAAGTTCGGGCCTTTGCTGGGCTCCTCTTTACACAATGGAGAGAACTATTATGTCCTCTGTGGCTGCAGATGCTGGGCCAGTTCCTCTGGGTCCTGCATTTTGTGAAGTCACTTGCAAAGGAGAAAGTTCAGATTAGAATAGCCGAGTTTTTCACTGCCTTGGCATGGGTGTTAATGCAGGTGCTCTGGGGTTGCAAGGCCCACACTGCTATTTTCACCGTGCTGGCTTGAGCCTCGCTGCTGTGAGTCTGTCTGCCCGGGCGGGGAGGCTCCCTGCCAGCTGCAGTGTAGCCAGTCCCTGGCCCCACCGGGCACGTCTTCTCCTGGATGTGCACAGCGCAGCACAATGGGGCCCTGGTCTGTGAGGAGGCCCTGAGGCACAACCACAATATTACTGATCAATTATCCTGTAACATGATGCAGGTGGCTGAGCTGGCCTCTCTTCCCCAGCGGCTCAGCTTGCCGGGGTTAATAAGGACGGTCTGGACTTTCCGTGCAACAGATCTAAGTGAGATTCCTTTTTTTTTTTTTTACACAGGTTGGAAGAGGCTCTGAAAACCAACAAGGAAAATGGCAGCCCAGATGAAGATGTGGCTGTTACTTGTGTGTGGCGTTGTCCTGCTGCGAGGTAAGCTGACCATGTGCTCTCTTGCTCCCATGTTGCCAAATGGGGGAAAAAGGCAAATGCTTTCCCCGAACGTCTCTGTAGCTTTTCAAACACTCTCATCTGCAGTGTCTCTGACTTGCAACCCTGGGTCATGGGGGTGGGGGCGGGGAAGCTCTGTGTTAATAGGTCTCATTGCTGCTAGGGTGGGATGCCACACAGCAGGGCAGCTGCTCCTGGAGCCGGCTCTGTGCTCTTGCTCAACTTTCTATAGATACGTAACTGCACCCAGCCCTGCTTCCTGCCCCTCTGTGTACCCGGCCAGTGCTTGGGCTGCGGGGTCAAAACCCAGCCTGTGAGAGTTGTTTGGGGAGGGCTGTTCACACACACTCACTATAGGCTAAAGAGTGAAAATTGACTTGTACAGAATGGGGGAGGGGCATAAGCTTTCATGGGCTAAAACCCACTTCATCAGATGCATGGAGTAGAAAATACAGTAGGAAGAGATATAATATATATATAAAAAATATACAGTTCATGAAAAGATGGGAGTTGCTTTACCAAGTAGGGGATTAGTTCTAACGAAACAATTCAATTAAAGTGGGCTATTCTCAAGAGGAGGAAAAATCACTTTTGTAGTGGTAATCAGGATGACCCGTTTCCAACAGTTGACAAAAAGATGTGAGTAACAGTAGGGGGAAATTAGTATAGGGAAATTAGTTTTTAATTTTTGTAGTGATCCAACCACTCCTAGTCTTTTTTCAGGCCTAATTTGACGGTGTCCAGTTTGCAAATGAATTCCAGTTCTGCAGTTTCTCATTGGAAATTGTTTTTGAAGTTTTGTTGTTGAAGAATTGCCACTTTTAAGTCTGTTATTGAGTGTCCAGGAAGATTGAAGTGTTCTCCTACTGGTTTTTGAATATTATAATTCTTGACATCTGATTTGTGTCCATTTATTCTTTTGCGTAGAGACTGTCCGGTTTGGCCAATGTTCATGGCAGAGGGTCATTGCTGGCACATGATGGCATATATCACATTGGGAGATGTGCAGGTGAACAAGTCCCTGATGGTGTGGCTGATATGGTTAGATCCTATGATGGTGTCACTTGAATAGAGATATGGACAGAGTTGGCAACAGGGTTTGTTTCAGGCATAGGTTCCTGGGTTAGTGTTTTTGTTATGTTGTGTGGTGTGTAGTTGCTGGTGACTATTTGCTTCAGGTTGGGGGGTTGTCTGTAAGCGAGTACTGGTCTGTCTCCCAGGGCCTGTGAGAGTGAGGGATCATCTTTCAAGATAGGTTGTAGATCCTTGATGATGCGCTGGAGAGGTTTTAGTTGGGGGCTGAAGGTGATGGCTAGTGACGTTCTGTTACTTACTTTCTAGCCGTCACCTTCAGCCCCCAACTAAAACCTCTCCAGCGCATCATCAAGGATCTACAGCCTGCCATGCTGTTCTAGGACTTTCTCTCTTTGCACACTGGAATTGCCGTCTCACATCAGACCAGTCGTCCGTTTAGCGCAGTAGCAGATGCTCCAGAGAACAGTAAAAGAACCAGCCTTATGGGTTGACTCCATCACAGGGGTTCACTCACTGCTAGTTGCGCCTCCTGCTGTCCATCCTGGAGATTAACTCCAGTCAGGCATTGCAGTCTCCCCTGGCAGTGTCTCTTCTGTCGCCCTCTTGCCCTGTGGACCCCTCTCGCTCCAGGAACTGCAGCCTCTTCTCCATAACTTAGTCCTCTGGGCATGTCACCATACATGTTGAACCCCCCTCCTCCCCAATCTTCCAAGGTATCAGAGTCTCTCTTGACAAACGAGCTCTGGCAGTCTTCCTGCTCCTTGCCCTGCTGGTGCCACTTTGTCAGTGTCTGCTAGCAGGACCCGGCCCCCTTCTACTCCAGATCCCGGCTCAGAGGCCTTCTCATCAGCAGCTAACGTTTGATTACCCCACACCTTGCTGCTTTTCCTCTGAGCCTTGCCTGCCTCTCAGACTCCTCTCCTTCTCTGGGCTCACCAAGCCACACTCCCAACTGCCCCCTCCCAGGGAGTAACCGTGGACTACCCACTGTAGCCCCCAAAACACGTCCCTTCTCCCAGGGAGTGACTACAGACTTCTGCCTGCAGCCCGCTTCTACTCTCAGCTCCTGGGCTTTCTACAGGCCCTGCCTGTTCCTGACTGGCTGAGCCTCATTTAATCAACCCCTGCTCCCTGGCTGCTCCTCTTGGTGCAGCCTAGACAGTTAATGGGCCCACCTACCACCTTTGCCTCTGTAGGCCTTGTGTGGGGTGGACACCCTGTCACTCCCCCCATAATCCTATTCCTGCACGTCTCTTCCATACCCCCGAACCAGCCTCCAAGGTGTAGGAGTTTTATCCATTATTAATCCTGTTTTTTGTAACACTGGGTTAGACACACACAGGAATAAGAAAACCCTTGTTTGAATCCTGAAGGAAGCTGCTCCACTAGGTGAGACACCTGTAGCTTCCAGGAAACTTCCCTGCGTTGAGAAAGCGGGTACCAGAGTTCAGATCCCCTGTCTAGCTGCTGTTCATAGTCCCATGCACTGCTCAGTGTCACGAACCCCAGCCTCTGCAGGCAGCTGCTGCATGCCCCCACCACACCAACACTTACAAACAGTCATCTGGGAGTGAGTTCATAGCAGCTCACAGCTGACCCCGACCCAGGTCTCTGGCAGGACAAATCCTGATCTGATCCACGCACCCCACTGGTGTTCGGAGTGGAGAACCAAGGCTGGTTTAGTCACTCGAACCTCTCCCGGAGCCAGGATTCCTGAGCACCAGTATTGTACTGATTACTAGTAAATAGTTGTGTAGCCCGTTGGGGTTGTCTGGCAAGGCTTCCGCTGGTGTCAGGCCTGCAGAGGGGCTAGCAATTACTCCAGGGTCCTGTCGCTAAACAGCATAGGGCTCTGACAGTCAAGACCTCAGACCCTGTGGGTCGGGAGGGAACGGGATGGTTGCAGGTGATTCACACGGTGCAAAGGCCTCTTTGCAGGAGATGATGTACTGAACTATGATGAGCTGTGCATCCTGGTGGGGATCAGCATGCTGCACACAGCAGACATTTGTTACATGTTTTGCTTGGATAACCAAACTAGGGGGAGGCGGGGTTGTGTGATGCATCCCCTAGCTGGTCACGCCCCACGGGTGGAGAGTCTGTGACTTTTACTAAAGACTCTCATGCTTTTTGCTCTGAGGTCATTGGTTCAATCCCTGTCATCAGCCAGCCTGGGAGCTGTCATGCTTGCAGCTGTCTCACTGTGGCATGTTTAAAGGTTGTGGGGGGGGTTCATCCTGGCAGACGCGGGATCCCAGAGGCAGGGGGAGTGCAGTGGGTCTGGACACAAATACCTTACTGAGATGTCACAGCCTCCCACGCCCTTCAGGAGCAGTTTCTGCAGGGAAGCTCCACCCTGCCGGGTGCAGGTCTCTTACTCGCTGAGACAAAACCAGCTGGGCTGGTGCCTAATGTACGAATGTGTGACGATGGATCTGCTGCCAGCCGAGCCTCTGGGTTTCCCTCTGAGTGCGAGTGTGATGACACTGGGGAACCTATTGCTGTTGGAGATCTGCCAAAGATGGGAGCTGAGCATTGGCGTGTTATCAACAGCATTGTGGGCAAGATGAGGATAGAAAGGAACACGAGAGCCTTTCTCCTTAGCTATATCCTCCTGTGCTTTTAAGGCATCGGGTGGATGGGTTATGTCCTGAGGCAGCTTAGCTGCCCCTGAAGGTTTTGTTCTTGGATTTGCTTTAGAATGAGCACGTGATCCCAGCAGCCACGGCCCTAGAGGCTGTATTGCTTGGCAAGGACAATAGAAATTGTTTCAGCTGACTTTGAGTGATGCCATGTTCTCCTTCTCTCTCAGCCGGTGACCCTGTCAGAATTGAAGCAGATGAAGGTGAAGACGTGCTCCTGCCCTGCACTGTAGAACACAGAGACGCTGACCGTCTTCCAAAGCCTACGGTGAACTGGCAGCGGTCAGGGAGTGAAGTTGTGAACAGCTACTACGATGGCAAGAACCATCCAGTGTATCAGTCTGGACGATATAAGGGGAGAACGGAGTTCGCTTCTCAGGGATTGTCCGAGGGCAACGCGTCTCTGCTACTGAAGAATGTAACCCCCGCTGACTTTGGGAACTACACCTGTCATGCTAGTTTATATGAGAACGCTCCCCAAACTTTACAAAAATTGTCCTGCTGGGGCAGAAAAAGACCCAAGGTAGGTCAGCGATGGTCCCTTATCAACTGTGACGTGAAGTTTGTCCTTTCACTGAGAACCCCATCAGCCCTTTACCATAATTTTGAAGCAGGAGCCTGCTGTGAGAAGTGACATTAAGAGAAGCATCCTGGGGAATCAGTTTTTTTTCTCTTATTGCTCTGTATCTACCGTGAGCTGTTTTTAGAAGTAGAAATAGAGCTTTAACAGTCAGTGCCATGATGGGAGCAAGGAACTGTAGATCGAGTTGGGTTCTTCCTTCTCTCATTACATCACCAGTAATGACGACACTGCAGGCCAAACAATTCCCTTTTGCACCCCAGTAATCCCATGAGTCTTCAGTGGAAATGTTCCCGTGTAACTGAGAGCACAGTATCGGATCTCTATTTCTGGTGATGTTTGAGGCGGGAAGAGCCCAGCTTGACTCTCAGATCCCAGGATGAGTTTGCAGAGTCTGTCTCTGCCTCCTGTGGGTTTTCCCTACTGGCAGACTCTGCAGTCCCTGTGCTCTGAGGAGTGCAATGTCTGGGATTGTGGTTGGTTCTGTAAGTGGGCATAAGGTGATAGAGATAGGCATAAGGGCATAGCATAGCTTTCTGCTTGGCCATGGGCACCAGGCCAGACACACAGTGTGGCCAAAAATGTGTTTTTTCTAGCCATCTTTTGGATAATGTACTAAACAGGCCAGAGTTGCAATGATGCATTTAAGCTTCTTCTGGTGAGATAGGAAGCTCAGTCAAAGGTTTTCAGGGTTTGATTAATATAGAATTTAGGGAATTTTTCTCTTTCAATTTACGGATAGATAAAAAGCACCAATCCCAAGATCTAGATGTCCTGTTATCTCCCTGTTTGTGACCCTCCATTCCCACCACCAGGCTTTCCTGGTTCATTCAGGAAACCGAAGTCTGGAATCTGTAACCTCAGGACTCCGGTTTATTAAAGGACATGACAGGGGGTGGGTGTTCAGATCCTATAACTTCCATGCTCCAACTCTGCCAGTAGCGTTTTCCCAGCACATGTGGGCGTTCTCCGGCTCACCCTGCTGCAGCTGCCCACTCTAACCAAACTTCTTCCCCACCCCATTTGCTCTGGGTCACGTAATTGCTAGGCCGTGAGTCCATCTGCTACTGGCCACCCTGCGCTGAGCCAGACCCTTGCTATGTCTCAACCTGCTGCTCTTTTTGCTACCCAGTTGGATGTCTGGTGTCCCTTCTTCTCTAGCACTGCTGCATTTCCTGCCCAGTGCTACCACCATGTACCCCGGTCTTTCCTGTGCATTCACTCCTGATTGCCCGCCTGTGGGTTTTAAGCCCACAGCCTTTCTAGCAGAATGCCTGGCTGTATAGTGCTAGCTGTAGGAACAGTTGATTGCCACGGGGAGGGAGACAGTGCCAACTTACTTAATCATTGTACTGTTTTGCAGGTGCAAACGTGCCAGGAGGACCTGAAAACCAACTCCACCTTCTAAGCATTTGTGTCCTATTGACCACACTAGTGATTCTTGCAGTGGGGGGTTTTGTAGGGTATTGTTGTCATAAAAAGACGACTACGAAGTCTGAAGCAGGTATGTGCAATAGTATGTGGCACAAGGCTTTTTAAAAATGAATTTTCATTACAATGCCAAACCAGTAAAGAGAAACAATTATCTTGTTAACCATTATATCCCCTAAGCAGCAAGACAAAACTGTTTGCCAGTTAAGGTTTTCACCTGTTTCCTCCCGAGACAAACAAATCTTAACAGTTGCCCCTAGGACAGCTGGACCGTGCATTACTAACAGAAAGCCCAATAAAGGCAGTGAAACACTGCGACCTAGTGGAAAGAGCACTGGCCTGGGACTTGCAAGACCCAGATTCTATTCCTGGCTCTGCCACTGGCCTGCTGGGTGACCTCAGGCAGGTCCCGTCCCTGCTCTGTGCCTCAGTTTCCCCATCTGTAAAGTGGGAATGACACTTCCTTGTAAAGCGCTTGGAGCTCTCCAGCTGAAGAGCTAGATATTATCAAACAGTTGTCAGGGTTCAGTAATGCACTTGAAGACCTAAATAACACGTTTACACAACAAAGGTATAGACAGCGGAGGAGCATTTCAATAATGGTGTATTCCAGAGCTAGATAAGCCAATATCCAAGGCAGCTTCCTTATCTTACCCATCAAATCCTCTGCCTCTGAGCCTGCATTTCAGTAAAGTGCTGGCAGGAGTTAACGGGGCTCGGGGGTGGCTTTGCCATGGGACCCGAGCAAGGGGCAGCTGGAGCAGCCCACGAGGCAGTGTGTGATTATTGCTCTGAGGGGAAGTATCCAGGGGCAGGTACTTTCCCAGCATGCTGGCAGAGTGGCGCTAGGTGAGGCTATGGAGGGTGGATGCAAAGCCCACTCCACTTCCTGTCCCATCTGCTTGCACCGTGGGCTACGTCCCAGCTCCCCGGAGGCTGCTCTCCTCGCCACGCTGCTACCTACGATCCAGGCAGCTGGACACGGGATTAAGGAGATCACTTAAAGTTTAAAGAATCCGGTCACTGACCTTCCGCCAACCCTTCTGGCTGGCCCTGTGCAGAGACGTGTGACTGGATTAGGAATCGGGTTCTATCTGGATGGGGGAGAGGAGTAAAAATTGTTTGCTGGAGTTACCCAAAGTTCCTAAGGCTTCGCTGATTACTGCAGCATTCAGCCCTCGCTAAGGCTGGAAATGTGCTGGCTGCTGCTCTGAGGAGCTGTTGCTCTGTACGCCACGCTGGCTGGTGCTTAATGGGCCTCACTAATTGTGCTTAATTCCCACTTTTCCTTCGCTACCCTCCCCACGTTACACCCGCATCCTAGATGTCGGGCTCTTCCTGGGGGCTGTGAGAACCCAAAAGGCTCCTGTGCCTGATGTGTGTGCAAATGTGCATGCTCAGCACTTCCTTCAGCTCTGCTTCTACTGTGCAGTGTTTCACGGCTTGTGTTTGTCCTGTACTTTCAGGTGATGCAGAAGCAGCTTAAACAATGGAGGAATTAACATGCCTGAGAAACTCGGAAAATACTTCAGTGACTCCCCTACGCTCCAGTGGGTAGCAAGACTCGAGCCTGGGAAGCAGTGACTGAAAACCATTTTTGTTTTTCCACTGGAGACCCCACCCCTTCTGGGGGCCATGAGCCCACCCCACACCCGTTGGCAAGGGCGCTGGCACAGTGCACACCGGGCATCTTCGGCATTTACTTTCACCCCTGATCATTACACATAAACAACAAATGATAATGGCAATTTGGTATTCAAGACCTTTAAGATGAGTGCTCTGCTGTTGTGGCCAGCACTTTGTCTGTTATGCTGAACAGTTTTACTCTTCCAAGCAGATGGGGAGTTGCTAGTTAATCGTTTGATGAAGTATCTGAAATTTTTAGAGAGTACATTAGTGGACTGTATAAATGAGCTTTTCTTTTCTTTCCTTTTTTTCTGTTTTTTACAGTTTCTGTACAGAGATACAAACCCTTTCTATCTCTATTTACTTAATTATTGCCATGAACTATTGCTCATTTATATATACACACACACACACACACACACACACACACACACGCTTTCATATTACCGTCTCACTCATACACAATGTATTACCTGCTTTGCTGTGCTCCATGGTGATAACACCTTCGCACTCATGCAACATGCTACTGTTTCGTGTCCACATTCTATGAAGTCGTTACCCAGTCTCAAATCACACACGTTCACTCAAAGTCCATTAGGAAGCACGTTCAGTACAAGTACAGGATGCTTCAATTTTTCTTTGTGGCTAACAGGAAGATATCAGTCTCACTATTGTTACATTCCCTGAAAATATTTTCTCATTAACAGTTCAGGTATGCTGTAAAAGTAAGTACACCTCTACCCCGATATAACACGACCTGATATAACACGAATTCGGCTATAAGGTGGTAAAGCAACACTCCGGGGGCAGGGAGAGGGGGCTGCGCGCTTCAGTGGATCAAAGCATGTTTGATATAACGCAGTTTCACCTATAACGTGGTGAGATTTTTTGGCTCCCAAGGACAGCGTTAGATTGGGATAGAGGTGTATCTTAAAAATCACCTCCAGTTCCTCAGACACGTTCTTTCATCTCATCACACAAGGAGTTAATTATTAACAATGCTTTTGTTTGCATCAATGCTATCTGTAAATGTAAATATATGTACAAGTTATATTGGTAATGTGATGATTCAACTATATTATAATGATTTCTCAAAAAACAATCCATTAACATATTCTCATTTGTAATGTCTTACACACAGGAGAAAAGCACATTGTGCATTCATTGATCAAATCATTACAGACTGTATTCTTCCAAGTGACTTTAACAGAATTTCACAGGCTTTGCAGTAGCACTTTATTCTTCAAAGCTCCGTTATTGGAATGTCAAGAGTTACATTCACATTCCACTTTCCTTTGCACGCACCGAACTCACTGAAAACCCACAACGCAGGAAATTATACCACTGCGACCCAGCTGTGTTACAAATCTCTTCTATAATCCCACATTTAGTGACCACAATCCAGAAGTACAATAGAAAACATCTTACCGCAGGAACCCAACGAGCTGGTGTGTGGTAAGGAAGCAATACTATTTCATACTGAAGAAATCCACTCGCTATTCAGTTTAAAAAAATTAGAAACACAATTATAGTTTCCAGTGAAGCACACCATGAAGTGTACATTATATGGTATTTCCCAATTACTGTTACAGTACTCATTCCACAGCAAACGTAGCATTGTATTTGCTGTTTCACGTTGTGCTTAACTGACTGAATGAAAATGTGCTTTGCTCATGCTGTGTATGAAAGCTTGTTAGCATTTCCCTTCACTTTCATTTGTGTTGCTCTGCCTGAGAAAATGGCCGTGGAAACTACTGCTACCTATTGACAGTCAACCAAGTTATTAATGCATTAATCAATCATTCTGGCACATAAAGAACATAATGACAGGTTTCAGAGTGGTAGCCGGGCTAGTTTGTATCAGCAAAAATGAGGAGTACTTATGGCACCTTAGACACCAACAAATTTATTTAGGCATAATCTTTCGTGGGCTAAACTCCACTGCATCAGATGCATGGAGAGGAAAATATAGAAGGCAGAAATATATGCACAGTACATGAAAAGATGGGAGTTGCCTTACCACATGTGTGGGTGGGGAGGAGGAGGGGGTCAGTTCTAATGAGACAATTCTATTAAAGTGGAAGAGGGCAATCATCAACAGGAGGGAAAAAATCACTTTTGTAGTGGTAATTAGGGTGGTCTATTTCAAACAGTTGACAAGAAGGTGTGAATAACAGTACGGAGAAATTAACATGGGGAAATTTGTTTTTAGCTCTTGTAGTGACCCATCCAGTCTCAGTCTTTATTCAGGCCTAATCTGATGGTGTGCAGTTTGCAATTGAATTCCAGTTCTGCAGTTTCTCGTCGGGAGTCTGTTTTTGAAGTTTTGCTGTTGAAGAACTGCCACTTTTAAGTCTGTTATTGAGTGTCTAGGGAGGTTGAAGTGTTCTCCGACTGTTCTCTGATAGGTTGCAGGGATAGGTTCCTGGGTTAGTGTTGTTGTTGTGTAGTGTGTAGTTGCTTCAGGGGGCTGTCTACAAAGGAGTTCATAATGAAGAATGAAGTTCATATAGACAGCCATGCAAGGGATCCTTAGTGTTACAAGTAAGATACGTAAGAAAGTCAGGTAAAAACAAAGATTTGTAATCAATCTGCTCTGTCTTACTTAATGCAAAAACCGACTAAGCTGCTCACGGACTTGTGTTTAACTAATGGACCCGCTGAAATGTATAGCAAAACCAATGTGGCCCTCAACGTGCCAAGGACTGTATGTCAGATATACACCTCCAAATACATTTCAGTACTTGTTTTGCAGCAGTAAATACACTGAAATGTTGCAGTGTCAGGTTTATATTGATATTTCAAGAGTATTTGGACTCAAGTATGTTGGACCACATTCATGTGATTGTTTACTTATTGATATAATTTATACTTTTATGTACCATCACAGTAAGTGCCCTACCTTTCCACCTGCTTTCTCGACCACATGGCTCCAATATACCTCAATAACCTACAACACATGATGAAAGAAAGGGAACAATTTAAATAATATTTGATGAATCAGTTCTGTTACCATACACATTTAGTGGTACTTAAGTGTATCTCCTCACTTATCCAGCTTCTTGGTTTCAGGCAATGAAATGAAGAGCTACACAACCTGGTATCTCTCACTTTGGCCTCCAGTTTCTGCGTGTTTGCCAGTCATTACAAATGTGACTAGAAAAAAATGTAACACACATCACATGCATGGTAATACAGCCTCCTTTTCCTCTGTTTTACTACTGTGACTGCTGCCACTTTGTACATGAAAAACCTACTTGAACATGTTCAAAACCGGTTTAAGAAAGGTGTGTTAACCAATTACCTTCCAGAAACCATTGTCTGTCTTCCCCGTCCTCCATAAGCATGTCATCAACATCGTCATCATCATCATCAATTGTATCGTTGCTTGAAACATCCTCTTCCATTGCTGTGACCTCTGTGTTTTTCACTGTGCTCTCACGAGACTTGTGAGATACAGCCCCAATCATTTTTTGAATCTCTTCAGGCGGGGTTTCTGGTTCAGTGTCACCAACTGCCATTTCAGTTCCGATGTTTTCCTCTGCTGTGCTTTCAGCAGCTAATGTTGGTGGCTCTTTAAATGGTTTTAAATGTGATGCTGTACTTGGTTCCTAACGGTTTTCCTGCCCTGGTTTGTAATTTCACTCTTTTACCCTCAACAGTCGTAATTTTGTATGGTCCCCGATTGGTAGGTCCCAGTACTCCTCCTTTTCTTGTTCTCTTTCTAGTATTCAGTAACAGAACACAGTCCTCAACATCAAAGGTTATTTCCCCATATTTAGAAGTCTTTTAGCAGAATGTCTTTGTTGTTTCTCTCGTGCTTTAGGAATGTTACTTAAGAGCCAGTGCAATGTCAGCATCATGTCTCGATTTCATATCTATGCCGTACTCTTTGCAGAAATCTTCCTTCAAAGTATTCAGATCTGGGATCTTTGTAAACAAATGGAGAAGGGGTTGTATTTGTATAATGGAGACACACTGAATGCCACGTGTACATGAACGGTGCTGGTAATAACATACACTTACTGTGTTATTCTCGGAGACTTCTGGAAACACTGGGTCAGCACAAAACCTTAGTCGAAAGGGTGAAATTTTTGTTGTTGGGTGTACTTTAATTCGCAAAGAAAACAAAACAGGCTGAAGAAATTCCTCCCAATGGCCATTGTCATCAGCCATCTTCTGCAATGCTCTGTAAGAAATGCTCATTGATTGGTTTGTTGGGAAAAAAAAGGCACATGTATATTTTTGACTGAAACAGATTATACATAATCAAAAAGACTTTCAATGGAACACATTGATTTTGAAGATTTTTTAGTGAGTTGCATCTTCTGGCATAAAACACTCTACTTGCCTTTATTACTGTAATACTGACACCCATTCACTTACCTTCTGATGGATTTATAAGCGTTTTCAACCAAGCTGTAGGTTTGTGGATGGTACGGGCTGGTGAAGCTATGTTCTATTCCCAATCTTTGGCAAATATACTGGTTAAACTGGAAGAAAATAAGTTACATCATAAACTTACATACAGACTTGTCTTAAGGAATGTTCCTTTGCCTATTTGCCATTAGTGTATGTGTAATTAGCAACAGGAATAACCCATCTTTTAATATTACAATTGGAAGCAAGTTGTTGTGGGTTTTGTTTGATAGAAATGAAGACACTCCCAAAATTTTTTATAGCAACCGTGACAGAGACTAACAGCAGTTTATCAAAAGCAGTACGGTTGACTGTTCTTGACAACTGTTTGAGAACAATGTGCCTTTAATAAAGAAATCACAAGGGACATGAAAACCATGTCCACTGTCAACTATCTGTGACCTGAGGGTGAGGCTGAATAAAATACACCTTATCCTGATTTAACATCACCCGATATAAAGCAAATTCGGATATAACGCGGTAAAGCAGCGCTCCGGGGGGCAGGGCTGCACACTCCGGTGGAGCAAAGCAAGTTTGATATAACGCGGTTTCACCTATAACACGGTAAGACTTTTTGGCTCCTGAGGACAGCGTTATATCGGGTAGAGGTGTAATCTGGAAAAAAAATATTACCTTATTAGTGAATTCAGGACCAAGATCTGTCAGTATCCGCTGTGGGTATCCATGTCGAAGAACCATTTTGGACATGCTGTCTGCGACCTCAGATGCTGAGTTACTTCTAAGTGGAAAGGCTTCCACCCATCTTGAAAGATAATCTATGGCTGTCAGTATATACTGGTATCCATCCTTTGTCACTGGTAATGGCCCTATTAAATCCATTCCCACCAATTCCCAGACCCGAGTGACCTATATGCAAGGGTACCAGTTACAATGACGCTTCATATTTTTCTTACTAAAAGTTCTCAATAAACCCATCTCTCATAGACAGAGCACACAGTGTAATATGGTTACAAAGAGTCAGAACCGGAATGTAAAGCCCACTTTCAAAAACAGGAGAAAAAGAAAGAAAGGAAAAACACACAGAAGTACGGGGATGGGTTAGGAAAACAATACAGGAGTAAAGCTGAAGAAATATCCCAGGATGGTGCAAAGGAGCAGTACTGCTCATTGCTGTACTACACTGCTGTGCCACTTGTATGCATAAGTAAATGGCAGCTGCTCCAGGTCAATTAAGACACCTGGGGCCAACCAAGAGCTTTCCGGAAGGCAGGGAGGATGCTAGGTTGATTGGGACACCTGAAGTCAATCAGGGGCTGGCTGGAACTAGTTAAAAGCCTCCCAGTTAGTCAGCTGGGCGTGTGTGTCAGGAGCTGTGGGAGGAACGAAGCAGTACAAACCAGATCAGGTGCAAGGAAGGAGGCTGTGAGGTATCAGTGAAGGAGATATTGAGTGGGGGCTGCTGTGGGGAAGTGGCCCAGGGAACTGTACATGTCCTATTTCCAAAAAGTCAGCTACCATAGCTGCTACTATTAGGGTCCCTGGGCTGAAGCCTGGAGTAGAGGGTGGGCCCGGGCTCCCCACTCCCCTCTGTGATTAATCACTGAGACTGGGAGATGACAGAGACTGTGTGAGGGAGGGTGGCTTCTCCTCGCCTCCCTTGCTGGCTTATGAGGAAAATGGCTCAGTAGGCTGTGACCCTTGTCTCTAGAGAGAAGGGCTACGTGGAGGGTCACAGGGAGCCTCTGAGGCTAGTGAAATCCACTAGGAACTGCGGGACCCACAGACATAAGGGCAGAGCTGTGCCACAAATGATAAATAATTGTCTCATTCCAACCTTCACCTTTACGCTTCTCAAGGTGGGATCCCGATTAAACGCCTTTCCCTGTTTCTGGCACGTTGGACATCGTGCAACCTAGTTTGGATGGAATAATATGACCACATGAACATTTCGGTATGGAAATCGTATTGCAAGGGACAGTTCACATTTGTACACCAAGTATATTTTTATATTTCTTTTATAAATGTTGAAGGATTTAGTTTCATTACTTTACTTACCCAGTCGGCGATGTCTTTTGTCATCCCTGGCCAATAGTATTTTGATGTCAGCATATTGCTTGTTCTGAATATTTCTAGATGTCCACCCAATGGACTGTCATGATACCTTTCGAAGAGTTGCAGGGCTTCTTTCATGGTATGCACAACGACAGCCTTTCTTCCTTTTGCAGAATGGAACAGTGTCCCCTCTGGTGACCATAGAACATGGAGCATAGAGGATGATTAAGGTTTCTCAGGGCCCTGGGCCAGAGCAACTGTTGTACCCCTACCCACCCTGTCTGCCTGCTGCACCATCCATGGTCTTACCCCTTTCAGCCTGTTCCCTGGGATCCCAGCCATGTTCCACCTAGGATCCCCGCCATTCTGCCTGCCCCACAACTCCTTTCCTCCTTTCCCACCCACCTCCCTCTCCCACACAGCCCCAGGACTGGAAAATCTCTGTCCCTGTTTCACAGCCCCAGGGCTGTAGCAGGGAGTGAGTGCACCTCCAGTTTCAGGGCTGTGGTAGGGGTTTGGCGGCTTCTTTAGAGGACCAGGAGTAAGGTGTTGGAACTTCTCCTGCCCCACCCGGCACATCTGCTGGAGATGGGGTCGGGCATAGGGGCTCCCCCTGCTGCCCTCCGGCTTCTTTCAGTGCTGGATTGGGGGCAATGTGGGAAGGCCTCTCGTGGCCCACTCACTGGGTGGAAGCTCCTTCCCCCTCCCCCACCCAAGGCCTGGGCCTAGTAGTCACAGTGGCTAATCTACCAATGAGGGAGACATGATAATGAAATCAAGTGGTGCATTTAAGCTATGACCGGTTATTTGCAAAGCTATTTGTTAATTATAAGGTATATGCAGATCAAAGACATCGCCATACAGTATGGTTCATAATGGCTTGAGTACGAGGGGGGAATTTCAGTGTATGGTTAGGACTAGCTGTTTTTTTGTTTTTTTTTTTCAAATTAGAAATCCTTGCTCAGTGAACGTATAGTGGTTGTTGTTGGTGCTTGCAGCACACTGGATCACCTACTTAAGAAATGAAACTAAGTCATAGGCTTTTTTGGTAACAATTAGACTGTCTCATTTAATTGCCCAATATGTTTGTTGCATAGATAGCAAAGGAAATTTTCTGGAAAATTTGAATAAAGCTAATGATTGCAATCCCATTGAAGGTAAAATTAACACTCCAACTAATCCCAGTGTTGGGGCATCAGGACCATCATTTACAGGCTGAAGTTTCCAGTGTCATTTGTCAGTATTATATGGGGAAAAAAGCATTCCTTGCCTTCCAAAGAAAAATTGACAGCAAATTGCTGCAGGTTCAGTCTGTCTGCCGTATTCATTCCCTCAGGATATGTGGTATTCCTCAGGTATGACAAAACATTTGCAATTTTTTCCTCAAACGATTTCCCTGAGAATTGTTCACAACAGAAAAGTTACATAAGTAAAAACAGGCAGTGTCAATCCATAGAAGATTCAAAGGTACGAGATGTACATTGCGGGCATATAAGCAGGGTAAACCAAAATGAACAAGGCATCATTCAGAGGCCAGTCACAACACAGACATAAATAAACTGCAGCTCCGTACATAATTATGAAACAGTTGTGGCTTACAAAAGAAGGCTGGATTCAATCGGTGCTGATGGAATATTATTTGAGATAATGAGATCACCTACAAGATTGTAACCATGTATAGTCCTTGTAACTCAGGACAGGACATGTAACAGCACAAAAATGTGAATAAAAAAGAGAAACTCCCAGTAGAGGTGCTTGAAAATAATAGGTTCAGAAAGCAAAGGAATGAATGCACATTGAAACAGTCTTCTTACCTGCCATAATGGGGTGTATATAACAGGTAATTTCTTGCTTGATGCAACTTTTTGGGGAAAAAATAGTTTTCTGCAATTCTAAAGAATCTGAAATAAAGAAACCCCTGTAATATACACATATCAGTATTGTCTCAGTCGTGCCTTCCTTGCATGACATTTAAATAGCCAGTCCTAATATACTGTAACTAGATTATCTAACCAATTACATCCCACTACCTTAATTGGTTTACACCCAGCAAACTTAAATATACAGCAGGAAAAAAACAAAAAACAAAGAACCAGACAGAGACCATAAACAATTGGGAAACGGGGCCATAGAGACAAACCAATAAAGAAATCACCCTCATTACAGGCATGCAAACCATTTCAAAAATGACTACACAAGTTTGGTAAAATTTCTTGATTATTCATGCAGGTAGCCAGGAAGACCCTTAGTATCTGGGTACTGTTACCAGCTTTGCCCATTATTGGGGTTACTTGTCTGGGGTGCGGGGGAGGGTTGATTAATTCTATTAATGTGCTGCTTGTGTCACTTGTGCTCTTGGAGTTCTACTTTTCCCTTCTGTCACTTCCCTCCCAGTGGAGCTACCCTGCACTCAGGCTCCCCAGGGCAACCCTCATATGCCCCCTGATTCAGCAGTTCCAGCACAGAACCCACTTTCGTGCCACAATCATTCTGCTAGTAACCCACTTCATAACTAGAATTTCTTCTGGTAAGTTTTGGTTAAAACAAAGGCTGGGGGAGGGGGTCTTTGTGAGTCAGACTGGAGAGCCCCTTGACACTGGGGGCGGGGGGGGGGGGGCAGAGTGGCAAGAGGGATCTGCCAGACATGGGTGGAGGGAGAACTTGGACCTCCATGTACCCAACAGTGGTGGGGGCCCCAGAACCAGCCACACAGCTGCACACGCCTCACATTTTGTCACAAGATTTACAGTAAAAGTCAGTGCAGGTCACACGCTTCCATGAATTTTTCTGAATTGCCTGTGACCTGTTGTAAGGATGCTGGTTCTGGCGGGACCCAACTGAGAGTGCCGATTCAGGACAAACTGTTTAAAACAGGGCTGTTACAGCCCAAGGCTGGGTTTTTTCCACCTCTAAGGCAAACCAAACCAGCTGGACAGAGGGGACTTTAGTTTCACCTCACTGGCTAACCATAAATCACACAAGCAATTCCCTTAGACACTCCAGTTTCCCAGTATCACCACCAGTGCCACACATTATGGGGTCAAGTATCAGAGGGTAGCCGTGTTAGTCTGGATCTGTAAAAGCAGCAAAGAATCCTGTGGCACCTTATAGACTAACTTATGCTCCAAAACGTCTGTTAGTCTATAAGGTGCCACAGGATTCTTTGCTGCTTTTACACATTATGGGGACAAGTGGTTACGAAAACCAACACCCCAATAAAGGAAAAAGGTTCTCCCAGTCCCCAAGGACCAAGCCCCAGACCCGCGTCAATATACAAATCAGATCTTACCCACAAATCACGCTGTTGCCAATCCTTTAGAATCTAAAGGTTTATTCATAAAAGGAAAAAATATAGATGAGAGCTAGAATCGGTTAAATGGAGTCAATTACATACAGTAATGGCAAAGTCTTGGTTCAGGCTTGTAGCAGTGATGGAATAAACTGCAGGTTCAAATCAAGTCTCTGGAATACAGCCACAGCTAAATACAGTCAGTCCTTTGTTCAGAGCTTCAGTTTGTAGCAAAGTCCCTCCAGAGGTAGGAAGCAGGATTGAAGACAAGATGGAGATGAGGCATCTGCCTTTTAGAGGCTTCTCCACATAGGGGGTGAGGGATAGCTCAGGGGTTTGAGTATTGGCCTACTAAACAGAGGGTTGTGAGTTCAATCCTTGAGGGGGCCATTAAGGGAACTAGGGTAAAAATCTGGGGATTGGTCCTGCTTGGAGCAGGGGGTTGGACTAGATAACCTCCTGAGGTCCCTTCCAGCCCTAATAGTCTATGATTCTTTGTTCTTACTGTGGAAAATTACAGCAAAATGGAGTTTGGAGTCACATGGGCAAGTCCCTGCATACTTTGCTGAGGGCTTGTCTACATCAGAAAGTTGCAGCGCTGGTGAGGGAGTTACAGCGCTGCAACTTAGGAGGTGTACACATCTGCAGGGCACCACCAGCGCTGCAACTCCCTGTTTGCAGCGCTGGCCATACTCCCGTTTTGTCTCGGGTGTAGAGGATCCAGCGCTGGTGATCCAGCGCTGGTAATCAAATATAGACACTTACCAGCGCTTTTCTTGACCTCCGTGGAATAAGCAGGTATCCCAGCATACCTGAGGAAGCCTCTGGTAATCAAGCTGGTCTCCTTCCCCGGTTTGCTCTCGCGTTCCCCGAACCCCGAGCAAGCAGGTCTCCTTCCCTGAGGTTTGCTGGGTGGTTCCGGGAACGCGAGAGCAAACCGGGAAAGGAGACCAGCTTCGCCGCGGTTTGCTCTCGCGTTCCCCGAACCCCGAGCAAGCAGGTCTCCTTCCCTGAGGTTTGCTGGGTGGTTCCGGGAACGCGAGAGCAAACCGGGAAAGGAGACCAGCTTCGCCGCGGTTTGCTCTCGCGTTCCCCGAACCCCGAGCAAGCAGGTCTCCTTCCCTGAGGTTTGCTGGGTGGTTCCGGGAACGCGAGAGCAAACCGGGAAAGGAGACCAGCTTCGCCGCGGTTTGCTCTCGCGTTCCCCGAACCCCGAGCAAGCAGGTCTCCTTCCCTGAGGTTTGCTGGGTGGTTCCGGGAACGCGAGAGCAAACCGGGAAAGGAGACCAGCTTCGCCGCGGTTTGCTCTCGCGTTCCCCGAACCCCGAGCAAGCAGGTCTCCTTCCCTGAGGTTTGCTGGGTGGTTCCGGGAACGCGAGAGCAAACCGGGAAAGGAGACCAGCTTCGCCGCGGTTTGCTCTCGCGTTCCCCGAACCCCGAGCAAGCAGGTCTCCTTCCCTGAGGTTTGCTGGGTGGTTCCGGGAACGCGAGAGCAAACCGGGAAAGGAGACCAGCTTCGCCGCGGTTTGCTCTCGCGTTTCCCGGAACCACCCTGCAAACCGCAGGGAAGGAGACCTGCTTGTTCGGGGAACGCGAGAGCAAACCGCGGCGAAGCTGGTCTCCTTTCCCGGGTTTGCTCTCGCGTTCCCCGAACCACCCAGCAAACCGCAGGGAAGGAGACCTGCTTGTTCGGGGGTTCGGGGAACGAGAGAGCAAACCGGGAAAGGAGACCAGCTTCGCCGCGGTTTGCTCTCGCGTTCCTCGAACCTCCCTTGAAGCCGCCCAACAGCGCTGCAGTGTGGCCACATCTAACACCACTTGCAGCGCTGGTTGCTGTAAGTGTGGCCACTCTGCAGCGCTGGCCCTATACAGCTGTACTAATACAGCTGTAACAACCAGCGCTGCAAAATTTTAGATGTAGACATGGCCTTCTCTCAATGGGTCTGCCTTCTCTCAATGGGTCAATTGTGTAGCTGATGGTCCTTAATGGGTCATTAGGCAGAACTAACACCAACTTGTCTAGGATGTCACCCAGAAGCACAGCATAACTTTAAAATACAGACAGAATAGAGCCAATATTCATAACTTCAACTACAAAACTGATACAGACATACAGACAGCATAATCATCACCAGCAACCCATAACCTGGTCTTAGACATCTCATTAGACCCCCTTTATACAAGATTTGGTTCCACTACAGGATTTTGGTTGCAACCGTGTTCTATATGGTCCCAGTTCACATCACTAACATGACACAGGGAGTAGGCTGTCCCCTCTCCGGGGTGCTCTCTCTGCACTGGACACTTCCCTGACCCACTGATCATTACACACGTTCAAAGCACATACAATTCAACAGCAATCGATGTTTAAAAATAAGAAAGAAATAGGAAAGGTTAAAGGAAAACACATCACCGCACTCTGTGGCACGGGGACATCACAACCAGCTTCTCTAGAATGTCAGGGCAGATCAGTCTGTTCCTCACAAGTCTCAGGCCCTGGCTGTGCTGCAGGGAGGCTGCACCTTGGACACTTGCTCTGGCCGGGGCCACACGCTCTCAGGCTCTAGGTGACAGGACCCTTCTTCCCAGCATAGCCCTGCTCTGTCGGGGTTACAATCCCCCCCAAGTCTGGGGGCATCTCCCTATGCTGGGCCCACTGCCCAGGGTCCCCCTCACTGCACCAGGCTCCACTGTTGCAGCCCCAGCTCCACCGCTCTGCCTCATCTCCAGTTTCACTCTTCCTTAGCACTACACTGCTCTGCCTCCAGCCCCCCGGGCAGCTTCTCTGCCCCTGCCCCGGGCTCTGGCTGCTGCAGCTCTGCTCCCAGGAGAGGGGCTGCTCCCTGGGCTGCTTCTGGGACTCTGCTCCCAGCACTGACCTGTTTCTGGGCTGATTTTCTGGCCCCTCTGGCTGTGGCCCAGCTCTACTCCCCAGCTCAGCTCAGAGCCCTGCTCTCTCCTTAGCTTGGCCCCACTCCATCTGACCCAGGCAATTCCAGCTCATAGGGAGAATGGGACCCTCCTGACTCCCTGATAAGCCTGCCCGCCCTGTCAATCAGGCTGACCTGGAGCATTGGCCTCCCCCCATTGTTCCTGGGGACTGTCAGTCTCAGGGCCCTGATTTCTCATTGACCCTTCCCCTTCCTTTTAGTACTGGGAGCTAGCAACCGAAACACCCCCACTGCGTTTTAGTAAGGGGACTCCTTACATATGGAAACTTATGGAAGTTGTAAGAGACAACAGGCTGCAACCCAGTAACACTGCAGCATTTGTTGTTCTGTGACTACAGAGGTATTAACAGAGCATTGAACATGAAATGATCTTTAACAATATGTTCTCAGGACTTGCATTAAAGAAATCCCTGCCCCCTCGGTTTAGTAGAGAGACCTCTGATTGACCAGTAAGAACCTGGGGTTGAAGGTCCCCATAGTGCAATCTATATTTGCTGCTTCATCGTCAGGGCAGCTTTTTTGGGGGGGAGTTTTGCACACAGATGCAGGAATGTGGCCTCGAGCATCCAAAAGTTCCGCAGTCACCGCTCACCGGCCCAAGTCTCCATTGTGGCAAAGGATTTTTGCCCTTGGGAAGGACGTAAGATGACACAATATAATACACATCGTGAATATGGTTAGTCAACTCCTACTCACAAGCAAGGACTGTGAACATGGGACGCGAAGGGCTGGATTCACAGCCAAGATAAATGCAGCAAAAGGCAATCCTCACTGCTGGATCAAATGCAAAGGAATTGTTGAAAACAGGACCAGAAATTTGTTATACTGAAGTCACATGACCCAACAAAATAAACTTGTGCTATTAAAAGAAAAAGAAAAAAAGGTCAAATGAAAAACTCCTATTTACATATCAAAGTACAAAAACCACAGCAAGTGCTGTAATAGAAACACAGATTAGGGTTACCATATGTCCATATTTTCCTGGACATGTCGGGTTTTTTAGTTGCTAATCACCATCAGGGAGGATTTTTTAAATATATAAAAACATCCAGAAAATACGGACGTATGATAACCCTACCCACTGCCCCTCTCTCCTCTTGGGGTGTCAGCTCCCTGCAGCCTGCGGATTGCAACCCCGCCTCCCCCCCAGTGCTGCTGCAACCCTGCACCCCACGGCTAGGAGCTGGGGCATCCCTGCAGCCAGCTGCGGGTGCGGGGGACCAGCGGCTGCTTCTCCCTCCCGTGAGCAGCCCCCACGGCTCTGGCAGAGCCTCAGTCTCCCCCCTCTGCCCCAGCAGTGCAAGGAGCACCCCCAACAGTGGTCCATGCAGCTGGGGCTGCCTCCTCCTCCCTCCCTGCGGAGCCGCTGCCTGGGGGGAGTGTCCCGGCGGGAGCCCAAGCACCCCCATCCGGGAAGGGCCTGCACTGCAGCACCTCCCACAGCCGCCCGGCCTGAGCTGCCACAGCCACGCCGGGTCTGGCTAGGAGCGGGGTGGAGGCGCCCCTGAGCTCGGGGGCAAGGCCCGGGCCACGCACGCACCACTTCTCTGCTCCAGCTCGGCCAGAGAGGGAGCCCGCAGCTGGGATGCAGCCTCGCAGGTGGGAGCACGTTGGGGCTGGGATGCCCAGCTCGGGGGCAGGCCTGGGGCCCAAAGCAACTCCTCCCCTCCCCCCCACTGTGGGGATAAATCTCTGATAATTTTCATATGACTTTACATTGTGCCTTGCAGTGGGTCTACCCTCGTGTGACCTCTGTTTTCATGAAACTTTGTATCAAAGCCTTATATAGAAACATTGCATTGAACCTTGGTATAATGCAGTGGTTCCCAAACTTTAACAATCTGTTAACCCCTTTCACTAAAATGTCAAGTCTCGTGAACCCCGTCCTAAAAATGAATATTTCCAGGGATTTTCTCCTTTACCTGAGTATGAATTACAAAAGCAGTGATCTTGGAAATATAAAATTTGTTTTTAGGACATGCTTGTTACACCCTATTTATTATTAATTATTTATCATTACAGTATTTTTATCACATTATGAAAATGGCAACACGCTTCCAAGATCCCACTTTCGTAGCTTGTATCATTTTGAATAAGCCTGTCATAAGACAAGGCTCCTATGTTTCATCAAGGAGTATCAGATGTGAAACAGCAGGAAAGTATGTAAGAAGTCAAGTCAAAGCGTTCCTCCTACACAAGCATTCAAGTCTTGAGCAGTCCAAGCGAACAACACACATTACAACAAAGCTTAACTTTGTTCTTCATAATACTTTTAAAAACAACACTAGCTGCCCATTTAATTTTAAAAACAGCAAAAAATATCCACCTCCCGTTTCCACTTCTTGAAGTGTAAATCTCCTCAGTGCAATAGATATGCTTGCTTTGATCTGCTTAGATCCTGGAAGTCCAGGAGCTCCGGACTGTAACATTTCACCAATCCCCAGGGGTTCACAGACCCCTGTTTGGGAACCACTGGTATAATGTCATAGCCCCTAAGGATAGAATAAGATAGAAGAAAAATGTCTTTTTGCTAGGAGCAGAACAAGATCTCCCCCCCCCCCCCCACTCTTAATCAAGTGCCCTGTTGAATGAACGAGATGTGGATGAGTAAAGGGGTGGAAGGCAGCACCTCCAGACAGCTGCAACCCTTGCAGAGGACCCCAGGTCTCGTCTTGTCAACACGGGAGCATCGAGCCAGATCCGCCGAAGGCCAGCTCCATTCCCTCCCCCCATCTAACTCACCTGGCCAGTGAAGTTAAGGGGAGCAACTAATTGGTAACAACAAGAAGACAGAGTGTGCTTGTGTGTGTGTGTATGTGAGTGCATGAGTGTAATGCATCATCTGCATCTGATACATGTATTACCAATAAATGTGGCGTGTTGCCTTATTCCCCCTGAAAAGAGCCTGTGCAGGACTTTAAGTACAACACCCGCTCTGGCTGCTGCTGCGCGGGGGAAGCGCCCGGCCAGGGGCACACGGGCTGGACAGCGGCGGGAGCCGGGAAAGTTGGAGTCCAGGGAGGAAGCGGCTGTTTCAGGTGGCTGGGAGGCAGGCCTGCCCAGAGGAGGGGGCAAGTGGGGCAATTTGCCCCGGGCCCCGCAGGGGCCCCCACGAGAGTTTTTCGGGGCCCCTGGAGCGGGGTCCTTCACTCGCTCCAGGGGCCCCGGAAAACTCTCGCAGGGCCCGGGTCCCTGGAGCTTCTTCTGCTCTGGGTCTTCAGTGGCAATTCAGTGGCGGGGAGGGGGGGTCCTTCTGCTCCGGGACCTGCCTCTGAAGTGCCCCCAAGACCCGTGGCGGGGGGTCCTTCCACCCTGGGACCCACTGCCAAAGTGCCCCAAAGACCCATGGCCAGGGGTCCTTCCGCCCTGGGACCTGCCGTCAAAGACCTCAGGCCCCCTGAGTCCTCTGGGCAGCCCTGCTGGGAGGGAGGGGGGAGGGGGGGATGTGGCGCACTCAGGGGAGGAGGCAGGGCCAGGGCGGGGATTTGGGGAAGGGGTCCAATGGGGCAGGGAGAGGGTGGACTTGGGGCAGAGATTTTGGGGAAGGGGTTGGAATGGGGGCAGGGAAGGGGCGGAGTTGGGGAGGGGCCAGGGGGTCCCGTGGAGTGTCCTCTTTTTTCAATGGACAAATATGGCGACCTTAACACAGATGGGATTCCTAAAACCAGTAACAACTACTTACTTCCCATTGTTTGCGGTGCATTAGCTATCGCAATAAAAAATAAACATGCACTGGTCAGTGACAATACGGATAAATGAAACAGGGCACAGAGTAACCAGAGTAATAGAAATAACATTTTTAAAGGAGCAAAGCTCTAATGAAAATGGATTACAAGAGGAGCGCGCAATTCAGGGAATCACAGCAGCAGATCAAACAAATCTGTGAACGTTTGTGAGACTTCTCGTAGCCATAGCGCAATAAGAGACTCTTTTAAATACCCAGAACGTGTGACCCCGAGTTTGAGGGAACGTAGGGAAGTTATTTCCCTGCACCAAATCTCCTGTAGCAGTAAAGTAGCACCGGGGCGGCAGGGAGGGGAGTGGTGTCAGTACTGGGCTTACAATGCTGTCAATGGCACTGTGGCACCAGGTCCACACTGGGAAGGGGCCCATTATGGACCCTTCTAACCCAGCGCCGGCTCTAGGCACCAGCACGCCAAGCATGTGCTTGGGGCGGCTCTTTCCCAGGGGTGGCACTCCAGCAACACCCCCCACCCCCGCTGGAGCCGAGCCCGCGGTGAGACAGGCTCCCGGAGTGTGTCAGGAGCCGAGGAGGGAGAGAAGTGGGGCCTGGGATGCAGGGAGGGAGGAAGGGTCCTGCTGCCACCACTGCTGTGCTCCGAGTCTCCCCAGGGCGGCGCAGCGTTTCCCCGCCCAATTAGGCTGTGCGGGGCGCTGCCAGGCTCGGTAGGGGACATGGATCCCGGCTCGCATGCTGATGGGGCGAGTGGCTGGGCAGCCTGAGCTGCCAGGGAGCTGCCCCCTCCTGCCCCTGGACCCAGTCCACCGTGGACCTCCCCTGCCTCCGTCCCACGCTGCCTGCCCCGGGCCTCTACAGCGCCAGGGGTGAGGAGAGGCAGAGCCCAGCTCCAAGCGGGGCAGCTGGGAATACTGCCCCGCCAGGGGACCCCCGCAGCTCAGGCACCTGGGGGTCAGTGTCTGTCCTCTCGGCTCTGCCTGCATGGGGCTGGGTAAGTGTGGCGAACTGGAAATGTTCTTAATGTTTTCTCTGAATAGTGTGTTGGTGCCTCAGTGTCCCCTCTGCAGACTTAAGTATCTAGGTGGTGGGATAAGGGGGTGTGGTTGCTGCAGAGCAAGGGGCCAGTGCACATAAATACCTGGCACTCTGTCTTCTGGCAGCTGCTGGCCTGGGCCCCCCCTCTGCAAAGGTGCCAGCTGAAGGTGTTGGAGACAAAGGGATCAGGTGACCTCCTGGCCCAGGAAAGGAGCTGAGCAGAGAGGAGGGGCTGGAGGGTTTGTTAGTCTGGAGCTGGCTGGGGACGAGGAGTGAAGTGCAGACATGGGGGTCTGGCTCACTGCCCCCCAGAATGGACCCGGCCGAGGAGTCCCATTCTCTTTACCTACAAGCTCTGTTTTAGCCCTTGTTCCTGTCATCGAATAAACCTCTGTGTTACTGGCTGGCTGAGAGTCACGTCTGACTGCGAAGTGGGGGTGCAGCAGGGCCGGTGCTACCATTTAGGCAGCCTAGGCGATTGCCTAGGGCGCCAGAATAATTGGTGGGCGCCGTTTTGCCGGAGGGGGCGGCAGGTGGCTCCGGTGGAGCTGCCGCAGTGGTGCCTGCAGAGGGTCCATTGGTCCGCGGCTCCGGTGGAGCTGCCGCAGTCGTGCCTGCGGACGGTCGGCTGCTCGCGCGGCTCCGGTGGACCTCCCACGGGCATCACTGCGGCAGCTTCACCGGAGCCACGGAGCACCGGGCCCTCCGCAGGCACCACTGCGGCAGCTCCAGCAGAGCCATGGGACCAGCGCGCAGGGCGGCGAAATTGCCATCCGCCTAGGGCACTCAAACCCCTAGCACCGGTCCTGGGGTGCAGGACCCTCTGGCTTCCCCAGGACCCCGCTGGGGCGGACTCGCTGGGGGAAGCGCACGGAGGGCAGAGGATGCTGAATGCTCCAAGGTCAGACCCAGGAGGTGAAGCTGTGGGAGCTTCTTGCCCTGCAGACAGTCTGCTCAGAGGGAGAGGAGGCTCCCCAAAGTCCTGCCTGGCTTTGTGGGGAGCAGTTCCAGAGCATCGCTCGGGGAGTCCGTGACAGTAAGCAGCTGTCAGCGCCTGCCCCTCTCAGCCCTTGCACCCCCCATCCCGCTCGCAGCCTCTTCACTTGTACCTCCCCCCATCGCTCCTTCACCACACCCCTTCCCCGTGTACTCTCCCTTCCCCTGCACCTTCCCCCGTACTATCCCCAGCCCTGTCCTCTCACGCCCCCCTTCCCCTGCACATCTTCTCGCCCAACCCTCCTGATCCCCCCTCTCCTCCTCCTCCCTCCTGTACTCTCCCCCAGCCCTGTCCTCCCACATCTCCTCCTTCCCCTGCCCCTCTTCTCCCCCAACCCTCCTGATCCCCCCTCTCCTCCTTCACCCTCCTCCGCGGGTACATCACACCCCGCTTTTCCTGCACCTCCCACTTCACCCGCACCTCCCTCCTGTATCCTCCCCCAGCCCTGTCCTCCCGCACCTCCCTTCCCCTGCACCTCTCCCCTTGTACCCTCCCCAGCCCTCGCCTCCCTCACCTCCCCGTTCCCCTGCCCCTCCTCTCCCGCAACCCTCCTGATCCCCCCTCTCCTCCTCCTCCCTGCTCTGCGGGTACATCACACCCCGCTTCTCCTGCACCTCCCACTTCACCTGCACCTCCCTCCTGTACCCTCCCCCAGCCCTGTCCTCCCGCACCTCCCCCTTCCCCTGCCCCTCTTCTCCCCCAACCCTCCTGATCCCCCCTCTCCTCCTTCACCCTCCTCCGCGGGTACATCACACCCCGCTTCTCCTGCACCTCCCACTTCACCCGCACCTCCCTCCTGTACCCTCCCCCAGCCCTGTCCTCCCGCACCTCCCCCTTCCCCTGCCCCTCTTCTCCCACAACCCTCCTGATCCCCCCTCTCCTCCTTCACCCTCCTCCATGGGTACATCACACCCCACTTCTCCCGCACCTCCCACTTCACCTGCACCTCCCTCCTGTACCCTCTCCCAGTCCTGTCCTCTCGCACTTCCCCCGTCCCCTGCCCCTCTTCTCCCCCAACCCTCCTGATCCCCCCTCTCCTCCTCCTCCCTCCTCCGCGGGTACATCACATCCCGCTTCTCTGCCAGTGTAGAGCCCCCAAGCGCCCTCACACCCACTCCGCTGCCTGAACCCTCTTTACTAGATCCCCATCCCTTGCCGGGTACAAGGTTTGAGGGTGAGTCCCTGAGCCTTCCATGTGCACTTGGAGCACTAAAATGGGGTTGCGGGGGATAGAGGTGGGGGGGATGAGAATTATACTAAAGTGAAATAAAAATAGGAGAAACGGTTTGATCCCCACTGCAAGTGTAAACAGGGATTGCTGTGGTGAACGAGGAGGTCACATCTGGGGGGCAGATCCCAGGACTGGGGTAGAAGGAAATGTGGGGGGCGGGGGAGAGAGAGCTCAGGGCTGGAGCGGCAGAGGGTAGGGGAGGGCACTGGTGGTGGAAGGGGGGAGAGCCCAGGGCTGGGGCGGCAAGGGGGGGGTGAGAGCCAGGGCTGGGGAAGTAAGGGGTAGAGGGGTGGGTGAGAGCCAGGGCTGGGGCGGCAGGGGCTGTGGGTGTGGGAGGGCACTGCTGCAGGGGGGAGAGCCCAGGGCTGGGGCGGCAGGGGCTGTGGGTGTAGGAGGGCACTGGTGGCGAGGGAGAGCCCAGGGCTGCGGTGGAGGCAGCCAAAATTTTTTTTGCTTGGGGTGGCAAAAAACCTAGAGCCGGCCCTGTATACAATCAAACTCCCCTTGAGTTGGTCAGGATCACGCATAGAGGAGGGGTACAGGGTATACCACACAGTCAGCTTATATACACACTTACGATGTGTTAGCCAGTACTATTGTGTATATCACATGGGTAATGATTGGTCTACTAATTTTTGTAGACAGCCCCCATCTAGACCATGAGCTGGTCACATGTTGCACTACATGCTCGGCCACAGCTGCAAGCTATCACACTTACCATCCTATGATCTCCTCTACTAGCTGCACCTCTTACCTATTTACCAGGCTACTGGAAAGTCGGGCTTTGGCCATTGTTTCACGTCCTTGCTCAGAACAGACCCCCAGCCGAGCGTTCTATGTGCCACGTGCACCGACTGAAACGCAAACGATTGCCCTGAGGAGGCCTGGGATGTGGCACTGCCAGCTGTAAGAGCAACACGTGTGAACCTAACTCACTGGACAAGTTTTGGAATGGGCTCCATGACGGGGTTGCCTGAAGCAGCAGCAGACTGGCTCAGTGACCCAGGCCGTCCCTTCCTGTCCTATGCCAGGGATGGAGGAAACTTCTCCTGAGACCGGCAATTTTTCCTTTGAACACTAACAGGACCGTTCCCCACTCCTGGGATGCCACGGCTCACCCCACAACTGCAGGAATACTCTGGCAAGCTCTGCCCACAGGGGAGCCCCGGTACTATGCAGGAGAGGCTGTGAAAGGGGATGGGGCTTCCCGTGCACTCTCAGTTCCCTCCACAAAGAGTTGCTATCACCAGTCCCAAGATACAAACTGACAGGCGCGTGATTCTCTCCAGTGCCACAACTCAGACAGTCCCATATGCTGCACTCCCTGGGGCAGAAGCGCATCTGGGGCCATTTATCCTATTGCCCGGTATGAACTATCCTCTCTAGTTATGTCTGTGCTTTATGAGACAGCGGGACAAGGACTCGGCCTGACGAAGATGCTAGGAAGACCAGAGTTGCTGAGATGCACAAAAGCTTCCCATCTACTTTCTGTACCATTCATTGTATTCTATACGTCTGCCTCGCCCCCTCTTATTCACCTCCTTTCGAATGTCACAATCCCAGTCCTTTCAATCTCTGCTCCTAGGAGCGTGTTTCTGGGCCCTTGGTCACTCACTGCCCTTCTCAGAACCGCCAGTTCTGCAATGTCCTGTCTGAGAGGGGCCGACTAGCACTGCAGACGGCACTCAGGGGAGGCGGAGCAGATAAGGCCTTGCGTTTGTTTTCGGCATCATTCTCCATCCCATTCTGTCAGTGGCCCTGGAACACTTTTTATAGTGGGGGGGCTGAAAGCCAGCTACTGAAACTGTAAACCATGTGCATGTCCAAAAGGAATGTCAGAAAGTGCAATTCCCGCTCAAACCACACAGGAGCAGCACAGCTCCAGGATTCACAGAACAATGCCAGCTTCCTCCTAACAGCACTAGCAAACTTTTCACAGTGAAACCCCGGGGTGCAGCTGCACCTGCCGCACCCCTAGTTCCTGCGCCTGTGCATTCATGCGCATTCCAGCATCTCCTTTGCTTTTCCGACCACAGCTGCCCACTGCTCAGTCTGCAACTACGCCATGGTCCCGTCCTTAATGGATACCGTTAATTTAGAGCCCTGTAAGGTGTACGAGTAATTTAATCTTTTCCCTCCAATGTGCAATGCTTTGTGTTTGTCAACACTGAATTTCATCTGCCGTCATGGTGCCCATTTCCTGGCTTGGTTAGGTCTCTCTGAAATTCCTCACAGGGCTCTCTGGCCCTGGCTAATCTAACTAATTGTTTGACGATGTAGGTTACGCATCAAATTGAAGAATTAAAGTTAGCTTGGTTTGGTTAAGGAAATACGTGTGTGTTGTAAAGAAAGCCCCTGAGTAGCAAGCAGAAGGAAGGCCTTGAAAATGAAGAGTTATAAGGCCAGAAGGAAGGAAGAGGGAGGACGTCTGGTTCAAAGAATAAATAATGAAATGAGGGGAGGTTTCTAAAAAGGCCTCTGACCGATAACGGTGACGGCAGATGGTTTTCAACAAGACAAAAAGAATCTCTCTTAAAAGGAGCCAACATGGACCTTCCCACCCATCTACCAGAGTTCTCTCCAGGGCTTAATTTGTAATGAAAGAGGTGTCAGGGCTCAAGCAATTTTTTTAAATTCATAACTGATCCAGCAAGCCCAGAGGTGCCGGCTGGGGCTCTGAACTGCCAGGCCCAGAGGTGCCAGGGCTCTGAACTGCCAGGCCCGGAGGTGCCGGGGCTCTGAACTACCAGGCCCATTGGTGCCGGGGCTCTGAACTGCCGAGCCAAGAGGTGCCGGGGCTCTGAACTGCCAGGCCCGGAGGTGCCAGGCTCTGAACTGCCAGGCCCAGAGGTGCCAGGCTCTGAACTGCCAGGCCCGGAGGTGCCGGGGCTCTGAACTGCCAGGCCCAGAGGTGCCAGCCGGGGCTCTGAACTGCCAGGCCCGGAGGTGCCGGCCGGGGCTCTGAACTGCCAGGCCCGGAGGTGCCAGCCTGGGCTCTGAACTGCCAGGCCCGGAGGTGCCGGGGCTCTGAACTGCCAGGCCCGGAGGTGCCAGCCGGGGCTCTGAACTGCCAGGCCCAGAGGTGCCGGGGCTCTGAACTGCCAGGCCCGGAGGTGCCGGCCAGGGCTCTGAACGGCCAGGCCCGGAGGTGCCGGCCGGGGCTCTGAACTGCCAGGCCCGGAGGTGCCAGCCGGGGCTCTGAACTGCCAGGCCCAGAGGTGCCGGGGCTCTGAACTGCCAGGCCCGGAGGTGCCGGCCGGGGCTCTGAACTGCCAGGCCCGGAGGTGCCGGCCGGGGCTCTGAACTGCCAGGCCCGGAGGTGCCAGCCGGGGCTCTGAACTGCCAGGCCCAGAGGTGCCGGGGCTCTGAACTGCCAGGCCCGGAGGTGCCGGCCGGGGCTCTGAACTGCCAGGCCCGGAGGTGCCGGCCGGGGCTCTGAACGGCCAGGCCCGGAGGTGCCGGCCGGGGCTCTGAACGGCCAGGCCCGGAGGTGCCGGGGCTCTGAACTGCCAGGCCCAGAGGTGCCAGCCGGGGCTCTGAACTGCCAGGCCCAGAGGTGCCAGCCGGGGCTCTGAACTGCCAGGCCCAGAGGTGCCAGCCGGGGCTCTGAACTGCCAGGCCCAGAGGTGCCAGCCGGGGCTCTGAACTGCCAGGCCCGGAGGTGCCAGCCGGGGCTCTGAACTGCCAGGCCCGGAGGTGCCAGCCGGGGCTCTGAACTGCCAGGCCCGGAGGTGCCAGGCTCTGAACTGCCAGGCCCGGAGGTGCCGGCCGGGGCTCTGAACTGCCAGGCCCGGAGGTGCCGGGGCTCTGAACTGCCAGGCCCGGAGGTGCCGGCCGGGGCTCTGAACTGCCAGGCCTGGAGGTGCCGGTCGGGGCTCTGAACTGCCAGGCCCAGAGGTGCCAGCCGGGGCTCTGAACTGCCAGGCCCAGAGGTGCTGGGGCTCTGAACTGCCAGGCCCGGAGGTGCCGGCCGGGGCTCTGAACTGCCAGGCCCAGAGGTGCTGGGGCTCTGAACTGCCAGGCCCAGAGGTGTCGGGCTCTGAACTGCCAGGCCTGGAGGTGCCGGCCGGGGCTCTGAACTGCCAGGCCCAGAGGTACCAGGGCTCTGAACTGCCAGGCCCAGAGGTGCCGGTCGGGGCTCTGAACTGCCAGGCCCAGAGGTGCCGGGGCTCAGCCCTGGCACAAATTAAGCCCTGGTTATCTCCAGTATGAACCCAGGTGCAACAAAAAGGCAGCTGGTCAGGAGGAAGGAGGGGAAGAGAGAAGGAGGAAAGGCCTTGGGGAGAAAGGAGGCTGTGAATCTTATCTGCATTAAGGCTGGAAATCAGGGTGAATGGTCTCCAATCTGTTTTTAGCTGAAGTCAGTAACTGGTAATGGCATCACTTGTTTGTTAAAGGTAAACTCTCAAAAGGTTCATTGCTAATCCCTGACCACATTGGGGCCTGTGACGAAGTGGGGGGTTTTCTTGGGGTTTTCTGTGTTTTCCAGTGGTTTGCATGCACAGGGGGTGGGCCTCAGTTTCCCCAGGTGTTACTGGTTTAACGAGGTGAGGGGAGAGGGAGTTTGTTGTTACAGAGGACCAGAGAGGGAACTCGGGACCCCGGCCGATGGCCTGGGGGATGGAGACCCCAGCAACTGGTGACCTGGTGACCTGGAGACTCGGCTCAGGACTCACAGCCGGTTCTGGGCATTGGGAGGACAACGGGCTGCCGACAGAGGACCCCGGTGACCTGACCAGCTGGTTCCATCCAGAGGAGGATCTGAGAGGAGAGGAGACCCAGGCCATCCTGTTTATGACCCTGTTTGCCTGGAGGAAAGCCAATGGACAGAGGGGGCTGGGGGCCAGGGATATCGGAGATCCAGCTGGGAAGCAGGGGGGCTCGGGGCTGGAGAGGGGAAGCAGGCAGAGCCCACCTTGCTGCAGGGGGCTGGGATATGCTGGGCTGAGGGAGGCCAGGCCTGAGGCCCTGAGAGTTTCCTGTGCTGTTGTGACATTATTGATATAAACTGGAACCATATAGAACATGGGTTGCAACCAAGGTCCTGTAGTGGCACCAAATCTTATGTAAAGGGGGTCATGTAAGGTGTCTAAGAGCAGGTTCTGGGTTACTGGTTATGATTATGCTGTCTGTATGTCTGTATGATTATGTAGTTAAAGATATAAGTATTGGCTGTATACTGTCTGTATTTCAAATTGGTGCTGCAGTTCTGGGAAACAACCCAGACAAGTGGGTGTTAGCTCTGCCTAGCCTGCTTGATGGCCCATTAAGGACCATCAGCTACACAACTGACCCATTGAGAGGAGGCAGATACGCCTTGTGACTCAGCAGGGTGTGCAGAAACTGGCCCATGTGACTGCAAACTCCACGTTGCTGTAATTTTCCATAGTAAGAACAAAGTGTTCTTACACCTGGAAAAGCCTATATAAGGCTGATGCCTCATCTCCATCTTGTCTTCAGTCCTGCTTCCTACCTCTGGAGGGACTTTGCTACAAGCTGAAGCTCTACACAAGGGACTGGATGACCCATCCCAGCAGGGGATGTACTCCAGAGACTTGATTTAAACCTGCAGTTTACTCTATCACTGCTACAACCTGAACCAAGACTTTGCCATTACTGTATGGAATTGATTCCATTTAACCAATTCTAGCTCTCATCTCTATCTTTTTCCTTCTATGAATAAACCTTTAGATTTTAGATTCTAAAGGATTGGCAACAGCGTGATTTGTGGGTAAGATCTGATGTGTATATTGACCTGGGTCTGGGGCTTGGTCCTTTGGGATCGAGAGAACCTTTTTCTTTTACTGGGGTGTTGTTTTTGATAACTATTCATCCCCAGGATGGGTGGCACTGGTGGTGACACTGGAAGACTGGAGTGTCTAAGAAAATTGCTTGTGTGACTTGTGGTTAGCCAGTGGGGTGAAACCGAAGTCCTTTTTGTCTGGCTGGTTTGGTTTGCCTTAGAGGTGGAAAAACCCCAGCCTTGGGCTGTGACTGCCCTGTTTGAGCAATTGGTCCTGAATTGGCACTCTCAGTTGGGTCCCGCCAGAACTGCATCGTCACAGCTGTGTTCAACTCTCAATAACCCTCCTGTGTTACGCTGGCTGCGAGTCGCTCCGGGCTAGAGAACAGGGTTGCATCAACCCCTTCGGGGGTGAGGAGGCCTGGGGGGTCCAGAGTGCATGGATTTCCTGAGGGGGCCCACGGCGAGAGACAGACGTGCTAAGGCTCAGAGAGTTGCGGATCCAGGAGGTGGAGGGGCCTGACCCCAGGAGAGAGTGGACCCCCGAGAAGGGCTGTCTCACTGAAAGGGGCACCCCTCACAGACCGCACGGGGCCAAGAGTGGGCACGATCTGTGAGTCCGTGACAGGGCCGACCAATACAGATCTAAGCACCCCTGGGTTGAGCCCATTTGTAAGCATCTTGATCAAATGCTTATCAACGTTTTGTTACCGTTTGGCTGTAATCAATTGCTTATTAATAGGGCCCTTCATTTTCAGTTTTTATATAATTTAATTTATCCTGGGAATTTACCAGTGTTTATTATCACAACAACAAAAACAGGTGAAAAAAGTACAAAAAACCCTATAAATAATTTTTATGGGGAAATATCGGGGTTTATTTTGGTGGATGGAAAGACGGGGGGGAAATATTCAGTAGATTAATGCTTTGAATTCCGTTCATCAGTGTGCTTTGCTGCAGAACTCAAACAAAACTCGAACAGAACTCAAAAGAGAACGCCCTCTCCAAGTTTAAGAGCACAATGCGTCTCTAATCCTCAAACAAAGCTTTTCATGTGAATGAACAGTTACTGTTGTAGACTCGGAACTATTAGCCTATAACGATTTACACTGAATAATTGGGCCCCATACACTCAACTTCATCCTTTTGCAGCACATACACTCAACTTCATCCTTTTCTCCTGTTTTTGTATTTTGAAAACTTTCAAATACTTGTGTTCTGAACCATATTCTGATACAGATTTCCTTTTTCTTCCCATTTTAGTGTGTGTCAAATCTGTAAACTGTTATCTGCTAACAGGTTGAAATGTTTACGTGGTGAGCGTGAGATTCATCAGTATGTTCAGATGGGCATGCGTGTGTGCCTGTCTGTTTCTTGTGTGTATCTTCTAGATTAATACATAGCCTTCCTTCCACAGGCAGCTTTGCACACACACAGCCTAATGTATTCTCATAATACAGATCTCTCATGGAATGCATTGTGTTTTCCTAATACAAGTTATTTTTTATATATTTGAATGTTACAAAAGTAGGGTGAAAATCAGAAAAAATGGAATAATGCTTTTTGTGAAACCTGGGCAATTTTCACTAAAAATCAATTTAAACTGAAAACGAAGGGGCTTATTTGTTAGTTAGGATTTCCAGGCATGATTAGAGCAATTCTGTAAGTCCCATTTGGCCGTTGGATTTAATAAAGGAATTTCTGGTTAGATCAGGGTTTGGGGGTTTCTCATATTAATCATTTCAAATATTATTAATAATTCCAACAGTCACCTGGAAATTTGGCTACCTCACTCCTCACCACCCTTTCCAGCTCATTCATAAATACATTAAACCCTATGGGACCAAGTGCGGGATCTTGGGCTGCCCCCGTTAACCTTCTGCCCAGACTGAAACCCACCATTTAATGCTACTGCTCCCCTCCCACACCCAGAACCCCATTGTAGATACGTGCAGAGCTGCCATGGGACGCCCACTCCAGACAGCCACCCAACACTACTCTGATCTGGCCTCAAGGTGAGATGGCTGATTTGGGAGACCAGGCCCGCGGTCTCTGTTCAGCTAGTCAGTCTGCTAATCCCGCTCCAGGGAGGTGAATCCTGCCAGAGAGCAGAGCCCTGTGACCCGAGCCAAACTCAGCAGGACCCGGCTACAAGTGCTGGGTTCAGGTCAGGTCTAAAAACCACCTGAAACTGTCAGGCGTGGGTGGGGTCAGCTCTGATCGCCCACCCTGGGCAGTGGAGTCGGGGTGACGGTGACGGCCACGTGCCCTGCTCCTGCCAGCTCAGCCTTGTGATGAGCCCCACCAGACTGCGCGAACGCCCAGAGAGATCGTGCAGCAGGGCGGGGGGTGGGTGCCAGCGCAGAGGTGGAGTTCTGGGGTGGGGGCACCAAGAACACACTTGTGTAAGGATCTAGGACCTGGAGCAGTGGGGCCTGCGTCTCTGACGCTCCCTCGTCACCACCCAGGGAGCCAGGGGAAGCAGCATCTCACTAGTCCTGAGGGGGTCAGTTGCAACGCGAAGTCCTATCAGAGCACCCAAGGCCTGTGACCACCTGATTGGCTCGCACCCGCTCCGTAAGCCAGGAAGTGAGCTGGGTGGGATGTCCGGGCAACAGTGCAAACTCCCTGCTCTGCAGACCCTGCTCTTGCCTGTGTCTGGCAACCCACATCCAATCCTGTTCCTGATCCCTGCTCCGCTCCTGGCTCCTGCCTCGGCCCTAGCTCCCCCCGGCTCCTGCTCCCAGCCTGGTCCTGGCCCCTTCTCCGGTTCCTGCTCACTCTTGGCCCTGAGCTACCAATCCTGGCTCCGCCCCTAGCTCCGACTTCTGACTCGAATTCCGGCTCAACCCTTGGCTTTGGCATTTGGTATCTGACCCTGGCTCTGATTCTCGGCTTTGATTCCTGTTCTGATGCTGGCTCTAGAACATGGCAGCTGGCTCTGGTTCTAACCTCCACTTCTGTTCCCTGGCCTGGATGCCTGCTCTGCCCACTAGACCTGACTCCTGCTCTGACCAGTAGGCCAGACTGCCTATGTCCTGGTTCCTAACAGCCAGGGTGTGTGAGAATCGAGGAGGGGAAGGGGAGAGAAATAAACACTCATATTCCCCTCTATTCTTGGCAGGGAACAGTGGAAGCCAAAAACACTACAGACATTTAACCCCCCTGCAGACATTCTTCGTTTGTAGAGCTAAGAGGGTCTCTCCTGATCGTCTCTTTGGCCCTCCTGAATAGCACGGGCCAGAGAAGAGGGAATATTGTCTCTTGAAAACCCCGGGACAAAACGGTGCCAAATCTGCACCACTAATCCTCCCTCAGACCCCAATGAGGCCCCACAGTTCCCGACTACCTGAGTGGCCGTGTGGCTTTTAGAGCACTTTGAAAAAGCAGCCGCCAAACAATTAGCTTGGCTTGAATCCCAGCGATATTGGTAATCCCACCCAGCTGGAACCAGCACAATAAAGCAGAAAACAGCCCCCGGCATCCACCCGTTTTACTGTTTTCGGTGCTTTCCCCAGGGAAATTCGGTGTTTACCACTGGCGCCACGACCGACCGTTAAAATGGGCAGGAAGCACTCCAACGGCCCTTCCAGTCATGTGACCCAATGCTCCCTATTGGGTCACAAAATGGCTTCCACACAAGTCCAATGAATCACAATGATAGACACAATACAAACACAAATGCTAGGAATTTGCCACTAACAGGGGAGGGCTGTGGCTTCTGCAGTGTGGCTTTACCCCTTCCCTGTGCAGTTCACCCCGTCACAGAGGGTCGTTATTTGTTGGACGAGGCATTGCTGCTCCTCTTAATGATTTAAATATAATAAAATACAAAGAAAGTAGAATATTTCAGCTATTATACAGCAGAACCCCATTTATCACATCCAATTGGGACCAGGGCCTGATCAAATAATCAAAAGTGTGGATAATCCGGAGAATGGGAAGGTGCAAGGCTGCAGAACCATCTAGCGGCCACAGGAGAAATCGCCTACTTTTGAGCCTGGGTGCGCTGGTTGTTTGGTTAATATGAAGAGCCGGGTAATGGAGGGTTGGCTAAACGGGGTTCTACTGCATTATGTCACAATCTGCCATGACTCACCATGATAGGACACCTCATATTATACCCGGTGTCATAAACAGATAGTTAAGGGTTAATGTCTCTTTTACCTGTAAAGGGTTAAGCAGCTCAGTAAACCTGGCTGACGCCTGACCAGCGGACCAATGGGGGGACAAGATACTTTCAAATCTTGGTGGAGGGAAGTCTTTGTGCTTTTTGTTTTGGGGGTTGTTCGCTCTCGGGACTGAGAGGGACGGGACATCAATCCAGGCTCTCCAAATCTTTCTGAATCAGTCTTTCATGTTTCAAAATTGTAAGTAATAGCCAGGCAAGGCAGATTAGTCTTATTTTTGTTTTCTCAACTTGTAAATGTTTCTTTTTGCTGGAAGGATTTTTACCTCTGTTTGCTGTAACTTTGAATCTAAGGCTAGAGGGGGCCCTTCTGGTCCATATGAATCTGAGTACCCTGTAAAGCATTTTCCATCCTGATTTTACAGAGATAATTTTTACCTTTTCTTTCTTTAACTAAAAGCTTTCTTTTTAAGAACCTGATTGATTTTCCTTGTTTTAAGATCCAAGGGGATTGGGTCTGAATTCACCAGGGATTGGTGGGGGGAAAGGAGGAGGGATGGTTAATTCCTCCTTGTTTTAAGATCCAAGGAGTTTAAATCTGTGTTCACCAGGGAATTGGTGAAGCCTCTCAAGGCAGCACAGGGAGGGGAACATTGGGGGGGGACGACAGGGAGTGTGCCAGATACTGAATTTCTGGGTGGTGGCAGCGTTACCAGATCTAAGCTAGTAATTAAGCTTAGAAGTGTTCATGCAGGTCCCCATATTTGCACTCTAAAGTACAAAGTGGGGAAAGAAACCTTGACACTCGGCTACGAGTGACACTCAAACGGATCGTCACACCTCCCCAAAGGTCTGCGAGGATTGTTACCCTAATTGACAGAGGGGAAAAACTAATGCTGAGAAAGGTGCAGGGATTTGTTTTCCGTCACACAGCCAGTCAGGGACAGAGTTTGGAATAGGACCCAGGAGTCCTGACTTTCAAACTAACCCTTAGTCCTGAATTTCATACACTGAATGATCAGAATAAAGTGGTCTCAAATGAGCTACAGACCTTCTTGTCAACTGATGGCAATGGGCCACTCTCATTACCATTACAAAAGTAATTTTTCCTCCCTTGGTATCCTGCTGTTAATTGAATTGTCTTGTTAGCCTGACCTCACACTTGGTAAGACGACTCCCATCTTTTCATGTATTTATACTTGCTCCTGTGTTTTCCACTCCATGCATCTGATGAAGTGGGTTCTAGCCCACAAAAGCTTATGCCCAAATACATTTGTTAGTCTCTAACACGCCTACCACTCTGAAACCTGGGACCAACCGTGTTCATAGTAATGATTCAGCAAATATTTTAGAGGAGATGGTTGGTTGTGGCTTATTTGCTGAGTCTTAAAAGAGAGCAAAGTCCTGAGTCTCCTCCCTGTCACTAGCTCTCCAGCTCAGCCAGCCAGCGGTGAGACTTTGCGGGGCGGGAGGTTGAGGGTTCTCACCACACGGTCCAAAGGATGGCCCGGATCGCCGGTGGGGATCACTGTCAGAGCACTCTTCCTGTCCCGTCGCTTTGTGAGGGCCTCCCACAACAAGGGCTGGAGAGCAGCCCCCTCATCGCCAGTGGAGGGAGGGAAGCAGGGAAAAGGGAAACCAAGAGACACAAACCCCAATGTCCCCAGTGACTCTAAGGGACAAAGGCCTAAGTGGGGAAAAAATTCTCCCACCTTAACCTAGTGTTTTCCATGCCTAGAATTTGGCCGGCACCAGATGGCTCAGGCTGAACTGGTTCCAAACCGCTCGGAGGCTCTGACCGTCTCAGCAGGGACGTCTGTTTTCTAGCTAAATCAGTAGTGGGACAGGGGAAAACTCCGAAGAGACTCCCCCGTCCTCGTGCTCACATACCTGAACCTGAATTCTCCCTCAGTCCACAAGGGGAGACCCCGGGAAGGAGACTGGCTGCAGCAAACCAAGGGGGTCTCTGAGATCATCCCTGCCCTGCAGCCTGTCCTGCCTGGCCATTGTCATGGACTCTGGGGGGGGTCACAGCCTCCCAACCTCCTTTGACCAATCAGCCCAGGAGCTGCAAAAGGCCCTTGTGATGTCACTGCCACAGCCACCCCTGCCCTGCAAGGCTAATGTCCTGCCCCTGGCCAGCCCCCCTGGATGTTTGAGCTGCTGCCCCTGTATCACCCCCCGCCCCCACTCACTGTTAGCTCTGGCAATCAAGCAGGCTACACATGAAAACATCAGAGGCTGCTGTGACGTTAAGAGTCTGATCTAATATCTCCTTGAAAGATGACAGGGCCAGAAAGAGGTAATTAACTCACAGCCTGCCCTGACCCATGGGTGAACCTTAAGGACTGGTTAGGAAGATATGTAAATGAACAGAGCTTTGAAATGCAAGTCTGCATTGTTAGAGATCTCAAGGGTAGATGTTTGCTCAGGGCTTGTGTTGTAAGCAAACAAGTCTTGTCTATTGTTATAGTTTTAATTCAAAGATCAAAAAAGGAGTATTAACATTTAGGAAGATGCTTGAGTGAAATAGTATTATTGTCTCTGTGTCTCTTTGAAGGTTGTGGTAACCTGTATCTGAACTGTTTAATGGATAAATTACCCTGTGCTAATTGCCAGGATGTTTGGAAGGAGAGTGAAACCTATTTTTTTCTCAGGCCGAAACGCTGCTGGGAATGTATAAGAACGCTAGGACACGATCCTTCTTCATCTCAGATCTGCTTTGGGTTTCAAGAGGGGGAAACCTTAAGCCCCAAGGATTGAGATCCCCAGTCATTGACTGGAGCCACCCTGAACATGGACATTGGACTATGAACTATTTCTGAAAGGACTTTTGGCAACTACAAGCTCACCTCTGCCATGTATCTGAACCTCAAGAATTGAATTCAAGTCTGTTTGTATATTGATCTTTTAACCAACACTCTCTCCCTTTTCTTTTCTAATAAATTTTAGCTGAGTTAATAAGAATTGGCTGTGATGTGTATTTTGGGTAAGATTTAAGTTATAATTGGACCTGGGTATGTGGCTGATCCTTTGGGGTTGGAAGAACCTTTTCTTTTATATGATGAAGTAAGATTTTCAGGAATCATCATCATATCTGATGTGTGTGTCTGGACAGAGGCCTGAGGCTGGGCACTTTAAGGGAACTGCGGTGTTTGAACTTCTCAGTAACCAGTGAGGTACTAGAGAAGCTGTTCTGTGCTGGTTGGTAAATCAAAATATTGGAATAACCACCAGCTTTTGGGGTTTGTCTGCTCCGTTTTGTTTGCAGTTCACCCTAATTGAGTGACCTCAGCTGGCTCCCATGGGCAGCACCGTCACATTATCCAGTGCAGGTTCAGGGGGTTTAGTAGCGACTGAGGCCACGTCTATGCTTACGACACCGTCAGAGCACTCGCATCGCCACGTTATGCCGAGGGGAGGGAGCTCTCCTGGCAACATCAGAAAACCAGCTCAACGAGTGGCGGTAGCTATGTCGCCGGGGAGCATCTGCCACCGACACAGCGCTGTGCACACGAGCGTTAACGTCGGCAAAACGTATGTCGCTCAGGCCGCTGGGTTTTTTTACGCCCCTGAGTGACAAAAGTTTTGCCGACATAAGTGCTAGCGTAGACATGGCTGGAGTTCAGTGTCCGAAGGGTCCGGAAGCCGCATGCTGTGATCTGCGAGCTGCAGCGAGAAACCAGTGGTCTGGGAGGCTGTAATTTGAAGCGATTTGCGACGTCAGTGGGATTCTTTCCAGAAGCTCCTACTCAGTCAGGACACGACACTCCCGAGCCTCGGCTCCACCGGACGCTCCTAGAATTCACAGCTTCCCAGTTCCAGCTCAGCTCCCCGCTCCGCTGGACACACAACGCGTGGGTTTGGGGAGACAGTGAAAACGAGGATGTTTATCTAACGAAGAACAGAGACTTGAGGAGGAGCGAGTAGAAGTATTGGAAACAAATGTTTCCAGATCAAAGAAAATCATACTCTGCCCTCCAGAGCCGTGATTGATTAACAAGATACGCCTGTGTCCGCTTGTCGTGCCAATCCCTGCTGGCTGCGTCGCTCCCAAAGGGGCAACCGCTCTGCCAGGGGTTGAGCTCTGAGCCCTGGGGAGACGCAGTGGGGCTGGAGCCTGGGGGCTCCCATCTCGCATCGCAGAGCCGTGGAGCTCACCCCCGGAAGAGGGCAGACCTAGGGCCTGGCATGTGAGCAGGGCTGCTAATGCCGGAGACGGGGTGAAGGCAGGACACCCATGGCACAGCTGAGGGTGTCTTACCATTCCAGGGGAGCCTTTGCCAGGCCAGCAAAGCTGGTGCAGGTGTCGAGGTGCTGGCCCACCTCCTCCCCAAAAGGGGACCCTCCCGCCAGGCCTGTGGCGAGCCCTCTATGGGCACAGGCACCATCATAACTCCAAGTCCCCATCCTGCCCATCCCCCGCTCTCTCCAGAAGCCCCCCCAAGTATCCCCTCCCCCAACTCACATGCATCTGAAGCTCCGCCCCTGCTCACCACCACCCCTGCCCACACATCCATGGGGGTGAAGGTTTGGGCTCCTATTGCTCTGGCCTTCATTTGCCTCAGTAGCACTGGACTTTCCAGAGCAGATGAGGAGCCAATCCCCTTGAGCAGCCAGGAAAACTGAGGCAGAGAGCCCCTGTGACCACGATGGAGAGGCACACACCTGTTGTACTCTGACTGAACGCCCTTGGCAGTGCCTGGAACCTGCCTTACCCAGCCACTGATGCCCAGGAAGGTGTTTGCTGGCACGCTGCTCTGGTGCTGTGGGATTGCTCAGCTCCTTTGTTCACTGAGAGAATGTCAGACCAGGTGGATGGGCAAACACTCTGAACGGCTGGGACCTGCTTGTGGGCACTCATCTGGCAGCTAGATTCCTGTAGGGCTGCCCAGTCTCTGTACATACAAGCCCTAGGTCTACCGTGGGGTGACTCTCCACAGCCCATCACCTTAATTACCCACAAGGTAGTAACCGCAACTCACTGGTGAAGATGCTTTGTCCAGCCAGGAACAGTCTTCAAAGCCTTCCTGGGCTAATGCTAATGCTCTAATAATAAACCGAACTCTTGTCTGGGTGCCTTTCGCAGCAGCACCTTCGAAAGGCGGGTTAGTGTTTTTATCCCTGCTTTGTAACACCTGGGGAAACTGAGGCACAGCAGGGTGACGGGACGTGCCCAGGGTCACTCGCCGAGTCCCTGGCAGAGGCAGGAGCAGAATGCTGGGCTCCTGCTGGTGCTGTGTGATGTTAATTATGCCACATGAGAAAAAAAAGCCAATTGTGGTTTTTTTTTAAAACAGGTTTAATTTCAAAATCTTAATAAACCAGAGGCAGAGGCTGCGTTTTATACACACCAGAGACGTGGGCCTGCTGAGGCTCCAGCTAGGGGATGGGGGTCTCTGAGTGGGGCTGGGGCACCATGGCCTGCCAGTAGGGTAGCTTAGATCTTAAATCGTTAGGGGTTGGGATACCCCCAGCCCAGCCCCCCCTCACCATCTGCTGATCTGCTTCTGAGCCACCATTCTTGGTTTGGTTTGGTTCGTGTCCCCCTCACCAGTGTTACCCGGGCCCCTCTGCACCTTGGAAGGGCAGGGGAAAGCCAGCCCTTTGCAGCCAGCCTAAACCAACCGGTGCCACTCTAAGAGGAGATGTGATCGGAGCTGAGTAAGCAAAGATGGGAGAGAAGCAGCCTTCCCCAGGGGGTATTTACAGTGATACAGGGTAATGGCGGGAGTTCACGGCAGGTCTGGCCCCGGGCACCTCACCAGCATGCACCCTGTCAGCGGGCGCCAAGCTTACAGTCTGTCTCTTTCAATTTCATCCATTTGCTGCCAAAGGAATCGAAGTTCTGACGCTACAGGAGCAAAGCAGGGGCTCCCTCTGGGGGGGAGCACGGCTGGATTCACGCCCGAGCCCGCTCAGTTGAATAGCGGGAGTGTTGCTGACTCTGGTGGCAGTGGTGGGATGGGTTTGGGGGATTCTGGGTATCTGGCCTCGGTGCTAGGTGCTCCACACACACGGACCAGGGACAGGCCCAGCTCGTTGGCAGAAGGAGCCCGGTGTTTCGTCATCACAAACAGCATCTCAGCTCCCAGGCAGATCCTGGGCATGCTGGGCAGGTGCCGTTCTTTCTTCTTGCGCTTCAGATATGGACCTGGCAAATCTGGGGTTGCCAGTTCTGGCTGGCTGCATTCCTGGAGGTTTCATCACACAACAGACTGATTTTTAATTCCCGGAGACTCCAGGACCATCCTGGAGAGCTGGCAGCCCCCCGCGAATCGCGACCTCGCACAATCCACCCACACAGCCCTGTGTTAAAAAACGTCTCTTTACAACCCGGAAAGGCCAAAGGCTCCTTTGTAACCATGCCAGGTGCGCTGCAGCCAAGGACTTTGGGGAAAGACACTGGAAGCTCCGATCTGTTCCGCACTGGGGCTCGGTACCATGTGGGATGCTGGACTTTACTCTAGTGCTGTGGAACGGGGAGGGGGGTGCCTCACCCTTCTCCAGGCATTCCAGGAGGGCTGGCTCCGGTCGCCAGCCACAGTCTCTGTGTTGGGCTCAGCTCCATGCGGCCGAGGCGCTCGCCCCTCTCGGATGGGTTAACACTCTATGGAATCCTCCAGGAGCTGCATCAAGGTGACCGGCATCCGGACGTCGCTGATGGGCAAGGGTGCCAGGGGGTCTTGGTATGTGGGCGCTCCAGGATTGGGGCCATCCTCCTCCAGTGTCTCCTCGCTCACCTCCTTCAGCATCGGCAGCTTGGGTGGAGGCTCGTGCTGCCCGCTCAAGGCCGGAGGCTGGAGGCTGGCGTCTGTGTGGCTGGCGTCGGCGTGGCTGGCACTGGAGGGAGAGGCGCTGTGGCTAGTCGCCTGGGCCCCCTCGGCTGGAGAGCCCCCTTCGCTGGCAGTGCAGTTAGGCAGGGGTTGGCTGGTGGGCAGCGGCTCCTGTTCACTCCAGCCTGTGTCCTCCTGGCTTGCAGCAGCTCGTGGCCTGTCTTGTAAAGGTTTGCTCATCCCCACTTCCGTCTCCCCGCTTCCCGCCCCAGCCTCTGTTGGCTTTTCCTGGTTGCCTGGCTGAGAGTCGTGTGGCAGGGGCTCTTCCTCCTTCTCCCCTGCTGGCTGGGACTCCGTGGTGCCCTCCTTGGTGCCAGGCTCCGCGCTGGCGCTGCACTTCCTGGGTGGTGCCTGGTCGTCTTGGCAGGTGTCCTTACACCCCGACGGCTCGAGCGTCTGCCCGTTGGGAAGCGCGGCCGCAGCGCTGTCTCCCTTCTCTGTGGACGCTAACCCTGCCCCGCTCCGCACTCCCATCAAGCCGTCGGCCTTCCCCACAGAATTGGCCAGGGGGCTCTCCTTGCTGGTCTCAGCCGGCTGGCTTTTCCCTGTCGGCGCGGCCTGGCTCACCCAGCCCCCGGCGCTCTCCAGCGTTGCGTCTCCCAGGTCGCTGTAGCCTTCGTTCTGAAAGTAAATGTTGCTGGGGTCGGGGGCCGACTTCCCGGCATTGACCTGTGGGATGGAGGGAAAGGATCAGGCTCTGACAGTGCAGGTGCACCAAAGGAAAACCCTCCCCACTCTGACACTAGCTGGGAAGGGAGCGGGGTGGCCAATCGCCCACAGCTGCCTTCGCCGTGGGATGGGGGGGAGGTTGCTGGCATGTCTGGTAACAGAGTCAGACCCCAACGTTCAATTCTGCAAAATTCAACAATTGACTTAAAATGATCATAAATTAACGTAAGCAGAGTCAGGATGAGCTCTACCCTGACATCTGGTGGTGAATTATGGGGAGTGTGGAAAGGAATTTCAGGTATTTGCACTGGCACACCCACCCCACCTAGCATAGCCCAAGGCAGCCTGGGATGGTTATTCTGAAAGCTCTGGGTGCCCCAATTTCTTTGTTATTGGAGCAGGAGGAATAAAGTGCTGTCACCCTAATTATGTGAATGAGGAACTATGAGACTGCTTTATGACAGAGATGACTCAACCTCAATTAAGTAGTACTTGCTAGACAAGGGACATGGGTGCCAAAACCCAGTGAATGGAGAGAGGTTGGGGACTGGTGTGTGTACCTGATGGTATGGGCCCTTTTTGAGGGCCTGGAACACCAACTGCACATCCTCCTCTCTCCACTGTTGAAGAGCAGAGCTAATTTTGATTCCATTAGGAGTCCATCTAGAGGCTGCTAAGCTGAATTCACGTTGGGCCAATGGTGCACCAGCACCAGAGCTCCCCTTCTAAGAGCTGAGATCACTGAGTGCTGTGTTAGCTAGTGGGGGAGCCTGAAGATCTATTGCTAAGTGGCTGGCAGAGCGGAGCAGTTTGCAGCATGTTGGAGCAGCCCATGGAACAGTGAGCGGAGTGGAGTGCTTTGCGGGGACGGCTGGAGTGGCTCACGGGTCGGCTGGAGGAGCAGCACAGCTGGTGTAGTGGAGCTGGTCGTGGTGAAGGCTGCATGGAGAGGCGGAGCAGATGGCCATGGCCCACGTAAGGTGCCCCTTAACACCCTGTGTGGGCTCCCCCAGCCATTTCCACCCAGGCTGGGGAGGTAAAACTCTGCAGATAAACTTTTGAACTCTGGGGTGGCACTGACCAGTGACTTTTGGGTTGCTGGACTTTGGGGTGATTGGACTTAAGACCCTAAGGGGGAAAGGACACTGCCAAACGTACATGGAGGTGGGTTTTTTGCTTATGGTTTGTTATAATCCTGTTTGTGGTGTTTCTCCAATGAGATGCCGCATTGTTTCCCTCCTTTACTAAAAGGATTTGCTACACTCAGACTCCGTGCTTGCGAGAGGGGAAGTATTGCCTCCTAGAGGCGCCCAGGGGGTGTCGTATGTAAGTGTCCCAGGTCACTGGGTGGGGGCTCGAGCCGGTTATGCATTGTGTTACTGAAACGGAACCCCTGGATACTGAACCCGGCCCTTGTTGCTGCCAACTCAGAGGGGCAGAAGAGTTACATTAAGCAATAAGAATATCGAGCCTGGCCCATCGGAGCTGGACACGGGCGAGCTGCTCTTATGCCGGCCCAGCCGAAGGCTGCCTCAGCCAGGCAGGGGACCGAAGTGGGCCTAGCGCTAAGACTGGCTGTCTGCACAAGGCAGCTTCCCACCCCCAGGCCATCCTGCTGCGCCCCACACAGGAGGGGAATGAACCACGCTGCCAATAGCAGATACAGTTCAAGCCTGACTCCCTCCCAGTCCCGGCATGGAGACACCATGCCATCCAGGCGCAGAGACAGCTGAAATTCACCAGCCCAGCTCACGGCTGACGAGACGTTTCCAAAGCCCAGTGCCCCGCACAGCACACCCCACCCCCGCAGGAGACGCCCCCCAACTCACGCTAGGCTCCTGCGCCACCCGTCATTCTCAGTGACCAGGCCTATGGCCTGGCTGGCTGACGGATGCTCTACCCAGAGCTTGTTGTAGGCACCGAGTATCTAAGGGGACGTCTACACTGCACTGGGTCTGCGAGCCCCAGGACAACTGACTCTGGCTCGCGGGGCTGGTGCTCCGGGGTGTAAAGAGCTGTGTAGACGTTCCCGCCCCGGCCTGAGCCCATGCTCTGAGCCCCACCCCGCAGCCGGGTTTCAGAGACCGAGCAGGAACATCTCCCCTGCTCCACAGCATGAACTGAGTCTGGAGACCTGGGGGCTGAGACTTGCAGTGTAGACGCGCCCAAATGGGGAGCCCCTCTCCGGCACCAGTGCCCGCGCTATGCACCAAATGAAGCCCCATCTCCTTCAGGGTGCCCCCCTCTATATTACGTGCATCCCACACCCCCATTTTTCACTGCCCATACACACGGTGCCGGCTGCTAGCTCCACAGCCCGGCCCTGGCATGGCCCTGGCGAGAGGACCCGCAGGGCTGGGGGCTCGTGGCTGAGCCTGCTGCTGCCAAGGGGAGCCGAAGCCCTACAACAAAGGTGTGCGATCCAGCCTGGCCCAGCTGAGCTTCCTTCAGTGCAGGGACAGACCTCGGGCAGCGGGCCGGCTCTCACTCCAGCCTGGGAGAAGCTGCTGTGAAGACTCACAGCAGAGCCCAGCCTGATGGAGCCCTCACAACCGGTGGTTTTCAAATGCCACCCACACCCACAAAGGCAGGGCTGGAAGCCCCTGTGGTGACCCTCGAAAGGAGGCCCCGGCTCGTGCCACGAGGCACTGAACAAGGCAGGAAAGTAATTCACCCCCCACCCTGCGTTTGGGCCACGCGTGGCAGAGGGCGCTGCTGCGGGCCCCACCGCGTCACCTGCATCCCGCGGTCCCCCCTGGCCAAATTAACCCCAGCGCAATTCCCCTGGCACAGCCATGACCACCGTGAAAACTAGGGCCAAGGGGTGGGGGGAGACTCCCAATGTGGCAGCCAGCCAGACATGTTTGGCCACCTGGCTGGTCGGCGGCAGAGCCAGACCAGGCCCTCCCCTTTCTTTACAGGCTACGGCTCCTGGGGCGAAGGGACGGCACCCAGGCGAAATGAAATCCGACGGCAGGAGGAAGATGAGGGCCACGAGCCCATCGGCCAGGGGGCTCTGCCAGAATCATGTCCCACGCTGGGATGCCTGGGGCGGATGCTGGCTCAGGAGGGAGGGGGCAGGCCCCTCACTTTGCGATGCCACAGACTCCCCAGGATGCAGGGCTGTTTCCAGACCCCGGCTCTCGCTCGCCAAGGCAGACCCTGGCCAGCCCCCTACTGCGGGGCAGCGTCTCGGGCGCAGGGCACCCCCCTCCCCACAGGGGCGGTGGGGATCATAGGCCATGGCCCTGCCCTTGCTCCCCCTCTCCTGGCTGGGGGCTCAGCTCAGGTTGCCGGCCTGGAGCTTGGGGCCCAGGCCAGCGGGCAGCCCGGAGTGGCTTGGGGCAGCCAGCTGGTCCCCGGGTTCGGGCGGTTTGGCTGGGACTGCTCCAACTGCAGGGAGAGGCTCTGGCAGGCAAGGGGGGCTAGGGGGCGGGGCCTCACGAGGAAGGGGCAGGGAACTAGCCTCCCTGAAGTGGGGGGTTCACCCGCTGCCCATGCTCCCCGCTGTGCACTCACCGGTTGGAACCACTTTAAGCTCTGTCGGGCAGCAGGGCAAGCAGAGGGCGAGAGAAAGAGAGAAGCACAAGGCATGAGAACGCAGCGAAACAGCAACACACTCAGGCCGTCACATGCCAAGGCCTCTGACTGCAGTGCCGGGTCCCGGGGCGGCTTCACCGGGGAAAGGAACTGACTCATTTGCTCTTGTGCAGAAGGCTGGTCAGCACAACCGGGGCAATTACACCCATTTTACAGCTGGAGAAACTGAGGCCTGAAGCCATGCTGGGATTTGGCCGTGGAACATACAGCAAGTCAGTAGCGGGGATCTAAGCAGTGTATCCCACTCCATGCCAGGAGCCGAGATAGAACCCAGGAGTCCTGGCTTCCAACTCCCTGCTTTACCCATTTGACCCCACTCCGAGCAGTGGGGATAGAACCAAGGAATCCTGGCTCCCAGCCCCATCTGCTCTAACAAGCTGACCCAGTTCAGGATTGCTCCTGTTCCAATCCAGGCCAACGGACCTGCCTGCAGTGGGGCAGGAGCTGGCCTGCACGGTTTGGGGAGGACGTGGTATGCCTAACAACTGGTGTCCCTGCTAGATGGAGAGCAGCTGAGAGACAGGGGTGAGGGGTCCTCAGAGCTGGGTCAGGACAAGAGGGGCAGGGGTATCCCCAGAGCTGGGGGAGGAGCCAGTCCGTGCCAAGGATGATTATGGACGAGGCTTTACAGCGAACGAGTGGAATGAAACGAGAACAGGACAGAGGGAGAACGAAAGCCAGAGGTGCTGACTCTGTGGGTGCTCCAGGTCTGGTGCACCCATGGGAAAAAATGGGAGTGATCAGCACCCCCAGCCACAGCTAATCCGGCAGCAGCCCCCATCAGCTAATCCGGGGAGCCGCCACACAGCTGACCAGGGACCCCAGCTTGGGGAGCAGACTCAAGCCACAGCCACCAGGGAGGGCTGCATACTCCTGCGTGGGCCCGTCGGCGGGTGCAACGGCTGTTACCGCAGGTTTGCGCTGCAGTGTGGGCACATTGGCGCGGCTCTGACCCCTGGGTGCAGCCGCTGTCACCCCAGGTTCACGCTGCAGCGCGGGCACGGCTCTGAGCCCCGGGTGCGGCCGCCGTTACTCCAGATTCACACTGCAGTGTGGATGCGTTGGCGCGGCTCTGAGTCCCGGGTGCGGCTGCCGTTACCCCAGGTTCACGCTGCAGCGCAAGCGCCTGGGCACGGCTCTGAGCCCTGGGTGCAGCCGCTGTTACCCCAGGTTCACGCTGCAGCGCGGGCGCCTGGGTGCGGTTCTGAGCCCCGGGTGCAGCCGCTGTTACCCCCGGTTCATGCTGCAGCGCGAGCGCCTGGGCACGGCTCTGAGCACTGGGTGCAGCCGCTGTTACCTCAGGTTCACGCTGTAGCGCGAGCGCCTGGGTGTGGCTCCAAGCCCAGGGCGCAGCCGCTGTTACCCCAGGTTCACGCTGCAGCGTGGGCACCTGGGCGTGGCTCTGAGCCCCGGGTGTGGCTGCCGTTACCCCAGGTTCATGCTGCAGTACGGGCACGTTGGCGCTGCTCTGAGCCCCGGGTGCAGAAACCGTTACCCCTGTTTCATTGTGCCACCTTTACCCCTAACCCCTGCACTTCCCTCCCATCTGCACCCCCAAACCCAGCCCTGCGCTGCCCCCCTGCCCAGAACGCTCCACCCCCTTATGCCCAGCAACCCCCATGCCCAGTGGCTCCTCACCCAGAGATCTCCACCACAGATCCCTATGCCCAGCAATCTCCCACCCACAAACACCCCTGCACTGCTCAGCACCCCTTTCACAGCCTGCCTCCACTGCCCAGCCCCCACTATTCCTGAGGGAATTCAGTGCCAGAAAATTAAATTCTGTACACAATATTTTAAAATTCTGCAAAATTCTGCAAATTTTGTCAATAAATAAATGTGGAGGATCCAGCCTGGCAGTGGGGAGCACAGGCCACTGGCTGCAGGGAGGTGGGAGATCACCCTGCAGCCTCCCCCGTCCCCGGAGAGGGATTGGCAGTGAGACACTTCAGTGTGCAGATCAAAAGGCCACAGGAAGCATTTTACATGAGGGCCGGGATGTCAGCCATGCCCCCAAATCTGTATGAATGACAAAAAAGGAATAGCTGATGCCAATGGCTGAGGTCAGCCCCCATCCAGGCCCTTGCCTGCCACCCCTCTGGCAAGGCATGTGGGCAGAAGAGGGGAGAGGGGCAGGTACAGGGGGGGCTGCTTTGAACAGCTGCTCTGCCCCAGGGCCACCAGCCTGCTCCCTGGGAGGCCCCAGTGCGTTCGCTGCTTGCTCACTGTGCTAGACAAAGATCCCCCTCCCCTGCCCCCCGCAAAGTCCCATGCCCAGCTCTACCCAGAGCCCCAAGCTCGGCTTCTCCCTCTCTTCCCAGCCTCCAGGTATTCCCGCTCACCGCCCCTGCTCTATTCCTGGCCTGGCCTGGCTCGGCTCAGCTCCCGCCTCTCTTCCCAGCCTCCAGGTATTCCCCCATCCCCCGCACCCCAGCCTGGCCCGGCTTACCTCCCCTGCTCACTCACAGGCAAAACCTTTTGCTCCTGGCCCCGTTATGCCCCAACTGAGCCCAAGCCCTCAGCCCCAGAGGAGTGAGTGCACAGTGGGGAAGGGCCAGGGGATTGCGTGAGGGATAAGCCAGCCAGCCCAGCACGGGTGAGAGGCTGGAGAGGAGTCCGCGCCGCACCCAGCAAGGGTGGTGCCCCAAATTTTTGGGTGCCCTACACAGCCAGGTATGCTGCATATGCCTAAGGATGACCCTGAGACCAGGTTCACACTGCAGCGCGGGCGCAGCTCTGAGCCCCGGGTGCGGCTGCTGTTACCCCAGGTTCACACTGCATCACGGGCGCATTGGCGCGGCTCTGAGCCCCTGTGACGTTATTGATATAATCTGGGACCATATAGAACATGGTTGCAACCAAAGTCCTGTAGTGGCACCAAATCCTATGTAAAGGGGGTCATATAAGGTGTCTAAGACCCGGTTATGGGTTGCTGGTTATGATTATGCTGTCTGTCTGCATGTGTCATTTTGTAGTTGAAGTTATGAGTATTGGCTCTATGCTGTCTGTATTTCAAACTTATGCTGTGCTTCTGAGTGACATCCCAGACACGTTGGTGTTAGCTCTGCCTAGCCTGCTTGATGGCCCATTAAGGACCATCAGCTACACAACTGACCCAGGACCGGCACTAGGGGTTTGAGTGCTCTAGGCGGACAGCAATTTCGCCACCCCACACGCTGGTCCCGCGGCTCCACTGGAGCTGCTGCAGTGGTGCCTGCGGAGGGTCCGGTGCTCCATGGCTCCGGTGGAGCTGCCACAGTGGTGCCTGCGGAGGGTCCGGTGCTCAGTGGCTCCGGTGGAGCTGCCGCAGTGATGCCTGCGGGCGGTCCACCGGAGCCGCACGAGCAGCTGACCGTCCGCAGGCACCACTGCGGCAGCTCCACTGGAGCCGCGGAGCACCGGACCTTCCGCAGGCACCACTGTGGCAGCTCCACCGGAGCCGCCTGCCGCCCCCTCCGGCAAAACGGCACCCACCAATTATTCTGGCACCCTAGGCGATTGCCTAGGCTGCCTAAATGGTAGCGCTGGCCCTGAACTGATCCATTGAGAGAAGGCAGAAACTCCTTGTAACTCAGGAAAGTATGCAGGGTCTTGCCTATGTATGTGACTCCAGACTCCATTGTGCTGTAATTTTCCACAGTAAGGACAAACTGGTTCTTACACTTGGAAAAAAACTATACAAGGCTGATGCCTCATCTCCATCTTGTCTTCAGTCCTGCTTCTTCCCTCTGGAGGGACTTTGCTACAAACTGAAGCTCTGATGACCCATCCTAGCAGGGGAGGTACTCCAGAGACTTATAGAGTTTCAGGGTTGGAAGAGACCTCAGGAGGTCATCTAGTCCAACCCCTTGCTCAAAGCAGGACCAATCCCTAAATGGCCCCCCTCAAGGATTGAACTTGCAACCCTGGGTCTAGCACGCCAATGCTCAGATCACTAAGCTATAGCTGCAGTTTACTCCAGCACTCCTACAAGCCTGAACCAAGAACTTTGCCATTACTGTATGGAATTGATTCCATTTAACCAGTTCTAGCTCTCATCTCTATCTTTTTCCTTTTATGAATAAACCTTTAGATTTTAGATTCTAAAGGATTGGCAACAGCGTGATTTGTGGGTAAGATCTGATGTGTATATTGACCTGGGTCTGGGGCTTGGTCCTTTGGGATCAAAAGAACCTTTTTCTTTTACTGAGGTGTTGGTTTTCATAATCAGTCATCCCCAGGACGGGTGGGACTGGTGGTGATACTGGGAGACTGGAGTGTCTAAGGGAATTGCTTGTGTGACTTATGGTTAGCCAGTGAGGTGAAACCAAAGTCCTCTTTGTCTGGCTGCTTTGGTTTGCCTTAAAAACCCCAGCCTAGGGCTGTAACTGTAATTTGTCCTGAATTGGCACTCTCAGTTGGGTCCCGCCAGAACCACATCGTCACAGCCCCGGGTGCAGCCGCTGGTACCCCAGGTTCACACTGCAGCACGGGCACGTCGGTGCGGCTCTGAGCCCCGGTGCAGCCGCCGTTATCCCAGGTTCACACTGCAGCACAGGTGCATTGGCGCAGCTCTGAGCCCTGGGTTCAGCTGCTGTCACCCCAGGTTCACACTGTGTGATGAACTAGAGTAAGCAGAGTCAGGATGAGCTCTACACTGACATCTGGTGGGAAGAATTTCAGAGTGTGTATTTGCATAGGCACGCCTACCCCATCCCAGACTGCCGAGCTGTGGGACTGCTTGGTGACAAATGACTCATCCTCAGTAGGGTGGTACTTGCTAGACAAGGGACATGGGTTCCAAAATCCAGAGAATTGAGAGAGGTTGGGGACAGGTATCTGTGCCTGGTGGTGCAGTCTCCTTGTGGAGCCAGAAGCACCAGTTCCATCCCCTCCTCTCTCCCCTGTGGAATGTCAGAGTTGATTTTTTTATTCCCTTAAGAATCTAGATACAGGTGACTGAGCTGAACTCACCTTGGGCTAATGGTGCACTAGCACTGGGGCTCCCCTACTAAGAGCTGAGATCACTAAAGAGCTGAAATTACTGAGCTGAGAGCACTGAGTACTGTGCTAACTAGTGGGGGAGCCTGAAGCTATACTGCGGAACAGAGCAGCTGGCGGAGTGGAGCAGTTTGTGGGGATGGCTGGAGCGGCCCACAAAGCGAGCAGAGCCGAGCAGTTTGCAGGGAGAACTGGAGCAGCTCATGGAGCAGAGCAGTTTGTGAGGACGGCTGGAGGAGCAGACTGGAGTGGCTGGTAAAACGGAGCAGTTTGTGGAGAAGGCGGAAGCAGGACCCACGGAGAGGCAGGGCAGTTGGCCCCGGACCACGTAAGGGGCCCCTTTCTACCCAGGCTGGGGGGAGGGACCTCTACAGATAAACTCTCAAACTCTGGGGTGGCATTGACCAGAGACTTTTGGGTTGTTGGACTTTGGGGTGATTGGACTTAAAACCCTAAGGGGAAAACGGACAGTGCCAAACATACTTGGAGGTGGGTTTTTGTTTATGGTTTGTGTTATAACCCTGTTTGTGTTGTTTCTCCAATGGGATGCCGCATTGATTCCTTCCTTTATTAAATAGATTTTTCTACACTCAGACTCTATGCTTGCGAGAGGGGAAGTATTGCCTCCTAGAGGCGCCCAGGGGGGTGTGGTATGTGAGTGTCCCAGGTCACTGGGTGGGGGCTCGAGCCAGTTATGCATTGTGTTACTGAAACGGAACTCCTGGATACTGAACCCGGCCCTTGTTGCTGCCAACTCAGAGGGGCAGAAGGGTTACACTAGGAATGTTCTTAATGTTTTCTTTGAATACTGTGTTGGTGCCTCAGTGTCCCCATGGCAGTTCTTAAGTATCTGGCAGAGCAAGGGCCAGTGCACCTAAATGCCTGGCACTCTGTCTCCTAGCAACTGATGGCCTGGGCCCCTCCCCTGCAAAGGTGCCAGCTGAAGGTGTTGGAGACACAGGGATCAGGTGACCTCCTGGCCCGGGAAAGGAGCTGAGCAGAGAGGAGAGGCTGGAGGGGTTTCAGTCAGGAGCTGGCTGGGGACGAGGAGTGAAGTGCAGACGGGGCGGGGGGTCTGGCTCACTGCCCCCCAGAATGGACCTGGCCGAGGGGTCCGGTTCGCTGTATCTACAAGCTCTGTTTTAGACCCTGTTCCTGTCATCGAATAAACCTCTGTGTTACTGGCTGGCTGAGAGTCACGTCTGACTGCAAAGTGGTGGTGCAGGACCCGGTGGATTCCCCAGGACCCCGCCTGGGTGGGCTCACTGTGGGAAGCGCACGGAGGGGCAGAGGATGCTGAATGCTCCAAGGAGAGACCCAGGAGGTGAAGCCGTGTGAGCTTCTTGCCCTGAACAAGTCTGCTCCCAGGGAGAGGAGGCTCCCCAAAGTCCTGCCTGGCTTGGTGGGGAGCAGTTCCAGAGCATCGCTCGGGGACTCCGTGACACTCTGCAACTGCTGTTACCTCAGGTTCACACTGCAGCGCAGGCATGTTGGTGCGGCTCTGAGCCACGGTGCAGCCGCCGTTATCCCAGGTTCACGCTGCAGCGCAGGCACGTTGGTGTGGCTCTGAGCCCTGGGTGCAGCCGCCGTTATCCCAGGTTCACACTGCAGTGCGGGCGTGTGGGCGCGGCTCTGAGCCCTGGGTGCAGCCGCTGTCACCCCAGGTTCACGCTGCGGCGCGGGTGCATTGGTGCGGCTCTGAGCCCGGGTGCAGCCGCTGTCACCCCAAGTTCACGCTGCAGCGTGGGCGTGTGGGCGCGGCTCTGAGCCCCGGTGCAGCCGCCGTTATCCCAGGTTCACACTGCAGCGCAGGCGCGTGGGCGCGGCTATGAGCCCCGGGTGCAGCTGCTGTCACCCCAGGTTCACACTGCAGTGTGGAAACTGAAGCGCGGGCTTGGACGCAGGGAGTTCACAAGCCCGGCCCCCCCGCCCTGGATTTACAGTGCGGTGGCGACGTCCCCGAAGTGTTCAAGTAAAGAAGCTCTGAGTGCCCCCACCCTCAGCCGCCTCCTCACGCTGCCCTGTGCCCAGCGGTACTGGGGAGGTCCCAGGGGCATGTCTGTTCAACACAGAGCCTGAACAAGGGCCGGACACCCAGCCCCCACTTCCCTCTCCTGCCTCTGGCTGGCCCTGGGCGCCAGGCACTGGACTCCTACAGTGAGGGATTAACGGAGACCAGGGCTCAGCCTTAAGTGCCCGCCGTTAGACCGCCTGCCCGGAGCGCCGCTCAGCGTGTGCTCTCCAGCTAATCACCCCCAGTGCCCTCGAGGCAGAGGGCGAGACGCAACACTGGGCCTGGTGCCCACCTGGGCTGGGCACGCAGCACATCAGGCTGTCACTGGCCATGGGCGTGATGCCCCCAAGATGGGGTACCTGCTCTCCACGGCATTCCTCCAGCCGGTTCCCAACTCCCAGCCACCGGGGGTGGGAGACAGGGACCCAGCTGGGGGGGGCACATCCCTTTCTCCTGCCAGGACCGGGGTCTCCTGCTGCCCAGCCTGGGGGAGGAGGTGTTTGGGAGAGCACCAGGCCCACTCCTGCAACGTCCTAGCCCGGCCTTAGGAGGAGACCTGGGTGGGGAAACCACGGCGACTGGATCCCACCCATCCTGCTGGCCAGGGGTTCTCCAGCTGTTACGGACCATCCTCTGCTGGACCGACCAGCCCTCCTACACGCCCCAGCCTACCGGGGCAGGATCTCCCAGGATCCGGGGGGCCCTGATGTAAGCAACAACATATGGGTTGTGCTGGACATCTGGCTGGTGGACGTGTGCCCTGGACAGCCAAGGGGCCACCCCTGAAAGGGCCCCCACGATCTCCCTTGTGGGAACGGCTGGGCTGCCTCCAGTCCCGCCAATGGGGCCTGTGATGAAGTGGGGCTGTTCTTAATGTTTCCTCTGAATACTGTGGGGGGGGCTCAGTTTCTGGCCGACCATCTATCTCCGTGGCAACTTATGGCCCGGCCCTTTCCCCCTGCAAGGGGATGCTAAAGGTGTTGGAGAACAAAGAGGTCAGGTGACCTCCTGGCCCAGGAAAGGAACTGAGCAGAGAGGAGGGGCTGGAGGGGGTTGTTAGTCTGGAGCTGGCTGGTGACGAGGAATAAAGTGCAGACGTGGGGGTCAGGCTCACTGCCCCCCAGAATGGACCCGGCTGAGGGGTCCTGTTCTCTGTACCTACAAGCTCTGTTTTAGACCCTGTTCCTGTCATCGAATAAACCTCTGTGTTACTGGCTGGCTGAGAGTCACGTCTGACTGCAAAGTGGGGGTGCAGGACCCTGTGGCTGCCCCAGGACCCCGCTGGGGTGGGCTCGCTGGGGGAAGCGCACGGAGGGGCAGGGGAGGCTGAATTCTCCAAGGTCAGACCCAGGAGGTGAAGCCGTGGGAGCTTGCGCTGAAGACAGTCTGGACGAGTATCCCAGTATGACCACCAGTCCCACTCGTCCAAGGGAGAGAAGGCTCCCCAAAGTCCTGCCTGGCTTTGTGGGGAGCAGTTCCAGAGCATCGCCCGGGGACCCCGTGACAGGGCCCCTCCATACGATAGCTGGTGCCCTGCCCTGGCGCTGCCCCTCCACACCCAGGGGGAATTTCTCCCCACACAACACTCTCCACGGGGCAGGCTTCTGAAAGTCACCCTCAGCCACATCGGGGAACACCCCTAAGACTTTGCAGCCCCTAGTCCCACGCAGGCAAGGCAGCCAGGGTGAGCTCTGGCATACGCCGGCCTGGGCTCCCGGGAGGAGCCAGAGCCAAGTGAACATACCCCCTGCCCTGGGGAGAGCGCCCAGGAGGGCTGGGCCAGGGCCCCTGGCAGCCCAACGCCCCCCCCCCCCGCCCCCAGTGCCTGCAAAGCCAGCAGAGGTGGGGGCAGGGGGCCTTGCTCCGGGGGTTCTTACCACATTGGGGTGCTTCTCGATGGCCAGGGAGGCCCTCTCCAGGGCCTGCTGATGGCGCTGCCTCTTCTTCATGGCGTGCATGAGGAGGAGGAGGATGGCGGCGGTGAGCAGCAGCAGGGCCCCCAGGCTGCCAGCGAGGATCCCCACGTCCAGCGGGCCCTGGCTCTGCCCGGCTTCGGAAGGGTCCACAGGGGCTGCGGGGGGAAGGGCAGGGACCCGTTCAGAGAGGGGCTCCCGCAGCAGCCGTCACAGCTGGGACTCTGCTCGCCCGCGCCCTGGCTCTCGTGTCTTGCAGCCGACCTCCTGGCCTGGATGGGGAGGGCTCTGGGTCCCCGCCCGCTGTGGCGACCGTCCCCTTGGTTTCCTGGCAGCGGGGCTGGAAGAGCTGCCCTCGGGGGAGAGGGAAACTCCCCAGTGACCTCCTCTGGGGATGCATGGGTCAGTGCTGATGGGGCCACTCAGGTCCCCATGGACCAGGCCATGGGAGGTGTGTGACTCCTCCATTTGGGGAGGCTGGGTGCATCTGGACCAAGGCCCTGCCCCAAGGCCCACCCCCGCTCAGACTCCTCCCCCAAACTCCACCCCCAGCCCAACTCACCCCCCCTTTCCCCAAGGCTCCTCCCACCCGCTGCTAGTGCCTCTTTGCCCCCTCCCCCAGGCCCCACCCTCTCCCACAAGGCCCCCATGCGGGCAGAGCAGGGACGGGGACAGGCAGAGGGAGGGTGAGGCCTCGGGGGAAAGAGGACAAGTGGGAGCAGGGCCTCGGGATGGAGTGTCCTCAAAGGTGGCAGGCCAGCTGTTTGGGGAGGCCCTGGCCTCTTCTCCCTGCCGCCTGGGGACCAGATTGCACCCCCAGAGCTTCGGCTGCCTGGCCTCAGCTGGCCGCATCCCTGGAGACAGCCCGGCCCACGGGGCATCCTGCCGGCTCCGTACCTGCCTGGCCCGGCCTCAGCACCTCCACATTGACCGTCATGTTGGTGGTCTCCCCTGATTCCTCATCTCGTGCGATGACCTAGGCCGGGAAGCAACACTCAGTATCCCCGGTGCTGAGAGAGTGCCCCAGGGGGCCAGGCACCTGGGAACAGACCCTCACAGCCGCATGCCTGGGAGCGAGGCCTCTACAGGGCTCCTTGGAGACTTAACACCTCTGCTCCAGGTAATCGTACCTTGGGTTTATACAACAAAGGCGGCGGCAGGGTCTAGTGGTAAGAGCAGGGGGCTGGGAGCCAGGACTCCTTGTTTGTTCCCATCTCTGAGAAGGGAGTAGGATCTGTGGGGGTTAGAGCGGGTTGGGGGAAAGAGTCAGGACTCCTGGGTTCTGTTCTCACCTCTGCTACTGACTCACTGTATAACCCTAGGCAGTTTGTGCCTCAGTTTCCCATCTCTAAAACGAGGACAATTTATCATATCTACCACTTCTCCCTGTGTGGACGTGGGGGAAGGAGTAGACATGATGTATCTTGATTGTAGTAAGGCTTTTGACACTGTCCTTTGCAGGGAAACGTGGTGTAGATGAAATTACTATAAGGTGGGTACACAACTGGTTGAAAAATTGTACTCAGAGAGCAGTTATCAATGGTTTGCTCAGAATGGGCAGATGTAACTAGTGGGATTCTTCAGGGGGCTGTCCTGGGTCCAATATTTTCATTAATGACTTGGATAATGGAGTGAAGAGTTTGCTTATAAAATTTGCAGACGACACCCAGCTGGGAGGGGTTGCCAGCACTTTGGAGGACGGGATTAGAATTCAAAATGAGCTTGACAAATTGCAGAATTGGTCTGAATTCAACAAGATGAAATTCAATAAAGACAAGAGCAAAGCACAACTACGAACGGGAATAACTGGCTATGGAGTAGCGCTGCTGAAAAGGAGCAGGGGGTGACAGTGGATCACACTCTGAATATGAGCCAAACATGTGATGCAGCTGCAAAAAAAGGCTAATTCATTTTGGGGGGTGTTACAGGAGTATTGTGTGTAAGACACGGGCTGTAATTGTCTCTCTTTACTCTGCACTGCTGAGATCCAGCTAAATGCCCTGTCCAGAAAACAGATTCTGCCAGAGAGGCACTTCAATTATACCATTCATCCACCAGGGGCCGCTGTGGCACCAGAGGGGAGGGCACCTGGCTCAGGGCTGGAGCAGCCAGCCAGAGAGAGGGGGAGGCTGCCTTCCCCGTGGGGCCAGGAGACGAGGCACAGGATATGGAGGAGAGACAGACAGCACGGGGCACACAGGGCTGCTGGAGGGATCACACAGATTGGGGTTCAGAAGGACTAGTGGGGGATGGAATGGGGCAGGGGCACAGAGCTAATGGGGTAACAACATTGAGCCAGGGGCTGAATGGGAGTGGGGGTGCAGGGCCACATGGGAACAGGGACAGGGGGTGGCAGAGTGGGGGTGCAGGGCCACATGGGAACAGGGACAGGGGGTGGCTGAGTAGGGGTGCAGGGCCACATGGAAACCGGGGGTGGCTGAGCAGGGCTGCTGGGGGGGGGCAAGTGGGGTGATTTGCCCCAGACCCCGGGCCCTGCAGGGGCCCCCATGAGAATATAGTATTCTATAATATTGCAACTTTCTTTTGTAGAAGGGGCCCCCGAAATTGCTTTGTCCCAGGGCCCCTGAATCCTCGGGCAGCCCTGTGGCTGACTGCGAGTGCATGGACACATGGGGACAGAGGCAGATGTGCCTGACTGAATGTGAAAGGCTGGGGTCAACCAGGGTCTGCATGGGGGAGGCTTTCCAACTCCCTAACAATCCCTCTGCTCTCCCCCCCGTGACGTTATTGATATAAACTGGGACCATATAGAACATGGTTTGCAACCAAGGTCCTGTAGTGGCACCAAATCCTATGTAAAGGGGGTCATATAAGGTGTCTAAGACCAGGTTATGGGTTACTGGTTATGATTATGCTGTCTGTATGTCTGTATCATTTTGTAGTTGAAGTTATAAGTATTGGCTCTGTACTGTCTATATTTCAAACTTGTGCTGTGTTACTGGGAAAAATCCCAGACAAGTGGGTGTTAGCTCTGCTTAGCCTGCTTGATGGCCCATTAAGGACCATCAGCTACACAATTGACCCATTAAGAGGAGGCAGATACGCCTTGTGACTCAGCAGGGTGTGCAGAAACTGGCCCATGTGACTGCAGACTCCATTTTGCTGTAATTTTCCACAGTAAGAACAAAGAAGTGTTCTTACACCTGGAAGTGCCTATATAAGGCGGATGCCTCATCTCCATCTTGTCTTCAATCCTGCTTCCTACCTCTGGAGGGATTTTGCTACAAACTGAAGCTCTGAACAAAGGACTGAATGACCCATCCCAGCGGGGGATGTTCTCCAGAGACTTGATTTGAACCTGCAGTTTACTCCATCACTGCTACAAGCATGAACTAAGAACTTTGCCATTACTGTATGGAATTGATTCCATTTAACCAATTCTAGCTCTCATCTCTATCTTTTTCCTTTTATGAATAAATCTTTAGATTTTAGATTGTGAAGGATTGGCAACAGCATGATTTGTGGGTAAGATCTGATGTGTATATTGACCTGGGTCTGGGGCTTGGTCCTTTGGGATCGAGAGAACCTTTTTCTTTTACTGGGGTGTTGGTTTTCATAACCATTCATCCCCAGGACGGGTGGCACTGGTGGTGACACTGGGAGACTGGAGTGTCTAAGGAAATTGCTTGTGTGACTTGTGGTTAGCCAGTGGGGTGAAACCAAAGTCATTTTTGTCTGGCTGGTTTGGTTTGCCTTAGAGGTGGAAAAACCCCAGCCTTGGGCTGTGACTGCCCTGTTTGAGCAATTGGTCCTGAATTGGCACTCTCATTTGGGTCCCGCCAGAACCACATCGTCACACCCCCGCAAATAGTTCCATACTTCTCCCCTCCCCCAACCAACAATCCTTCAGCTTCACCTCCAGGTTCCCAGCAATTCTTTCCCTCTCCCTCAGGTCCTCCATTACCCCTGACTCCCCCAAGCCTTTGCACTGCTTCTGAGGGTGGGGGAAATATGGTTCTGTATTGCAGATTAAGTGAATTCCTCCGAGTTCTGTATGCCCAGTAAGGAATCTCTTTGTCAAAAAAAAAACATTTCCTGAATCTTTTTCGTTGTCTGTATCGTTACAGACATACTTGCCAACAGGTATTTTGAAATAAATTACCTAATTTCCAAAATAATTGAAACTGGCGTGATTATATTGTGGTATTTTGACACATAAAATATGCAGAATTCTGCAGAATTCTAAACTTTTTGGCGCAGAATTTTAAACTTTTTGACGCAGAATTTTAAACTTTTCGATGCAGAATTCCCCCAGGAGTCAGAGCATTATAAAGAGGATGGGGATCAGGTGTTCTCCATGTCCGCTAAAGGTAAGACAAGCAGTAATGGGCTTAATCTGCAGCAAGGGAGATTTAGGTTCGATATTAGGAAAACGTTCCTTACTGGAAGGGTAGGGAATCGGCTTCTAAGGGAGGTTGTGGAACCCCCATCACTTGAGGATTTCACAAACAGGTTGGACAAACACCTGTCAGGGCTGGTCTAGGCTGACTCGATCCTGTCTCAGAGCAGGGGATCCCTTCCAACCCACCATTCTCTGATCCCGTAACAAAGCCGCACGTTGGCACGGTGCGTGAGGAGCGTCACGTGGGAACGGTCCCTGGGATGCATTCTGCAGCCCGTCCTCAGGCAGAGCTCCCAGGACCTGGTTTCGCTCTGGAGATCTCTGCCTGCAGTTACCGCTTGTGACGTCACGCCACTCGCCGCCACAAGGACAGCGATATCACAAGCAGCTCAGGACCTCAGCAGCAGCCTCACATCGCCCAGGCAGAGCAAGGAGCCTGTGGGCCCTGCAGGGCCTCAAGGAATCCACGAGGAGCCCTGCGAACGCAGCCTTGGCCGGAGCCAGTCAGCGTCTGGAGAAGTCCCCAGGCCCTGCACCCAGGGCTCCCTGCTGCTGCGGGGGCAGTGGGGGATCTGCTGGCAGGACGGGGCCCCTCCCCAAGCAAAGACGCCTGGGACGGTCCATTGGCTCCTGGGGTGTCTGGGAAGGGTGGGCGCAGCTCTTACCTGCAGGAAGTACTGCTGGAGGGCCCGGAGCCGGTCGGCCCGGGCCACGAGGAGCCCGCTCGGTGTGATCTGGAAGAGCTGGGTGTGGTTGGACTGGGGCGTCAGGCTGTACCGGACCTTTGGGTTGAAGCCCTGGAGCAGCACACGGGATGGCAGGGTGAATGCGGCGGGAGGGACGACAGGCGGCCCCAACAGCTGGGTGGGGGGAGGGCCCAGGGCTGGGTGAGGGGCATCCCTGGGAACTCTGCAGGGGCAGGCCCCAGCGCCGGAATCTCACGGGGGTGGGGCGGCCGAGCAGGCACAGATTCATGAGGGGGGACGGGACTGTGAAACAGACCCTGCTTCTCGTCCCTGGCGGGAACCATGGGGCCAGTCTCACCTCTCCCCATTCCTTCCCTCGCGGGGACCAAGTCTTTCCCCTCCCTACCCATTGAACAGCCCCCCAGCCCTGTGGACCCCCGGGTTTAGCAGGAGGCCAGATGCCCGGAGGATCAGGGAGTTCCCCAGCCCCACGCTGGGCGGAGACGCACTGGCTCTGCTGCCCTCCCGGCACTGCATGATGCCCGGCGGAAGGGCTGCTCGCTAAGTGCTGCCCGTGCCCAACCAGCCAGCACCAGGCTGCAGCCGCCTGCAGGACACTCAGGGGCCCTGACTGGGTCGGCTCCTTGACTGTGAAATGTGACCCAGCGCCACTGATCGCCATGGAGCGGACGGGAACCAGCCGGGGACCTGGTCGAAGGGTCAGGCACAGGCAGCCGTAGGGGGACGCCTGGCCGGGTGTTCTCCCTTAGAGTATGTGCACGAGTGGGCATCACCGCCTGGCTGGCAGAGGGGGGAGCAGAGGGCACGGGCCCTGGGCAAGGTTGGTAGGAGGCAGAGGGCCTGGGCCCCCTGCCCCTTCCCCACCCAGGGCCGAGGGTGGGGTCATTGGGCACAGACACGGGGTAGGGAGGGGGCAGGGGGCATGGGCCATGGACGAGGGGCAGAGGGCATGGACCCTGGGCAGAGGGGCAGGGGGCATGGGCCCTGGTTAGGGCTGTGGGGGGCAGGGGGCACAGGCCCTTGGCAGAGGGGGTGCAGAGGGCACGGGCTGTGGGCAGGGCAGGGGTGCGGGGGGCATGGGCAGTTGGCGGGGGGGCAGGGGGCACGGGCCCTGGGCAGGGCAGAGGGGGCAGAGGACACAGGCCCTGGGCAGGGTGGGGGGGGCAGGGCGCACGGGCCCTGGGCGGGAGGGGAAGGAGGCACGGGCCCTGAGCAGGGTTGGGGGGCAGGGGGCATGGGCCGTGGGGGAGAGGCACAGGAGGCACGGGCCCTGGGTGGGGGGGGGCAGAGGACACAGGCTGTGGGTGGGGGGGTCGGCGGCCAGAGGCAGGGGCCCTGGGCAGGGCAGGGGGGGCAGGTAGATGCGTTTGCCTTGGAGTCACTCACGTCGGGGAAGTCGGCGTCGGTGGCCTGCAGTGTCAGCACCCGGCCGCTGTATGTCAGCACCAGTGCGGCCAGGCCAGGCTCCTCCCGCACAAAGGCCTGGTACTGGGGCTGGCTGAAGCGAGGCGAGTGCACATTGACGGCCAGGACCCTCACCTGCACCTCCGTCACCACGTACTTGTTGGCATCGTTCACCTGCGCAGCCTAGAGAGGACACAGAGGTGGGGTGGGGGGGCGCCAGGCTGAGACTCGGGACCAGATTGTCCCACCCAGGTTCCTGTGGGTGCCCGAGCCCGGAGCCCGGCCTCAGCCCGACCTACCATGATGCTGAGGCTGAAGGTGGGCGTGTGGCTCCGGCTCTCCACGGGCAGCAGCATGGTGATGGCGCCTGTCATGTTGTCGATATGGAACCTACCGTGGTCCGTCCCTGAGGGGGGAGAAGACGAGGTCAAGGAAGGGGGCAGCTCTGGATCGTGGCCTTCCCCCCAGAGGGGCACTGCGTGCCAGGCACCCTGGCTTCCTAGAGCCACAGGGGCTGCCCAGAGCTACAGGACATGGGTGCCACCCAGAGCCACAGGCTGCCACCCATAGCCACAGGCTGCCACGTAGAGCCACAGGTGCCACACAGAACTATGGGACATGGGTGCTGCCCAGAGCCACAGGGTGCCACCTAGAGCCACAGGACATGGGTGCCACCCAGAGCTACAGGTGCCACCCAGAGCCACAGGCTGCCATGCAGAACCATGGGACGTGGGTGCTGCCCAGAGCCACGGGGTGCCACCTAGAGCCGCAGGACATCGGTGCCACCCAGAGCCACCGGACACAGATGCTGCCCAGTGCCACTGGGTGTCACCCTCAGCCAGGCAGCTTAATGCGGGAGTGGAGAGTGGGCTGTGGGGCTGCAGTGCATCCTGGGAACCTCTAGCCCATCCATCCCTCTCTAGTGCACCGATCAGCCAGCATCTTGGCCTCCCCGGCTTACCAAGACTCAGGGGCATTTTCACTGCCACTGGCTGAAGCTGGTGCTCAGGTTTCTGTTGTGCTCTGGGATCCTGGCATGACACAGACACTAACTCAGCATCCAGCATATCTGCCTGAGCCTGTGTGTGTGCATGTCTGTTCACATTCGTGTGTGCATGTCTGTGATATACTGTGTGTCAGACTGTACCCCTGAACTCACCCCTTGCACACAGCTTGGTACAACGTACATCTTTTGCAGTATCATTTGAAAACTCATAAGCTTCTGATCATTATTGTCCCGGTAAAATGTGTATGGCAATACTGACGTTATAAGGTTCCACTGTGTAGTGTTACTAACATCTCTGCCATATCTGGGGAGTGACCAAACCAGTTCCTCAGAGACAAAGGGCAAGCTCACGCCTCAGCAGATGTAAACAAGGCTGAGGGGCCATTCCTTTTGCAGAAAATATACGTCTTAGCAAACAAACAGCTGGGGGGTCCTGTCCACCCAGACAGACTGTCACCAGGCTCCAGCTGGAGATGCTGCTCAAAGGGGGGGACTATAAAGGGGGAGACACCCCAAGAGCACCCCTCTCTTTCCCTGTGCCTGCTGAATCCACATCACCTGAAGGGCAGCAGGAGCAGTCGTAGACGAGGGGAGGGGTCCTGACTGAAGAGATCAGGTAGTAATCTGCTAACGCATGCGGGGAGAATTGCTTTGAATTTAACAGAGTTTGTTAAGCCAGGCTCCAGTTGCGTTTTATCTTTATTTTTCTTGGAATCATTTCTGGCTTTTATGCCTCATGCCTTATTTTTATGTTCTCCCTGAAAATCTCTCTTTGTAGCTAATAAACTTGTTTGATCTCATCTAGTGTGTTTGAACTGAAGATCTTGGGGGAATGGGACACGTGCATGTCATTTTTCTTAATTCAATGACGAACTTTATATAAAGATGGACTGTCCAGGCGAGGGCTGGCCATGCAGAACGTACATTTCTGGGGGAAATCTGAGGACTTGGGGGGTGTTGGGTCACCCTGCAGGATAACCCAGGCTGGGAAGAGCCGGGCTGTGGCTGCCTGCAGCTCACACACAGACATCGCTGGGAGTGACTTGCATGCGGGAGGCTGTTTGGGAGCAGTGCAGGACTGGAGGCCAAAGCCATGTAAAGAGCACCCCAGGTTAGAGAGCAGGGGTGACACAGCTACTCCTTGGTCTGGATTGTGTCACAAAGAGCATGCGTGTGCCTGTCTGTGCGTGTGTGTCTTCGTGTCCCTGTATGTGGGCACGGTGCTCCAGTGGCTCGCCCCACCCTGAGGCTCTACTCGCAGAAAAGGGCTGCGTTCAGTCAGCCTGGAGCCACAGGTCCCAGGTTCAAGCCCCAGCTCCCCACCAGGGGCGCATCTGTTGCTGGCAACACAGGCGTCCGTCCCAGTGTCCCCACAGCTGCCCCAGGTCCCTGTACCTGCGAGGATGGCGTAGGTAATGGCAGCCTTCAGCTCCCTGTCCCCATCTTCCGCATAGACCGAGCTGGGGACGAAGTGCAAAGGGCCCACCTGGAGGAGACCCGGAAAGGCAGGTGAGGCTGTTCCCCAGGCCGGGAGTGAAACAGACACCCCACTCCAGCCATGGGCAGCTGTCCTCCCAGCAGGCCCCACTCCCCCTGGAGACAGCCTGGAGCATCCACCTTGTTCCGATGCTGGCAAGTCCTAGTCCCGTTTTCAAGGGGCACAGCTGGCCTCAGCAAACCTGGTGGCAGGGGCCGTAGCAAAGGTTCTGCCCAGTAGCACCGGAGGCTCCATCCCCTGCCCCACACTGCCCTGGGCTGGTTCCCTGCTGCCTACCGTGACCTCCCGCTCGGTGACGTTTGCTGTGTAGATGGGGCTGACGCACACGCTGACCCCGTCGTGTGCCAGGAAGTTGCACGGCAGGAACCGGGGGTACTGGTCATCCCCATCCAGCACGTTGACATGGATCCTGGCGGAGGAGTTGTACCTCTCCTTGGTGTTCATCTCCTAGGAGGGGAGAAAACCACAAGGGCTGATCAACGCGGTGGCTGCCTCTCGGAGCCATCTGACCTGCCTGGCTATCAGTGGGGCACCTGGCTGCCAGGGGGACAAAACCTGGCCCGGTCCAGGGTATTGCCTGCTCCATTGGCCCATCCTAGCCCCAAATCTCCCTCTACAGCTTCTCTCTACCCATCCCTTGGCCGGATCTAGCTTTAATATTTGTCTGTCTGGCCATCCACAGTGTCTCTCCATCTACCCAGTCAGCCCGTCTGTCCCTCGAGCCCATATACACAACCTGCAGACTCAATAGCCCCAATGAAAGTCCCATCTCATGGACACGAGCGGAGGCTGTGCTGTGATACAGCACCAGAGCGACTGGTGTCAGGGAGCAGGGTGCCTCCTGCAGGGGAAGAACAGAACCAGCGACGGCCAGCTCCACACAGGGCCGGTGCTTCCATTTAGGCGGCCTAGGCAATCGCCTAGGGCGCCAGGATTATTAGTGGGAGGCATTTTGCTGGAGGGGGCGGCAGTCGACTCCGGTGGACCTGCCACAGTGGTGCCTGCGGAGGGTCTGCTGGTCCGCGGCTCCAGTGGAGCTGCCGCAGTCGTGCCTGCGGACGGTCGGCTCCTCGCGCGGCTCCGGTGGACCTCCCACAGGCATGACTGCGGCAGCTGCACCGGAGCCGCGGGACCAGTGCGCGGGACGGCGAAACTGCCGTGCGCCTAGGGTGCTCAAACCCCTAGCGCCGGTCCTGGCTCCACATAGTCACAGGGATGCTGGTAGGATGGTCGTTGCTGATGCTGCATGAATGTGGGGATCCTGGCCTGCCCCTAGCTGCCTTTCCATCCCAGCCCACCACAGAGTTACCACGACGGCGAGCATTCAAAATCAGGAGATTTTAGAAATCGTCAATTCTGGGCCCGTTTCTCTGGCTTCCAAGACTTCCAGGGTCATGTGTTCTAATCTTCCATTGGTAACTGTCCAGGGTAGAAACTCCCTTTTTCTGTTCCGTGGGAGGTACGATGCTCTGGACTTCACAGGACTCCAGGAGCTGGGGCTTTAAGAAATGCCCAGAACACTCAAAGACCCACCATAAAATCATGGGCGTGACCAACACCGACTCTGGGGACATCATTAAACTGTCCCAGCCTGCTCTCCTGCAGGAAGCGCATGGAGATTCCCGAGCCATGTGGGGTGCATGGCACTGTGCCCCACAAAAGACCAGGCGTTTGTAGAGCCCAAAGAGTTCAGCTATGGAGGAGCCTTGTCCAAACCCTCAGACCATATGGCTCAGGCAGCAGAGGCCCCAGGACGCCCCCAAACCCTCTCCCAGTCCACACTGGGGCAGTCAGCACCGTACCCCTCATGCGGTGCATCGGGAAATCATCTGCGTGGACGCAGTGGCAGGACAGGGCGAGTGTGGCTCAGGCAGGGGACACTGGTGGGATAATATCCTGAGATCTCTGCACTGCCTATTGCCTTCCGGGATGGCCCTAAGAGCCTGCTTGGTGGATTAGCCAGGCCATCGGCGGCTCGATACTCGGAATAAGCCACTGGCCCTTCACCCAGGCTGCCTGACTTTTCTGATGCACTGGGGAGCCATGGTGTGCCCCGGTGCACTCTGAGGCCTCCCTGCCAAAGGAAAGAGCAGCTCGGCCGTGCCCTCTGTTTTGTTTCTTTCTGCTCGGGGCATGCTGCTTGGTTTTTCACACTGCAGCATCCAGCCCCTGGGAGACTCTGTGGGTGACTGGGGATCTGGCAGGTTTCTGACAGAGGAGACACCTGACGAATGAAGGGAAAGACCTTTTTTCATGCATCCTATTTAACGATGTTGTTCTCTTGAGCACCGGTTTAACTCAAACGCCCAACAAACAGTCAGGCGAAAACCTCTCTTTGTTAAAGAGCTGATACCCTCCCTCCAAGACCAGGCAGACACGACTTCCTGCTCCTGGTGTAGCGAGGGTGAAATGCAAGTGAGGGGGGGCCCATGCAGCCTCCGTCATGAAGGAGCAAAAGAAAGCCCCAACCCCAGGGGGGTTTCCTTTTGCTGCTTGCCCCAAAGTCAATGGGGGCTGCATGGCTGGAAGCGAGGCCTGCTGATGAAACTAACCAAGGGATGGGATGTGAGCCCCAGTAGCCTAAGCAGGCACTGCTGCGTTTCCTGCCATCTGGAGAGCAGCTAGAAATCCCCAGCCTGGAGCAGGGTGTGAAGTGGGGGATGCTCTGGAGGTAGGCACAGCCCCAGGGCAGGGGCACACACAGGGCAGCGACCAGAAAAGGGAGCCGCAAGTCCCTAAATCCCCAGCCTGCCCCCCAAACAATCGTCAATGGAAGGGGCTGGTGGCGCAGAGCAGGGGCAGCGCTGGAAGGGGGCAGGCCAGCAGCAAGGTGCTGCTTAGCGTTAGCCCTATTAGGAAAATTAAAAACAAGGATTTAGGACATTCACGTTGAAAGGGGAGCTGACAAGATCACGTCGCCCCCAATTAGCCAGGGGAAGACCGGCTTAGCGAGGCCCAGGATCTGCTAAAGAGGCAGGAGAAACAGAGAGCTTGAATCGGGCAGGGACAGAGCCAGGCAGGGCGAGTGGGGAAACTGGCAACAACGGGGAATGGAAACCACACACCCACTGATCTGTGTCTCACACTCGCACACTGATCTCCATCACATGCTGATCTTTGTTACACATCCCACAGATCTGTCACATGCTGATCTCTGTCACACACCCCAGATCTGTCACACATTGATCTCTGTCACACACTGATATCAGTCACACCCACCCCAGATCTGTCACATGCTGATCTCTGTCACACACCCCAGATGTCTGTCACATGCTGATCTCTGTCACACACTGATCTCTGTCACACACTATCAGTCACACCCACCCCAGATCTGTCACATGCTGATCTCTGTCACACACCCCACAGATCTCTGTCACACACTGATCTCTTTATCGCACTCACACACTTGTCTCTTTTTCACACCCACACACATCACACACTGATCTCTGTGTCTCTCACACACACTTCACACTGATTTCTCTATGCCTCTCTCACACACAAACACACTGATCTGTGTGTGTGTCTCACTGATCTATGAGTCTATCACACTCACTCATACCAACCTCTCTCTCTCACTCACACGCAAACACCATGATCCCTCTGTCTCACACCCTCCTACACACTGATCTTGGTGTCCCGTTTCAAGCAGCACTAGGTAGCTTTTATAGCAGGCCAGCTGTGTCGCAGGGAGCGCCTGTAGCCGAGGGTTGGCTCACTGCTCTGCACTTCAGAAGCACTGGCCAAACTGGGAGATAATTGATTAGGACTGGGTGGTTAGACAGCTCATGAGGAGATGGTTACATGGCAGACAGGAAAGGGGAGCTGGAAGGAAGACCAATAAAGAAGCCCAGGATCTCTGAGAGCAGAGACCCCTCTCCCTGCAACCTCTCCTGAAGCTTGGGAAAAGCCGGATGGTGCTAGGACTCACAGCTGCATAAGACATTGCAGAGTCCACAGGGCGGTGAACTTCCGTAAGAGCGCATGAGGGCTGCTTGCACAGAGATACCCAGGGTGGGGAGTGCGCCGGGACCTTGGGGGGCTTGGCTGGGATTTCCAGCAAAGGGGAAGGCCCGGAGCGGGGAGCCAACAAGGAGGTACAGTGACCTGGGCAGCGTAGAGGGTGGTGGAGCAGCAAAGGGAGTTACAGAAAGACCTCCAGGAGTTTCAATGTGTGGAGAGACAGTCCTCTTCCACCAGGCCAGCAGGACCACAAGGGAGTCTGCAACCAGCTCTGGCAGGTGCTGCAACAGCGCTCTGAGAAGCCGGTAGGTCCCTCACCTGGGAACGATGACCAGGCGGTGAGCATGGGGCTGTGACAATGGGCCAAGCGGATGACCCCGGAGCTTTGGGGTGAACGTTTGAGAGGGCAGCTGGCTGAGAGTCACTGTGAGTCCCAGGAAGAGGGGTGGAGGGCCTGACTCCCCCATACTCCGTGACAGCGACTTCGGGAGCGGGCTGGGCCCTCCGTGCGGCTCCCTGCCTCTCCGGAGAACTCAAGCAGCTCTTCTGGCACTGAGAGACGAACAAGCCGCGGTCATGGATGAGGAGACTCTAACAGCAGCTGGTTTGGGCAGGCTGGGTCTGGCGGCAGAACGATCCAGGCAGGCGTTTCCAGCAGCAAGGTGGTTGGAAGAGACGCGACCAAGGGCCCAGGCACAAAAATTACCAGATTGGGCCACTGGATAGCTGAGGCCAGAGGACCCAGAAGTTGGGGCGATCATGGATCATCTGTTGCAGGATCTCCCCGACGTCACTAGGGCCCGGGTGTGGAAGCGCTTACCTGGAAGCAGCCATTAAACTCCCACAGGAGTTCCTGGAGGCCAGTGACCCTGGTATAATGACATGGCCGTTTCCAGGATACGGCCCGGGGAGGAAAGGCGGGGAAGTGCCGGTTATAAGAGGGCAGGAGAGAGGGGAGGGAAGGAGACCCTGCCCGTGGGCCGTCCTATGGTTTGCGATCAGTGTGAGGGTGCAGGTCACCTGAGGGTGCTGCCCCAGATGGACTGGACTCTTGCCGAATTCAGCGCATGGGGGAAACCTTTGGGAAGCAGTTCAAACAAAAGCCACTAGTCCCCATGAGAGCCGGGTGGAGACAAAGGAGGCTACTGGCCCCTGCCGCAGGGCGCTCATCACTTAGCAGAGACTGGATGAAACCCTGATGGACAGTGCCTGGGGCTGGGGGGGGCGGGAAGTGAAGCTAACCCGTATCCGGAGAAGGGGAAATCCGTCCAGTGGCTCAAGTGCCTCTAGAAATGTGGGGCCCGTTTGGGTGGCAGGGGTTGGGGTGGCCAGGACATCGCCCCGATCTGCGTTAATTGCCAGAGTTTGGCACCTTTTCCTTTAAGGAAGGGGAGAAACGCTGGGGAACCAAATGGCTGGAGAGTGAAGGACTGGAGAAGGAAGAAATGGGGCAGACCCCAAAGCCCCGGAGGAGAGCCCCGAGGTAGAGAGAAAGGAAATGGGGACAGGAGAACCTACGGGACAGAGAAAGTGGACGAAAGCGAAGGCAATAGGGTTGTAGGCCAGAGAGACCCCGAGTAAGAGTGCCGGCGTGGTGAAATCCAGGGCGAGGGAGCGGGCCCCGGGACAGCACTGTGCAGACACACCCTGGGGGGGTCTCTCTCTCACACACCCCCCGGCCCGGTCTCTCTCTCACACACACACCCTGGGGGGGGTCTCTCTCTCACACACACACCCTGGGGGGGTTTCTCTCTCACACACAGCCCCGGCCCGGTCTCTCTCTCACACACACACCCTGGGGGGGGTCTCTCTCTCACACACACACCCTGGGGGTCTCTCTCTCTCTCTCACACTCCTGGCCTGGTCTCTCTGTCGCACACACACACACCCTGGGGGTGTCTCTCTCACACACACACCCTGGCCCAGTCGCTCGCTCTCTCACACACACACCCCTGGCCTGGTCTCTCTCTCACACACACACCCTGGGGGTGTCTCTCTCTCACACACACACCCCTGGCCCAGTCTCTCTCTCTCACACACACCCTGGGGGTGTCTCTCTCACACACACCTCTGTCCCGGTCTCTCTCTCACACACACACCTTGGGGGGGGGGTCTCTCTCACACACACCCCTGACCCGGTCTCTCTCTCACAAACACACCCCCGGCCCGGTCTCTCTCTCTCACACACACCCTGAGGGGTGTCTCTCTCACACACACCCCCAGCCCGGTCTCTCTCTCACACACACACCCTGGGGGTGTCTCTCTCTCACACACCCCTGGCCCAGTCTCTCTCTCACACACACTCTAGGGGTCTCTCTCGCTCACACACACCCTTGGCCCGGTCTCTCTCTCACACACACACACCCTGGGGGGTGTCTCTCTCACACACACCCCTGGCCCTGTCTCTCTCTCACACACACACACCCTGGGGGGTGTCTCTCTCACACACCCCCGGCCCGGTCTCTCTCTCACACACACCCCTGGCCCAGTCTTTCACTCACACACACCCTGGGGGTGTCTTTCCCTCACACACCCCTGGCCTGGTCTCTCTCTCACACACACCCTGGGGGTGTCTCTCTTACACACACCCCCGGCCCGGTGTCTCTCTCACACACACCCCTGGCCCAGTCTCTCACTCACACACACCCTGGGGGTGTCTCTCTCTCACACACCCCTGGCCCGGTCTCTCTCTCACACACACCCTGGGGGTGTCTCTCTCTCACACACCCCTGGCCCGGTCTCTCTCTCACACACACCCTGGAGGTGTCTCTCTCACACACTCCCAGCCCGGTCTCTCTCTCTCTCACACACACCCTGGGGGTGTCTCTCTCTCACACACCCCTGGCCCGGTCTCTCTCTCATACACACCTTGGAGGTGGCCAGTCTCTCTCTCACACACACCCTGGTGGTATCTCTCTCACACACACCCCCAGCCCAGTCTCTCTCTCACACACACACCCTAGGGGTCTCTCTCTCTCACACACACCCTGGGGGGGGGTCTCTCTCACACACACCCCCGGCCCGGTCTCTCTCTCATACACACCTTGGAGGTGGCCAGTCTCTCTCTCACACACACCCTGGTGGTATCTCTCTCACACACACCCCCAGCCCAGTCTCTCTCTCACACACACACCCTAGGGGTCTCTCTCTCTCACACACACCCTGGGGGGGGTCTCTCTGTCACACACACCCGGCCCGGTCTCTCTCTCACACACCCCCCCGGACCGGTCTCTCTGTCACACACACCCTGGGGGTGTCTCTCTCACACACACCCGGGGGGGGGTCTCTCTCACACACACCCCTGGCCCGGTCTCTCTGTCACACACACCCTGGGGGTGTCTCTCTCACACACACCCGGGGGGGGGTCTCTCTCACACACACCCCCGGCCCGGTCTCTCTGTCACACACACCCTGGGGGTGTCTCTCTCACACACACCCTGGGGGGGGTCTCTCTCACACACACCCCTGGCCCGGTCTCTCTGTCACACACATCCTGGGGGTCTCTCTCTCACACACACCCTGGGGGTGGCCAGTCTCTCTCTCTCTCACATCACCCCAATCAAACAGATTTTACGTTTTCTTTCACTGCTTGGCTCACAGTGCCGCCAGGGGCCGCTCAAGGCGTGTGCGATGACAGAGCTCCGGCTTATCTGTCCTCTGCCCAGCGGGACAGGGCAGGAGTGTCCCCTACAGCCTATTCCCCGGGGCTTGGCCCAGACTCGGAAAGGTCCCGAGTGTGGCGGCTCGTGGCCACGCGCCCCCAGCCCAGATCTCAGTGGCAGCAAGATTTCCAGAGACGCGTCCTTCATTTTCCTTCCCTTCGACCCAGCCTCCTTGCTTTCCACCCTCTCCGGCTGGCACCCCAGAGCGATATGCAGAGGCCCCATCCCTGGAGAGCTGCACCGAGAGGGGTCGCAGGAGGAGAGCGCAAAGAGACTGGCACCGTTACCTTTGATGGGACGGAGGGGCTCACAAGGAATGGGGCAGACCAGGGAGACGGGGCACTGCTACTGATCCGCTCGTGGTAATACAAGAGCAATCCCACTGAAAGGGGCACGTTTACTAGCTGATTGCCCTGGTTTCACAAGCACATCTAGAATGCTTTGGACATGGGCTTACTCAGCCCTCGGTACAACCCAACAATTCACTGCACCAAGGAGTTCCACAGGTGAGTCCCACAGCACTGACTATGGAAAAGCCAGTGTTGAGCCTGGGCCTTCGCACCTCTAGGCCGAGCCCCATGTCTTTGGCCAGGGTCACCTGGGTATAGCCCCTTGGCAGGCTGCTCCTGGGCTGGCCCCCTCTGGCTCTTAACTGAGAGAGGGGAGAACAAATGAGGTGCCCCCAGATACCATGCCAGCCCACATGGGCAGCGGGAGCAGGGACTCTGGCCAGGGGGATGGGCAAGAGTGAAGCTTCAGGGACCTAGAGCCGCCCACCCTTCCCCACGGCACCCCCTTACCACAGCGTGGACCACGAACTCCAGGTGGCACTTGGTCTCGAAATCCAGTGCTTTGGCCAGCACGATCTTCCCGCTGTTGGGCAGGTCGATCCGGAAGTATTTGCCATCGGCCTGGGTGGCAAAGCAGGGAAGATGCTGTGTGTCCAGCCGGAGGAACGGAGCCCCTGAGTCAGGTTGGCACCGTGCTGCCCGCCTCTTGGCCAGCAGACAAGGTCAGACAACCACACAGGATCTTGCAGGGATCCCTGCCCACCCCAAACCTCCCCCTGACCCCCGCATGCACATCCTCCCCCCGCATGACACATGCAGCCCTGATCCCTGCCCGCCTACGCCCCCAGCCTGGTGTCCTTGCGCCGCTGGATAATCCACGCCTACTCCAGGGGCCGCTCAGGCCGGCTCAATCCAACTCCCCTGGCCTGGCCACGGGGTGGGGGCAGAGCCGCCGGGTGACCTTCAGGAAGGGCCAGTCCCCGCTGTGCACACAGCCGGCTCAGCCCAGAGGCTAGGGGCTGTGGAAGGCCAGTGCAGCCTCCCAGGGGGCCAGTGCTGGCCAGGGAGGGGCGCTGGCTTGGCTGATCCAGCCCCAGCTGGGGACGCGGCAGGAGGGCCAGATGCCTGCCCCACCTTGGGGGGCAAAAGGGGCTGCCTGGTGCATAGAGATGCCATTGCTCTGTAGGGGACCCCTGCTGCCCCCGGCGAAGCCAGAGCTGCCCCACTGCCCTGCCCAGCTCCCCCTAGTGCCGAGCAATGGGTACTGCATCTCTGTGCACGCCGCTCATTGCCGGCTTGGCTGCCATGACACCCCTCTTCCCCGTGCCGGGAGGTGCCGTGCAGGGCCAGGGGGCGGGACTTACCGAGGTGCTGTCAATCACATACATGAGGGTGTCTCCGTCCTTGTCCTCCGCCCGGGTGGTGAACACCACGGAGTGCACCGCCGCCAGCTGCAGAAGGGGCAGCGCTGGGTTAGGGGCCTGCCCCCTGTGCCGGGGGCCCCAGAGCACCAGCTCAATGGGGCACCATGCTGGAGGGGCTGGGCTTGGCCAGCCTGCCCTCCTGGCTGCACCCCACACCTGCCCAACCCCCCCGCGGGCAAGTTCACACCACCCGGTCACCACTGTTGTGAGCGCCCCCCACACCAGCCCATCCCCCTGGGCTCTGGGCCCCTAGCCTCAGCGGCTCCATCCCTCCCCACGCCCCTGCCCTGGCCCCAGTGCTCAGGGACTGGATCTGCCCCACGCAGCACCCCCCCCCCGCACCTCACTGATGTTCTGGGTCAGGACGGAGTCCTCCAGGAACCGGGGTTTGTTGTCGTTCTCATTCAGCACCTGGATGATGATCCTGTACTCAACCTGGGGGGAGAGGGCCCAGGGCCCGGGCAATGGGTGCTGGGGCCCCCACGGGAGATGGGTGCTGGGGCCCCCCAGGGGACAGATGGCTTCCAAGGGGCCGAGAGACTGACACACCTCAGAGGGTAAAGCCCCATAGCCAGAACCTTGCATGTGCCATCGGGGAACCCCAGCCTGCGCTCCTGCCCCGCTTTCCACAGCGCCTCCTGCTGGGAGAGGCTGGGACTGGAGGAGCTGGGATCTCCCCCACAGCCAGCGCCCCTCCCCCTCCTCACAGCACCCCCTGCTGGGAGAAGCTGGGACTGGAGTAGCTGGGATCTCCCCCACAGCCAGCGCCCCTCCCCCTCCTCACAGCACCCCCTGCTGGGAGAGGCTGGACTGGAGGAGCTGGGATCTCCCCCCACAGTCAGGGCCCCTCCCCCTGCCCACAGGGCCCCCTGCTGGGAGACGCTGGGCTGGAGTAGCTGGGATCTCCCCCCACAGCCAATGCCCCTCCCCCTCCTCACAGCGCCCCCTGCTGGGAGAGGCTGGGACTGGAGTAGCTGGGATCTCCCCCCACAGCCAGCGCCCCTCCCCCTCCTCACAGCGCCCCCTGCTGGGAGAGGCTGGGCTGGAGGAGCTGGGATCTCCCCCCACAGCCAGCGCCCCTCCCCCTCCTCACAGCGCCCCCTGCTGGGAGAGGCTGGGCTGGAGTAGCTGGGATCTCCCCCCACAGCCAATGCCCCTCCCCCTCCTCACAGCGCCCCCTGCTGGGAGAGGCTGGACTGGAGTAGCTGGGATCTCCCCCCACAGCCAGCGCCCCTCCCCCTCCTCACAGCGCCCCCTGCTGGAAGAGGCTGGGCTGGAGGAGCTGGGATCTCCCCCCACAGCCAGCGCCCCTCCCCCTCCCCACAGCGCCCCCTGCTGGGAGAGGCTGGGCTGGAGGAGCTGGGATCTCCCCCCACAGCCAGCGCCCCTCCCCCTCCCCACAGCACCCCTTGCTGGAAGAGGCTGGGCTGGAGGACCCCACTGGCAGCACCGCTGGCCTGTTGATCTGACCCTGTTCCCATAACCCGTGAGCCTCACACGCCCCTGGCAGGCAGGGCAGATGGGAACTGAGGCACAGACAGGCTGAGTGTCCCCTGTGCTGCCCCTCGCCCCCGCCGCGGGGAGTCCGTACCGGAGAGAAACCGTCCTCTGAGCAGGTGAGCGCCACCATCAGGACGGGTGACTCCAGCGCCTGCAAGACACAGGAGGTGCAGAGTCCTTAGAAACAATGCACCAGCTGCCCGTGGCCACCCCACGGCCGGAGACCACCCTGTCGAGCCGGGGGCACCCACAAGGCCCTGGCATCAGCCACAGCTCTGCACAGGCCCAGAGGGCACTAGCCAGCCGCCTGCCCACAGGGGTGCAGGGACGGAGTGGGCAGCTGGGGCCCAGCCCCTCAGAACTGCAGCTGCTCTAGGCACAGGCAGAGGGACAATCTGGTAGGGGCATCACCACCCTGGGCACAGGCGGCTGGACACCCTGGGCACAGGCAGCAGGACACCCCGGGCACAGGCGGCAGGACACCCCGGGCACAGGCAGCAGGACACCCCAGGCACAGGCGGTGGGACACTCCGGGCACAGGCAGCAGGACACCCCGGACACAGGTGGTGGGACACCCTAGGCACAGGCAGCAGGACACCCTGGGCACAGGTGGCAGGACACCTTGGCGGGGATGGTGCCACCCCAGCCCTGCCCCATTCCTGAGGCTGAGAGGTTACGTTCCCATGCCCGGGTGAGCTGCAGGGACACCCTCCCCAGTATGTTGCTGGGCTGGGACATGAACCCGGAGTCCCCATGGTGAGGCCGGTGCTTAGGGGGCTTGCCCAGCAGTTAGATATCGCTGTGCTCCTCTGGAGCCCTTTGGGAAAAGCTTCTGACCTGGGCACCGCCCGGGCAGCCACCTGCTTGGCAGGCCCAGGCCAAACAGGGACCTGCTGTGACGAAGTGAGACTGTTCTCAGTGTTTCCTCTGAATACTGTGTGGGTGCCTCAGTTTCCCCTATGCCTTTCTTAAGTCTCCAGCTTGCATAAATGGCCGACACTCTGTCTCCTGGCAACAAATGGCCGGGGCCCTTCCCCCTGCAAGGGGATGGCTAAAGGTGAACAAAGATCAGGTGACCTTCTGGCCCAGGAGAGACAAAGGCCAGAGAGGAGGGGCTGGAGGGGGTTGCAGTTGGGAGCTGGCTGGGGACAGGAAGTGAGGGCAGACAGGGTGGTCTGGTTCACTGCCCCCCAGAATGGACCCGGCTGAGAGGTCCCGTTCTCTGTACCTACAAGCTCTGTATTAAACCGTGTTCCTGTCATCGAATAAACCTCTGTGTTACTGGCTGGCTGAGAGTCACGTCTGACTGCAAAATGGGGGTGCAGGACCCTCTGGTTGCCCCAGGACCCTGCCGGGGCGGACTCACTGTGGGAAGCGCATGGAGGGGCAGAGGATGCTGAATGCTCCAAGGAGAGACCCAGGAGGTGAAGCCATGTGAGCTTCTTGCCCTGAAAACAGTCTGCTCCAAGGGAGAGGAGGCTCCCCAAAGTCCTGCCTGGCTTTGTGGGGAGCAGTTCCAGAGCATCGCCCGGGGACCCTGTGACACCTGCCTCAGGGGAGGATCAGCCTGAGGGCATCTTGCCAGGGCCATGGTGGCAGGAGCACTGAGGCTGGGGCTCCCCAAGCCAGGAGGGGTGACCACTTTGGTCTTGGGGGAGGATTGGTGCTGGCACGTGCCAGCTCAGCCCAGCTCCTGTCACCCCACAGGGCAGCCTGGGGGCGGTTGCACCATCACACCAGGAGGGGGAGCGCTGGCGGAGAGCCATCCTGAGCCGGGGTAAGGGGCCATGTGGCACCTGGGCTCGGGCAATCGCTGGGGTTCAACAGCTCACAGCCCAACACGGTGCCTCTCTTGGAACTGGCACCCCCATGGGTTGGAGGTACCAGCAGCTCCACTAGGGAAGCCGAAAGGGCACGTGGCCACAATGAGTCCAGCGGGACCGGCAGTGCCCTCCCCCGGGATAGCCCTCCCTGGAGGGGCAGATGCCATGGGAGGCTCCTGCAGGGGTTTGGGGGTCTCTCCTGGAGGAAGCAGCTATGGAAGGAGCAGCAGCAGCAGTCCCTACCTCTCTGTCCAGCGACGCCCCTGGTGAGACGCTCAGCCGCACGGTTTTCCCCTCCAGGTAGAACCACCCAGCGTCGGCGCCGGTTAGTCCCAGCCGGAGGCTGCTGCTCTCGGGCTCCCCAAAGACCGTCAGATTGGCCACAAAGGTGCCGTGGGGGCTGTTCTCCTGCAGCTCTGTGAAGATGTTGCTGCCTCCGCTGCACTGGTCAGCCACAGCTGGGTGTGCAGGAGAGTGGGTCAGAGCCTGGGGCGCTCGGCCCAGCCAGGCAGAGGGGCAGGAGGGGGATCCTGGTCCAGCTCCTAGCTGTGGGGAAGGGGCCGCAGCTCCCTGCCTGGCGGTGGGGCAGGCTTTAATGCAGGGAAGGGCATGAAGGTCCACGGAGGAAGGGGCAGCCTGCAGGGGAAGTGGCTCAGACTCCTGGTGCCACAGGCCTGGCTGGCCCGAATTGCCCTCTGCAGGGACTGGCTGGTTCTGATGGCAAATTCCAGCCACGCAGGGCCTCGGCGAGGGCAGACGGGTCAGGCCCCAGGGAGGGGTCTGCAGCCCACCTGATATCTGTGGTGTGGCGCTGCCGGCATCCCCAGCAAAGAGCAATTGGCCCTCAGCCCATCCCAGAGTCCCCAGAACGTTGATATGGTGCCAGTCCATGTCACGCCAGCCAGCAGCCAGCAGCCTGGCTCAGCCGACAGAACCTGGCGCGGGCCAGATTCACTGGAAGGCAGCAGAAAGCTCATCGCCTTCTCTGGCAAGGACTTGGCCCCGTGCTGGTGTGCCAACTGTCTCTGGCTAAATGGTACCACCCTCTGCCCGAGTCCCCTTTCTGGGGGCCAGTGCCCTTCCCTCCCTAGGGGACAGGGACTTCTCGCCACGAACACCTGGTAGCTGGCAGGCACCCGAGAGGAGACGAGGGGTGATGGGGAGGTGGCATGTGCCGGGTACAAGCGAGCTGCCCACATGCAGGCGAGCAAGGAGGCGGGCGTTGTAGAAAGCTGTGGATTCCTTGGCAGCAGATCGGCACTACAGCATGGCTTATCATGGACAGGGTGGGAGGCAGAGGGCTCCCTCTCCTGGCTTCTCAGCCCTGCTCCGAAGCCCAGCCTACCTGTGGTGAGGTGGAAGGACATGCTGATGGCCAGGAGGAGAACGCCACAGGTGGGCATAGGCATAGCTCACTGCCCCCGTGCCCAGGAGCTCTGTCCTGATGCACGGAGCCTGGGCAGGGAAGTGGCTGGGGGCCAGGCCCCTGGAGAGGTAAAAGAGAAGAGACCCCATCAGTATGTGGACATCCCCAGCCCCACAGGCCCAGGCCTGGCTGATGCTCCAGTGATCCCACTGACCCAAGCTGCCCCTCCAGCAACTGGGCACCAACTAACATACCTCAAACCCTGGTCAGGAACCAGCTAGTCCACACCGTGTGCTCTGCTGTACCCTATGCCGGCTAACTGGTGTCCAGGCAGATTCAAACTCCCGGCTCCAGCACCCGGCTCACCCCTGGACCCTTAGCCAGGGGCACCTGCACGGCACAGGAGGGCTGGGATGCCACCACAGGGAGATTCTGCACTGAGGCTGCTGGACACGGACAGACCCTGCAGGTCCTCCAACTGGGTCACAGGGTGAACACGTCTGCACAAGCCCATCATACATCTAGCTCCGTGCAGGATGGGGAGTCTGGGCCCCAGGCTCTATTCTTGTCTCTGCCACTGACTCACTTGAGCAAGCCCCTTCCCCCTCGCTGTGCCTCAGTTTCCCCACCTGTATGCATGGGGATAGCACTACTGACCCACCTGTCAGGAGTTCTGCGAGTCTTATGTCTCGGTGTTTGTGACACGTTTCGAGATCCTTCGGGGCTAGAGAAATGCAGACATGTTCATTGTCACATTGGGATAAAGTCAGTTCCCTCATCATAGCCATGCAGCCACCTCTGGAGAGGGAGAGGCAGCTGCCTGGCAGTGGACAGCATCACTTCAATCTCTTTCTGCCAGGGACCAGCCCCAGTTTAAATCACCAGGATTTTATTTAGGTGGAATTTAATTAGCCAGTTGGCATCTGGCCAGGATGCTGCGGTTTCCTCCCAACTCTTGCCCCCAAAATGCCCCAAATCTTTATACCCAGGGGTGCCCGGGACCCGGGATATGGTGCAGAGAAAAGAGGGCATCTCCCTGCAGCAGAGCGCCCCCTGCTGATTCGGGACTGGCGTGACCCCTAGTGAGTCACCCAGCATGGGGCTTGCTTCACTTAGTGGCCATCCAGAGAAGGACCCCGTGCTCTGGAGAACTGACATGATCCCAGCCTAGCATGGTCTGGAAGCCCCACGGTGTCCCACCTGCACTCCCCACATCTCTGCTCGCTACCAATGACGGGGGCTCACGGACCCCTACTCCCAGAGCCAGCCCCACCTGCTCCTGGCTCCTGCAGACTGATGTGGATCAAAGGGCTCCCCTCCCTTGATCCCCCCCGTGGTGCTGTTCTCAGGCAGCCGAGCGGCCAGGGGGGCTGGCCCTGGTGGTCTTCCAGGAGCAGGGAGTCATACTCGCTCTGCCAGCCCCTAGCACCCACAGCAGCCTCTACTGGCCCTGCTGGACCCAAAGGCCGTTCGTGTGCTAGGCTGGAGTGGGTGGATTTATTCTCCTCTTTCAGCATTTTCCTGTCACCGTCTCAGACAGGGTCACGTGCCAGGAACGCCGGGTCACCCCTCCAAGTATCTGGCCCACCACCTGTCTCTTATGCATGCATCTTGTGCCCCTGCCAGTTACACACACGTGTGTGTCAGAGCAGTGGCACCAGCCACACACTCACCAGCCCTCTCCCCCCTACCCCAGAGCCCTGGTCGCTCTTAGCCCCCGCTCCATCTGGGGAATGCCCATCCCTTCTCCCCTGATCACCCGCCCCACCCTGCCCTAACCAGCCCTTCCCTGCACCCGCTACTCACCACACCCCCCTGCAGCGGATCTGTTTGAACACACAAGGCCCCATGCAGAGCTGGGGGAGGAGGAGATCTGCACCCGCTTACCCCAGGATAAACCTAACCCACTATGTTCCCCTGTAAAAGCAGCAAAGAATCCTGTGGCACCTTATAGATTAACAGACATTTTGGAGCATGAGCTTTCGTGGGTGAATACCCACTTCGTCGGATGCATGCAGTGGAAATTTCCAGGGGCAGGATTCTTTGCTACCTTTAAATCTGTTATTGTGTGTCCAGGGAGGTTGAAGTGCTCTCCTACAGGTTTTTGTATATTGCCATTCCTAATATCTGATTTGTGTTCATTTATCCTTTTCCGTAGCGACTGTCCAGTTTGGCCGATGTACATAGCAGAGGGGCATTGCTGGCATATGATAGCGTATATTACATTGGTGGATGTGCAGGTGAATGAACCAGTGATGGTGTGGCTGATCTGGTTAGGTCCTGTGATGGTGTCGCTGGTGTAGATATGTGGGCAGAGTTGGCATCGAGGTTTGTTGCATGGATCGGTTCCTGAGTTAGAGTTACCATGGCACAGTGTGCAGTTACTGGTGAGAATATGCTTCAGGTTGGCAGGTTTCCCCGGTGCATGCCGGGGGGCCATGCACCCCATAGGGGCCTGGCAGGTACCGGTGGGCATCTCGGGTAACAGCCTGCTGCTTGGTCTCCGCAATTGATCTCGCTTCTGCAGCTCAAGGGAGAGGCGCTTGAATCTGGGTCCTGGGATCTAGCCCCCGCAGCAGGAAGAGGAGGTCAGGGCACTTTGACGTGCCCACAGGCCACAAGTTTCTAAGTGACTGTCCAAGCTGCAGCTCACCCCAGCCACACCCATCCCAGAGGGCTGCAGGCCCTGCCCAGATCTCTGTTTGCTAGGGGCACCGTGGGCAGGATTTGGGCTCCCAGCCCCCCAGTGAGCTCCATGCAAACCAATGCACATCATCTGGGTGAGGACGGAGAGGGGGCGGGGGGAGGAAAGTAGCTGCAGGAACGCAGCTCTGGATTTCCCGACCTCTGTGCACACGGAGACCCCCCAGATGTTCAGTTGCTGAAGCCTCATTTGCGTGGGCGCGTTTGCCAGGCCTGGCATTCTGTGCCATGAAAAGCCTCCTGCAAAGTTCCCATTGGCCTGACTTGCCAGCCTGGCACTGGGCCCCTTCTGGGGAAACTGAGGCAGGGCGGGGGGAATTGACTTGCCTGAGGTCACCCAGTGAGCCATCGGCAGAGCCAGGAACTGTTCAATATATTCATCAATGATCTGGTAAAAGGGGTAAACAGAGAGGTGGCAAAGTTTGCAGATGATACAAAATTACTAAAGATAGTAAAGTCCAAAGCAAACTGCAAAGAGCTACAAAGGGACCTCACTAGACTGGGCAACAAAATGGCAGATGAAATTCAATGTTGGTAAATGCAAAGTGCTGCACATTGGAAAACATAATCCCAACTATGCATATAAAACGATGGGGTCTAAATTAGCTGTTACCACTCAAGGAAGATCTTGGAGTCATTGTGGATAGTTCTCTGAAATCATCCACTCAAAGTGCAGCAGCAGCCAAACAGCGAACAGAATGTTGGGAATCATTAAGAAAGGGATAGATAATAAGACAGAAAATATCACATTGCCTCTGTGTAAATCCACGGTGCACCCACACCTTGAATACTGGGTGCAGATGTGGTCGCCCCATCTCAGAAAAGATATATTGGAATTGGAAAAGGTTCAAAAGAGGGTAACAAAAATGATTAGGGGTCTGGAACGGCTTCCGTATGAGGAGAGATTAACAAGACTGGGACTTTTCAGCTTGGAACAGGGATGATATGATTGAGGTCTATAAAATGATGACTGGTGTGGAGAAAGTGAATAAGGAAGTGTTATTTACTCCTTCTCATAACACAAGAACCAGGGAGCCACCAATGAAAATAATAGGCAGCAGGTTTAAAACAAACAAAGGAAGCATTTCTTCACACAACGCGCAGTCAACCTGTGGAACTCTTTGCCAGAGGATAGTGTGAAGGCCAAGACTATAACAGGGTTCAAAAAAGAACTAGATAAATTCCTGGAGGACAGGTCCATCAATGGCTATTAGCCAGAGTGGACAAGGATGGTGTCCCTAGCCTCTGTTTGCCAGAAGCTGGGAATGAGCCACAGTAGATGGATCACTTGATGATTCCTTGTTCTGTTCATTCCCTTTGGGGCACCTGGCTTTGGCTACCATCAGAAGACAGGACACTGGGCTAGATGGACCTTTGGTCTGACCCAGTCTGGCCATTCGTATGTTTATATGAATGCAGCCTGACTCCCTGCCTCCCAGGTGGGCACTTCAGACCCCGGCACGGCTCTCTCCCAGACATGGGCTCTCCAGCTTCAACAGCCACTGTGCCGTGTCTGGCACCGGGGTGCACTGGGGCAGCTCAGCACGGAGGGCAGGGCTGGCCGTGGCAGACAATGCACAATACAGGCGTGGTTGTGCTGTCAGCTGTGTCCATAATTTATTCATCCCATAATGCACTGGGATTAGACCAGATAGCACGCAGGTCACCTTTCGCGCCCCCCCCCCCCCGCCCCTGGTCACAAGTGGGTGTCGCAGCTTCCGTCACTGCACCTGCTCTGCAGAGTACAAAGGAACAATCCTTCCCTCTCCTGCCAGAGCAGAGGCAATGGAATGCCTATGGGAACTGCCCCCCCGGGAACCTGCCCCCCTAGAAACGCCCAGGGGAACCTGCCCCCTGGAAACACTCACAGGAAACTATCCCCAGAACCTGCCCATGGGAACCTTCCCCGCCCCCGGAACCTACCCCCCGGAACAGCCTGTGGGAACATGTCCCCCATGAGCCTGTCCATGGGAACCTGCCCCCACAGGATCCTGCCCCCCTGGAAGCACCTGCAGGATCCTTCCCGTGCCCACCAGACAACGTCTCTCCACTCTAAATCGAGGCATGAGACCGTTCAGCCAATTGAATGATCCAATTGGCCCTGCGCCCTGGGCGCTTTCTAATTGGGATCATCCTGTGCTTTGCGAGGTGGCTGAAGCCGAGGTGCTGGCTGAGCGGAGCTGTGATTAGCAAGCCACGTGCGGGGGTGGAGGGGGAGGGCAGGCCCATGGCCCCCAGCCTGGCTGCTGTTGACACACCACACGTCCTTGCCAGCTGCTTGGCCAGGCCGGCTGGGTCCCCGGCAGCCCAGGAATCTGCTCCCCACCGTACCCTGCCCTAGGACCTGGCTGCCATGCTGTGGGGGGTGCCGCCACCAGGCAGTGGCATTCACCCCCCAAGGCAGGACACTCCCTGCAGGACGTCGGAGAAGGGGCACAGGGGCAGGAGCTGCTCAGGCTCATGCTGCTAGCTCCAGCGCCTCCTGCTGCTCCCAGGGGCAGCTTCAGGCCCCAGCATGCCAAGCGCATGCTTGGGGCGGCAAGCCGTGGGGGGTGCTCTGCTGATGCCACGAGGGCGGCAGGCAGGCTGCCTCCGGAGGTTTGCCTGCGGAGGGTCCGCTGGTCCTGCGGCTTCGGTGGACCTCCCGCGGGCGTGCCTGCAGCAGGTCCGCCGAAGCCACGGGACCAGTGGACCCTCTGCAGGCAAACCGCCGGAGGCAACCTGACTGCCTTGCTTGGGGCGGCAAAATCCCTAGAGCCGCCCCTGGCTGCCCTGGCTGCTCCTGTCCGTTATTACACCAGGGGCCCTTGCCGCACTAGCTGTCTTCACGTGGAACCCTCAGTAGCCCTGGGTGCACCATCTCCTCCCCTAGCGGCCAGGCCACGGGAGGATAAGAGCTCACTACTGCTGCCAGCTAATGGAGTTCCACCCTCAGCTCAGTCCAGGCCGGGGTGCTGATGGTTCCCCAGTCAAGCGCTGAGGAGAGTTATCACACACACAGCCTCAGCAGGAGGAGGCTGGGGGTGACCGGGCCGGGGCTGTGTCATGAGGGGAAGGAGAGAGGCTCCTCAGTCCCAGCCCCGGCCCCCCCAGCTGCTGGCTCGGATACGCTGTCCCTTGTGTTCAGACCAGCAGTCTCTTTGCTCCCCCAGGCCTGGCCAGCCTGTGACCCCTGCCCTGTGCCACAGGAGACACCCATCCCGACGCCTCTTCCCAGCCTGGCTCAGCTCCTGCACTGGGGATCATGTAAGCATCGGTGAGCAAGCAGCCTCACCCCCTTGTTTAATTGGTCCACTAGGATAACACCCTACACCCCCCTTGAACTCCACCCTCACCCCTCTAAGCAAGGTGGAGAACATACCAAGAACCAAGAATATACCAACCTGTCATCTCAAGGTTCACGTGGTGTATTTACACCCAAACTGCCCAAAGCACAAATACAGCTACCCACTGACGAAACAGGGCCCCCATAACCTAAAGGCAGTTCCCAGTGTTTGTCGGTCAAACTTTTCCCATTTATGGACGTTACAAAAGGTGGCTACTGGTGCACCTCTGGCCAAAAGGCTTAGGACGAAGGAAAGCTTCGCGCTGGTAAAAGTGGAGAAGCCTGGTTTGCCAGACCAGTCAGCAAAGCCAATGGGGGCAAACTATGTGAAAAGGCTGCAGAACACCAGGCAGCTGGACGGCATCGACGTGTAGAATGCCCTATAAGCCAGTCACTGTCAAGGCCCATTTTAGAAGTACTTAATGAGGCTGTTAAGAATGCTGGAGACACAACACAGTTTATGAGCACAAACATGGCTGTTGCGTCAGACTTTCTATTTAAGCAAGAGATACTGCACACTGCAAGCTGGAGGCCAATGTTAAGTGCATTGTCACTTGTTAACCCTGAAGTTGGCACTGGTTCTGAGAAGACCAACAAATCCTCACTGTCTTTCTGCAAGTAACTCAACTGATACATGGCTGATGAATACACCCATGCAAATGAGCGTCAAGTATTAAGTCATTGCATACATTATCTTGATGTCAGTGATAGACCAGTAGATGCATTTCTAGATGTGCAGCTTATAGAAGACACCTCAGCTGCATCTGTGACAACCCACATCTTAGAAGAGTTACATGCTTATCAGTTGGATCCCAAACAGCTGGCTGCTAGTGTATCTGATGAAGCTGCAGACTTCTCTGGAAGACCTGGTGGAATACAAGCTTTGCGCAGAGAAAAGTGTAACCCTAATCACTCCTGTACGCACCACAGAGGGCATCTTAACGTCAGTACCCAGAAAGATAATGGAGCAAAGAATTAAGCAATGAATTTACAAACACCTAGAAGATAATAAGGTGATAAGTAACAACATGGTATTGCCAGGAAAAAATTGTGTTAAATGAACCTGATAACTTTCTTTGACAGAGTAACAAGCCTTGTGGATGGGGGGGGAAGTGGTAGATGTGGTATATCTTGACTTTAGAAAGGCTTTTGAAACTCTCTCACGTGACCTTCTCATGCACAACTAGGGAAATACAACCTAGATGGAGCTCCTATAAGGTGGGTGCAGAACTTGTTGGAAAACTGTTCCCAGAGAGTAGTTATCAGTGGTTCATAGTGAACCTGGAAGGACATATCAAGTGGGGTCCTGCACAGATCTGTTCTGAGTCCGGTTCTGTTCAATATCTTCATCAATGATTTAGATAATGGCATTGAGAGTACAGACAACACCAAGCTGGGAGGGGTTGCAGCTGCTTTGGAGGATAGAATTAAAATTAAAAATGATTTGGGCAAACTGGAGAAATGGTCTGAAGAAAATAGGATGAAATTCAATAAGGGCAAATTCAAAGGACTCCATTTAGGAAGGAACAATCAGTTGCACACATACAAACTAGGAAATGACTACTTAGGAAGGAGCACTGTGGAAAGGGATCTGGGGGTCATAGTGGATCACAAATGAAATATGAGTTAACAGTGTAACACTGTTACAAAAAAAGAAAATATAATTCTGCGATGTATTCGCAGGAGTGTTGTAAGCAAGACATGAGAAATCATTCTTCAGCTCTACTCTGCGCGGAATAGGCCTCAGCTGGAGTTTGTGTCCAGTTCTGGGCACCACATTTCAGGAAGAATGTGGACAAATTGGAGAGAGTCCAGAGAAGTGCAACAAAAATGATTAAAGGCCTAGAAAATGAGCTAGGAGGGTTTGTTTAGTCTGGAGAAGAGAAAACTCAGATGGGACACAACAGTCTTCAAGTATATAAAAACTGTTACAGAAGGAGGAAGAAAAATTGTTCTTGTTAACCTCTGAGGACAGGACAGGAAGCAATGAACTTAAATTGCCAGGGAGGTTTAGGTTGGACATTAAGAAAAACTTCCTAATTGTCAGGGTAGTTAAGCACTGGAATAAATTGCCTAGGGAGGTTGTGGAATCCCTGTCACTGGAGATTTTTAAAGAGCAGGTTAGATAAATATCTCTCAGGGATAGTCTAGGCAGGGGTTGGCAACCTTTCAGAAGTGCTGTGCTGAGTCTTCATTTATTCACTCTAATTTAAGGTTCCGCGTACCAGTAATACATTTGAACGTTTTAGAAGGTCTCTTTCTATAAGTCTATAATATAGAACTAAACTATTGTTGTAAGTAAAGTAAATAAGGTTTTTAAAATGCTTAAGAAGCTTCATTTAAAATTAAATTAAAATGCAGAGCCCCCTAAACCAGTGAGTGGCTGGGACCTGGGCAGTGTGTTACCGAAAATCAGCTTGTGTGCCAGCTTCGGTATGTGTGCCTGTGACGTTATTGATATAATCTGGGACCATATAGAACATGGTTGCAACCAAGGTCCTGTACTGGCACCCAATCTTGTGTAAAGGGGGTCATATAGGGTGTCTAAGATCGGGTTATGGGTTGCTGGTTATGATTATGCTGTCTATATGTATGTATCATTTTGTAGTTGAAGTTATGAGTATTGGCTCTATACTGACTGTATTTTAAACTTATGCTGTGCTTCTGGGAAACATCCCAAACAAGTTGGTGTTAGCTCTGCCTAGCCTGCTTGATGGCCTATTAAGGACCATCAGCTACACAAATGACCCATTGAGATAAGGCAGATTCGCCTTGTAACTCAGCAAAGTATGCAGGGACTTGACCATGTGACTCCAAACTCCATTTTGCTGTAATTTTCCACAGTAAGAACAAATTAGTTCTTACACCTGGAAAATACTATAAAAGGCTGATGCCTCTGTGACGTTATAAGTGTAATATAATATTTCATTGAAAGGTGGCAGGGTCACAGAGTTAATCAACTCACAGACTGACCTGACCCATGGGTGAACCTTAAGGACTGGTTAGAAAGATATATAAATAAACAGAGCTTTGAAATGCAAGTCTGCATTGTTAGAGATCTCAAGAGTAGATGTTTGCTCAGGTCTTGTGATGTAAGCAAACAAGTCTTGTCTATTGCTATAGTTTTAATTCAAAGTTCAAAAAAGGAATATTAACATTTATGATACTTGAGGGAAATAGTATTATTGTCTCTGTGTCTCTGGGAGGGTTGTGGTAACCTGTATCTAAACTGGATAAAATTACTCTGTGCTAATTGCCAGGATGTTTGGAAGAAGAATTAAGCCTATTGTTTTCTCAGGCTGAAAGGCTGCTGGAAATGTATAAGAACCCTGGAACATGATCCTGCTTCATCTCAGATTTGCTTTGGGTTTCAAGAAGGGGAAACCTTGAGCCATAAGGATTGAGATCCCCAGTCACTGACTGGAGTCACCCTGAATAAGGACATTGGACTGTAAGCTATGGACTATTTCTATGAGGACTTTTGGCAACTATAAGCTCATCTCTACTATGTATCTGAACCTCAAGAATTGATTTCAAGTCTGTCTGTATATTGATCTTTTAACCAACACTCTCTCTCATTTCTTTTTAAATAATTTTTAGCTGAGTTAATAAGAATTGGCTGTGGCGTGTATTTAGGGTAAGTTCTAAGTTATAATTGGACCTGGGTGTGTGGCTGATCCTTTGGGGTTGGAAGAACCTTTCCTTTTATATGATGAAGTAAGATCTTCAGGAATCATCATAATATCTGTCAGGTGTGTCTGGATGAAGGCCTGAGGCTGGGCACTTGAAGGGAACTGTGGTGTTTGAACTTCTGAATAACCAGTGAGGTACTAGAAAAGCTGTTTTGTACTGATTGGTAAATCTAAGTATTGGAATAACCACCTGTGTGACGTTATTGATATAAACTGGGACCATATAGAACATGGGTTGCAACCAAGGTCCTGTAGTGGCACCAAATCCTAAGTAAAGGGGGTCATATAAGGTGTCTAAGACCAGGTTACGGATTACTGGTTATGATTATGCTGTCTGTATGTCTGTAGCATTTTGGTAGTTGAAGTTATGAATATTGGCTGTATGCTGTCTGTATTGCAAACTTGTGTTGTGTTACTGGGAAAGATCCCAGACAAGTTGGTGTCAGCTCTGTTTAGCCTGCTTGATGGCCCATTAAGGACCATCACCTACACAATTGTCCCATCGAGAGAAGGCAGTTACGCCCTGTGACTCAACAGGGTGTGCAGAAACTGGCCCATGTGACTGCAAACTCCATTTTGCTGTAACTTTCCACAGCAGGAACAAAGGAGTGTTCTTACACTTGGAAAAGCCTATATAAGGCGGAGGCCTCATCTCCATTTTGTCTTCAATCCTGCTTCTTACCTCTGGAGGGATTTTGCTACAAGCTGAAGCTCTACACAAGGGACTGAGGACCCATCCCAGCAGGGGATGTTCTCCAGAGACTTGATTTGAACCTGCAGTTTACTCCATCACTGCCACAAGCCTGAACTAAGAACTTTGCCATTACTGTATGTAATTGATTCCATTTAACCAATTCTAGCTCTCATCTCTATCTTTTTCCTTTTATGAATAAACCTTCAGATTTAGATTCTAAAGGATTGGCAACAGCGTGATTTGTGGGTAAGATCTAATGTGTATATTGACCTGGGTCTGGGGCTTGGTCCTTTGGGATCGAGAGAACCTTTTTCTTTTGCTGGGGTGTTGGTTTTCATAACCATTCATCCCAGGACGTGTGGCACTGGTGGTGATACTGGGAGACTGGTGTATCTAAGGAAATTGCTTGTGGGACTTGTGGTTAGCCAGTGGGGTGAAACCGAAGTCCTTTTTGTCTGGCTGGTTTGGTTTGCCTTAGAGGTGGAAAAACCCCAGCCTTGGGCTGTGACTGCCCTGTCTGAGCAATTGGTCCTGAATTGGCACTCTCAGTTGGGTCCCGCCAGAACCGCATCGTCACAGTGGCGTAGTCGGCAGGATCCACAGAACCAGGTCAATTAAGCTTTGGGTCAGAATCCCACGCTATCCAAATTTGAATTTGGGATTGAGAATTTGGTTGGTTAAAGATCAGTGACCATGACCCAGAAGGCATCAGCAAAAGCAATGAAACTGCAAGCCCTGATGGACTGCCTGCAGCTTGAATATGAGCAAAAACTGGCAGAAATTCGAATGAAAGAGAAGCAAGCCTTGGCCCAGCTGGAGGAAGAGGCCGCTGAGAGAAAAGAGAGAGCTCGGAAGGGGCGTCTGGAGCTGCTGGCTGCTGAGGAAAAAGCTCGACAGAGGCAACAGAAGATGCAACAAGAAACTGCCAGACTTCAGCTCCAAGTCAAAAAGCAAGGGAAGAACAGCAGAAACTGTATCCTCTTGAAAGTCCAGTTTATAACAATGTTAGTATGTTGTATAACTCTAAGCAGTTGTCTGGATGTAACCAAATGTACCCTAACACGGCCACCTTTTATGTCAATGCTGTTACTGTGTGTTCAGTAGAAGGTGGCTCCATAAATTGTGCCAGTGCTATGTACGGGAGTGGTAATGAAAAATTCATAGAGAGTGTAAAAGTCAATGGTAAAAACTGTTTAGAGCAAATTATGGCATCTAACATCACTCTTGTTAAAGCAGATCTAGTCAAAGAGGAAGATTATTTACCAAATCAGAGTGTGAATGTTGTGATCCTCTATGAGTTTACTGTCCGTGTGCCTTTAGCCAGAATCCACCTCGAATGGAATGGGGCTAAGCATGAAGTTATAGCTGGGGTAAGGAAGTTATTGCCTAAAGATCTTTTAACTGGGGAAAATGTTAAAGCTTTGTTCAGTTCAGGTAGCCAGTCACAGGGCAGGAATGCTCTTACACCTGTGTCTATTGTGGGCAATGGTTTGCTTAAGGAGGGTTGCTCCAAAGGTTTGTCTGTGCAAGAAAGCAGAGTGTCTGTGAGTGGAGTTTGTGAATGTCTGTCTAATGTCTCAGAAGTGAATCTGGAGTTAGATCAACAGCAAAAAGATCTCATTGGGGAGGAAAATGTTTCTCAGGAGCAGATTAAAGTAGATGGTCAGGTGGAAGCCCTAACTGAGGGAGGAGAGGGGAGATTTGTGATGGGTGATGGATTGGTGGCTAGTGCAGCTTGTAAAAGTGAACCTGAAATGGGTAACTGTGATTTGCTGGAAGTAGCTCAGTGTAGTGAAAAAAGCAGCAGCTTATCTGTTGGAAGTGGCAATGTGCCTGGCAGGGAAAGTTTGGAGGAGCCTAGGCAGCCTTGTGAGCTGATGGCTTTGTCTAGTCAGCAGTGTGGGAAAACAAGGATAGTGGAAGATGAGTGTCCCTATCCCTTACCTGTTTCCTGTGTGGAGAAATGTAACAGAGAAGGGAACGTGCCTGTGTCTGTCAGGGGTATTGACTTGCCTACGGAGGAAGCTACCCCAGTCTTCAAGCAGTTGTCTGTGAACAGCCCTGTGTGCTGGGACAAGGGAAATGAAATCCCAAGCTGTGTGCCTGGTAAAGGAGAATGTGTCTCCGGCTCTTCTGTGTCTGTGCAGCAGACAGAAGGTGCCTTTCAGCCTGTGATGGTTGAGGGTGATTCAGTTGTCTCAGAATTGGTTGTAAATACAGCTAAAGCCCAGGAAGGGAATGGTCCTAAGTTTGTGTCTGCTGGGGAGAATGGCACTGTGACTAGGTTGTATCCAGTTAGTGTCATAGCAAAATCCCAGAGACCAGACAATTCTGGTGCTTGTAATTTGCCAGTTGCTAATGTGTGGCTGGAAAAGGGTGTAGCAACTCTGTCTGATCAGGGTAATACCCTAGCCAGGGCACAAGGAGAGCAGAAAGGTGATTTAATTGTGATACCTACTGACAGTTTAACAACTGGTAACAAGGAGGAAATGATTCCTAAACTTGGGTGTGTTGAGCCTGACAACTTGCAAGTTGCTAGTGACTATAAGGAAAGTTGCAGAGGGAAGGAGAGTACCTCTCACCTTTTATCTAGTGAGTCTATAGGTTTGCCTGAAAGGGGATTGTGTAGGAATCTGCCTGATGAACCAGAGGTAATTCTGGATGTAAGTGAGACCCAGAAAGAATCTGTGGGGGCTCAGAGAAGTGTTCCTTTAGAGCAAGCCCTAGGTGAAGAAGGTAAGAGCAGAATGTCTGTAAGGGGTGAATTGTTGCTTAGAGAAGCTGCTAAGGAAAGAAATCCTCATGGTAGCCTGTGCAAGCAGTTTGCTGCAACGGAAGGGTGTAAAAGTAATTTAATCAATGAAGTTTCAGTTCCTAATAGCCAGAAATTTTCTGTTGTGAATAGATCCACTGACTTTCCTTTTGAAAGATCCAGTGGGGGCAGCTTTGAAGGAATCTCAGATGAAGTAGAAGCTGTTAGGAAAGCTGCGCAGCCATATAGCCAAGTGCCTGGGTATGACCAGCTAGTTGGGAAGACAGTGGTGTTGGAACAGGACTGTCTCCATGCTGATTCTGTGAGTGAGCAGTCTGTGCTTCAGGATCTGAGAACAGATTGGGTTACTGGTGTTTCAAAGCAGAATGGTTTTATGGATAAAGGCTTGAGGATGCAGGGGAGAGCAAACAAACTCTCACTTTGGATTTGTGTGGTATCTCTGTAAGACAGAGTCCAGCCTTGGAATTGGTGGCAGCTAAGAAGTTAAAAGCTAGTGTCTGTGTTGATGCAAATTACCTGACTGGCAGGGAGAAGAAAGACTTGCTAATAGCTGTTAGCAAAGGAAGCCCACCCCATCAGCCAGTGAATTTGGTTAAGCAAGAGACATCAGGGTTTGATCCTGCAGGACAAGGAGGAAAGAGAAAACTGAATTTTGCAAAGGGAAGCCAAAAGTTAACCCTAAAATGCCCAAACTCCAATGGTATTGAGCCAAAGGTGTGGCATAACCAACATAAGTGTAAATGGACACCAGCAATGAATTTGTTGTTATTGCTAATGGTGATTTTTGTAACTAATGTGTTGCTATTACCGAGAATTGTAAGAATGTACAATGTGCCCAATCCTTTGGAAAGTCCCTTGAACGTGTTGAAAGCAGTACATGAGAACACACTTTATGTTAAAAGGCCTTGTTATACTGATGTTTCACTGCTAGTGCCTGTAAACAGTATTGAAACTTTTCACAGGGGAAAAGACATTCCAGACCTGATGTACACAAGGAAAGGGGAAACTTAGGCACACCACCATATGGCTTTCATGGCTAAATGCCAGGAATCCTGGACTATGAACAACATTAATATCTACATTGGTTTAATGTTAATTTGGTTCCAAACATTTGCCAGAGCTTGTAAAGATAAAATAGCTAGTTTCTTTAGCTCTTGGAAAAATCATATGAGACATACAGGAATCCTGCTGCAAGAGCAGATCCAATCCACTATTGTTCTAACCAAGTTTGGCCTTAAGTTTGTAAAGAGATTCAATCATGTTATTGAACATGACTTTGATAAACCATTTCTGTTATACACTGTTATGGCTTCTAACCCAACACTAGCTGTAGTGAGACAGATCCAGGGATGGGGAGCTCTTGGGATGCAGTCAGTGATGTCTGTGTCATCCCTTCCTGCATCAATTTTGCGTTGGGGGTGTGACGTTATTGATATAAACTGGGACCATATAGAACATGGGTTGCAACCAAGGTCCTGTAGTGGCACCAAATCCTAAGGAAAGGGGGTCATATAAGGTGTCTAAGACCAGGTTATGGATTACTGGTTATGATTATGCTGTCTGTATGTCTGTAGCATTTTGGTAGTTGAAGTTATGAATATTGGCTGTATGCTGTCTGTATTGCAAACTTGTGTTGTGTTACTGGGAAAGATCCCAGACAAGTTGGTGTCAGCTCTGTTTAGCCTGCTTGATGGCCCATTAAGGACCATCACCTACACAATTGTCCCATCGAGAGAAGGCAGTTACGCCCTGTGACTCAACAGGGTGTGCAGCAACTGGCCCATGTGACTGCAAACTCCATTTTGCTGTAACTTTCCACAGCAGGAACAAAGGAGTGTTCTTACACTTGGAAAAGCCTATATAAGGCGGAGGCCTCATCTCCATTTTGTCTTCAATCCTGCTTCTTACCTCTGGAGGGATTTTGCTACAAGCTGAAGCTCTACACAAGGGACCGAGGACCCATCCCAGCGGGGGATGTTCTCCAGAGACTTGATTTGAACCTGCAGTTTACTCCATCACTGCTACAAGCCTGAACTAAGACCTTTGCCATTACTGTATGGAATTGATTCCATTTAACCAATTCTAGCTCTCATCTCTATCTTTTTCCTTTTATGAATAAACCTTTAGATTTTAGATTCTAAAGGATTGGCAACAGCGTGATTTGTGGGTAAGATCTAATGTGTATATTGACCTGGGTCTGGGGCTTGGTCCTTTGGGATCGAGAGAACCTTTTTCTTTTACTGGGGTGTTGGTTTTCATAACCATTCATCCCAGGACGGGTGGCACTGGTGGTGATACTGGGAGACTGGTGTGTCTAAGGAAATTGCTTGTGTGACTTGTGGTTAGCCAGTGGGGTAAAACTGAAGTCCTTTTTGTCTGGCTGGTTGGGTTTGCCTTAGAGGTGGAAAAACCCCAGCCTTGGGCTGTGACTGCCCTGTTTGAGCAATTGGTCCTGAATTGGCACTCTCAGTTGGGTCCCGCCAGAACCGCAATGTCACAACCTGCTTCTGGGGTTTGTCTGCCCCGTTCTGTTTGCAGTTCACCCTGACTGAGTGACCTCAGCTGGCTCCCACCCCACGGGCAGCACCGTCACAGCCTCATCTCCATTTTGTCTTCAATCCTGCTTCTTACCTCTGGAGGAACTTTGCTATGAACTGAAGCTCTGAACAAAGGACTGATTGACCCATCCCAGCTGGGGATGTTCCAAAGAGACTTGATTTGAACCTGCAGTTTACTCTACCACTCCTACAAGCCTGAACCAAGATCTTTGCCATTAGTGCATGGAATTGATTCCATTTAACCAATTCTAGTTCTCATCTCTACCATTTTCCTTTTATGAATAAACCTTTAGATTTTAGATTCTAAAGGATTGGCAACAGCGTGATTTGTGGGTAAGATCTGATGTGTATATTGACCTGGGTCTGGGGCTTGGTCCTTTGGGATCGAGAGAACCCTTTTCTTTTCCTGGGGTGTTGGTTTTCATAACCATTCATCCCCAGGACGGGTGGCACTGGTGGTGACACTGGGAGACTGGAGTGTCTAAGGAAATTGCTTGTGTGACTTGCAGTTAGCCAGTGAGGTGAAACCAAAGTCCTCTTTGTCTGGGTCATTTGGTTTGCCTTAGAGGTGGAAAAACCCCAGCCTTGGGCTGTAACTGCCCTGTTTAAGCAATTTGTCCTGAATTGGCACTCTCAGTTGAGTCCCACCAGAACCGCATTGTCACGGTGCCATAGGTTGCCTACCCCTGGTCTAGATAATACTTAGTCCTGCCTTGAGTGTAGAAGACCAGACTAGATAAGGTCCCTTCCAGGGGGAGGGATAGCTCATTGATTGGAGTATTGGCCTGCTAAGCCTAGGGTTGTGAGTTTACTCCTTGAGGGGGCCACTTAGGGACCTGGAGCAAAGATCAGTGTTTGGTCCTGCTAGTGAAGGCAGGAGGCTGGACTCAATGATCTTTCAGTTCTAGGAGATAGGTATATTTCCAATTATGATTGTTATTACACTTCTATGATTCTACAATCTACTCAACTAGCCCTAGTACAAGCTGCAGAATCTTCAAAAAGCCACAAATGTAATGTCTTCATTATACTCTTTTTTTCAACAAGAGTCTAAAAAAAACCCTGTATGTCTTGGAAAAAACAGAAGATACGCTGGGATTGAAGTTCTAATTAGTCCAAGCTGGGAAAACCCTCTGGCTTTCTCATGAGCGATCCGTGGCTGTTTGAAAATTACTGCAACTGTTATTACTGGCTTTGGAAAGTATCTACCAAGATGGGACAGATCTAAGCAGTGAGGCTGATGGAACTGCTCTTGCTACTAAGTTCAGAGAAGACTATTGCCATTCTTGTATGTCTACTTTTGAAACCACTTGGGTCATTAAACAATGTCTTCCAGGCATCTGCTACAACAATGGTAGATAGAATCATAGAATATTAGAATTGGAAGGGACCTCAGGAGGTCATCTAGTCCAATCCCCTGCTCAAAGCAGGACCAACACCAACTAAATCATCCCAGCCAGGGCTTTGTCAAGCCTGACCTTAAAAACCTCTAAGGAAGGAGATTCCACCACCTCCCTAGGTAACCCATTCCAGTGCTTCACCAGCCTCCTAGTGAAATAGTGTTTCCTAATATCCAATCTAAACCTCCCCCACTGCAACCTAAGACCATTACTCCTTGTTCTGTCCAGCAATAGAAGCTACACCTGGATCAACCAGAGAGAGATCCATTGAAAACGTACTGGAAGAAGCAAAGACTTCAGTCCAGAAGTTGACTAATGAAGGCATTTATATCGACTCCTTAAGTGAAGAGGACCAGAAGTGTGTGTTAAGCCCACTGAAAAGGTACATGACTTGATTCTTACAAATCTACAACAGCAACTGCTGGATTCTACTCAATGTCCACCTAGCTTTTACATATGTCTGACTTCTAAAACACCGGCAGTTGGGTGGAGTCAGGCACTACCAGCAATGGGGCAGATTAGACAGTATAGAAAATTTGAACACAGAGTGGAATGTCAATGACGAAGGCAGAAGATTTGACTTCAACTTTTTTTTATCATCACTAGAGGCTCGACCCCATCTTTGTGCTCTGTTTCCTGGAATGAAAGTAGGAATTCATCTCTTGCTACTCCCAACAGCTGCAGCTGAGTGTTCTTTTTGGTCATTGAATAGAATTGTGTGTTCTGGACGAAGTCACCTTCGGCCTGATCATGTGAATGAACTAATGAAGGGTTGGAAGTGCTGGACACACAAGAAGCCACCAGAGATGAACGCACCGCATTCGAGCAGTTCATTAGTAGTTGTGCAAAATTACAACAAGGAACCAAGAAGGATGTCGATCTCGTGCTTCACAGAAGGCTTGAGTAGCCAACTTTAATTTGGGTGATGATTTTAAAACATGAGTTAAATCTAATCAAATGGTTGTGAAATATTTTTCAGTTTTCCCTATGGGACCGTATGGCCCACCTTCCCCCTCACAGTCTCACCCCTTGGCCTCACCCCCCTGTACATTCAAACACCCCCCCTAATTTCAATTCCCAGGGAAAATGCTGCCTGGGACACCCCAGCTTGTGGGTCTGGCTGGCATGTGGGCAGCTCCAGTGAGTATTTGGCTGCGTTCCAGGAGAGACGTCCCCGGGCTGGGCACACTCCACACTGCCACCTCCTACACCAGCCACACGGAAAGCTCGTATTAACCCCTTCTCTGCTAGCCCAGCCCTGCCCCACCCCCCTGGAGCACCCCCCCCCCCCCCGCTGCTGCTGGCTTTAGGTTGGTGTTTAAATATAACAGCGCTTGCTGCCTGGCTCTAGGGCTGGGGAGGGGCAACCGAGCTGCATCGGAGCAGAGGCGGACTGGAGGGCACAGCTCCAGCTCTGGCAGATCCTCTCCCCCGGGGAAGGGCTGGGAACCCCATCGCTTGGGAAGGTTACAGGGGATAGTACTGGGAGGTGGGAATAGAGGGATACCCGGCACCGTCCCTGAGTGAACCAGCCAGCTCCTCATCCTTCACACATGCACTGGTGCGACCCACGCTGGAGAAACCCACCCTGGGCACGTCAGGCCTGGCCAGCTCTCGCCCAGTGTCAGACCTCCCGTTCATGGGCACGCTCAGAGAGAAGCCAGCCAAAGGCCAGCTCCAGGCTTTTCTCACTGCAGCGAGACCCGGCACCACCTGGCTTCAGGCCAGGACACGGAACTGGAGCTGGTTTCATGGCCCTGATGGCTGAGCTCCTCCTGTCAGTGGGTAGAGAGGCAGCCGTCCGGGCTCAGCCCCCTGGGCCTCTCTGCAGCTTTTCACACCGCAGGCCAGGAGCTTCCACTGGCTCCCCCAAGAGGTGGCAGGGGCTGGGGGAAGGCACTGAAATGGTTTGAGTCCTTCTGGGAGGGATGCCTCCAAAGAGCTGTGATGGGAAACTGCCCCTCCCTCCCAGACCCCTTGCTCATGGGGCTCCACCAGGATCATTTCCTGCTCCGGCCCTTTTCAACATCTACCAACTCTATCATTCACCACCGGGCGAATGGGCCAGATGACATGGACTCAAATGCCAGCAACATGCCGAGGACACACAGCCCTGCCTGTGCTTCACGGCATCTGACCACACCACTGCCACCAGGACGGCCCAGTGCTTGGATGAGATCAGCTCTTGGGTGAAGAGTAGCCGGCTGAATCTGAACCTGAGCACAAGAGAGCTGCTGCTGGTGGACAGGGAAGGTATTTGGAGGAATTTGCAGCCACAGTGAAGTCTCCTTCGACTGAAGGTTCCCATCCACAATTGGTCAGATAACTCTTGGATTCCTCGCTGATGCTGAGCTCTCCCATCGCAATGGCCACAAGTAATGCTTTCTGCTCTCGCCGCTTGGCTGGGAGACTGTCCCACTCCGGCAGACGAAGACCTGGCCTCAATTATTCCTGCCTTTGTCACCTCTCCGCTGCACGACAGCAATGCGATTTACCCAGGCACGAAAACATCAGCATGTCGGACACTCCAAGCAGTACAGAATGCTGCCATGCATCTCCTCAGCAACTCCCGCATAGATGAGCACATCCCACCGATCTTCCACTCCCCACACTGGCATCCCAGAGAACAGTCACTTAAAGTTCAAGGCCTCAGGGTTTGGCCACACTTGCAGTTGTGCAGCGCTGGGAGTTACAGCTGTCTTCGTACAGCTGTGTAGGGAAAGCGCCGCAGTGTGGCCACACTGACAGCTACCAGCGCTGCAGTGTGGTCACATTTGCAGCGGTGCTGGGAGTGGTGCATTATGGGCAGCTATCCCACAGAGCACCTCGTCCCATTTTGGTGCCGTGGGTTGTGGGAAGGGGGCGGAGGGGGCGGGTCATTCTGCTTCCTGTCCCAACGCCCCGTGATGCATCGCTTCACATCCCAGCAATCCCTGTTTTTCTGTCCATGTTTGGCGCCATCTTGACTCTCTCGACGGTTTCTGTGCAGCGCGATTTCTGTGGGAAATGGAGCCCGAACTGCTGAGGAGTATGCTGACGAGTCTCGCCAGCACATCATGTTTGGCAGTTGAGCTATTCCTTAAGCTCCAAAGTGATGAGGAATCCAACAATGATAGTGAGTCGCCTGATGCGTATGACATTAAATTGCTTGTGGCATTCACGGAAATGCTCAGCACCATGGAACACCGCTTTTGGGCTCGGGAAACAAGCACTGAGTGGTGGGATCACATCGTCATGGAAGTCTGGGATGACGAGCAGTGGCTGCAGAACTTTCGGATGAGAAAAGCTACTTTCATGGAACTGTGTGCTGAGCTCGCCCCCACCCTTCGGCGCAAGGACACGAGATTGAGAGCTGCCCTGCCGGTGGAGAAGCGGGTGGCTATTGCAATCTGGAAACTGGCAACTCCAGACAGCTACCGATCGGTTGGGAACCAGTTTGGAGTGGGAAAGTCGACCATTGGAATTGTTTTGATGCAAGTTTGCAGGGCCATTAATCGCATCCTGCTAAGAAGAACCGTGACTCCGGGGAACGTGCAGGACATTGTGGATGGCTTTGCACAAATGGGTTTCCCTAACTGTGGAGGGGTGATAGATGGAATGCATATTCCTATTCTGGCATCACCCCACCTAGCATCCGAGTACATTAATCGGAAGAGGTATTTCTCTATGGTTCTCCAGGCGCTTGTGGATCACCGTGGGCGTTTCATTGACATTAACACAGGCTGGCCTGGAAAGGTGTATGATGCACGCATCTTTCGGAGCACTGGCGTGTTCAGGAAGCTGCAGGCAGGGACTTTTTTCCCAGACTGGAAGATCACAGTAGGGGACGTCGAAATGCCCATTGTGATCCTTGGAGACCCCGCTTACCCGTTAATGCCTTGGCTCATGAAACCGTATACAGGGAAGCTTGACAGGAGCAAGGACCGGTTCAACTACAGGCTGAGCCGGTGCCGAATGACTGTGGAGTGTGCTTTTGGCTGTTTAAAAGGGCACTGGAGATCTCTGTATGGGAAGCTAGACTTAGGGGAAAGCAGCATCCCCGCGGTTATATCCGTGTGCTGTACCCTCCATAATATTTGTGAAGGAAGGTTGAAAGATTCAGTCAGGCATGGACCTCCGAGGTTCAACGCCTGGAGACTGAATTTGCACAGCCAGAGAGCAGGACTACTAGAGAGGCCCAGCACAGGGCTTCAACGATTAGAGATGCCTTGAGGGAGGAATTTGAGGCTGAAAACCGACAGTAATGTTTGATGCCTTGCACGGGAGTGAAGTGCAGTGGTTACAATGTTAGTAGGAATCTGTGTTCCTAAGCTGATTTGCAGTGCCTGTTTCTTTCCTGGGCTAAAGTATCTTTGACTTTCTGCAATAATAAGGACTGTTTTCAAAGCCAAGAATTCATTTATTGAAAAGAAAATAACTTTCTTGACAGACACACAACTTTCTGGGAACCTAAAAGGGCACGGGGGTTGGGGGGGGGGAACTGTACAGACACAGGTTTGAATATATCTTGTCTGGAGTGCTGTGCAATGACTGCTGCACTTCAGGATGAAAATGCTGCATGGTGATGGGGGTTGAGTGCAGAGGGTAAGGGTCGTAGTTCTCAGGGCTGGTTGGTGAACGTACAGGTGTTGGAGGTAGCTGGTGGTGGGGAAGGGGGTTTGGAGCTGACATTGGGGCACAAGGGAAAGAGCTTTGGGACGGGCGGGGGGGCCAGCGCAGTAGTGCTCTGCCTGCATGGCTACGAGCGCCTGGATAGAGTCTGCTTGGCGCACCAGGATGCTTATCAGCTGCTTTGTGCTTTTCTTCCTGGAAGCTGCATTTTTCTGGCGGATCCTGCTTTCCCTTTCCCTCCAGTCCTGCAGTTTTTGATGGTCTATGGCAGAGTGATCCATAACTGTTTGCAGAAGGTCATCTTTGCTTTTTCGCAGCTTCTTCTGGAGGTTTTGGAGTCTTTGAGCTGTTGATAACACAGGCAGCTGAGAACTCAAGGTTGCTTGTGGAAAGGCAAAAAAGGCAACACTTCACAGAGGCAGCATTGTTTATATCGGACAGTTATTCCCACACGGTGAAGGAGTTTGCAGTCTTCACAATAGCATAATTTTCCCATCCCAAAGAGAGCGCACATAACCCACAGAAGCCCCGAAATGGTGAGTAAGGGGGACTGATTGCTTCAGGGCTGTACTGTCCTCGGTGTTTCTGTGCGCTGGGGAAAGCAAACAGCTGCAGGGGGCACCTACACTGAACAGTCTCCCAACATTTTCCACAGGAGTTGATCCTGGAAGATATCTCGCTGCTGCGGGTCACCTGGGAAGAGTGGGAGGGTCTTCTACAGCAATGCGGATTCCGCCCTGGCCCCTATGCAGCTTGCCAGTGTGCAGCAATGGTCCCCCCACCCCTCGCGGCACAGTGGCACGGATGCGTTAGCCTAACTGGGACAAGGACCACGGTGGATCTCCCAATAAACTTGTGCAAGTGCATTGCCTCCACCAAGTACCGGCTGCTGCGACTGGCTGCCTTCCTCCTGGCTTGAGAAGAGCTCCTGGTTGCATGCCTCCTGGAACTCTGGGGTGTCTCCCCCCACCCCAGTACCCTCACGCTCGGTTTCCTCCTCCCCCACTTTCCTCCCCCCATCCCGCTCTGAAGTGTCCATCGTGGTCCTTGGATTGGCGGTGGGGTCACCCCCAAGTATCGCGTCCAGCTCTTTGTAAAAATGGCAGGTCATGGGGGCAGCGCTGGAGCGGCGGTTTCCCTCATGGGCTTTGCAGTAGGCACTCTGCAGCTCCTTCACTTTAACCCTGCACTGCAGCACGTCCCGACCATGGCCCCTTTCCAGCATGGCCCTTGAGATCTGCCCATAGGTATCATAATTCCTACTGCTGGAGCGCAGCTGGGACTGCACAGCTTCCTCACCCCAAACACTGATGAGGTCCAGCAACTCGCCACTGCTCCATGCTGGGGCTCGTTTGGCGCGTGGAGGCATGGTCACCTGGAAAGATTCACTGATTGCACTCCACACCTGGCTGAGCAAACAGGAAGGGGATTTTTAAAATTCCCGGGGAATTTAAAGGGCGGGTCACCTGAGGCCAGAACAGTAGAGTTAGAACTGATGAGCAGAGTGGCTGAACAGGCATTCTGGGATACCTCCGAATACCTCTGGAGGCCAGTAACAGTGCTTTTGGTGGCCAACTGGCAGAGCAGCACTGCAGTCGTTATTCCCCAGGTCGAGGTGGAGTACAGCCAGCGCCGTAGCCAGGGAGATACAGTTCTTTATGTGCCTTGCAAGTGTGGATGGTGAGCGAGTTGCAGCGCTGTAAAGCCACCACCAGCGCTGCAACTCTCCAGTGTAGCCAAGCCGTCAGTCTTTATCTTCAACGCACTCCACGGGCTGGGCCAGGGGTATCAAGAGGACCATTTCAAGCTCTGGACTGAAGACTGTGGTGGGAATCTTCACTCCTATGACCCAATGAACTCTCAACAACAGAAGCAAAGCTAGTCTGCAGGAGACAGAACCTTCCCTGAGGGTGGTTTGAGGCTGTGGTATGAACTCCCTGGGGAAATAGGGACTGCCACAAATGTCACTACTTTCTGCTCCAAGTCAAGGGCGCCGGAAGAGGGGGGACCAAGGGGCCTTTTTACAGTCCACAAGGATGAGCCATGGGGGGAGAGGTCAGAGAGAACTGAGCGGCGGGGCGGGGGGGTCTTAAGGGAAGAGGCAGTGCAAGGGTACGGGTCGGGGGGGCGGTGCAGCACCGGGGGGGGCATGTCCCCTCCCACACTTTTAGGGTGCTTCCACCACTCCTGCTCCAAGTGCCAGGTGCATTCCCTTGACCAGCCTTCGCTAATCTAACAACCCAGCAACAGGTCTATTTAACAACAACAACCCTACGCAAACAAGCCACTCCACACACGCCTAGGAGATGCTCAGGCACTGCGGTGATAAAACCCTCTGTGGGGGAGAAGGAAGCTAGGAATTACACAGGGAATATCTCCAATCCGGGCCCCCACCTTCCCTCCATACTCAGCCCACTCCAGCCCTGCTTTCAGGGAGAGCTTGGTGCACCCTGGGAAGTGCCTGCGTCAGGGGGTGCACCGTGGCGGTGGGCCCCGGGTTTCTCGGACACACTCACCATTGGGGCACCCTGGCTGACTGCCTGATGGTTGCCCCCAGGAGCCGGCCCGGTGTGGTGTTTGACTGGCTGGATTAGCGGAGGGGCTGATGCATAGATACAGCAGAAAGCTGTTAAACGCAGAGCACCGGAGCTCTTGGCCGGCTGCCACTGTGCCCTGAGCTGTCAGCTTGTCACACCGCTCAGGGACCGGCTAAGCCAGGATGGGCCTGGCTAGTCCAGAGACTGGAGACCTGCAAGCCAGAGCTGGGGGCTGCAAGATGTAGTATGGGAGACTCGGTGACCCCTGGCGTTCCCTAAATCAGTGCTGCCCTCGGTGTCCCAGACTGGCACTAGGGGGCGCTGTACTGCAGGGAGTGGGGCAGGGGACTCAATGGGGTGCTCTCCCCTCTCAGTCGGTGCTGACTCCAATGCCCAGAGGTGGCACTAGGGGGCGCTGTGCTGCAGGAAGCGGGGGGGCACTCAGCAGGGGGCGCTCTCCCCTCTCAGTCGGTGCTGACTCCAATGCCCTGAGATGGCACTAGGGGGCGCTGTGCTGCAGGAAGCGGGGGGGCTCAGTAGGGGGCACTCTTCCCCCCCCCCCCCCGTCAGCGCTGCCTGTAACAGCAGGATTGTCAGCGCAGGGCAGATGTACACAGCGACAGATCAACCAACCCCACTTCCAGCACCGAAGCTTAGCAGAGACACAAGAATTTGCCGCAGCAGCAAAGACCTGGGGTCCGTCTAGCCCAGCGTCCTGTTGTTACACAGCTACCTAGCGTAGGTCACATCCTTCCTCTGGTGGCTGGTCGATACAGAGGATAACAGCCTGCTGCTGCTGCCGCCAGCTGAGGAAGTGGTTCCGTTACATGAAGTAGCGAGCTCTGCATGGTGGAGCTAAACGATTTAAGACCCATTGGCGACCCTGGGGTTGGGGCTGTTAACTGTCCCCAGCAGCGGCCAGCACTGATTGCAGCAGATGAAGGTGTGACAGCTCCCCAAACCCCTGTGATTCCCCAGGGGTGGAGATTTCTTCCTGACCCCCTGCTGCGGGGCAGTTTGTGCCCTGGAACATGAGGATTGATGGCCCTTGTCACCTGTATTCCACAGGCTTTAATGGTGCGTGGTCTCCCGGTTCAGGTCCGTGTCTAAGTCTCTTTGTCACATCTTGCCTCCATAAAATCATGTGGCAGTGAGTTCTGTGGGTTAACCACATCCCAGGTGGGGATAGCAGACCCCTCTCCCCCCCCCCCTCCACTGCAGACTGCCAGGCCACTCTTGTGCTGACCTCTAGTCTCAGGCTGGGAACCGAACACTTTCCAAACAGAAACCTCGCAGAGACCTCAACCAGTATCCCAAATGCCAGCACCGGGGGACGCATTGCTTTCCAAGGGTCCGGCCCCACTGGGTTGGCGCTGGGGAGGTGAAGTGACACAGAGTGCGACGGGGAACGTCCTCACTGCGATCTCGCTGTGTGCATGCAGCAAATCCATAGTGGCAGAGAGAGAGAGAGACGAGCTCCTGGCACCTGGGGAGTCCTTCATTCCTTCCCTACAGGTCCCCACTGTCTTCCTCTCACAGGGGCCCCCCATGGTCCCACGCCCTCTCTCTATGGACAGCCTGGCTCTTTATCGGTGCTGCCCCTCCCTCTTAACTGGCCAGTACCAGAGGCACTGGCTGGACCCGCTCCCCCCCCGGCCCCTCCATGCCAGTGCCCTTCTCTGGAATCTCTCTGGGAGCTGCAGAGCTCAGGGAAGCAGGAAATGGCCCAGATGGGACCTCGAGGGATTAGCGAGCAGGAGGAGGGACCAGGGAGAGAATGAACGGAGCAACCGGCCTCATCTATAGCCCGAATTCCTGAGCATCCCTGAGGGGCCAAGCACCCTGGGCAGGTAGAGTCTGCACGGGCCAGGCCCAGGCTCTGCTGGGGACGTGCTAAGGATGAGGCACCTCACTCCCTCAGCCCCCACTCCTCACTGGGCCCCGGGGAGCTGCACCCAGGAATGGGCCGAAAGCCAATCAGATCAGGAGGGAGAAGGAAGGGACCCAGCTGGCTGGGCTGGGAGGGAGGAGTCCTTTCCATTCACCATGGCTCCGCTCTGTTCTCCCTCCCCCCATCCCCATGCAGAGCAGGCCTGCGGTGAAGAAGGGAACCGAACAGGCTTTGAGCTGGGGCCCTTCAGCACAGGGGGAGCTCCAGAAAGCGGCAGCAGTAGTAGACCATTATCCTCGCTGCGCTCCAGCTACGCGCAGGGGATGCAGCACCCACTCCAGCAGCCTGCGTCGGGGTATGCTGAGGGGAAAGATGGCCAAGGAGAATGTGCCCCTCACCCGCTCACTGGACACATTCAACACTGGAGCTGGGCTGGGCAAGCAAACGGGGCACGGGGGCTGCTGTCCCATGCAGCAGCTCCCCCTCTCACCCAGACAAGTGCCCGTCACCTGGCAGGGGGCACAGGAGCTGGTGGTGGCCTGCCCCACGGTACCTGTGGATAGCGGGTGCAATGGGGCAGGGAGAAAACCCCGGGGGTCTGCAGTGAAGGGTTTGCTTGGGTCCCCAGCCAATGCCCCCGAGCCGCACCTCATGCACAGACCAACACACAATGCCCCCGGGTCCTTGTGCAAGAGGGGATGAGCCACGGGCCTGACAGCCCAGGAGCTGCCCTCCGGGCCCAGGGCAGAACAATCTCTGCTGTGGTCACTCACTTAGCATTGGCTCACACAGTGCCCAGCGGGCACGAGCGCTTCCCAGCCAGCTAGTGAAGCCCAGTCCCTGCCAGGACCGTCCCTAGAGAACCCCCTGCTTTAGCTTGGCAGCTGCCGGTGCCAGAGCTGGGCACTGTGCCCAGGGGAGGCCCTGGCCCTATTTGGTGCCTTGGGGTCTGAGTCCCTCAGTGCAGAACCACTGGGTGCACGAGATCACCACCGACCTCCGCCTGGGTTCACTCTCTCCTGGGCACCTTTCCCAGCATGCTCCATGTCTTCTCTGCCCCAGTCCCGAGGAGGGGCCCAGCCCCACTCCCGCCGCATTCCTGACACAGAGGGCAGGTCCAGGAGGCTGGTCTGCCACATGGCCCCCTCACCCACCTGGCCACCGGCAAAAGCAGCAGCCCTATAAAGCCCGCCCGGCTGCCCAACTCTAACGCCCGTGACCCTGGCGCAGCATCTTTGTTTCCTGCAGCAGAACCAAGAAGCAGGAAGACTCTTCTCTGCTCATCACAGGCCTGTAACGAGAGCCGCCTTGACCCAAACCCAGGCCAGCGGCTAGACGAGAAACCAGCTCAAACTTCTGATGATCCCCTGATCTGAAAACTCTCCAGGGCCTCACATTTGAACAGTGCCCAGCACAATCATTATTCTTTGCATAGCGAAGATGCGTTAGTTGCCCTTCCCCCCACACTCCAGTACAAAAACCTGGGCTCACCCCAGGAAATTCACAGGCGGCCGGTTTAATATAAAGCAGAGGAAATACTTCTTTGCACTAGGCACAGTTAACCTGTGGAACTCATTGCCAGGGGATGTTGTGCTAGATTCAGAACAGAATTAGACACCAGGACAGGTCCATCAATGGCTGTTAGCCAAGATGGTTAGGGACACAGCCCCATGCTTGGGGTGAGCCAGAACCTCTGACCACCAGAAGTGGGGGAACGGGTGGATCTCTCAAATTTGCTCTGTTCTGTTTACACCCCTGAAACTGGATCAGGCCCTTGCGGTGCCAGGCACTGTACAAAGCCAGTCCCTGCTCCAAATAGTTCACAATCTGATCCTATCTCGACTGGCCCATTTTCCAAGGAGCCAGCTGCTCTGGAAAGGAATCAAGCCCTCCTGTATGGTTTGCGACGCAGCATCGTGGCACAGGAGAGTCAGGCTCCAGCATCAGCAAGGTGGCCAAATGCAGTTATCTGCACCAGCACGGTGCTGCCCTGGTGATCTGGGGGTGTTTCACACTCCCATTGCACAGGTGCAAACACCAGCATGAGGGGCAAGGCACGGACGAGGCTGGCCTGGGAAAGGACAGGAACAAAGGTCCATCTTCTGTTTGGTGTGTTTGTGCAGCGCCCAACATGCTGAGGTCCCAATTCTAGGCATCACTGCAGCCCGGCTAGTTGGAGATCGATGGGGAAACTGAGGCACAGAGATGTTACGCACCTGTGGAAATCAGCCCCCTAATGTAGTTGCAGTTGGAAAATGCCGCCTCAGTGACGTGCTGAAGGTCACTGGACACAGCGCTGGCAGAGAGCTAGGAGAAGAACCCAGGAGTCCTGACGCCCAGCTCCACCCTCACACCCCAGACCACAACTGCCCGGTGACCAGGAAAAGCGGCTTGTAGGTGGGAGGCTCTGTCCTGCCAGTGCCTGGCATTGCCCACGCTACAGGGAGGTGGCAGATGGCTTAGCCACCTGAGGCTGCCTGGGCACTGCGTCACTGGGACCAGGCTGGCAGCCCTGGGCTATGGCAGCAGGGGATGGCGCCAGGCAGGGGGACACTGTGCCGCTTGGACGAGACAGCCCCCGGATGCCAGCTGGAATGGTGGGACTCCCACCCAGCAGTGCTCACACCCCGACATCCCCCCCCCCAGCTGTCTCCCCCAGGAATTAAAGGGTCAACGATCAGAAGCGTGAGCAGAGGAAGGCTCTGGGACGTGGTGGATCTGAACCGGGGGGCTCAGTGCCGGCCGGGCAGTCAGAGAGCAAGGAGATCAAAGGGGGAAGGAGCCCAAGGCCTCACACATCTATGGCCCAGGGAGCTGGAGGAAAGGCAGCCTGGGGTCCCTGTGCTCACTCTGCTGTGCGAGGCGTCCGAGCTAGGCTCAGCTAGGCCACTCCTGCCGAGATCCGAAATCCCCACGGCCTGTTTGCATGTCAGCAGCTTCCTCCGCTGGCCTAGGAGAGGCCATATGGCCACGGGGCCCCCCAAGCCTGGGGCCTGGCTCTGACAGCAGCCAACGCCAGCTGCCTTCCCCTCCCCCGGCTGGTGGGGTTTAGCCATGTTAATTGTGGGGAGGGGGAATTCTCCTCCACTCCATCTGGCCCTCAGCTTAGCGCTCCCAGAGCCAGAGCCCTTCTCACTTTCCTCCCAGTCTCAGTGGAGCTGATATTCGGAGTCATATGAATGACTGGCCCCATACACTGAACCCACTCGCCTCTGTCCCATCCTGCAGCGCTGAGTTCCTCGAGTTAATGGTGGGGGGGTATTGCCTTTCCCCTGGGGAAATATGACCCTGACAACAAACAGCCTGGAACAACGTCCATGCTGGGCAGATCCTGAGGCAAAACCCCCTTGGGCTAATAGTGCCAGGACTTGGCACAGCCGTAGGATCCATAAGAGAATAAGAGCCCACTACTGGTACCAGCTCAGGGACTGGCTTCTCTAGCCCAAGGGGCAGCAGTCTGTGTGTGCCCTGGTGCAGAAGGTCCCCAGTTTGATCCCTGTGTGGTGGGAGGAAGACATGCAGGCCAGTCGCCTCTGTGTCCACCTCTCCCCAGAGCAACAAGCTGCAGCCGCTCACCACCCCTAGAGGTGCTGGCCCCACTGCCCAGGAGATGGCACAGGGCACCCCCTGCTTCAGAGAGGGTGGGGGCCCCAGCGGGGTCAGCAAGATTTCCCCTCTGCACGATCCCTCTGCAGCATGCTAGGCACCATGGGTGCTGCAAGGCCCCCTCAGACCCTGGGCCCTAGGGTGCCCACCCAGAGGGGCAGCACTGGGGGGAACCAGGACGACATCTCCCAGCACTGATTACGCCCAGGCTACCCCTGCCGGCTGCATGTGGGCCAGAGGGGGAAACGGGGTGCAGGGGGGGGAAGATGCAGGCCTCAGCTCACACATGGAGCCCCTAACAGAGCTGGGAAGAGGACCCAGGAGTCCTGACTCCCACTCCACTCTAACCACTGGACGACACTACCCCTGCTCTGACCACTAAACCCCTCTAGACTCTCTCTAAGTGAGAGGTGGGGCTGGGCCCTTCTCTTGTCACTTTCCCAGCATGCCTCAGCGGGTGGGGAGACCCCTAAACTTCTGCCGGGGGGCTCTGTATTCAGGCTGTTCCCCCAAAGGGGGTAGGGCTTGGGCCGTGGACACGTCCCTGGCCTCTCGGGCCTGACCCCATCCTCCAGCTGCTCAGAGCAGGGCTCCCCCACCCCCATTCACCAGCGCCCCACACGCTGCCCGTATAGCATCAGGCTGCACCCCAGATGGGCCCCCTCCCTGCCCTCAGGGCTCCGGGACGGGTCCGCCCCTAGAGAAGCAGCGGGTAGTTTTCCACACCAGCCAGGGCAGATCCACTGGAGACCAGCTTCCTCTGTTCCCCTAACGCAACAGCTGGGGGGCACCCAGCCATCCACGGGGAGCGGCTCCATCTGCACACACACACCCCTGTCCACCTCCCAGGGCAGGGCTGGCCCCAGGGCTGCCTTCACAGCAGGCTCTGCCCAGGCTAGGGGGTAATGCCCCTCTGTCCCCTGGGAGGGACTGGGGCTGCCATGCCCATAGCAACAGAACATGCACAGAACGGGGGAGGGCAGCGTCCCAGTCAGGGGAATAGAACCCAGGTGTCCTGGCCCCTGGTCCCCCCCCCCACATCCGTGATCTAGCAGCCGGACACACACACAGCCCGCTTCCAGAGAAGGGTGGGGAGTGGGCAAGGAGCTGCATGTCCCCCCCGGATGCCCATGCCGGGGTCACGGTGCCAGTGATCCAGGGCTGGGAAGGGTTGTTGGGTGCAGGAGCCCCGGCTGGTGGTGTGGGGCAGTGGGGGAGCCAGGGGGAGAGGGGCCAGGCCCCCTCGTACTCCTCCCTGCAGGCTGCCACCCAGCCCCAATGCCTTACCTGCAGGCGAGGGTCCCACGTGCCACCTGCTGCCTAGCACACTGATCCACGCCAAGGAGCCAGCCACCCCCGCCAGCCACTCGGCCTCATGGTCCCATCGCCTGCCCCAGCATAGCTCCGGGTGCTGCTGCCCCACGGCACACCGGGCGCTCCACACCAGCGGGCGCTGGGCAGAGACAGGCTCACGGGTACCAGCTGCTGCTGCTCAGAGGCTCAGCGTTAACCCTGTGAGGCCTGGGCGGGTGGGCGGGTGGGCGGCCAACTAATGCCCTTCCTGCAGGCCCCTAATTGGATTCAGCTTCTCCTGACACTAATGGATTGATCCCTTTTCCGTCATGTGCCGACCCGCCCCCTCCCCCGGCGCAGCCGCCTTCAGCTTCAGGCCACTGCGGGGCTGTGGGGACAGGGCACAACACCCAGCTGCCTTTCTGCAGGGCCCGGAGCTTGGTGGGACCAAGAGGCAGTGGGTTCTAGTGGTGAGAGCAGGGGGCTGGGAGCCAGGACTCCTGGGTTCTATCTTCAGGTGGAGGGGAGTGGGGTCTAGTGGTGAGAGCAGGGGGCTAGGAGCCAGGACTTCTGGGTTCTATTCCAGGTTCCACTACTGACACACTGGGAGGAAGTGGGGGTGTTCTGGCTGTGTTATGTGAATGCTGAGTGGGGACTATTGACTGGGAAGGTGGCAGAGGAGTTAGGACTGGCTGCCTTGGAGAAGGGAGGACACCTGAGAACCAGGAGGGGGATTGGAAGCCAGGTGACACCTCAGCCCAGGACATTGAACAAAGGACACAAAGGCAGGGGGAGGCTGAGTGAGGGGCTGGGGGGAGTTTCAGTTTTGAAGCTGGCTGGGAAATGGAGGGGAGCCCGACAGGGCTTGGGCTTCCCAACAGGGCTGTGGCCTCCCTGGGGGCCCCAGATGGACCTAACTAAAGGGGGGTCTTGTTGTCTGTACCAGCAAGACCTGTTTTAGCCCTTGTTCCTGTCATCTAATAAACCTCTATGCTACTGGCTGGCTGAGAGTCATGTCTGACTGCAAAGTGGGGGTGCAGGACCCTGTGGCTGCCCCAGGACCCCGCTGGGACAGGCTTACTGTGGGAAGCGCATGGAGGGGCAGAGGATGCTGAATGCTCCAAGGAGAGACCCAGGAGGTGAAGACGTGTGAGCTTCTTGCCCTGAACAAGTCTGCTCCGAGGGAGAGGAGGCTCCCCAGAGTCCTGCCTGGCTTTGTGGGGAGCAGTTCCAGAGCATCGCCCGGGGACCCTGTGACACCCACGCAGGCAAATCTCTCCCTGCCCCACATGCCTCAGTCGCCCTCTGTAAAATGGGGGTGATGAAAGGTCCCGCCCCCAGAGAGGGGCTTCAGGCTTCGTTCAGGTTAGTAAAGCACTTCAGGATCTTCCCCTGGAAGATGGTACAGACGGGCCAAGGGGCAGCCCCAGACCTGACTTTGCTCCTGCTTTTTAAAGCCTGAAACTTCCACCCCTCCGCTGAGAGAGACACAGAAGGAAAGAACTGGCAATGGTTTGCGTAGGTCCTACCAACCCTCCCCTGCCCCCAAGGGCACTGGCGTGGCAGATGCTGCCCCACAGGTGCAGCTGAAGAGCCGGGACTGACCCCAGCAGCGTCCCGGCAGGTTTCCTCAGCCTTGGGACCCGCCTGTGCAGGGCCTGGCCCCTTAAAGGAGCGGTTCCCAGGGAGCAGGAGCCTCTGGGACCAACCAGCCGCAGGTCTCGGGACTGTAACTCCTACTAGCCCTGCCCCCCCAAACGATCTAAGGAAACTTCCATGGGAACTGTGTGGTGTTTCTCTCCCCTCCCCACTGGTAGTTCTAGGGGGCGGGCGAGGGGCCCGGGGCCTGCGCCGTGTTTGCAAATGGCTGGTTTTACTCAAATCTTGCACATTTCCTGCTGCTGCTCGAAATGTCGGCAACAGCTGCAGTCCCCTGGGGCTGCCCTGCCTGGCGTCTCCTGGGCCACTCTCCCCAGGCACAGTCCCGCTGGGCCCCCTGGGGCAAATGGTGACAGGTGGTCCCCTCCCCACAGCGTGGACTCCAGGCTGGGACGGCAACCCCAACGGCCCAAATCTACCGCTTGGCTTCAGCTGCCTTGTCCTTAGCTGGCCTGCCAGCACCGTTCATAGCCACCCACTGTGGGCCCCCAAAGGCCGGTGAGTCCCGCTGGCCGAGGAGCCTCCTGCGGTAGCCCCAGGCCATTCTGGAGCCTGAGCAAATTCTGCTACGGTCAGGGCACGTTTTGAAGCAAAGCCCCGTCGATCAGGCTCCCCAAGCAGTCGTGCTCAGAGTGGCCCTCGCTGTCCGGGCATCCATGAGCACCAGGAAACCTGCCCCCAGGAGAGGGCACACTCCCCCAGGCTCCCCCCCTCTGTGCCCCCTGGACACGGAGCTGGGGTCGGGGAAAGAGCAGCGCAGGCCCAGAATAAGGGACTCGGTGCAGGCACTGAGAGACCCCCCCCCCTCGGTGCCACGGGGCAGCCTGGGCTTGGTGAGCCTGGAGAGCCCCAGGAAGGGTCCGTGTCCAGCCACCTCACCAGATATTGGCAGGGGATGGGGGCACACGCCCCGGCAGCGGGATCAGACTCACACTGGGGTTACATGAGCCAAGCTGGGAGCCATTCTACACAGCAGCTGCCTTCGCCGGGCTCGTCCCTCAGCCGGAGACGTAGTCGGCAGGAGACAGACAACCCGACTTCAGCTTCCCTTGGTCTCCCCGGGGTGAGGTTCAGCCCTTCTGTCCCCCTGCAGCCTGCGGGGGCTGGGCCCACTCCCTCCTCCCCCCCCCAGGACCCAGCCCATGGGGCCGGAGAAGCCAGAGACAAGTGAGAAAAACAACAGCTGTGCACGACCAGCTCCAGCTGCCCAGCCTGCAGGGCAGCTCGGCCTGGTCTGGGATCCCTGGACAGAGCCAGGCTGCAGCAGCCGGACGCCAGGACACGCCCTGCTCTGGGGCACCAGGCCCTTAGCAGAAACTCCTGCAGGCTGATGGCCCCCTGGCGGGACCGTTCCTGCAGCCCCCCAGCAAGGTGCCCTCGCCCGGCCAGGGGGTCGTCTGCCTCGCCCTCGGCACCTGTTCCTGCAGCCCCCCAGCGCGGTACCCTCGCCCAGCCACAGGGACGTCCGCCTCGTCCTCAGTGCCCATTCCCACAGCTCCCCAGCACAGTACCTTCGCCCAGCCACGGGGCCGTCCACATGGCCCTCAGCGCTCGTTCCTGCAGCCCCCAAGCGTGCTGCCCTCGCCCAGCTGTGGGGCCGTCCGCATCACCCTCAGTGCCCGTTCCTGCAGCCCCCCAGTGCGGTATCCTTGCCCGGCCACGGGGCCATCTGCCTCGCCCTCAGCATCTGTTCCTGCAGCCCCCCAGTGCGGTACCCTCGCCCAGCCATGGGGCCGTCTGCCTCGCCCTCGGCACCTGTTCCTGCAGCCCCCCAGTGCGGTACCCTCGCCCAGCCATGGGGCCGTCTGCCTCGCCCTCGGCACCTGTTCCTGCAGCCCCCTAGTGCGGTACCCTCGCCCGGCTACAGGGACGTCCTCCTTGCCCTCAGCACCCGTTCCTGCAGCCCCCTCGTGCAGTATCCCCGCCCAGCCACAGGGCCGTCTGCATCACCCTCGGCGACTGTTCCCGCAGCCCCCCAGCACGGTACCCTCGCCCGGCCACGGGGCTGTCTGCATCACCCTCGGCACCTGTTCCTGCAGCCCCCCCCCCCCGTGCAGTACCCTCGCCCAGCCACGGGGCCGTCTGCCTTGCCCTCGGCGCCTGTGCCCGCAGCCCCCCAGTGCGGTACCCTCGCCCGGCCACGGGGCCGTCTGCATCACCCTCGGCACCTGTTCCCGCAGCCCCCAGCACGGTACCCTCCCCCAGCCACGGGGCCGTCTGCATCACCCTCGGCGACTGTTCCCGCAGCCCCCCAACGCGGTACCCTCGCCTGGCCCCGGGGCCGACCACCTGACCCTCAGCACCGCATGGCAATGCGGCGAGCACACAACCAACCTTCACAGCTCCATGCCACGGTGACTTAATGAGGGCCGGTGGAGTTACAGCACGGATGAGTTTGGCCCGATGAGCCTAGAGCTTCGGGAAGTTGGCCCCAGGGGAGCCCTAGCACTGCAGCTGGTCTGTGTCTGGGACGGTTTATTGTGTACACAGTGGGTCCCGTTCAGTAACTCCCCCCAACACCGGAAGGGGAGTCCCCTGTGGAGGGGCAGCACGGGAGTTGCTGGACTGCTGCTGGTTACACTGCACAGTGGGAGCGACACAGGGGACAAGCCCAATGCTGAATAATCCCCAATCTCCTGCCAGGGCACTGCCAGCCGTGGGTACCTCCCTGGCACTCTGGGGGAGCAGCGCCCATCAGCCCAACAGTTTTTGTGTGTCTCAGGTCTGAATCTCCTGCCAGGTGCCCAGAGCTGTTACCCTGTAGCAAAGCAGAGCTGGCTCCGGGGTCCCGGGCACAAGTGCCCCCCAGCCCAGCTGATCCGGGGTCCGGGCTCTGCTGACAGCACAGAGGTGTGTCCTGTTCCCAGAGTCTTTGACTTTTCCCACCCCCAGGATGCTGGCTGTCTCGCCCTGCTTCTGCCGGCCCCCTCACCACGTATCTGGCCTGTTATCCTGCCTCCTGCCAGACGGGCTCGAACCCTCGGTTCAGTTAGGGGCAGATGAGCTCAGCTTCCAACGGGCAGGAGGAGGGGCATTTTGGAACTCCGGCCCCCTAGGCTAGGCCCCACCATCCAGCCCCTCATCCCCGACTCCAGGACCCTGGCCCAGGAGGTCTGTGGAGTCCCATGTCCCACCCAGAGGAGTGGCCCAGACCTGCTGGGTTTGGCCAGGCAGGCGACGTTCCTCCCTGACCCCTTTGGGCCACCAGCCGAGACCCCCACATGCCCGGGGAGATTCCCCAGCTCTGGTGCTTTAGCACCTGGGGACTCAGATGGGTGGACCCCCCGGGGTGCTAGGCCCTGTCCACACACACAACAGGGGCCCGGCCTGTCCCAAAGACAAGGTGCAGCGGGTGCCAGGGACATGTGGTGAAGGCAGGGCGGATAGGGCCTTTCTCTGCCATCTCCCCGTGAGGGTTTCTTTCCTCTGAGGGTGGCACCAGGAGGGTACAGCCTGTCCCCCCTCACCGTCCCCCGATCCTGTTCAGTGGGTTAGGGAAAGGAGGGAAGGTATAACCGGTACCCCTCCGTTTCTCCCCCATCAACCTCCCCGTGCCTCCCCTTAGTGCTTCCCTCAGAGTCAGCTGCTCCTTCCCGACCCTTAGGGACAGGAGGCCGAGCTGCCTCGGGGGGCGCTGGGTAGTGGGGGGGAGGGGCTGTGGGGCTGGAGAACAAGTTGCTATGCCCGAGAAGATCCCGATTCCATCTTGGGGGCCCTAAGCATTTAGGAGAGGCACCAGCTGGCTCCAGGGTGGGCAGGGAGAGGCAGGAGCCGGGCGAGCTGGGATCGTCCCCGTGCAGCTGTCGGTGCAGGGCCGGGTTCACTGTCCCCACTAGCATAACCCCGTCCAGCTGAGTCATCACCGAGGGGGGCAGACACGTATCCTCCCTCCGGTCTGGAGCACCCCAGCCCCCCGGCTCCCGAGTGTCTCGGAAATGAGCTCTCCCGGGCCCCAGAGCTACCAGGGCGCAGGCCAGGATCGGCGCCGGGGCACAGGGTGTCGGTGTCGTTCCAAGCTCCCCACGCGCACACCTGGGTTTCATGGCTCGGCTCCCTGCTGCTGGTGGATTGTGTTTGTAGCTGGCGGTGGGGGGCGCAGCCAGCTTGACCCTCGGGGGGTGGGTGGGGGGGGAACATTAGTAGGTGTGTCCCTTCTGACTAGCCTGATCTCTCGCTAATGAGCTTTGAGGACAAAGAGGATTAGGGCTGCAGCAGCTGCAGGGCCGGTGGGGTGGGATGGGCCCTGGGATAAAGGGGGCCAGCGGGGGGTTAGTGGGCGAGCCCGGCGGGGAGGTGAACAGGTGAACGCTCGCCTGGCTCCACTCGGCCGGTGAGAGGCACGGAGCCAGGGGGACGGCGCCTGGCAGGGGTCCTTGGGAGGGGGGGCTAGTGGGGAGAGCTGCAGTGTCTGGACACAGAGGGGTGACCCCGCACAGACCCAAGGGGGCTCTGCTACCGTCCGCACAGGGATGGGCCCCGTGGGGAGAGTGGATCCCAGTATGCACTGGGGCCACCCCTTCCCCCACTCCATCCTCCCTGCCCTGGGACCAGCCGCGCCCCCTGTTTCTTCCAGACCCCTCCTTCCAACCTGCTTCGCCCATGGCTTGCCCTGGCCCTGCTGCCTCGGCCCGGCTCCCCTGGGCTGGGTGGGAGACGGAGGTGGGCCTGACTCAGTCTGGTTCACTGGCCCCTTCTTTGCCCGACAGCGACTGATCTGGGGCCGAACCGAGCTCACTGCAGCCCGTCACCAGCACCCCTGCGCCCCTGGCCATGGCGGTGCGGGTAGGACCCCTCAGCCCCCTCTCCCTTGAGCTGCAGGAGAATCTCCGCTAGCAGGATGGGGCCTATGACACACAGCCAGAGTGGTCTGTATCCGACCAGCTGCCCCAGATGTTCCAGGCAATGCCCTGAAGGGATCAAGTTGGGATCCCACTGTGCCCCTGATTCCCTAGAGATGGGGACATGCTCTGTGGAACTGCTGGGCGCAGAGAGTGGCCCCAGGAGGGGCATCGGGCTCCTCTGCTGCCAAGTGGCCCCCTGCCACCCCTCAACCCCCTGAGCTGTGCTCCCAGCGCCTCACCCTGCCCTGCTCTGCAGCCTGGGGGCAACATGGGGCCGGAGGGAGAGAAATGTCCCCAGTGAGTGCCAAGAGATCCTGATTGTCACATCTCTGACTGCCCCCTTGATTCCAGCCCCCAGCCCCACGCAAGGCGATACCAGCCCTTGCCACGCCCCCAGCCCCACGCACGGCGATACCAGCCCCTGCCCCCACGCACGGCGATCCCAACCTCCGCCACACACTCGGCCCCATGCACAGCAATCCCAGCCCCCGCCACACCCCCAGCCCCACGCACGGCGATACCAGCCCCATGCACGGCAATCCCAGCCCTCGCCACACCCCCCAGCCCCAGGTATTGCAATCCCAGCCCCTGCCATGCCCCCAGCCCCATGCACGGCGATCCCAGCCCCTGCCCCCATACACAGCGATCCCAGCCCCACGCACGGCAATCACGCACGGCGATACCAGCCCCTGCCCCCACGCACGGCGATCCCAGCCTCCGCCACACCCTCGGCCCCATGCACAGCAATCCCAGCCCCCGGCATGCCCCACACACAGTGATCCCAGGCCCCAGACCAAGAGCAGCATGATCCTGATGCCAGTTCTCCTCCCCAGCTCCACTCACAGCCGTTCAGGCCTGGGCAGAGTGGGGGGAACCTGAGTCCTGTCTGTTCCCATGTGCCCAGCTCAGGACACGACTCTGTGCAACGCAGTCAGCTCAGAAGGCTTCTATGATACCATGCTGGGTGCTTTCTGGGGCTCCCACCAAGGTCTGTCACTGACGGGGTCCTGGTGGGCTACCCCGCTATCAGTGCAACAGGGACGCCTTGCAAGCCGCCCGCGGGGCACCGTGCTGATACATCACGCAGGGCCAGAGCTGAGCGGGCCATCAGTGGGCTGGGCTGGGCAGAGAAAGGTGGCGTTCGCGTCCCACGAGAGACTGGCTCCGTCCCGGTTCTCCACTTCACCGGCCAGGCCGGGGCAGGGAGTCAGGGCACCTCGACACCCCATCGTCCAAGATCTGATGGTTTCTCAGGAGTCACGTCGAGCGCAGCTGCGGAGGGAAGCCCACCCTCCAGAGCAAATCGGCTCCCGCAACGGGCCTCAGTTTCCCCTGAGACCTTCAGGAGGTTTGCAGATACCTGTGGCGTCACTCACATCCCAGCCAGCGCCCTGTTCCCCCCTGTAAGGGTGAAGCAAAACATGCGGAGAAGTCAACCAAACCCCTTCAGATTCTCCTCTGGCCCTGCTGGCTCGGAGCTGTCCCACCTGCCAGGAGACATCGGCTCCAAGTCTGTTGGTGGGAAGGGTGTCCAGGCCACTACCCCTGCTGTCCCTTCCCAGCTAGACCTGGGGGATCTGACCACCCGAGGCTCTAGCACAAGGAAGATCAACACTAAACCCATCAGAAGAGGCACCGAATCACGTCTGGGGGCAAGATTCTCAAGAAAGGGGGACAGAGCAGGGATGTGCCGGGAGGGACCCCTCGATCCTGCTGTTACGGGGCCAGTGAGATCCATCCACCAGAACTAGTCCCATCTGGTAGCAAATACACCCTGATCGCTGCCCCAGACTGACCCTGCGAGCAAACCCCAGCCTGTCTCCTCCAGATCCTGCCCCCCCACACACACACCAGGAGACACCTAGCCAGAGCCAGAGGCCGCCTGCATTCCCGGAGGGTTACATCAGAGACAAGAGGTTCGGGCAGGCCCTCCATCCTCCGTAGGGCAGCTTGGCCTTGCGCTGCTACGAGCTGTGGTTTTGTGTTATGTTTGGGTGGAGGGCGCAGCCCTGGGGCCTTTGCGGCCGCTCGGGGGCACAGAGCCAGGCAGGAAGAGTTAGTGGGGCAGGGACACCTGGGTTCTGCCTTAGGGAGGGGAGTCGAGTGGGTTAGAGCAGTGGGGCCGTGAGGAATTTATATCCAGCTCTGGGAGGGAATTGGGGCCTAGTGGCTAGAGCAGAGGTGCCGACTCTGATATGTTTTCCCAACGTACGCTCACTGCTAGCAATTTACACCCTATTTCCTGTCTGAACGTGTCTAGCTTCAGCGTCCAGCCGTTAGGTGGTCTTAGACCTTCCTCTGCTGGCTGAAGAGCCCGTTAGTGAATATTTGTTCCCCGGGTAGATACTTCCAGACCGGGATCAGGTCACCCTGCCCCTTTTCTTGGTTCAGCGAAGAAGATACGGAGCCGTCTGTCCTGTAGCGAGGCCCTGAGAGCTCCATCCGCTTGGCACAGTTTCATTCACCGTCCCGCCCTGCTGGGCTGCAGCCAAGGATTGCTGCCAACCGGCTGGCGTGCATGTGCCCTCGAGTGGCTGCAAGCAAAACATCTCAGCTGTGTCCAAAGCCCTGTACCGCTCATGGAGATTCTCCTTTAGCTCAGCAGCAGGGGCCCTGGGACGGGAGAACATTGAGCTGTACCCGCACTGTCCTCATGCCCAGGGCTGGCTCCAGGCACCAGCAGAGGAAGCACATGCCTGGGGTGGTACATGCTAAGGGGCGGCACCCTGGCCATTCTTGGGGCAGCCTTTTTTTTTGTTTTTTGCTTGTTTGGGGGGGTAAAAATGGTTGAGCCAGCCCTGCTCGTGCAGCTCTGCGAGGCCAAGTACAGTGACCGCCCTTGCTTTGTTACAGCATCGCTAGCCCCATTGTCTAGGTGGGGAAACTGAGTCACAGACCAGCTCAGCACCCGTCTCCAGCCCCCTGTTCTCACCATGGGACCAGAGTATCTTTTGCACTGCTGGAGTGACTATAGAGGGCTGGGGGAGGAGGGGATTATCCACAGAGAACTGACCAGTGGGGTGCAGTGACTACTGACCCCCCTCCATCTATATCTCTATCCCATGGCTGAAGCTGGTGGGATCTCAAGGCAGTGTGTGCCCAGCCAGTGGAGAAATTCCCCCCTCTCTACTATGGAGGGTGTTCGGGTCTTCATGGCCCACCCCTGCCCAGGGAGCAGGACACAGCTCAGGCTGGGCTTGTGCCAGGCGGGCAGGGCAGGAGAGTGGCCAGGGTTTTGCTCAGTTTTTGTTGACTTACATTTTCACCCACGAGGACGATTGGAGGGATGGGATGGGAGGAGGGAAGAGCCCCAAAGCCTGTGACTGATGGATCTGAGATCAGAGCCCCGTTGTGCTGGGTGCTGCACAGACACACAGTGAGAGACAGCCCCTGCCTCAGAGATCAGGGCCCCGTTGTGCCAGGTGCTGCACAGACACAGCTGCGATCAGGGCCATATTGTGCCAGGCACTGCACAGACACACAGCGAGAGACAACTCCTGCCCCAGAGATCAGGGCCCTGTTGTGCCAGGTGCTGCACAGACACATGGCGAGACAGGCCCCGCCCCAGAGATCAGGGCCCGGTTGTGCCAGGTGCTGCACAGACACAGCTGAGATCAGGGCCACATTGTGCCAGGCGCTGCACAGACACACAGCGAGAGACAACTCCTGCCCCAGAGATCAGGGCCCTGTTGTGCCGGGTGCTGCACAGACACACGGCGAGAGACAGGCCTCGCCCCAGAGATCAGGGCCCTGTGCACAGACACAGGGCGAGAGACAGCCCCTGCCCAGAGATCAGGGCCCCATTGTGCCGGGTGCTGCACAGACACAGCTGAGATCAGGGCCCCATCATGCTGGACACTGCAGATGCACAGTGAGAGACAAGACCTGATCACTCACACTCTCAACAGACAAGAATGGAGTTTCCTTACCCCTTGGGACAGAGTGGGAGTTTTCCGTAATGTCTGTATGAATAGTAGAGGCCCAACTTCAATGTATACTCCAAATTAAAAAACACAGGAAAAGAGCTAAAAAATTGCCACCGTGGCTTAACAACCATGTAAAAGAAGCAGTGAGAGATAAAAAGGCATCTTATAAAAAGTGGAAGTCAAATCTTAGTGAGGTAAATAGAAAGGAGCATAAACACTGCCAAATTAAGTGCAAGAGTGTAATAAGAAAAACCAAAGAGGAGTTTGAAGAATGGCTAGCCAAAAACTCAAAAGGTAATAACAATGTTTAAGTACTTCAGAAGCAGGAAGCCTGCTAAACAACCAGCGGGGCCCCTGGATGATCGAGATACAAAAGGAGCAGTTAAAGATGATCAAGTCATTGCAGGGAAACTAAATGGATTCTTTGCTTCAGGCTTCACGGCTGAGGATGTTAGGGAGATTCCCAAACCTGAGCCGACTTTTGTAGGTGACAAATCTGAGGAACTGTCACAGATTGAAGTATCACTAGAGGAGGTTTTGGAATTAATTGATAAACTGAACATTAACAAGTCACCGGGACCAGATGGCATTCACCCAAGAGTTCTGAAAGAACTCAAATGTGAAATTGCGGATCTACTAACTACGGTTTGTAACCAATGACTGGAAGATAGCTAATGTAATGCCAATATTTAAAAAGGGCTCTAGATGTGATCCTTGCAATTACAGACCGGTAAGTCTAACGTTGGTTCTGGGCAAATTAATGGAAACAATAGTAAAGAATTAAAATTGTCAGACACATGGAAGAACGTAAATTGTTGGGCAAAAGACAGCATGGTTTCTGCAAAGGGAAATTGTCTTACTAATCTATTAGAGTTCTTTGATGGGGTCAAGAAACATGTGGACAAGATGGATCCAGTGGACATAGTACACTTGGATTTCCAGAAAACCTTTGATAAGGTCCCTCGCCAAAGGCTCTTGCGTAAATTAAGCTGTCATGGGATAAAAGGGAAGGTCCTTTCATGGATTGAGAACTGGTTAAAAGACAGGGAACAAAGGGTAGGAATTAATGGTAAATTCTCAGACTGGAGAGGGGTAACTAGTGGTGTTCCCCAAGGGTCAGTCCTGGGACCAATCCTGTTCAACTTATTCATAAGTGATCTGGAGAAAGGGGTAAACAGTGAGGTGGCAAAGGTTGCAGATGATACTAAACTGCTCAAGATAGTTAAGACCAAAGCAGATTGTGAAGAACTTCAAAAAGATCTCACAAAACTAAGTGATTGGGCTACAAAATGGCAAATGAAATTTAATGTGGATAAATGTAAAGTAATGCACATTGGAAAAAATAACCCCAACTATACATACAATATGATGGGGGCTAAATTAGCTACAACAAATCAGGAAACAGATCTTGGAGTCATCATGGATAGTTCTCTGAAGATGTCCACACAGTGCTCAGAGGCCGTCAAAAAAGCAAACAGGATGTTAGGAATCATTAAAAAGGGGATAGAAAATAAGATTGAGAATATATTATTGCCCTTATATAAATCCATGGTACGCCCACATCACAAATACTGCGTACAGATGTGGTCTCCTCATCTCAAAAAAGATATACTGGCACTAGAAAAGGTTCAGAGAAGGGCAACTAAAATGATAAGGGGTTTGGAGAGGGTCCCATATGAGGAGAGATTAAAGAGACTAGGACTCTTCAGCTTGGGAAAGTGGAGACTATGGAGAGATTTGATAGAGGTGTATAAAATCATGAGTGATGTGGAGAAAGTAGCTAAGGAAAAGTTATTTACTTATTCCCATAATACAAGAACTAGGGGCCACCAAATGAAATTAATGGGCAGTAGATTTAAAACAAATCAAAGGAAGTTCTTCACCCAGTGCACAGTCAACTTGTGGAACTCCTTGCCAGAGGAGGTTGTGAAGGCTAGGACTATAACAGCGTTTAAAAGAGAACTGGATAAATTCATGGTGGCTAAGTCCCTAAATGGCTATTAGCCAGGATGGGTAAGGAATGGTGTCCCTAGCCTCTGTTTGTCAGAGGGTGGAGATGGATGGCAGGAGAGACAGATCACTTGATCATTGCCTGTTAGGGTCACTCCCTTTGGGGCACCTGGCATTGGCCACTGGCAGTAGACAGATACTGGGCTAGATGGACCCAGTATGGCAGTTCTTATGTTCTTATGTAATATTGTATGTGCCTCAGTTTCCCCATGTGCTGTGTAATGATGCTGTCTTTGGTGGGACACAACTGAGAGTGTCAGTTCAGGACAAATCGCTCAGAGCAGGGCAGTTACAGCCCCAGGTGGTGGTTCTCCACCTCTAAAGCACCAAACCAGCCAGAGGGGACTTCAGTCTCACCCCACTGGCTAACCACAAGTCACACAAGTAATTCTCTCAGACACTCCAGTTCCCCAGGATCACCACCAGTGCCACTTGTCATGGGGACGAATGGTTATGAAAACCAACACCTCAGTAAAAGAAAAAAGGTTCCCCCGATCCCCAATCACCAAGCCCCAGACCCAGGTCAAATGATAATTTAGAACTTACCCAAATACACACTTAGAGCCAATTCTTATTAACAAAACTAACATTTATTAAAAAAGAAAAGAGAGAGAGAGAGAGAGTTGGTTGAAGGATCAATATACAGACAGACTTGAGTTCAATTTCTTGAGGGCCAGTTACCTAGCAGAGATGGTGAGTTTGTAGTTGTCAAAAGTCCTTTCAGAAATAGTCCAGAGGTTATAGTCTGATGTCCATATTCAGGATGGCTCCAGTCAATCCTTGTGGCTCAAGGTTTCCCTCTCTTGAAACCCAGAGCAGATCTGAGATGAAGCAGGATTGTGTCCCACGGTTTTTATACATTCCCAGCAGCCTTTTGGCCTGAGAAAACAATAGGCTTAACCCTCCTTCCAAACATCCTGGCAATTAGCACAGGGTAATTTATCCATTAAACAGTTCGGATACAGGTTACCACAACCTTCCCGGAGACACAGAGACAATAACACTAGTTCCCTCCAGTGTCTTCCTACATGTTAATGCTCCTTTTTCTGATCTTTGAATCAAAGCCATAGCAATAGACAAGACTTGTTTGTTACATCCCAAGCCCTGAGCACACACCCACCCTTCTGCCTCTGACACTGCAGGCTGCATTTCAAAGCTCTGTTCATTTACAGATCTGCCTAACCAGGCTCTAAAGCTGGGCCCTGGGTCAGGTCCGTCTGTGAGTTATTAACTCTTTGTGGCCCTGTCACCTTTCAATGAGATGTGACATTACACTCAGAACCTCACATGCTGTATGGTAGGTAGGTAGCTGGTGGGAAAAGGTTGTTGACTCTGCAGAGACCGAGGTGTGACTGACCCCACCTGCCTGGGACCTGGGCCCTCATGGAGAGTCGGAGAAGACAACGGCCATTCGAAGGGAACATTTGGCCCCTGGCAACTAAGTCCATGGAGCCCCCAGCAGGAAGCCGGCCGGGTAACCAGCTGGGGACCCAGGGGCTGGGAAGAGGTCAGGGGAGGATGCCCACAGAGAACAGAAAAGGGGCCAGATGGGGTCTGCTGGACGGAGGAGACGGTCCTCAGGGGGCTGGGGGCCGAGCCAGGCTGTAACTTCCCCTTCTCTGGGCTAACCAAGGACTTTCCAGGCTGTGTCCAGACATCTGATAACCCGACTCCCTGGCCCCGCTGGCTGAGTCCTGGCAGGTGCCGGGGGGGGGGCTGCTCCCTTTGGGGGTGCACGTCTCCCCCTGGTGTCCAAGCCTAGGAATGTTCTTAATGTTTTCTTTGAATACTGTGTTGGTGCCTCAGTGTCCCCATGGCAGTTCTTAAGTATCTGGCAGAGCAAAGGGCCAGTGCACCTAAATTCCTGACCCTCTGTCTCCTGGTAAGTGCTGGCCTGGGCCCCCCTCTGCAAAGGTGCCAACTGAAGGTGTTGGAGACAAAGGGATCAGGTGACCTCCTGGCCCAGGAAAGGGGTGGAGCAGAGGAGGAGGGGCTGGAGGGGGTTGTTAGTCTGGAGCTGGCTGGGGATGAGGAGTGAAGTGCAGAAGTGGGGGTCTGGCTCACTGCCCCCCAGAATGGACCCGGCCGAGGGGTCCGGTTCACAGTACCTACAAGCTCTGTTTTAGCCCGTGTTCCTGTCATTGAATAAACCTCTGTGTTACTGGCTGGCTGAGAGTCACGTCTGACTGCAAAGTGGGGGTGCAGGACCCTGTGGCTGCCCCAGGACCCTGCTGGGACAGGCTCACTGTGGGAAGCACACGGAGGGGCAGAGGAGGCTGAATGCTCCAAGGAGAGACCCAGGAGGTGAAGCCGTGTGACTTTCTTGCCCTGGAGCCAGTCTGCTCCGAGGAAGAGGAGGCTCCTCAAAGTCCTGACTGGCTTTGTGGGGAGCAGTTCCAGAGCATCGCCTGGGGACTCTGTGACAACTGGTGGCAGAAGTGGGATGTACTGCACCCCGTGAATGGCGCTGCTTGCAGTAAGTGACTGGGGAGCAGTAAAACAAAGGAGGGATAATGAGGACCAGGCGTGCTGAAGGCTCAGAAAGGGACGGTTTCAGGGGGCAGTTAACCTCTGGGAGTGTGTGACCAGCGAGAAGGACTGTTGGAGTAACGGGGTCCCCCTGAGGACTGCAGCAAGCAGTCTCAGGGGCGGAGGATCTTGCCGCTCGACCCTGGGAGAGAGAAGGATTTTTGCAGTAGCAGGGTTCCCCTGGGGATTGCAGGAGCAGTCCCAGGGGCGGAGGAGTCTGCAGCTCGACCCTGGCAAAGAGGTTGTGATCACGAGAAGGGCTGGCGCACCCGGGGTTCTTCCTGGAAACCATGGGGGAGTCAAGAGCACACAGGCCTGTGAGTCCAGAGCCACTTGGGAGCGGTGAAGTGATGGCCTATCACCATCTCCTTGAGAAGGACATTGTGATCCTGTGCACAAAGAGAGGGTTTCGCATGGGGACGTTCACCAAGGCACAGTTAATCGTGCAGTTGGAGGAGAAGCACCGCTCTGAGGAGCAGATTCCTGACCCAGATGGGGCTACAAGAGAATCTGGGAGCAGCTGGAGCAGCAGCCAGGCATCCCCAAGAGTCTGGTCCCCAACCAGATGAGGGTCTTCACGCTCGGGTTCCCCATCGGGGGTTGGAGACGGATGGGATGGGAGCAGAGTCTGAGAGAGCGAGAGGACTGTGAGAGAGAGCAAGAGCCCGAGGAAAAGCTGCAGGAGAAGCAGCAGCAGCGTGGACTGGCGATGGTGGAGCGGAGAAACATAGGGGGCTTCCCAGGGGTCAGTGGGGAAACACGCCTGGGGTGACGAGACCCTGGGACAGAGAGAACTGTGATGGTGCAGCCGCAGATGCTGAGGGGCTGTGGGACCTGGGTGAAGGTCCCCGGAGTGAAGCCCCTCGCCCTGCCTATGGCCCAGAACCCTGTGCAGACCCAGGAGGGGTCGGGCTGGCTGGTAGTTGGGGTTCTCCAGGATATCGTGGGGAGCAGGGTCAGGGAAAGCTAAAGATAGCCTGGACGCAGGTGGGAGAAAGCATACGGGAACCCTGGGAGAGGAGAAAACCAAGGTATGTGACAGAGGTTTGACAGAGCTGTAGTTTAGAGCGAGAAGCCTTGTGACCTTTGTTTGCTAGGGCAGTAAGGAGCACTAAAGAATCAGTTTCTGAGGCAGATAATGAGGGGGAACAGAGGAGCAGATCATCTACATATTGGACTAGAGTGGACCCAGATGGGAAAACAAGGTCAGCTAGGTCTCGGGCTAATGCCTGGGAGAAATAAGATGGACTTTCCGTATACCCCTGAGGGAGCGTGGTCCATGTATATTGCTGTCCCCTGTAGGAAAAGGCAAAGAGGTACTGGGAATCAGGGTGAACCGGAACAGAAAAGAAAGCAGAACACAAATCAACAACAGTAAAATGAGTTGCAGCTGGTGGGATAGAAGCCAGGATCGTTGCTGGGTTTGGGACAACAGGAAAAACGGGTATGACAATACGATTAATGGCTCGAAGGTCCTGAACAAATCGCCATGATTTGCCATCAGCTTTTCAGACTGGGAGGATAGGGGTGTTACAGGGACTGGAACAGGGAACAATAATGCCTTGCTCCTGCAGGGCAGTTATGACTGGAGCAATGCCAGCCTCTGCCGCAGGGTTTAAAGGGTACTGGGATAGGCAAGGCAGGGGTTTGGAAGAGTCAACAGTAATGCAGACAGGATCAGTATTTAAGCGGCCCACCTCAGAGGGATGGGTTGGCCACAGAGAGGATGGGACCTGTGAAATTAGGTGCTCAAGAGACGGGACCAGTGGGCAACAAGGGACCGGAGTAGAAAAGGACGTTTCAGACAGCAGGGAGGCTACAGAATCACTCAGGGAAGACTGGGGAATTTGTAAATAGACCCCATCCGGGGAACAGTATATGGTGCAGCCAAGCTTACATAACAGATCCCAACCCAAAAGGTTTACCGGAGTGGAATCAGAGAGAAGGAAGGCATGATCCACAGAAAGGGGACCAACCTGGACTGGTAGAGGTTTTGAAAGGGGATAAGGGGCTGGGACTCCCGTAATGCCCACAGCAGACACGGTTTTTCTGGAGCGGGGAACCTCAGGCAGGTCGGTAGTACGAACTGCAGAGAGTGAAGCTCCCGTATCAACAAGGAAAGGGAGAGAAAGATCATTGATAGTTAACACACACTCACCCGTGGGAGTGAGAGGCAGTAAAGGGGCTAAAATTTCCTGAGGTTCCCCGGTGTCCCGTCATTGTTGTGGGGCAAAGTAAGGCTGGGGGCTGACTGGCTGTGCTGGCAGGGAGTTTAACTGGTTGTTCACAGAGTTACCAGGCCGGCTTGGACACTCATTCTTCCAATGTCCCGGCTGTTTACAGTAATTACAAACATCCCCATAACCCGAAAATCCAGTTCCCTGTCCCCTCCCACGACCACGTCCCCGTCCCTGGTATTTTCCCCGTCCCGTCCCCGGTACTGTTTGCCCTGCCCTGAATAATGCTGTATTTGCAAGGCCATTAACTGCTGAGCTGATTGCTCTTCTTTTCCTTTTAAAGTACATTGGCAGTGCTCTGCCACTGTTTGCGAATTGTCCATGGTTTCGGTCTCCCATCCAACACTTATTCGTTTTAGCAGATTGCCAATAGCAGGCAGGAGGCCATTAACAAATGCACTAGCCAGGGCGCCCTGTCCATTTGTATCTGGTTGCTGTATACCAGAATGTTGCAGAAAAATGTCAGTTAGCCGGGTGTGATAGTCGCCCGGGTTTTCTCCCTGTCGTTGCTTACAGCTATTTATGGCCGTCCAGTTGGTTTTAGGAGTCCATACCCGAGGGATGGCTTCAAATAGATTTTTAGCTCGTTCCTTACACTTTTTTCGGTATTCAGCAGTAGGACCAGTGTCTGGCAAAGTAGAGTGGTGGTCAGCAGCGAGCCAATCTGCTGCTGTGAGCCATTTTTCATGCTCACTAGGGGCTGTTACAAGTAGCTTGCACAGCTGCAGGAGGTCTGCCTCAGAGGGTTCATAGGTATCACACACTAACAAAAATTCCTCTGCAAATTTGGTAGGATGTTCTCGGGGATTTGGAAAGCCTTTTATAATTGAAAGGAGCTCAGTGCGAGTTCAGGGTTTATAGCTCCAAGTGGGAACCCCGTCCTGGCCCCCAGTATGCAGGATTCGGAGGGGAGCCTGGATATTTTTAAGGCCCAAGCGTGAGCTTTTACGAGGCAGAGTGAGTCCAGAGGAATGGGCCTCGGCAGTACCGGATGATCCGGACGGGTCCAAACTGGAGATCTCTGGGAATTGTTCCTGATCTGGGAGATCTGGTGACAGTTGTTCCTGAGCTGGGGGTGTGGGTGGCCATCTATTGCTTCGACGCAAGGCTGCCAGGCCAATTAATGTGTCTTCTTCATCCTCGTCCCCGGAATCTAGCAAGGGGTTTTCTTTGTCTTTTCCCACCCGGAGACAGGAGTATGAAGGGGGGTCTGCTTGGAGAACAGGGTAAAGGGGAGCGCTCTGTCTAGTGGTGGGAGAGGAGGTTTCCAATAAAGATTTTAACTTATCATTTGAATCTTTGAGAGAGGCGAGTTTCGATTCTGTCCATCTATGATTTGCCTCTTCCCACCATTGCATGAAACAATCGACCTCTCCTTTTGCCAATTTAGTTTTAGATTGGCAGAGTTTGTCTTTTAAGACATCTACTCAATCCTTATCCCAAGATCCTAACAGTGGCCACTGAGTTTTGGGATCTCCCTGAGTTAGCCTAGACCATTTTTCCAGAAACTTACAGGAGTCCAGACCCTTCCTAAAATACACAAAATGAGCCGGAGTTCCTTTAGGGAACTACCCCGGCTTAGACATCTGGTTACCCATACAGGAGGACTCCACACACCAATCACACAAGAAGGAAATTTGGGTTCGTCAGAGCAATGCCCAGTGCAACACACAAAAGGAGCCCACAGGCTACTGCCTCAGTCACCCTTGCTTTCACACTAAGGGTTTTACCCAAGGTGCGGCGCGGCTGCAATTGTGCAGATTTCACTCACTCAGACCGCGGGGACAGGAACCCCTTGGTCGGCCGATCCCCAGACGGAGACGGCACCCAGACTCAAACACTCCACAGGGAGGACAGATAGACACAGAGACAGGACAGTCCTCAGTCCGGACAAAACACAGAAATAATTACCTGACCAGATTCCTGATGTCAGATCCCAGGATCCCTACCAGAACAGAGTGGGAACCAACAGGTTCGATGGCGTAGACCTCACTGTGGCTGTGCGCCTTTCCGCTCTAGTGGGGGACCGCTTGGGCCAAATGCCCAGGTGCCGGCTGCCACGGTCATCCTACAAAAATGGTTCAGGAATCACACAGCCCCAGTGAAGACGGTTGCCATCTTGGTGGAACCTCCAAATTGTCAAAGTTAGAATCAGGACTCACAATTTGTCAGACCACTCTGTTTATTAGCGCAGTGCTCCGCCAATGACATTCAGAATATGTGAGTGGCCATGCAAGGCCCAAACAGTCTTATTTATACAGATAAAAGAGCGGGAATTAGACAAAGGGACAAAGAAATCAAAACAGTAAAATTCACCTGGGGCACAGCATGCATATCCTATTTCCTTACTAGCTGTTATCGATCTAAGGCTAATGCTTCACCAGTTGCCCTTAAATGGTGCAATTGTTCTATGTTAATGACTGCATTCCTGACACCTGGTTGCAACATTCCAACAATTTTGCTTAAAGATACAGACAGCATTTCTTTAATCCTTTCTATTCTTACTATAAAATTCATTCTACTTTCACAACGGTGTCCGATGCTGACCCCATGCCTAGGCCTGGGGAGATTCTAGACAAGCTGAGGGGGATGGAGAACTTGGCCCTGGCAGACACTGATAACATGTGCATCTTTAGCCAGACCTGGGAGGAACAGTTGTCCCAGGTGAAGAGGGGGCTGGGCTGCCTCAAGGAGGTGGGACTGACGGTAAAAGCTGGTAAGTGCAAGGGGGGCGGCAGAGGTGTTGTATCTGGGCCACAAGGTGGGGAGCGGCTGCCCAAGCCCAGAGCTGGCTAAGGCCAAGATGGGGGCTCTTAACCAAGAGATCCTGAATCGCAGCCCAGAGTGCTGGGAGAAGACCCCGTCCCAGTTTGAACCCCAGGGGTATTGAGGTAGCAAAAGGGTTCAAGCCGCATAAACCTTCCCACATGCAGCCTGCGAGTGCCATCAAGCACAACCGACCTAAGGGAGGGCGTGAGACTGGACTGTCCTGGTGTAACTCACACCAAGGAATGGGAGAGATGCTGGGGCATCCATGGGAACAGTGGTGGGTTCGAACTTCCCCAGGTCACTGGCTGAAGTGACCTCGCTCAGTTCGGTCTCGAAGGGGGGAGAGATGTGATGAACTAAGAATGTTCTTAATGTTTGCTCTGAATACTGTGATGGTGCCTCAGTGTCCCCTGGGCAGTTCTTAAGTATCTGGCAGAGCAAACGGCCAGTGCACCTAAATGCCTGGCACTCTGTCTCCTGGCAGCTGATGGCCTGGGCCCCTCCTCTGCAAAGGTGCCAGCTGAAGGTGTTGGAGACAAAGAGGTCAGGTGACCTCCTGGCCCGGGAAAGGAGCTGAGCAGAGAGGAGGGATTGGAGGGGGTTTCAGTCTGGAGCTGGCTGGGGACGAGGAGTGAAGTGCAGACATGTGGGTCTGGCTCACTGCCCCCCAGAATGGCCCCGGCTGAGGGGTCCTGTTCTCTGTACCTACAACCTCTGTTTTAGCCCGTATTCCTGTCATCTAATAAACCTCTGTGTTACTGGCTGGCTGAGAGTCATGTCTGACTGCGAAGTGGGGGTGCAGGACCCTCTGGCTGCCCCAGGACCCCACTGGGGTGGGCTCGCTGGGGGAAGCACCTGGACGGGCAGAGGATGCTGAATGCTCCAAGGAGAGACCCAGGAGGTGAAGCCATGGGAGCTTCTTGCACTGAAGACAGTCTGGATGAGTATCCCAGCATCACCACCAGTCCCACTTGTCCAAGGGAGAGGAGGCTCCCCAAAGTCCTGCCTGGCTTTGTGGGGAGCAGTTCCAGAGCATCGCCCGGGGACCCCATGACAGTCCAGACATCTGATAACCCGACTCCCTGGCCCTGCTGGCTGAGTCCTGGCAGGGGCGGGGGCTGCTCCCTTTGGGGGTGCGGGTCTCCCCCGGGGGTCCAAGCCAGGAGGACTCGCTGAAGGAAGCTCCCGGCCTGATGCAGGGGGACTGGGGGCGCCAGGATTGGGTCCCAGGATATGGGGAAGCCAGGTGAGCGTGTGACCCTGCGGGCGCCCATGGCAGCGGGCTGGGGATCCGTGACCCCCCATTTCACAGCCAGAACCGAAGCAGGGAAACCAGGGGTCAGGTTTTCACAAGAGCCGGGGCGTGGCCCGCAGGGTTCTGGACCCTGCCCGGGCAGGTTCGGGCCCTTGGCCCGGGGCTTGGCTCTGTCGCTCTCCGGGCCGAGCCGTCCCCGGCCCCTGGTGGAGGGGAGACGCCGCCTTTGCCCAGCTCTGAGCGGGTCCCTTCCGCGCAGCCTCTCGCCCGGCTCCGCTCCGGGTTTTCGCTCCGGCCCCTTCCCCGCCGGGGGGTCCCGCTCCCGCCGCTGCATTAGCACCGAGGGGCGCACGGAGACCGGAGCGCGCCCGCCTGCTGCTTCCCGCGCCGCCGCCCCCCCAGCTCCGCTCCCCCCGGGCCGCCCCGGCTGTGCCCCCAGAGGGACGGGCGCGCTCCCGGCCGCTCCCGCTCCGGCCAAGGCAGAGCCCGGCTGGGCTGCTGGGGGTGGCGCGGCCCCCACTCCCCGTGCGCCCGGCGCCCCCTTCCCGTGCGCTCTGCCCCGCGCTGCCGCCTGGCTCTGCCCCGGGGGCTCCCTCCCCCCAGCTAAACGTTACGGGGCGGGACCCCGGGACCCGCTCCGGGCCGGCCCCCGGCCCCGATCCGGCCGCTCTTCCCCCGCGCTCCGTGCGCCTGGCCCCGGCCGCTCGGCCCATGGCGCGGCTGCCCCTGGCCCTTTGGCTCGGGCTGGCGGCGCTTTCCCTGCAGGCCCCGGCGGGCGGCGAGCCGGGCCCCGAACTCCACTACGGCGAGAACGGTGAGTGAGCCCCGCTCCGACGGCCCGGCCGAGGGGACCCACGTGCCCCGCCCGGCTCCTCCCGGGCGTCGGGAATCCGCTGCCCCACGGGGCCCCGCTGGGCTCGGGCTTCGCCTGCTGGAGCGCGGGTTGCTGGACTTGTCTGGCGGGTTCTCGGTTGGGGGGCTCGGGGCTGGCTTGGTGGCACCGGGGGGTTCCCTGCTGGAGGGCCTGGCGCTGACTCTGGAAGGGGTGAGCCCCTGCTGGGCTCAGGGCGTTTCCCTGGGGCGCCAGGCTGCACTTTGGACCTAGTCACGTTTCTTCTTCCCCGGTGGGGGGGTCAGGCTGGTCCCCTTCATTCCCACCCGATACACGTGCTGCTTCAGCCTGGGGACATGAACCGTGGCCAGAGGCCCAGGGCCTACGGGCTGGATTCCCCTGGGGCCTGTTCACTCCAGAGGGCCTGCCGGCTGGGACCCAGGCATCCGGGTGCCCCCAGTGACGTGTGGCTGAGAACGCGGACACTCTGTGCAGCTGGCCTCCCACGCCCCTCCCCCGGGCCATCTCCAGATGTTCCTACCTCTGGCATCTCATAGATGTGGGGACACTAAGACACGAGGGCCAAATCCTGCTGCCAGTGCCCTGGGGCATGGATCCCACTGGGCTGGGAGTGGGGGATCCTGGTGCCGGTGTCCCCAGGCACAGACCCTGCTGGGCTGGGAGGCAGAGTGAATCCCAGTGAGATCCAAGGTGTCTCTCTCTCTGCCTCTCCTGCCAGTGCCCCCCAGACAGCCCTCCACCCCCTCCACCTTCCTTAGCCGGGCTCCCAGGCACAGGGCTCCTGCAGGCTGCATGTGTACACAGCCCCTGGCACCATCCCCAGCACAGCTGCACAGAGCTGTCAGGACCAGCCTGGGAGACTCCTCAGGCGACTGCCCCCCCACCTCCCGCTATCCACCCCCCAGCCCAGTCGGGTCTGTGCCGGGGCACCGGTGTCCAGCCCCAGCCACAGTCCCGCATAGGGGTGAGGGGATGGGGCGGGCAGCTCTTCCTTCCCATTTCTTCCGCCTCTCGGCTCCCATTGGGTCACCGTGCACAGGGCCAGCGGCCCAGGGCTGGCTGGGGGCAGGTTTCATGAGGGTCCCCAGCTCCCCTTTGCTAAGGGTAGGCTCCAGGCCCCTTGGGATTTGGCATTGGTCCAGCCAGGGACTCAGCGTGAAAGTGGGGACCGGGAGGTCCCAGCAGAGACCCCCAAAGTCCCATCTGGGCCGACGGCTCTGCAGACAGAGGGAGAGCGGGAGCTGGGGAGAAAGCAGGGGGCAGGGGAGATCCACATTGCTAACCCCCCCACCCCTGCTTGCTTCGCAGTCATTGACCTGCTGGAGGCGCTGAACGTCACCCGCTCCGTCCGGGGCGTCAGCAGGGCCGCAGGCCCCGAGCCGGGCACGTCGGCCTGGAAGTTCCGCCAGCGGGTGCCCCACTTGACGCTGCCCTGGGACTACGCCATCTACCTGCTGGCCAGCTCGCAGGGCGCCCTGGGCTTCCACTTCGTGGCCAGGCAGAGCCGGGGCTCGGTGGGCACCCTCATCTCCCTGGTGTCGCCGGCTGCCACCGCGCGGGACAGGCGCCCGCTGCTGCAGCTGGTATCCAGCGCTCGCGCCAACCAGCTGCGTCTGGACTACCGCGCCGGGCCCAGCATGGAGCCCGCCTCGTTGCTCTTCCCCGGAGGCAGCCCCTTGGCCCGGGGCCGCTGGGCCCGGCTGGCCCTCGACCTGCAGCCCCACCGCCTGGTGCTCTTTGTGGACTGCCGCCCGGCTGTGCTCCTGGAGAGGGGCGGCCCGCGGGACGCGCTCAGCCTGCTCTTGCCCCTTGACCTGCAAATCACCTTAGCCAGCCTGCCCGGGGACGCGGCCAGCAAGTTCCTGGTGAGCTCTGCCCCCGCAGGGAGCTGGCCCTGCCTGCCCCGGCTCCGGCACCCGGGCTGCCCTCTCGGGCGCTCTGCTAGTGTCCTCCCTGAGCTAGAGCCTGGCAGCAGCGGGAGGCTCCCCACCACTGCCTTCTGCCCCCTAAGCTCAGAATTGTCTCCCTCTCCAGCTCTGCCGGTGCCCCTCAGTCCTGACCTGCGGCCCCCTGCTACTCCAGGCCTGGGCTCCTCCTGTACACAGCTCTGCCGGTGCCCCTCAGTCCTGACCCGCGGTCCCCTGATATTCCAGGCCTGGGCTGCTCCCATACACAGCTCTGCTGGTGCCCATCAATCCTGACCTGCAGCCCCCCGCTACTCCAGGCCTGGGCTCCCCCCATACACAGCTCTGCTGGTGCCCATCAATCCTGACCTGCGGCCCCCTGCTACTCCAGGCCTGGGCTCCCCCCATACACAGCTCTGCTGGTGCCCCTCAGTCCTGACCTGCGGCCTCCTGCTACTCCAGGCCTGGGCTCCTCCTGTACACAGCTCTGCCGGTGCCCCTCAGTCCTGACCCGCGGTCCCCTGATATTCCAGGCCTGGGCTCCCCTCATACACAGCTCTGCTGGTGCCCCTCAGTCCTGACCCGCGGTCCCCTGCTATTCCAGGCCTGGGCTCCTCCCATACACAGCTCTGCCGGTGCCCCTTAGTCCCAACCCACCGCCCCCTGCTACCCCAAGCCTGGGCTCCCCCCATACACAGCTCTGCCAATGCCCCTCAGTTCTGACCTGCGGTCCCCTGCTACCCCAAGCCTGGGCTCCCCCCATACACAGCTCTGCTGGTGCCCCTCAGTCCTGACCCGCGGTCCCCTGCTATTCCAGGCCTGGGCTCCCCCATACACAGCTCTGCCGGTGCCCCTCAGTCCTGACCCGCGGTCCCCTGCTATTCCAGGCCTGGGCTCCCCCATACACAGCTCTGCCGGTGCCCCTCAGTCCCAACCCACCGCCTCCTGCTACCCCAAGCCTGGGCTCCCCCCATACACAGCTCTGCCGGTGCCCCTCAGTCCCGACCTGTGGCCCCCTGCTACCCCAGACCTGGGCACCCCACACAGCCATCCAGATCCTCCCGCACACCCCAGTTTCATGGGCGCGGTGACGTTTGGCAGAGGGCAGCACCTGTTCTCTCTCGCCCCTGACGGGCTTCGCTCTCGCTGCAGGGATATTGGCAGACAGCTGAGATCTCCCCCAGCGGGTTCCCACGCCGGCCGTGGCACTGCGAGAACCTGGCAGGTAGGAGCCGGCCAAGGCTGCTGGGGTGGGGTGCATCTCCAGGGCAGGATGGGGTCCCACGGGGGAGAGATCTGCATAAATCAGCATTGCCCCTGCTTAGCAGAGTGCAGGACACCGCAGAATCCTGCCTCCCCCTCCTCCCCCCGCGGAGTGCTTGGCCGTTCTTGGGGGGACTCGTGGGGAAGCTGAGAACGGGGGGCGATTAGGGCAAGGAACGGGGCTTGCCCCTGGGCTGGGACAGACCTGGGCAGCCCAGGCCATCCTCTCTGGAGATCTGGGATCGGCTGGTCACTGGGGCTGGGGCCTGGCCAGGCGTCTAGCCAGCCCTGGCCATGTGATGCCCCCCCCGCCCTTCCCCAGGGGCCTGGCTGCTCCAGGCCCTTGGATGAGCGCCCCCCCCCTCTAATCACTAGAGCTCACTCCCCTCCCACAGCTGAGATAGATCCAGGTCTCTGTTCTCAGCGGTGCGGCTACAATCTCTCTGGGCCCTGTCCCCCAGCCCGTTCTCCCCCCACCAACCGCCCTCCCTTGGCTTCTCTCTCCTCCCCCCTCCCCCCCATCTCTCCCCGCTGGCCTCAATTCCAGCCCTGGCAGCGTAACAACAGCTGCCCCCGCGACTGCCCCCGGCCTCATTGCTAACGAGTGAGCAGGGCCCTGGGCAGCCTCCAGCGCTAATTGCTGGGACCAGCTCCACTCCACTGCCCCCATTGAGGCCAGGGGGGTGGACCCTCAGCTGTGCCGAGTGCAGGCTCCCGGCCACCGCCTGTGGATTAACCTCCCTCCTGAGCGCCTCAGCCTGCCCCCGCTCCCTGGGCAGTCAGTCTGGGAGGGAATTGGGTGCCCAGAGGCCACCCCCCCAGAGCCGGGGCCAGAGGACAAGGAGGAGCTGGGGGGCGAGGAGTGGAGAGTTCAGGGCCTGGCTGGATGTGGCACAGACGGGCAGGGCCCGGCTCTGAACGCTGCCCACGTGCTCCTGTCCCCGGGCCAGGCAGCCGTGTACTGCTCCAGCTGCCCCTCCACACCAAGGCTAGGCACCGGGGAACCTTGGGCAGCCCCCCATCCTCCCCTGCCCCTCTGATCTGCAGCACATTCCCCCTCTCCCGTCTGAGCCCAGCCTGGAACCGGCTGCCGGCCGCTTACCATGGCCGGTGCCAGGACGGGGCTGGCCAACAGGCTGCCCTTGGCACTGGCTGCTGGGCAAGGGGGAACCAACTGTTGGCTGTGCTCTGGGTGCTGGGCCCACCCTTGGCTCGGCTGGTGGGTGCTGGGTGCAGGGCAGGATTTGGTGCCCTAGGGAGATGGGCGTGTGAGCTGAGCATGGATGGGGTGTACTGGGAGAGGGGCCCCCGGGGATCAGCCCCCTACTCCTGCAGCATGGAGGTGATGTGGGCTCGGCTGCTGAGGTCTCTGGGGAAGGTCTCCGTCTCGTCACCCGGCCTGTCCCCGCTGCAGTCACCAAAGCCCCTGTGGATGTTGCCAGCCCTGGCCTGGGCCTTGCCCAGCCTCCTGGTGGGTACAGGTGCAGGTCCCCGGCTCCCAGGCAGCAGGCCTCCTTTGGAAGGGAAATCCCCCCTAACTCCTAGCAGTCTAGAGCCCATGACACGCATCAGGGCAGCTCTGCATCCGTCCAGCAGAGGGCTGGGCTGTGCGCCAGCCATCTAACAGGTGCCCTGGCACTGCTGGGAACCGGATTTGAGCTGTCTGGGAGGCGGCGAGTGTGGGAGGGGTTCCCCAGGGGAGCAGCGAGGGCTGGGGCACACGGATCCCCCATTTATCTCTTCCCCCCTCCCCACAGCTCCCGGTAACCCTCATATCCGGGGCCCAGGCAGCCATGGGTTTCCACGGGGATGGGCGAGCCAGGCCATGTGAGGGGGGGGGGGGGTGGCAGGATTAGACCCAATTCTGTGGCACCATCTCCCCCATTCACACCCTGCCTGCGGTGCCTTGCAGACCCCTTCCCCATGCCGTACACCCTGGTGGAGGAGGGGGACCTGGTTGAGCCCCCCTTTGATCAAGGATCCCCCCTGGCCCCTGAGCCGCCGGCCCTCGCCGACATCCGTAACTACCAGCAGCAGCCCGGCGAGCCTGAGTTCCCCCTGGGGGTGGCACGGCCCCACCCGGGCGCCCTGGAGGAGAGGGTGCAGCAGCTGGAGGAGCTGGTGGATGGATTCGGGGCCGTGCTGGACAAGATCAAAGCACAGGTAGGACCCTGGGGCGCGGCCAGTGGGAGGAAGTGCTCGGGGAAAAGGTGTTCTGGAGAGCGGGCAGCTCCTCCTGGACGATAGGACAGGTGCCGCTGCAGACTGCCCCCGCGAAGGAGCCGGGCAGGAGAGCTGGCGGGTTTCACTAAGGCAGTAAATGGCAAGCGGATACTTCACATGGGTTGTATTACCCCCAGGCCACACCAGGCAAGGCCCAGCGTGAAGCATGGCTGGAGAGGTGAGCTGGATTCAGGTCGGCAGGGCCTGGTGAAATTCCCCCCTCCCGAAGCAATCCCAGAACTGAGACCTGGCCACCGGCTGAGGGCCCCGGGGGCTGGAGAGAGGAAAACGTGGCACCTGCCCTGAGAAAGGGGAACAAACAGGAACTGGGGAGTTAGAGACGCGGCAGCCTGGCTTTGGTGCCTGGAAGCTCGGGAAGGATCTGCTTGTGAGCACTAGATGAGGGGTTCTCAAACTTTCGTACTGGGGACCCCTTCTGCCTAGCTGAGTGCGACCCCTCTTGTACATTACAAACACTTCTCAATATATCTATTCACCATTCTAAATGCTGGAGGCAAAGCTGGGTTTGGGGTGGAGGCTGACAGCTCACAACCCCCCATGTAATAACGTTACGACCCCCTGAGGGGTCCCGACCCCCAGTTTGAGACCTCCCGGCCTAGGGGATAGCAGGAGCAGCCAGCAGGGATTGCCTGGAACAAAGCAACCTCATTGCCTTCTTGGACGGGGGGCGGGCGGGAAGGGAGCTGTAGCTGTGATGTAGCTTGATTTTCAGTAAGGCTTTTGACACAGTCCCGTGTGACATTCTCTAGAGAAATGGGGTCGCGATGAAATTGCTATAAGACGAATGTGAAACTCGTCCTCCAAGAGTCGGTACCGGGGCTCACTGGCCAGCGGGGAGGCCGTATTGGGTGGGGTTCCGCAGGGGTCAGTGCTGGGTCCGGGACTGGTCAATATTTTCATTACTGACCTGGTTCACAGAGTGGCAAATACGCAGATGAAGATTGCAGGTGATGCCCGACTGGGAGGGGTTGCAAGCACTTGGGTGGGGGCAGGGGCAGAACTGGCAAATGGGAGAATTGGTCTGAATTTAACAAGCTGAGATTCAGTACAGACGAGTGCAAAGAGAAATGAAAAGCGAAGGTGAAATCGGGGAGCAGCCGGCTCAGTGGGAGCCCTGGTGAAACGGAGCCGGGGGCTACAGCGTAGCGTCTGTTGAATATGAGTCAGCAGCGAGAGGCAGGTGTGGCCAAGGCTAATACGTTCTGGGCGCGTTTAGAAAGCCCGACCTCGGGGGAGAGATTAGAACACGGGGCCTGGTTACTCTGCAGAGAAGCCGACTGAGGGGGACCTGAGACCAGCCTGTCTGCAGAGAATGGGGGTCAGTTCTCCGCTCAAGGCAGGACAGGTTTGGGTTGGGTAGGAGGAAATACGTTCTTGCTCTCGGGGTTGTTCAGCTCTGGACCAGGCTTCTGGGGTGGGGGTCCTGGGATCCCTGACACGGGGGGTTCTGGCAGGGCTGGTCCAGGCCTGTACAATCCTGCCTTAGCACAGGGGTCTGGATGTGACAGCTCAAGGTCCCATCTAGCCCTGATTCTATGAGACTCACTCCCTTCCTGGCCCCACTCAGGACTAGTCCAGGTTCCCAGCCCCCCTGCTCTAACCACTGGACCTCTCTCCCTTCCCAGAGCTGGGATAGAACCCAGGAGTCCTGCCCCCACGAGATCTCACTCCCCTCCCAGAGCTGGGATAGAACCCAGGAGTCCTGCCCACCTACCCACCAGATCCCACTGCCCTCCCAGAGTTGAGATAGAACCCAGGAGTGCTGGCTTCCAGCCCCCTGCTCCAACCACTAGAACCCACTGCCCTCCCAGAGCTGGGATAGAGCCTCGGAGTCCTACCCCCCACGAGATCTCACTCCCCTCCCAGAGCTGGGATAGAACCCAGGAGTCCTGTCACCCACGAGATCTCTCTCCCCTCCCAGAGTTGAGATAGAACCCAGGAGTCCTGGCCCCCAGCTCCAACCACTAGACCCTACTGCCCTCACAGAGCTGGATGGAGCCTCGGAGTCCTGCCCGCTACGAGATCTCACTCCCCTCCCAGAGCTGGGATAGAACCCAGGAGTCCAGGCTCCCAGGACACCACTTCCCCCAACTGCCCACTAGACCCCAGCCCATGCTCATGCCTCACCTGCTGTCTCCTGCAGAACTCGGAGCTGCTGGCCCGCGTGAAGTCCCTGGAAAGCTGCGAGTGCCGGAGGCCGGTGTGCGTGTGGGAGGGGACGCAGCACGAGGACGGAGCCACCTGGGACAAGGACGACTGCACCACCTGCATCTGCCTGCAAGGGGCGGCGCGGTGCTCGGCGCGCCAGGACCGGCCTCAGTGCCGCGGTGAGCAGGGGGCCAGGGCCCTGCTGTGCAGAGAGAGCCGGGTGCCTGCCCAACCCGCGCTCCAGTCGGGGGCGCTGTGCCATTCAGCGATGACTGGCCCGGCTGCCGGTGCTCTGGGGCACCATGCCCAGCATGCCCGGTGCTGCGCAGAGTTGGACTGGGTGTGGCTGTGCCATGCGCTGAGCTCGCACCCCGGCACCTGGCTGGCACCGAGCTTTGCCCCTCTGCCGCCATTGGACCGCTCAGCTTCCTGCAGCTCTCATGCCTCTGGCTGAGTGACTGCCATGAGGGTAACAGCTCTAGTACTGCTGCTGGGGGGAGTTCCCCCTTCAGCGCCGCTGCTACCGACCTGTGTGGCTGACAAGCTGGAAATCCCTCCATGTGCCCAGAGGGGAGCAGGTCTCAGGGGAGGCAGGGGTTTCTGGTGGGTGCCAGTCCAGGCAGGGGCGGGTCACACAGGGAGCGGGCGGACGTGGGGCTGCCCCGGGCGGGGCCGCCTGGGGCGGGTCACACGAGGAGGGCGCAGGGCTGCCTGGGGCGGGTCACACGGGGATGTGGGTGCAGGGCCACCTGGGGTGGGTCACATGGGGGGAGGGCGCAGGGCCGCCTGGGGCGGGTCACACGGGGAGGTGGGTGCAGGGCCACCTGGGATGGGTCACACGGGGAGGAAGGGGCGGGCTGCCCCGAGGTGAGTCGCATGGGAGAGTGGGGGATTGGCCACCTGGGTCGGGTCATGCTGGGGGGAGTGGGCGAGGGGCCGCCCAGGGCGGGTCACGTGGGGAAGAAGGGGCGGGGCTGTCCAGGGAGGGTCACGTGGGGGGGTGGGCCCGGGGCTCTGACCCGAAGCCTCAGGGAGTGGGTCGGGCCCGGGGCTTTGACCTGGAGCCGCAGGGAGGGAATATGTGTCGCACGTGTGTTCTCCTGGTGTCCCGCTTGCCCTCCCCAGCTGGGCTCATGGCCCCCTCGCTTGCAGTCTGTTGGCTGCTGTTACCTGGCCACACCTCTGCCCCCTGCCAAGCCCCCGCCCTCTCTCCTCCACCGAGTGCCCCCCACCAAACCCCTGCCCGGCTCCCCCAAGCCCAGCGCCACCCATCAAACCCCCGCCCGGCTCCTCCCAGCCCAGTGCCCCCTGCTGAGCCCCGCCCCCCCTCCTGCCTAGCACCCTTCACCGAGCCCCCACCCCAGGGCCCCCTGGCCAAGCCTCTGCTCAGCTCCCCCCTAGGCCATTGCCCCCTACATAGCTGCCTCCCCACAGCACAGCGCCCCCTGCTGAATGCCTGGCGGCCCGGGGGAGGGGGGTGTCCATGTCACCCGACCGCTCTCCTGTGCCCAGGCTGTGAGTACGATGGGCAGCGGTACCAGGACGGAGACGCCTTCCTGGCCACATCCAACCCCTGCATGAACTGCTCCTGCCTGGTGAGATCCTGCGCTCCGGGGAGGGGCGGGTGGGAGGGCAGAGGAAGTGGGCCCAGGGCGGGAGTCACAAGGGCTGTGGGTCAGGCCTGAGGGGCACCGGCAGAGCTGGGTGAGGGGAGCCCGGGACAGGGCTAACGGAGCTAAGGGTTGGGAGTGAGGGTCACCGGCAGAGCGAGGGTCCCCAGCGTTGAGGCTCCCTGCCCCCAGCTCCAGAACAGCCCCTCGGAGGGGCCCCTCAGTGGGCCAGGCCCCCAGGGGTCCTGCACTCCCGCCAGGGCAGCCATGCAGCCTCGCCACCCTGTATCCTGATCCTCCAGGGCTGCAGCCAGGCCACAGGGACCCCCAGGGTGGAGCCCTGTGTCTCGCGTCCTTAGCCCCCAAGAGAGTCGCATAGGGCCAGGATCCCCCCAGGGGATGGGACCCACCAGGGAATGGGGTGGGGCTGGATCCCCCAAGGGGATGGGATCCCCCCAGGGAACAGAGTGGGGCTGGATCCCCCAAGGGGATGGGATCCCCCCAGGGAACAGAGTGGGGCTGGATCCCCCAAGGGGATGGGATCCCCCCAGGGAACGGGGTGAGGCTGGATCCCCCAGGGGACGGCATCCCCCCAGGGAATGGGATAGGGCTGGATCCCCCCAGGGGCTGGGATTGGGATGGGACCCCCCAGGGAACGGAGTGGGGCTGGATCTCCCCAGGGAACGGGATCCGGATGGGACCCCCCAGGGGACGGAGTGGGGCTGGATCCCCCAGGGAATGGGATCCGGATGGGACCCCCCAGGGGACGGAGTGGGGCTGGATCCCCCAGGGAACGGGATCCGGATGGGACCCCCTTGGGGATGGGACCCCCCAGAGGACGGGGTGGGGTCAGGACACTGGCTGTGTCTCTCCTGCCCAGGACGGGAATGTCCAGTGCTTCGGACTCGTCTGCCCACAGCTCCATTGCGCCATCCAGGAGGAGGTGCCCGGGGCCTGCTGCCCCCGCTGCCAGGGTGAGCCCAGGGGGAGGCAGTGGGGGGAGCAGGGGGCACTGCAGGGTGAGTTGGGGGGGGGAATGGTGTAGTAGGGGAGGTGGGTGCTGGAGGGGGCAGAGTCAGGCCCTTTTAACAGAAGATGAGAACCTTCCAGTGCAGGGAGATGCCCCAGTCCTGCTGGTGCCCCTTACTCTGGACCCGCAGCCCCTGCTAGCCCTGTCCTGGGCTCCCCCCCCCGCGCCCCACCCTGCTGGTGCCCCTCACTCTCTACCCGCAGCCCCACTCTCTCAGCCCCCGCTAGCCATGGTCTGGGTCTAGGGGCCCGGTTGATGCCAGTTCTCTCCCGCCCAGGCTGTGTGGACGGAGCCGCCCGGCGGGAGCATGGCGAGGAGTGGACACCACGTGCAGACCCCTGCCAGAGCTGCCGGTGCTTGGTAAGACCATGTCCCCCCTGTGTCGCTGGGCAGGGTCTGGGGGTCCCCATCCCCTCAGGGCCCCCCCTGCCTGCGCCCCCTGCTCCTCAGGGCAGAGCTCTATCCCGATTGTCCGCCCCCAGCCTGGCACAGGCTCCACTCCTCCCATTATTTGGCTGGACCCTTTCCAGGGGGCCCTGGGTCTGTCTGGGGGTCTGGGTGGGGCGGGAACGCCCTGGGCTGGGAGCTGCTGCCCCGCGAGCAGCCCCCGGAAGTCCTGACCCCCCCTCGCCCTGCACAGGATGGCCGCGCCTTGTGCAGAAAGAGGCAATGCGCCAGGCTGTGCCGTCACCCTGCCAGCCCCCGGCCGGGCACCTGCTGCCCCATCTGCGACGGTGAGCGAGGGGAGGGGCTTGCTGTGGGGGGCAGGGCAGGGTCGATAGGGAAGTGGGTCGGTCCCATGGGGCCATTGGGGGTCCCTGGTAGTGCCAGGGCCAGTGCCCCTCTCCCAGCCCTGGGGGCCCCCCGAGGCATGCGGGCTCCGTGGTCCCTGTGTGGGGACCTGGTTGGTGCCAAGCGGGGCCGGGCGGTGAGGTGAGCACTGGGCTGAGGCCCAGCAAACTTGCTGCGTGCCCTGGCCGCGGGGCCGGCCCAGTGCCCAGAGGAGGAGGCCCCTGGGTGCCCATCCCACCCTGCCAGAGGGGCGGTGCTGAGGGCTGTGGCTGTCCCTGGGGGGGGACAGGGGACTGGGGGGCCACCCTCAGCCTGCACTGCTCTGTCTCCCTGCAGGCTGCTCGCTGGACGGCCGGGAGTTTGCCAGCGGGGAGCCGGTGCCCAGCAGGGAGCCCTGCACCCACTGCGCCTGCCTGGTGAGTGCTTGGGCGGGGGCGCCTGGCCCTGCCTGTCTGCTCACCAGGGGGGTGGGCGGGTGCCCCAGCGGGTGGGGGGAAGGGCCCAGGCTGGCAGGGATGGGAGAGGTCAAGGCAGCATGTGGGGCTGGGCCCTGGGGCTCCCCTAGACCAGGGTTGTGGGGGGCAGGCTGGGGCAGCGTCTAGTAAACTGGGGGGTGCATGTGTCATGCAGAGCGGGAACGTGTTGTGCAAACCCACCACCTGCCCAGCTGCCCCCTGCCCAGAGCCTGTCCGGAGACCTGGCGAGTGCTGCCCACGGTGAGTGGGGCTGGGGGACGGGCGCCGCCCGCAGTGAGTGGGGCTGGGGGAGGGGCGCTGCCTGCGGGTAGTGGGACTGGGGGAGGGGGGGCCGCCCGAGGCACTGCCCTCAGTGAGTGGGGCTGGGGGAGGGGCGTCGCCCATGGTGAGTGGGGCTGGGGGTGGGGCACTGCCTGTGGGCGAGTGGGGCTGGGGGAGGGGCGCTGCCCACAGGTGAGTGGGGCTGGGGGAGGGGCGCTGCCCTCAGGTGAGTGGGGCTAGGGGAGGGGCGCTGCCTGCGGGTAGTGGGGCTGGGGGTGGGGGGGGCGCCCGAGGCGCTGCCCTTAGTGAGTGGGGCTGGGGGAGGGGCGTCGCCCATGGTGAGTGGGGCTGGGGGTGGGGCACTGCCTGTGGGCGAGTGGGGCTGGGGGTGGGGGGGGCCGCCCGAGGCGCTGCCCTTAGTGAGTGGGGCTGGGGGAGGGGCGTCACCCATGGTGAGTGGGGCTGGGGGTGGGGCACTGCCTGTGGACGAGTGGGGCTGGGGGAGGGGCGCTGCCCACAGGTGAGTGGGGCTGGGGGAGGGACGCTGCCCTCAGGTGAGTGGGGCTGGGGGAGGGACGCTGCCCACAGGTGAGTGGGGCTAGGGGAGGGGCGCTGCCTGCGGGTAGTGGGACTGGGGGAGGGGGGGCCGCCCGAGGCACTGCCCTCAGTGAGTGGGGCTGGGGGAGGGCGTCAGCCATGGTGAGTGGGGCTGGGGGAGGGGCGCTGCCCGTGGGCAGTGGGGCTGGGGGTGGGGGGGGCGCCCGAGGCGCTGCCCTTAGTGAGTGGGGCTGGGGGAGGGGCGTCGCCCCTGGTGAGTGAGGCTGGGGGTGGGGCACTGCCTGTGGGCGAGTGGGGCTGGGGGAGGGGCGCTGCCCACAGGTGAGTGGGGCTGGGGGAGGGACGCTGCCCACAGGTGAGTGGGGCTGGGGGAGGGCCGCTGCCCATGGGCGAGTGGGGCTGGGGGGCTGGTAAGGGGGACCATGGGCTGGAGTGAATGTGGGGCTGGGGGCAGGTTGCCAGGGTGAGGGGAGGGCTGGGAAGGCCGGGGGTGCTGTTTGCAGTGGGGAATGGGGGGGCCGGGGGCCCTGGCTGCTCTGCCACCACCCGCCTCGCCCTAGGTGCCGGGACTGCCTCTCCGACGCCCAGCCCATCCCGGACGGTGCCATCTTCACCCCCCCGCGGGAGCCCTGCCTCAGCTGCCGCTGCCAGGTGAGCTGGGCACAGGGCAGGCGCCCCCAGCCCAGGGGCTCGCGTGGTTAGCGCCCCCAGGAGCCCTCTCCATGGGCCACCCCCCGACCCCGCGAAGCCTGGGCCAGTTCCTGACCCCCCAGGCCACACCGCCCCGTGATGGCACAGCCCCTCCCCAAGGGATGCCAGTGCCCCAGGTGGGCCGCTGGCCTGGCAGCCTCACCCTGGGTGACCCCGTGCTCCTGCTCGGCTCCCCACAGCCGCTGGAGAGCACCGGAGGCCTGGCAGTGCCAGGCCTGCCCTGGCCAGGGCCGGCAGCTTGTGGGGCATCACGGGACTGGCTGGGGGGGCGGGGATACTGGTTGTGAGGGCGGGGGCACTGGCTGCAGGGGTGGGGGCACTGGCTGCGGGGGGCACTGGCTACGAGGGTGGGGGCACTGGCTGCGGGGGGGCGGGATACTGGCTGTGAGGGTGGGGGCACTGGCTGCGGGGGGGGCGGGATACTGGCTGTGAGGGTGGGGGCACTGGCTGTGGGGGGGGCGGGATACTGGCTGTGAGGGTGGGGGCACTGGCTGCAGGGGGGCTGGGCACCTGGACATGGGGCAGTGCCACGCTGGCAGAGGCTCTGTGCTGGGGGGTGGCTGCAGGGGCCTCTCGCCAGTGCCTGGCTGAGCTCTGGCTCGTACCCGCAGGCCGGGGAGGTGTCGTGTGAACGACTGGAGCAGAGCTGCCCGCCCGCGTCCTGCAGCCACCCTGGCACTGCCCCGGGCCAGTGCTGCCCGGCCTGCCACAGTGAGTAGCTGGTGGGGCAGGGCAGGGTGTGTGGAGCATCCCTCCTGCTCAGTTCTGGGCAGGGCTGGCACTTCTCCGTGCCCATCCCGCCCGGCTCACAGGGCCCAGCCCGTCCAGACCCCCGCCAGACCCGCCTGGGCCAGGTCTCTGAGCTGGGGGGTGGGGTCTGAGGGCACTGGGGTCGCCAAGATGTTGGTGGGGGGCTCGGAGGAGCTGGGGTCTCTGAGCAGGGGGGTGTCGGAGTCTCTGATGGGGCAGGGGGGTCTCTGGGGGTTCTGGGGTCTCAGAGTGGGGGGTGTCGCTGGGGTCTCTGAGCAGGCAGGGGGGTCTCTGGGGGTGCTGGGTGTCTGGGGGAGCACGGGGGTCTCTGAGCAGGCACAGGGACCTCTGAGCAGGCAGGGGGGTCTCTAGGGGTGCTGGGGTCTCAGAGTGGGGGTGTCACTGGGGTCTCTGAGCAGGCACAGGGGTCATTGAGCAGGCAGGGGGGTCTCTGAGGATGCTGGGGTCTCTAAGCAGGGGGTGGAGGCAGAGGGGGCCCTCTGAGGGCTCTGGGGTATCAGAGTTGCAGGGAGCACTGGGGTCTCTGAGCCAGCCTGGGGGTCTCCGGAGGCTCAGCTGGGGCTGGCAGGCTGACCCCATGTGGGGCTGTTCACCCGTCTCTCTCCGTGGGCAGCGTGTGAGTACGAGGGGCGCCCGTACCGGCACGGAGAGACCTTCACACCCCCAGGCCACGGGCCCTGCATGCGGTGCACCTGCTCGGTGAGTGACCTTGGGGATTCCTGGGATGGTCGCACATGGGATTGGGGGGTGGGGCATCACCTCCACGTAACCAGCCCCCCCTGTGCCGGGGGTGCCCAGCCACATGGGCACAGAGAGCAGGGGACGAGGGTCCCTGGCACCGAGCTAGGGCAGAGCAATGGAGGCCTGGGAGGTGCTGGGCTAGGGGAGGGCGGCTCTGGGGCTGAGGTGGGGCTGGGCAGCCCTGGGACAGGGGCAGACCCGCCCAGGGGCACCATGGCTGGGCTGTCGGGGTACACTGGCATGCCCGGGTCTGTGCCCATGCACCACTGACCCCGGCTCTCTCATGCAGGCTGGGCACGTGCGGTGCCAGAAAGAGGGGTGCCCTCCCGTGGCCTGCGCCCAGCCCATCCAGGACCCCCAGCGCTGCTGCCCCGTCTGCAAAGGTTGAGTAACGCCCAGTTCTGGGCCAGCCCCAGCCTGACGGCACCCACCGTGCAGCACCACTGCCCCCTGCGTGGGCCGGGGGACATCGCCAAGGCGGGACACTGGGAGCTGCCAGCCCGCGGGCATTGCCTGGGCTCACCAGCCCTGGGGCAGCCCCCAACTGCTGCAGAGCCCAGGGCCTGGCGGGGAAGGCTCCTCGCTCCCCGAGAGCTGGGCCCCATGGGGCAGGGGGCCGGGAGGGCAGGGCCCGGAGCGGGGAGCCAGTAGCATAGGAACCAGGGGGCAGGGCCGTGTGGGGGCTGGGAGCACAGGGCCCTGGGGGGGCCGGGAGCACAGGGCCCTAGGGGGCGGGAGGGGAGGGTAGGGCCCTGGGGGGGGCCGGGAGCACAGGGCCCTGGGGCGCTGGGACTGGAAGGGCTGGGGGGGAAGGAGGGGCCAGGGAGGGGTGAGCCGGCTAGGTCCCCGGGGTCTGCGGCAGGGAGCCTCCCCTCACAGCCTGCCTCCCCCAGTGTGCGTGCTGGCCGGGGAGGAGTTCGAGGAGGGGGTGCAGTGGGAGCCAGACGGGGACCCCTGCACCACCTGTACCTGCCTCGCTGGAGAGCCCGTCTGCGGGGCTCTGCCGTGCCCGCCCGTCACCTGCCAGCACCCCGCCCGGCTGAGCGGTGAGTGCCCCCCAACTGCCTCCTGCGCTGCCCCCTTCCCCACTGAACCCCCCGCTCCCGCCCGGCTGAGCGGTGAGTGCCCCCCAACTGCCTCCTGCTGCCCCCTCCCCCACTGAACCCCTTGCTCCCGCCCAGCTGAGCAGTGAGTGCCCCCCAACTACCTCCTGCTGCCCCCTCCCCCACTGAACCACCCGCTCCCGCCCGGCTGAGCGGTGAGTGCCCCCCAACTGCCTCCTGCTGCCCCCTTCCCCACTGAACCCCCCGCTCCCGCCCGGCTGAGCGGTGAGTGCCCCCCAACGGCCTCCTGCTCTCCTCTCCCCCACTGAACCCCCCCACTCCCGCCTGGCTGAGCGGTGAGTGCCCGTCCCCCCACTGCCCTCCCCGCACTGTCCCTTCCTCCACTGCCCCCTACTCCACCCAGCTCAGTGGTGGGTGCCCACCTGGCCCCACCCCCTTAGTTCTCTGGTCCCCCCAACGCAGAGGTGCTGCTCAGTGCCTGGTACCGTCCATGCCCCCACCCCCGGCCTGGCTCCGCACCCCTGAGCTCCGGGGGTCTGCGTGGCACTGGGCCTGTGGCACACTGGGCGCTGTGGGTCCAGCCAGCGGGGGCACTCACCCCTCAGCGCCTCCTGCTGGCCCAGCCCCCGCCTGCCCTGGGGCCAGCCGTGGGGCGGGTGGGATCAGGGCACCCCGCTGTGCTAACGCCTCTCTCTCCTCGGCCAGGCGACTGCTGCCCGACCTGTGCCCAGTGCTCCTACCACCAGCACGTCTACGCCAACGGGCAGCCCTTCGTCGACCCCCACAGCCCCTGCCAGCGCTGCCAGTGCACGGTGAGGGGGCGGCCCCCCAAGCAGCCCCTCCCCCACCGCAGGCAGCCCCCCAGTGCCAGGCTGTAGCCCCCTGCCCCCATGTGGTGTTGCGCTGGTGCTCCCCCCAAGAGTACCTGTGCATAGGGTACGGAGCCCAGCAGGGGGCTGGAACGAATGAGGGGGGTCTGAGCCATGCTCAGCCTGGGGCCCTGTGGGGTGGGTCGGGGTGGCGGGGAGCGCGGCCCTGGAGGAAATGGATTCAGGGGACAGAGCAGAGTGGGAGAGGCCCGCAGAGTGGGTTGGCGGAGGCGGAGAGCTCAGGCCCTGGGGGGATCCGAGGTCGGGGGCAAAGTAGAGTGGGGAGCCCCACGGGGTGGGTTAGGGCGGTGGGGAGCTCAGGCCCTGGGAGGATCCGGGGTCGGGGGCAGAGCAGAGTGGGGAGCCCCACGGGGTGGGTTAGGGCGGCGGGGAGCTCAGGCCCCGGGGGGATCTGGGGTCAGGGGCCGAGCAGGGGGGTCCCTGAGGGCTCTGTGGGGTGGGTTGGGGGAGGCGGGGAGCTCAGGCCCTGGGGGGATCTGGGGTCAGGGGCCGAGCAGGGGGGGCCCTGGGGGCTCTGTGGGGTGGGTTGGGGGAGGCGGGGAGCTCAGGCCCTGGGGGGATCCAGGGTCGGAGGCAGAGCAGGGGGAGCCCTGGGGGCTCTGTGGGGTGGGTTGGAGGAGGCAAGGAGCACAGGCCCTGGGGGGATCCGGGGTCGGGGGCAGAACAGAATGGGGGGGCTCTGGGGGCCCCACAGGGTGGGTTGGGGGAGGCTGGGAACCCAGGCCCTGGGGGGATCTAGGGTCGGAGGCAGAGCAGGAAGGGCTGGGGGCCCCACGGGGTGGGTTGGGGGAGGCGGGGAGCGCAGCCCCAGGGGCATCTGGGGCCAGGGGCAGAGCAGGGTAGGGGGGCCTTGGGGGCCCCACGGGGTGGGTCAGGGGAGGCTGGGAACCCAGGCCCTAGGGGGATCTGGGGTCGGGGGCAGAGCAGGGGAGGGGGGCCTTGGGGGCCCTGCGGGGTGGGTCGGGGGGGCTCTTGGGAGCTGCCGTGACCTGGCCCCCTGCCCGCAGGACGGGACCGTGCAGTGCTCGCCCGTCGCCTGCCCCCCGCCCAGCTGCCCCCACCCGGAGAGGCAGCCCGGCCAGTGCTGCCCCACGTGCCCAGGTGAGTGGGCCGCTGAGGGGCTGGGCACTCCTGGGTTCCCTACCCATCTCTGCCCCAAACGGGGAGATGGTGCTGAGCTCCCCCCACACGCCCCCAGAGAGGCTGGTTCCCAGGGGACCCCTTGCAGAGGCAGCGAGTAGCCCCCAGAGGGCACGGTGACCCCGAGCACTGCCCTAGTGCAGATGTGCAGGGCTGGGGGGAAGGGCACGGGGCTGGCAGCCCCCTCGGAGCTCCCTGGGGGGCACAGGAGGCACCAGCACCTCTGCAGGGGCTGCAAACGGTGGGGCTGGGGTGAGGGAGCCAACCCTGGGGGGCTGGGCCTGAGGCCCCGTCACACCAAAGAGCTGGTGAATCCCAGCCGGGGAGGGGGGCAGGATGGAGGCGGGACAGGAGAGGGTGCGGGTTGTTGGTTCCTGACATCTGCCCCCTCCCCAGGCTGCAGCGTGGAGGGGGCCACGGTGGCAGCAGGCGAGCGGTTCCCCAGCCCGCAGGACCCCTGCCAGCTGTGTGTCTGCACCGCCGGAGACGTCAGCTGCTCTGCCCGTGACTGCCCCGGTGCCCTGTGCGCCCGCCCCCTGCCCGGCTCCTGCTGCCAGAACAACTGCAACGGTGAGAGGGTCCCGCACCCCGACCCCCTGCCACAGGCCAGTCCCCCCTACACCCCAGCCCCCTGCCCACGGGGGCCACGGATCAGTCCCCCCCCAACTCCCTGACCGCGACTGCCCCGGTGCCCTGTGTACCCGCCCTCTGCCCGGATCCTGCTGCCAGAACAATTGCAACGGTGAGAGGGTCCAGCACGCCGACCCCCTGCCCGCTGGGGCCACGGGCCAGGGCCCCTCACTCCGATCCTCTGCCAGCGACTGCCACGGTGCCCTGCCCAGCTCCTGCTGCCAGAACTGCAATGGTGAGAGGGTCCCGAACCCCAGCCCCCTGCCCATAGGGGCCACGGGCCAGTCCCCCCAGCACATCCCAATCTTCTGCCGCGGGGGCCATGGGCCAGTCCACTCACACACAACCCGACCCCCTGCCTGCGACTGCCCCGGTGCCCTGTGCGCCCGCCCCCTGCCCAGCTCCTGCTGCCAGAACAACTGCAATGGTGAGAGGGTCCTGTACCCTGACCCCTGCCTACGGGGGCCATGGGCCAGTCCCTCCAGCACACCCCAATCTTCTGCCCGCGGGGGTCACGGGCCAGTCTCCCCAGCACACCCTGATCCTCTGCCCACGGGGGCCACAGGCCAGTCCCCCCAGCACACCCCGATCCTCTGCCTGCAGGGACCACAGGCCAGGGCCCCCCACCCCAATCCTCTGCCCGCAGGGGCCATGGGCCAGTACCCAACCTGATCCCCTGCCCGTGAGGGCCACGGGCCAGTCCCCTCCCCCACCCCAATCCTCTGCCCGTGGGGTCCACGGGCCAGTCCCCCCCCCCCCCCCCACCTGATCCTCTGCCCGCAGCAGCCATGGGCCAGGGCCCCCACCCCAGTCCTCTGCCCGCGGAGGCCTCGGGCCAATCCCCACCCCAATCCCTTGCCCACGGGGGCCAAGGGCCAGTGCCCCACACATAGCCCGATCCTCTGGTCACGGTGGCCATGGGCCAGTCCCCCACCACCCTGATCCTCTGCCTGCAGGGGCCATGGGCCACTCTGCCCTGCACACCCTGACCCTCTGCCCATGGGGGCCATGGGCCAGTCCCCCCTACACACCCTGATCCTCTGCCCACGGGGCCACAGGCCAGTCCCCACCCCATCCCCTGGCTGTGGAGCCCACGGGCCAGTCTCTCCCCACACCGTGACCCCATGCCCACGGGGACCACGGGCCAGTCCCCTCCGATCCCCTGCATGTGTGGGCCACTGGGCCATTCCCTCCTCACCCCGAGCATGGAGGACCCCACCAGGCCAGTTTCTCCAGCCCCAGTGGACACGGCTCTGCCTGGGCTAGGGGCAGATCGGGCATCGCTGCACTGGACACAGACCCACTGGATGGAGTCTGGGCTGGCACCTTAGGGCCCTCGCCCTCTGCCCCATCCTCCCAGCATGCATTGCAGAGGCAGGGTGCCCCCCGTTAACCTCCAGTGTCTCCGCTCGCTCTGCCCTAGGCTGCAGCTACGGGGGGAAGGAGTACCCCAACGGCGCTGAGTTCCCGCACCCCACGGACCGCTGCAAGCAATGCCATTGCCTCGTAAGTGCCCGGGGGTGAGTGGGGGGCCTGGCCCAAGGATGGCTCAGCGTGACCCATCGGACACCTGGGGCCCAGCCTGGGCTCTGCTTTTGCCTTACTGGGGGAGGCTGGCCTGGTCGCTTCATGGGGACCAATCGGGTAGCCAGCACCCTGGCCAGCCCCGCTCCCCGCGTTACAGGTGGGGAAACTGAGGCACAGAGCAGGTGAGCATGGCAGAGCTGAGAATAGAACCCAGGCGTCCTGGTCCCCAGTCCAGTGGCTGATCCACGGCCCCCAAGGGAGGGGCCCATTTAACCCCTCCCTGCCACACTGGGGGCCGGGGCGTCACAGCGGACGGTGGTTTTCACGCTGTGCTGAGCAGGTAGGGGGTGTGGGGTGGGGTTGAGGGCTGGGTTGGTGGGCGGAGGCCCGGTGCTAGGGGCACAGTTGGGGGCTGGGGGCACGGGATGGGTGGGATGCTGTGCTGGGGCATAGTGTGGGGGGTGGGATGGGGACTGGGAGGCAGGACTCCTGGGTTCTCTCCCCGGCGGTGCCTGGCTGGCTCTGACCTGCATCTCTCCCCTGCAGAACGGCAATGTTCAGTGTCTGTCACGGCGCTGCCCCCCCCTGCTCTGCACGGAGCCCATCCTGGTGCCCGATGGGTGCTGCCCTCAGTGCCCAGGTAGGCAGGAGCCCGATCGCTGTTGTTTCCTCCTCTGCGGGGGAGTGGTCTGGGGGACGTCATGGCCCTTCGCAGCAGCCCCCCATCTGTCTGAGGGAGGGGGGCCTGGGAGGTTCTGAGGGGCTGTTCACTGGCAGAGCCAAGCTGAGCCTGGCCCATCTGAGCTTCTGGGAGGTCCCCCCGAGCACTGACCCCACTGGCTAAACTCTCTTCTGCCTTGAAACCCGCCCCCGCCATGGCCAAGGTCAGAGAGAGCCCATCCCTGTGGCCTCCTGCCTGCCCAGCTCTAAGCTCTCCTGGTGCCCCTCCTGACCCACAGCCCCCTGTGTCACGGAGTGTGGGGGGGTCCGGCCCTGCACCCCTCTTCCTGGGACCCACAGTAACTCTCAGCCAGCCAGTAAAACAGAAGGTTTATTGGACAACAGGAACACAGGTTACAGCAGGGCTTGCAGGCACAGTCAGGACCCCTCCATCGAGTCCTTCTGGGCTTTCAGGGTGCTTGGATCCTAGCTAGGATACCCTGAATTCTGCCCACACAGCCCCAAGCCCAAACTCAAACTGCCCCCCTCCTGCCACTCCCTTCCTTTGTCCCCCTTCCCGGGTAAAGGTGTTGACCTTTCCCCTCCCTTACCTAGCTCAGGTTACAGGCCCTGGCATCGTCCATCCCCTAAAGTCCTCCCCTGCTCTCCCACTCCCCACACAGACAGTCCCTACTGCATCACATCTCTCCCCCCTTCGAGACTGAACTGAGCGGGGTCACTCTGCCCAGTGACCTGGGGAAGTTCAGGGCCCCCACTCCGGGACAACGCATCCGCTGTCAGGTTGGCACTTCCCTTCACATGGACCACGTCCATGTCATAGTCCTGCAGGAGCAGGCTCCACCTCAGGAGCTTGGCGTTGGCTCCTTTCATCTGGTGCAGCCAGGTCAGGGGAGAGTGGTCGGCGTACACGGTGAAGTGTCGCCCAAAGAGATATGGCTCTAGCTTCTTAAGGGCCCACACCATGGCCAGGCATTCCTTCTCGATGGCCGCGTAGCTTTGTTCCTGGGGTAGCAGCTTCTTACTCAGGTTCCCGATGGGGTGTCTCTCCCCCTTTTCATCCTCCTGCATTAACACTGCCCCCAGTCCCGTGTCTGAGGCATCAGTGAACACCATAAAGGGCTTGTCAAAATCTGGGATTGCCAGAACTGGGCCACTAACCAGAGCCTCCTTCAGCGCCCGGAAAGCCTCCCGGCACTGCTCAGTCCAGATCACCTTGTCTGGCTTCCCCTTTTTGCACAGTTCAGTGATGGGGCCGGCTATGGCACTAAAGTGGGGCACGAACCTTCGATAGTACCCTGCCATCTCAATAAAGGCCTGGACCTGCTTTTTGGTTTGGGGAGCAGGCCAGTCTCTCATCACCTCCACCTTGGCTGGTTCCGGCTTCAGGCAGCCGCTCCCGATGGCCCAGGTAAGATACTTCAGCCATCCCCACCTTGCACTTCTCAGCCTTCACTGTTAACCCAACCTTTCGGAGTCGGTCCAGGACTTGTTTAACCTGGGACATGTGGTCCTCCCAGGTCCGTCTGAAGACACAGATGTCGTCAATATACGCCACGGCAAAACTCTCCATCCCCCTCAGTAGCTGATCCACCAGGCACTGGATGGTGGCCGGCGCTCCCTTGAGGCCGAAGGGCAGGGTCAGAAACTCATAGAGCCCCAGAGGGGTGATAAAGGCCGATTTCAGCCTGGCATCTGCGTCCAGCGGCACTTGCCAGTAGCCTTTGGTAAGATCCATAGTGGTGAGGTACCGAGCACCTCCTAGCTTGTCTAGGAGCTCGTTCGGCCTGGGCACGGGGTAGGCATCTGATACGGTGATGGCACTGAGCTTTCGATAGTCCACACAGAACCGGATTGACCCATCCTTCTTGGGGACCAGCACCACAGTTGAGGCCCAAGGGCTGGAAGACGGCTGGATCACCCCCAAAGCCAGCATGTCCCTGACCTCTCTTTCTAGGTCCTGGCCGGTTTTCCCAGTGACCCGAAAAGGGGAGCATCTTGGAGGGGGATGTGACCCGGTCTCCACCCGGTGGACAGTCAAATTAGTGCGTCCAGGCTGGTTGGAAAACAGCTGTCGGTATAGATGCAGCACCCCCCTGATCTCAGTGTGCTGGCCCGGGGTCAGTTGATCAGAGAGGGGAATCGCCTCCAGGGGGGAACCAGCTTTTGTCCCAGGGAATAGAGCTACTAAGGGGTCATCTCCCTGCCCCTCCCAATGTCCACACACAGCCAACACCACATTCCCCCTGTCATAGTATGGTTTCATCATGTTCACATGGTACACCCGACGGTGATGTGCCCGGTTTGACAGCTCCACCACATAGTTTACCTCATTCAGTTGCTTGATAACCTTGAAGGGCCCTTCCCAGGCTACCTGGAGTTTGTTTCTCCTCACGGGGATGAGAACCATCACCTGATCCCCGGTGGCGAAGGCACGGGCCCGTGCCGTGCGGTCATACCAGACCTTCTGCCTCCTGTGGGCTCGGGCCAGATTCTCCCTGGCCAGGCCCATGAGCTCGGCCAATCTTTCCCGGAAGGTCAGGGCATACTCCACCACTGACTCTCCCTCGGGAGCGGCCTTCCCCTCCCATTCGTCCCTCATCAAGCATAGGGGCCCCCTTACCCACCTTCCATACAGCAGTTCGAAAGGTGAAAACCCGGTAGATTCCTGGGGTACCTCCCTGTACACGAACAGCAGGTGAGGTAAGTACTTGTCCCAATCCTGCGGGTGCTGGTTCATAAATGTTTTTAGCATCATCGTCAGCGTCCCGTTGAACCTTTCCACCAGCCCGTTGGACTGTGGGTGATACGCTGAGGCCCATTTGTGCTGGACCCCACATTTCTGCCATAAGGACCGTAGCAGGGCCGACATCAAGTTGGACCCCTGGTCCGTTAAGACCTCCTTGGGGAACCCCACCCGTCTGAAAATTGTCAGCAGTGCATCTGCCACTGTGTCTTCTTCAATAGAGGACAAGGTCACTGCCTCGGGGTAGCGAGTGGCAAAATCCACCACCACCAGGATGTATTTCTTCCCTGACCGGGTCGTCTTGTTGAGGGGTCCCACTATGTCCCTGGCCACCTTCTGGAAAGGTTCTTCTATGATGGGTAAAGGCCTCAAAGCCGCTTTCCCCTTGTCCCTGGCCTTCCCCACCCTCTGGCAGGGGTCACAGGATTGGCAGTACTGTCGGATATGGGTAAAGACCCCAGGCCAGTAAAAGTTCTGTAGCAGCCTCTGCCTGGTGCGCCGGATTCCCTGGTGCCCTGCGAGAGGGATGTCATGGGCCAGGTACAACAGCTTGTGACGAAACTTCTGGGGAACCACCAGCTGCCTCCTGATCCCCCATGACTCTACTTCCCCTGGGGGAGCCCATTCTCGGTACAGGAACCCCTTCTCCCACAGGAACCTCTCCTTGCAACCTCTCCTCATGGTGTGTACCGCACTAAGGTCAGCCCGGTCCCTGTGCTTCCGCAAGGAGGGATTTTTCTGCAACTTAGCCTGGAACTCAGCAGCTGGGACAGGGATGGGGACCGGCTCTCTCTTGCTGGCTGGGTCTGAGGCTGCAGCCTCTCTGAACCGTGCCCCTGGGCGTTTCCCGCTCCCTGGGTTAGGGTCCTGCACCTCGGGTCGAGTACCTTCCCCGTTGTCTGGGTGCAGTGCCCTTTGCCGACTCTGACTACGAGTCATGACCAGGGCACTCTGGGTGTTACTAGGCCAGTCCTCGAGGTCCCCTCCCATTAACATGTCCATGGGCAAATATTGGTGTACCCCCACATCCTTGGGGCCCTCCTTGGCCCCCCATTTCAGGTGTACCCTTGCCACGGGCACCTTGAATGGGGTCCCGCCCACGCCCATCAGGGTCAGGTAGGTGTCGGGCACCATCCGATCTGAGGCCACCACCTCGGGCCGGGCCAGCGTCACCTCTGCGCCCGTGTCCCAGTACCCAGTGACCTTCCTCCCATCTACCTCCAGGGAAACAATGCACTCTTTCCGGAGGGGCAGCCCCGCACCCACCCAGTAAACCAAAAACCCGGAGCCTGGAGAATCCACAGGTGGTATGTTGCCAGCCCCCCTTTCCTGGGAATGTAGCCCCTCCTCTGATTGGACTTTTACCCAGTCCACCCTCTGCGGCTTGGGTCTGCTTGGTCTGTCCCTGAGCTTGGGGCACTGGGCCCGTATGTGACCTCGTTGGCCACAGCGATAGCAGCCCATATCTCGTGGGTCCCCTTGAGTGGGTCGGAGGGACCTGACGCTGGATGTTCCCCTTTTGGGGGGGTTCTCCATAGGCCCCCTTTGGGAGGTCCCATGATGACTCTCTCTCTGCGTTGAGGCAGGCCTGCTCCTTCGAGACTCCTCCTTGCCATCCCCTGCCCGACTGTCCACAAATTGGTCGGCCAGCTGGCCTGCGTGCTGTGGGTTCTCTGGCTTCTGGTCCATCAACCACAGCCTCAAGTCGGACGGGCACTGCTCGTACAGGTGCTCCAGTTTGAATAGGTCAAGCAGGTCCTCTTTAGTTTGGGCCCCAGCTGTCCACTTGCGGGCATACCCCTGCGCCCGGTTGACCAGTTGTAGGTATGTGACCTCACGGGTTTTACGCTGGCTCTGGAACTTTTTCCGGTACATCTCAGGAGTCAGCCCAAACTCGTGGAGCAGGGCCTGTTTGAACAGTTCGTAGTCCCCTGCCTCCGCCCCTTTCAGTCGGCTGTACACCTCCACGGCTGTGGAATCCAGTAAGGGGGTGAGAACTGCGATCCTGTCTGCAGGGTCAACCCTGTGCAGCTCGCAGGCATTCTCAAAGGCCGTCAGGAAGGTATCTATGTCCTCCCGCTCCTTACGCCGGGACAGCAAGTGCTTATCAAAGCTCTTTGTAGGCTTGGGTCCCCCCTCACTCACCGCAGCCGGAGCCTCACTGCTCCTCAGCCGGGCCAGGTCCAGCTCATGTTTACGCTGTTTCTCCTTCTCCTCCCACTCACGCTGGCGCTGGTTCTCCTCATGTTTACGCTGTTTCGCCTTCTCCTCCAGCTCTCGCCTCTTTAACTTGAGCTCCTCCCGTCTCAGCTCCCTTTCATATTCCAGCTGCATCCGCTCCACGGATGCCGAGTGTTGCCGGGAGGATCCCCTGCTGGCCGAGGGTGTCACGGTGCCCTCGGTATACACTGGGCTCCTCCCTGCCCTTCCCCTAGGCCTAGGAAGGGGGGGTCTCGGGAAGCCCTCGTCCGCCGGCTGACCACTCCCAGCGGGGACAGACACTGGTGCCTGCGCTGCATCTGCCCGGCTGCTTCCCTCAGAGACAGGGCTCCGTTCATTCATGTGGTCTCCCTGCTCCAGCTGGGCAATCAGCTGGTCCTTGTGAGCCTCCCCGGGCGCAGCCCCCTCTGCTTGCACAGCTCCAGCAGGTCACACTTGTGCCGCTTGGCATACATCTTCCTGCTGGCCACTCACAGGGCAGGGTGCTCGCCGCTCCCCACGGTTTCCAGGGGGACCCCTAGTGCACCAGCCCTTCTTGAGGTCACCACCTCTCTGCCAGGGTCGAGCTGCAGACTCCTCCGCCCCTGGGACCGCTCGCTGCAATCCCCCGGGGGACCCTGTTACTGCAAAGTCCTTCTCACTGGGCACACACGCCCAGGGGTTAACCACCCCTTCGTTTTACTGCTCCCCAGTCACTTACTGCAGGAAGCGCCGTCCACGGGGTGCAGTATCTCCCGCCGCTGCCACCAGTTGTCACGGAGTGTGGGGGAGTCCGGCCCTGCACCCCTCTTCCTGGGACCCACAGTGACTCTTAGCCAGCCAGTAAAACAGAAGGTTTATTGGACAAGAGGAACACAGGTTACAGCAGAGCTTGCAGGCACAGTCAGGACCCCTCCATCGAGTCCTGCTGGGCTTTCAGGGTGCTTGGATCCTAGCTAGGATACCCTGAATTCCGCCCACACAGCCCCAAGCCCAAACTCAAACTGCTTCCCTCCTGCCACTCCCTCCCTTTGTCCCCTTCCCGGGCAAGGGTGTTGACCTTTCCCCTCCCTTACCTAGCTCAGGTTACAGGCCCTGGCATCGTCCATCCCCTAAAGTCCTCCCCTGCTCTCCCACTCCCCACACAGACAGTCCCTACTGCATCACACCCTGCTACCTCAGCCCTGGCCCCCACCCCTGGTGTCCGACCCAGTCTCCCATGTAACGACGCTGCCTCTGGTGGGATGCAACTGAGAGTGTCAATTCAGGACAAATTGCTCAGAGCAGGGCAGTCACAGCCCCCGGCTGGGGTTTCTCTGCACACCCAGGCAAACCAAACCAGCCGGCCAGAAAGGACTTTGGTCTCACCCCAATGGCTAACCACAAGTCACACCAGCAATTCCCTCAGACACTCCAGTTTCCCAGTATCACCACCAGGGCCGCTCGTTATGGGGACGAATGGTTATGGAAACCAACACCCCAGTAAAAGAAAATGGTTCTCTCGATCCCAAAGGACCAAGCCCCACACCCACGTCAATATACAAGTCAGATCTTACCCACAAGTCATGCTGTTGCCAATCCTTTAGAATCTAAAATCTAAAGGTTTATTCATAAAAGGAAAAAGATAGAGATGAGAGCTAGAATTGGTTAAATGGAATCAATTCCATCCAGTAACAGCAAAGTTCTTGGTTCAGGCTTATAGCAGTGATGGAGTAAACTGCAGGTTCAGATCAAGTCTCTGGAGAACATCCCCCGCTGGGATGTGTCAGTCAGTCCTTTGTTCAGAGCTTCAGTTTGTAGCAAATTCCCTCCAGAGGTAAGAAACAGGATTGAAGACAAAATGGAGGCGCTGCAGCGTTTTTTTATGGTCTCTTGTCATGTGGCCTCTCTTTCTTTGTTCCCTAGACATTCATCCAGCACGTGGCAAGAAAAAACCTTAGTTCTGTCCATAGGCAGGGTCCTGCCTGCCTTGCTGAGTGACAAGGCGTATCTGCCTTCTCTCAGTGGGGCAATTGTGTAGCTGATGGTCCTTAATGGGCCACCAAGCAGGCTAGGCAGTGCTGAGGCCAAACTGTCTGCGGTGTCTCCCAGAAGCATGGCACAAGTTTGAAATACAGACAGGATAGAGCCAATATTCCTAACTCTAAATACAAAAATGATACCTGCCCCCAGATAGCACAGTCAGAACCAGCCAACCATAAGCTTGTCTTAGGCACCTTATTTGACCCCCTTCATATGAGATTTGGTGCCACTACAGGACCTTGGTTGCAACAATGATCTATATGGTCACAGGTCATATTAGAATCCTAGAACCTCAGGGCTGGAAGGGCCCTCAGCAGGTATCTAGTCCAACCCCCTGCTCAAAGCAGGACCAATTGTCAGACAGATTTTTACCCCAGATCCCTAAATGGCCCCTCAAGGATTGAACTCACAGCCTTGGGTTTAGCAGGCTGGTACCAGATTTGCCCATTGCTTTGGGGAATGCCCATTAATTTGGGTCACTTTTCTGGGGAAGGGGATTCTGTAATTCCATCAATGTACTGCTTGTGTCACGTGTGTTTTCATATGGAGCTCTACTTCTCCCTTCTGCAAGTCCCCTCCCAACGGAGCGATCCTGCAGGACCTAGGTTCCCCAGGGCTGGGTTTTTCCAGCCCCAGAGCCGAATGAACACACCCACCCACCCATTCATCAACAGAGCAAGTCTGAGCAGACCTGGTCAATCAGCACTGTCAAGCTGATCCCTTGTATGTCCCTGGACTCACTGGGCTGGAGGAAGCAGCACTTTCACGCTGACTCTCCTTATATGCCCCTGGGCTCCATGGACTGGGTCAAGCAGCACTTTCAAGCTGTTACCCTTGTGTCCCAGACTCAGCACATCCCTATCCTCACTCTCACAACACAATTGTACTGGCAGTAAACTGCTTGATGAGCAAACCCCACAGTAGTCTGGGCTCTGCAGGGATCTTTAGCTTAGGTAAAAGAAGCGTTGCTGCAGAGTGAATGGGGGAAGCTAAAAACACAAAAGGGTAAGGTTCAGCTAGAGAGAGAGAAGCGACCAGCTTAACCATGCAAGTTATTTATTGAATACTGGTGATAACTACACAAGGAACCTAGACCAACATAACCTACATTATTAAGGTTAATACCTAGAGTAGAAAGGAAAACAAAGGGGGGAGAGGAGTGTCACCCACTCCATGAGGCTTGAACTGGTCGGGGGTCTGTGATGCAGTAGGGGCTGTCTGTGTGGGGAATGGGAGAGCAGGGGAGGACTTGGGGGGATGGACGATACCGGAGCTGTAACCTGAGCTAGGCAAGGGAGGGGAAAGGTCAACACCTTTGCCCGGGAAGGGGACAAAGGGAGGGAGTGGCAGGAGGGAAGCAGTTTGAGTTTGGGCTTGGGGCTGTGTGGGCGGAATTCAGGGTATCCTAGCTAGGATCCAAGCACCCTGAAAGCCCAGCAGGACTCGATGGAGGGGTCCTGACTGTGCCTGCAAGCTCTGCTGTAACCTGTGTTCCTCTTGTCCAATAAACCTTCTGTTTTATTGGCTGGCTGAGAGTCACTGTGGGTCCCAGGAAGAGGGGTGCAGGGCCGGACTCCCCCACACTCCGTGACAACTGGTGGCAGCGGCGGGAGATACTGCACCCCGTGGACGGCGCTTCCTGCAGTAAGTGACTGGGGAGCAGTAAAACGAAGGGGTGGTTAACCCCTGGGCGTGTGTGCCCAGTGAGAAGGACTTTGCAGTAACAGGGTCCCCCGGGGGATTGCAGCGAGCGGTCCCAGGGGCGGAGGAGTCTGCAGCTCGACCCTGGCAGAGAGGTGGTGACCTCAAGAAGGGCTGGTGCACTAGGGGTCCCCCTGGAAACCGTGGGGAGCGGCGAGCACCCCGACCTGTAAGTGGCCAGCAGGAAGATGTATGTCAACCGGCGCAAGTGCGACCTGCTGGAGCTGTGCAAGCAGAGGGGGCTGCGCTCGGGGAGGCTCACAAGGACCAGCTGATTGCCCAGCTGGAGCAGGGAGACCGCATGAATGAACGGAGCCCTGTCTCTGAGGGAAGCAGCCGGGCAGATGCAGCGCAGGCACCAGTGTCTGTCCCCACTGGGAGTGGTCAGCCGGCGGACAAGGGCTTCCCAAGACCCCCCACCTTCCTAGGCCTAGGGGAAGGGCGGGGAGGAGCCCAGTGAATACCGAGGGCACCGTGACCCCCCTGGCCAGCAGGGGATCCTGGCAGCGAAGCTCGGCATCCGTGGAGCGGATGCGGCTGGAAAATGAAAGGGGCGGAGGCAGGGGACTATGAACTCCGCAAGTTTGGGCTGACTCCTGAGATGTACCAGAAAAAGTTCCAGAGCCAGCGTAAAACCCGTGAGGTCACATACCTACAACTGGTCAACCGGGCGCAGGGGTATGCCCGCAAGTGGACAGCTGGGGCCCAAACTAAAGAGGACCTGCTTGACCTATTCATACTGGAGCACCTGTACGAGCAGTGCCCGTCCGACCTGAGGCTGTGGTTGATGGACCAGAAGCCGGAGAACCCATAGCACGCAGGCCAGCTGGCCGACCAATTTGTGGACAGTCGGGCAGGGGATGGCAGGGAGGAGTCTCGAAGGAGCAGGCCTGCCTCAACGCAGAGAGAGAGTCATCATGGGACCTCCCAAAGGGGGCCAATGGAGACCCCCCCCAAAAGGGGAACATCCAGCGTCAGGTCCCTCCGACCCACTCAAGGGGACCCACGAGACATGGGCTGCTATCACTGTGGCCAACGAGGCCACATACGGGCCCAGTGCCCCAAGCTCAGGGACAGACCAAGCAGACCCAAGCCGCAGAGGGTGGACTGGGTAAAAACGCAATCGGAGGAGGGGCTACATTCCCAGAAAAGGGGGGCTGGCAACATACCACCTGTGAAGGAGGGAGGAGGTCCCCAGGTCAGCTCCTCTGGGGGGCTGGATGCTCCAGGCTCCGGGTTTTTGGTTTACCGTTTGGGCGCGGGGCTGCCCCTCCGGAAAGAGTGCATTGTTTCCCTGGAGATAGATGGGAGGAAGGTCACTGGGTACTGGGACACGGGCGCAGAGGTGACGCTGACCCGGCCCGAGGTGGTGGCCTCAGATCGGATGGTGCCCGACACCTACCTGACCCTGATGGGCATGGGCGGGACCCCATTCAAGGTGCCCGTGGCGAGGGTACACCTGAAGTGGGTGGCCAAGGAGGGCCCCAACGATGTGGGGGTACACCCATATTTGCCCATGGATGTGTTAATGGGAGGGGACCTCGAGGACTGGCCTAGTAACACCCAGAGTGCCCTGGTCGTGACTCGTAGTCAGAGTCGGCAAAGGGCACTGCACCCCGACAACGGGGAAGGTACTCGACCCGAGGTGCAGGACCCTAACCCGGGGGCGGGGAACACCCAGGGGCATGGTTCACAGAGGCTGCGGCTTCAAACCCAGCCAGCAAGAGAGAGGCGGTCCCCATCCCTGTCCCAGCTGCTGAGTTCCAGGCCGAGTTGCAGAAAGATCCCTCCTTGTGGAAGCCCAGGGACCGGGCTGACCTTAGACCATGAGGAGAGGTTGCAAGGAGAGGTTCCTGTGGGAGAATGGGCTCCCCCAGGGGAAGTAGAGTCATGGGGGATCAGGAGGCAGCTGGTGGTTCCCCAGAAGTTTCGTCACAAGCTGTTGTACCTGGCCCATGACATCCCTCTCGCAGGGCACCAGGGAATCCGGCGCATCAGGCAGAGGCTGCTACAGAACTTTTACTGGCCTGGGGTCTTTACCCATGTCCGACAGTACTGCCAATCCTGTGACCCCTGCTAGAGGGTGGGGAAGGCCCGGGAGAAGGGGAAAGCGGCTTTGAGGCCTTTACCCATCATAGAAGAACCTTTCCAGAAGGTGGCCATGGACATAGTGGGACCCCTCAGCAAGACGACCCGGTCAGGGAAGAAATACATCCTGGTGGTGGTGGATTTTGCCACTCGCTACCCTGAGGCGGTGGCCTTGTCGTCTATCGAAGCAGACACAGTGGCAGATGCGCTGCTAACAATTTTCAGCCGAGTGGGGTTTCCCAAGGAGGTCTTAACGGATCAGGGGTCCAACTTCATGTCGGCCCTGCTCCGGTCCTTATGGCAGAAATGTGGGGTCCAGCACAACTGGGCCTCAGCGTATCACCCCCAATCCAACGGGCTGGTGGAAAGGTTCAACGGGACGCTGAAGATGATGCTAAAAACATTTATGAACCAGCACCCCCAGGATTGGGTCAAGTACTTACCTTACTTGCTGTTCGCGTACAGGGAGGTGCCCCAGGAATCTACTGGGTTTTCACCTTTCGAACTGTTGTGTGGAAGGCAGGTAAGAGGGCCCTTAGACCTGATGAGGGATGAATGGAAGGGGAAGGCCACTCCCGATGGAGAGTCGGTGGTGGAGTATGTCCTGACCTTCCGGGAAAGACTGGCCGAGCTCATGGGCCTGGCCAGGGAGAATCTGGCCCGAGCCCAGAGGAGGCAGAAGGTCTGGTATGACCGCACGGCACGGGCCCGTGCCTTCACCACCAGGGATCAGGTGATGGTTCTCATCCCCGTGAGGAGAAACAAACTCCAGGCAGCCTGGGAAGGGCCCTTCAAGGTTATCAAGCAACTGAATGAGGTAAACTGTGTGGTGGAGCTGTCAAACCGGGCACATCACCGTCGGGTGTACCATGTGAACATGATGAAACCATACTATGACAGGGGGAATGTGGTGTTGGCCGTGTGTGGACATTGGGAGGGGCAGGGAGATGACCCTTTAGTGGATCTATTCCCTGGGACAAAAGCTGGTTCCCCCCTGGAGGTGATTCCCCTCTCTGATCAGCTGACCCCGGGCCAGCACGCTGAGATCAGGGGGGTGCTGCATCTGTACCGACAGCTGTTTTCCAGCCAGCCTGGATGCACTAATTTGACTGTCCACCGGGTGGAGACCGGGACACACCCCCTATAAGATGCTCCCCTTTTCGGGTCACTGGTAAAACTGCCCAGGATCTTGAAAGAGAGGTCAGGGACATGCTGGCTTTGGGGGTGATCCAGCCGTCTTCCAGCCCTTGGGCCTCAACTGTGGTGCTGGTCCCCAAGAAGGATGGGTCAATCCGGTTCTGTGTGGACTATCGAAAGCTGAATGCCATTACCGTATCTGATGTCTACCCCATGCCCAGGCCTAACGAGCTGCTAGACAAGCTGGGAGGTGCTCGGTACCTCACCACTATGGATCTTACCAAAGGCTACTGGCAAGTGCCGCTGGACGCAGATGCCAGGCTGAAATCGGCCTTTATCACCCCTCTGGGGCTCTACGAGTTTCTGACCCTGCCCTTCGGCCTCAAGGGAGCGCCGGCCACCTTCCAGCGCCTGGTGGATCAGCTACTGAGGGGGATGGAGAGTTTTGCCGTGGCGTATATTGACGACATCTGCGTCTTCAGCCGGACCTGGGAGGACCACGTGTCCCAGGTTAAACAAGTCCTGGACTGACTCCGAAAGGCTGGGTTAACCGTAAAGGCTGAGAAGTGCAAGGTGGGGATGGCTGAAGTATCTTACCTGGGCCATCGGGTGGGGAGTGGCTGCCTGAAGCCGGAACCAGCCAAGGTGGAGGTGATGAGAGACTGGCCTGCTCCCCAAACCAAAAAGCAGGTCCAGGCCTTTATTGGGATGGCGGGGTACTATCGAAGGTTCGTGCCCCACTTTAGTGCCATAGCCGGCCCCATCACCGAACTGTGCAAAAAGGGGAAGCCAGACAAGGTGATCTGGACTGAGCAGTGCCAGGAGGCTCTCCGGGCGCTGAAGGAGGCTCTGGTTAGTGGCCCAGTTCTGACAAACTCAGATTTTGACAAACCCTTTATGGTGTTCACCGATGCCTCAGACACGAGACTGAGGGCGGTGTTAATGCAGGAGAATGAAAAGGGGGAGAGACACCCCATCAGGTACCTGAGTAAGAAGCTGCTACGCCGGGAGCAAAACTACGCGGCTATCAAGAAGGAATTCCTGGCCATGGTGTGGGCCCTTAAGAAACTGGAGCCATATCTCTTTGGGCGACACTTCACCGTGTACACCGACCACTCTCCCCTGACCTGGCTGCACCAGATGAAAGGAGCCAATGCCAAGCTCCTGAGGTGGAGCCTGCTCCTGCAGGACTATGACATGGACGTGGTCCATGTGAAGGGAAGTGCCAACCTGATAGAGGATGTGTTGTCCCGAAGAGGGGGCCCTGAACTTCCCCAGGTCATTGGGCAGAGTGACCTCGCTCAGTTCAGTCTCGAAGGGGGGCGAGATGTGATGGAGTAGGGGCTGTCTGTGTGGGGAATGGGAGAGCAGGAGAGGACTTTAGGGGATGGACGATGCCAGGGCCTGTAACCTGAGCTAGGTAAGGGAGGGGAAAGGTCAACACCTTTGCCCGGGAAGGGGGACAAAGGAAGGGAGTGGCAGGAGGGAAGCAGTTTGAGTTTGGGCTTGGGGCTGTGTGGGCAGAATTCAGGGTATCCTAGCTAGGATCCAAGCACCCTGAAAGCCCAGAAGGACTCAATGGAGGGGTCCTGACTGTGCCTGCAAGCTCTGCTGTAACCTGTGTTCCTGTTGTCCAATAAACCTTCTGTTTTACTGGCTGGCTAAGAGTCACTGTGGGTCCCAGGAAGAGGGGTGCAGGACTGGACTCCCCACACTCCGTGACAGGGTCCCAGGTGATGGTGGTAACTGAGGGTCCTGAGGGCTGGAGACAGGCAGAGTCCCCAGCATGATCAGCCTGGAGAAAATGGAGTTCCAGTGGAACTGATGCCTAGTTTGGATCTAAGCATCAGAACACTAACTGGAGGGTGAGTAGGGATTTTTGTAGAGAAAGTACAATTGTTCAGGGGAGAACAATAGATTTGTTTATAGGTAAGGCTGAGGGTTTTCTTTAGGCTAGACAAAAGGAGCTGATCACTCTTGGCTATGGGTGATGTTTTCTTCCAGGGAGCTCACAATGCAACTAGGCGGCTTCACTATATGGATATCAATTAAGGATTCATTACTAGAATTGGTCTGATAATTGCTGAGCTGGGTCTGTGCACACATAGGTTCATTAGTATCTGGAGCAGAGATTCCCATGATGCAGTGCTTCCGTGCTTTTTCTGGTCCCAGAATTCAGTGTGGTTCTTGGTTCTCCATTCTGTATGCAAATTGAGATGTCTTCCTGTCCCATCTTTCATGCAGATGAGGCTAGGGGAGTCGTCTCTGCTCTCCATTCTGTATGCTAATGGGGATGTCTTAATCTTGTCACTCTTGTCAGGAGGGGTCTAGGTGTGTCTCCTAACGCCCTTCACTGCTCTCTGCAAAGTTTTTTCCTCTGATGGGTTTTGGTTTAAGCAGAGGCTGTTTAGGGGGAGGGTGTCTTTCATGAGTCAGACTGGATACTGCACCCTGGTTCCCCAAGAACACAGAGGTGTCTGGTATCAAGGCCAATGCACAAATCACTGAGCTTTCCTTATTAATAATGTCACTCCCCCATGCTCCTCACTCCCAGTTCGCAGCCTCCTGCTGTCTCAGCCCTGGGTCATTGATTGGACTGAGACTTGGGAGTTCCCTTCCCTCCTGCACTGGGCTGCACCTGTGGGTGTCGGGAGCTCTATCCCCAGCACCCACCCCCAACCGCCCCTTTCTCCTCCCAGAGCCCCCGTCTGGCTGCCTTTATGCGGGCGTCTCCTACCAGCACACACAGCAATTCTACGACCCCTCGGACTCCTGCCGCCACTGCATCTGTGCCAACGGGACCATCACCTGCCAGCGCCAGCCTTGCGCCCCCGTTCTCTGCACCCACCCCCTGCAGCAGGACTGTTGCCGTTCCTGTGATGGTACCCCCCTGACCCCCGCCCTGCTGGGCCCCCCACGGGCCCCCTGGTCCCGCTGAGCCCCTGCTGAGCTTCCCTGGCCCCCTGGATCCCCTGCTGACACCCCCTGCAGCGGGACTGCTGCCACTCCTGTGACAGTACCCCCTGAGTCCCCTGCTGGGCCTCCTGAGCCCCCCACTGGGCCCCCTGAACTCCCAGCTGGGCTCCCCAAGTCCCCCTGTGGGGGCCCCCAGCCTCGGCCCTCTGCACCCACCCCCTGTGGCAGGACTGCTGCCGCTCCTGTGATGGTACCCCCCCGAGTCTCCTGTTGGGCCCCCCCAAGCTCCCTACAGCCCCATGCTCTGCTCCACCCTGCAGCAGGACAGCTGCCTCCTACAACAGGAACACCTCCCCACAGCCCCTGCCCCACGTCTCTGCTCCTGCCCTGCTCTCGTGCCCGGTGCCATCACCCACTCTGCCCCTAGGCTGCCTGTACCAGGGGAAGGAGCTGCCCAATGGGGAGCAGTTCCCGGACCCCACGGAGCCATGCCATGTGTGCACCTGCTGGGAGGGCAGCATCTCCTGCCAGCCCAGGGCCTGCCCGCTGCTCCAGTGCCCCTTCCCTGCCCGGGGGCCGTGCTGCCAGGTCTGCGAAGGTGGGTTGAGCGTGGGGTGTGGGCGGAGGCCAGGCTGGGCTAGCCTGGGGGGGGGAGCTGGGCTCCACCAGCTGGGGTGCCAGGGCTGGGGGGTGGGTCAGTCCCTGGAGAGTGTCTTGGGCTCTCACCCCCCAGCAGCGCCTGGCATCGGGCTCACTCTGTCCGGCCCCCCACAGGCTGCGAGTACCTGGGCAAGGGTTACCTTGATGGCCAGGAGTTCCCAGACCCCCAGGATGCCTGCAGCCACTGCACCTGCCTCCATGGCTTCGTCACCTGCACCAAGACGTCCTGCGACCCGCCAGGCTGTCGCCACCCCACCAGTCCCCCCGGCCAGTGCTGCCCTGTGTGCCAGGGTGAGTGGGGCTCGGGGGAGGGTGGGCAGCACATGGCAAGGCCACTCTCCACCAGCACCGGGCATGACTGGGGAACCTCAGTCCTTGTTTAAGTGATGGGGTACGGCCAGTGCCCCCCAGTCGTACTGGTGCCCCTCACTCCTGACCCTCAGCCCCATGCTAGCCAGCCCTGGGCTCCCCTGGTACTCCTCAATCTCAACCTGCAGCCCCCTGCTGTCCGAGCTCTGCCCCCTCCCAGCCCCACTGGTGCCCCTCACTCCCGACTCGCAGCCCCCTACCAGCCAACCCAGCTCTGCTCCTCCCCAGCCCCTTTGGTGCCCCTCCTGCCTGACCAGCCCTGGGCAGAGCCATGGGGCAGGGTGGAGCCAATCGATGGCTCCAGCGTTTCCGTTCCTCACGGGCACCACAGGCAGGCCTGGGCCGGTACTGGGCAGAGCTGGTTCGGCCATTCCCAGTGACGTGGCAGGAGCCGGGGAGGGCAGGGGAGGGTGGCCCAGTGGTTAGGGCTCGTGTGGGGTGGAGGAGGCGGGTTTTACTCCTGCCCTGCTGCCGATGCCTTGCTTGACCCTGGGCAGGTTCTGGGCCTCAATCTCCGGCCTGGGCGTCGCAATGCCCGGCCGGCCTCCCCCCTCCCTCCCCAGGCGGAGCCTGAAGCGACACCGGCCCCCTGCCCCCCCCCCGAACGGAGCCTGAGGTGACACCGGCCCCCTGCCCCCCCCGAGCGGAGCCTGAGGTGACACCAGCCCCCTGCCCCCCCCGAACGGAGCCTGAGGCGACACCGGCCCCCTGCCCCCCCCGCGAGTGGAGCCTGAGGCGACACCGGCCCCCTGCCCCCCCCCGCGAGTGGAGCCTGAGGCGACACCGGCCCCCTGCCCCCCCCCGCGTGGAGCCTGAGGTGACCCCGGCCCCCTGCCCCCCCCCGAGCGGAGCCTGAGGTGACCCCGGCCCCCTGCCCCCCCCCCCCCGCGTGGAGCCTGAGGTGACACCGGCCCCCGGCCCCCTGCCCCCCCCCGAGCGGAGCCTGAGGTGACCCCGGCCCCCTGCCCCCCCCCAAGCGGAGCCTCAGGTGACACCAGCCCCCTGCCCCCCCCGAGCGGAGCCTGAGGTGACACCAGCCCCCTGCCCCCCCCCCCCGCCGAGCGGAGCCTGAGGCGAGGGCAGGCACAGGCCGGGTCTGGGGGTGTTGCTGGCTCTACGGCGGGAAGGTGCTGGGCCTGGGGCGGGGTGCAGGATCAGGGCCAGATCTCCCAAGGGCTGGGGGGGCTTGGGATTGGCGGGTGTGTGAAGGGGACGTGGGATGTGGGGGTCACAGTGTGGGGGGCTGGTTCTCCCCCAATGTCTTTCCTCCCCTGCGGTGCCAGGCTGCCACTTCCAGGGCCAGGACCTCGCCGATGGAGAGACCTTCCCGGCCCCCGGCGGGCGCTGCGAGCGATGTCGCTGCCTGGTACGTGGCAGGCCCTGGGGGCAGAGGGAGCCTGGCACAGGGCTGGGGTTGTGCCAGGGGGATGGAGCCCGAGGGGAGCGGGGGCACTGGGGGGGCTCAGCATGGCAGGGGACCTGCCCCCCTCACTGCCATGCCCTGCCCTCTTGCAGCGGGGAGAGGTGTCCTGCGGGCCCCTGCCCTGCCCTGGGGTGACGTGCCCCCACCCAGCCGTGGGCCCCTGCGACTGCCCCGTGTGTGACGGCTGCAGCTTCCACGGGCGAGCGTGCAGCAACGGAGAGCGCTTCCCCGACCCCCATGACGCCTGCCGCCTCTGTTCCTGCCTGGTGAGTGCCCCGTGTCCACCCCCAGAATGCAGCCAGCGCTGGGGAGGGGCCAAGCAGCAAACAACGCCACCCGCTGCTGGGGATGGGGGTCGCAGTCCTGGCACCAACCACCTCTGCTGGGGGTGCTAGAGTCACCCTGGGGCCTGGGCCAAGACGGTGGGCCGGTAATAGCCACATACAGGCAGGGCCTTGGACTCAGCTAAGGCAGTTTCTCCAACAGCACAGTGCCCACTAGTGCCACCCTGGAGCCAACACTGAGTGCCAGGAGAGGTGCCCCTCTGCACGGGTTTCCCAGCACTGGCCTGGCCCTGCCCTGCCTGTGGGCACCATGGGGGCTTGAGGCCCCAGGGATGGGCTGCTGGCTCGGGGGGGGCGGGAGGGGGGGCTTTCAGTCCCTTGCATGCCAGGCCGGAAACCCAGCCAGACGTGATGCCGGCGGCTCTTGTCCCGCAGGATGGCAGTGTGACGTGTGTGCCCGGGCCATGCTCCTCCGCCCCCTGCCGGAACCCTGTCACCCTGCCCGACCAGTGCTGCCCCCAGTGCTCCGGCGCCTGCCGCTACCAGGGCCACCTCTACGAGAGCGGGACCACCTTCCGCCCCCCGGGGGGGGACCCCTGCTCCACCTGCACCTGCCTGGTGAGTGATCCGCCCACAGTGCCCACCTGCTCCACCCCACGCCCCCCAGCCTCCACCCAGTTCCCCCTCCGACCCCTGCCCTGATACCTGGATCCCCCCTGATCCCCGCTCAGTTCTCCCCTCCGACCCCTGCCCTGATGCCCTGGATCCCCCTGACCCCTGCTCAGTTCTCCCCTCTGACCCCTGTCCTGATACACCCGGATCCCCCTGACCCCCACTCAGTTCTCCCCTCCGACACCTGCCCTGATACACCTGGATCCCCCTGACCCCCGCTCATGTCTTCCCTCCGACCCCTGTCCCTATACACCCGGATCCCCCTGACCCCTGCTCAGTTCTCCCCTCCGACCCCTGTCCTGATACACCCGGATCCCCCTGACCCCTGCTCAGTTCTCCCCTCCGACCCCTGTCCCTATACACCCGGATCCCCCTGACCCCTGCTCAGTTCTCCCCTCCGACCCCTGTCCTGATACACCCGGATCCCCCTGACCCCCGCTCAGTTCTCCCCTCCGACACCTGCCCTGATACACCTGGATCCCCCTGAGCCCCGCTCAGTTCTTCCCTCCAACCCCTGTCCCTATACACCCGGATCCCCTTGACCTCCGCTCAGTTCTCCCCTCCGACCCCTGTCCTGATACACTCGGATCCCTCCGACCCCTGCTCAGTTCTCCCCTCCGACTCCCGTCCCACTCTGCCTGGATCCCCCCCATCCGACCCTCACCTCGATCCCCCCCAACCCTGATCCCTCGACTTCTGCTGGGTCCACCCCCTGATCCCTGCCCCACTCTAGCCAGATCTGCCCTTTCTGATCCCCTCCTGGATTCCCCCAGATTCCCCCTGCTCTGCCCGGATCCCTCTCCAAACCTCACCTGATTCCCTCCCTCCACCTCCTTGCCCCTGCTCGGACCCCCACCCAACTGGTGCTCCACCCAGATCGACCCAATCCCTCCCCCGATCACTGCCCAGCTCCTCCCAGACCCCCCCCCCCCCCCCACTCCAGCCCTGTTCTTCTCAGACACCCTCTGCTGTCTCAGGTACCCCTCCCCCACCTTGTTGTACAGACAAAACTACACAGGATCTTTTCAGGGGGCAAGACAAAGATGCCACATTTATTATGATAATCTGATTTATGACCAATAACTAATATCTTAATTCTTCTACACACACATTATACCTAATACCTACACACACACACACACACACACCCATTGGATGTTCTGCAGCTGCTGCATATTTACCAGTCCTGGACATAGCTTAGGTTCATGGCTTGATTTTGCAGCTTTGGTTCGTAGCTTGTGGCGGTAACTGGCCAGGAAAGCCGGACACAAGGACAAGCTGGGTCTCTGCTGGGCCTGCGCCGATGTCCTTCCATGTTGGCAGCAGAATGTTACCCAGAGTCTCTCATCTCACCCTTCTGTTTTATAAAAAGAACAGGAGTACTTGTGGCACCGTAGAGACTAACAAATTTATTTCAGCATGAGCTTTGTGAGCTACAGCTCACTTCTTCAGATGCACAGGCTTTTAGTTTGGATTCAAAGTCTATAGGTCTTGCTGTGTCAGGCTGCCTCCGAGTTTGAACTGATCACCCATCAATTGCAGGCCTGACTTTCAGGCTTGGACCTAGCTTTGATCTTCCTTCTGTTGTTCTTTTGTCCTTTTCTTTTTAGGGTGGATGCTTCTTCCTTTGTTTAGGGGTGTTGTCTAGGTCTTCAGCCGTTGGTTTTTGAACTTTATCTCATCAGGACAGGCTGGGGCTGGAGGTTGATTCCATCATCCATAAATGCCTCATTCACACATCTAAACTAAACTAATAAGATTACAGCAGGGTTTGCAAAAATGAAGGTTGGAGGAAGCTTTTACAAAATGGGATGAATGTTTGTTTTAAAATGGGGTTTGAATTACAATATGGCAAACAGTGAACAGAAGTTACAGTGAATGGTGAACAGAAGTTATATTAATAAAGTGAACAATTAAAAACAATTTCATTTATCAGTTCTACAACCTTCCCTTGCAAGCCCCATCCCGCAGCCTAACAGCCCCATGTGCCCGTAGGACGAAGCAGTGACGTGCCAGCGCGAGCCCTGCCTGCAGCAATGCACCCACCCCGTGCCGCCTGCCGCCCCCTCCTGCTGCCCCGACTGCGACCGCTGCCTCTTCGAGGGCCAGGAGCTCGCCAGCCGCCAGGCCATCACCCCACCCTCGGACCCCTGCCAGCGCTGCCGCTGCTTGCATGGCAACGTGCTCTGCACCCCCATCCTGTGTCCCCAGGCCGCCTGCGCCAGCCCCGTCCAGCACCCGGGCCACTGCTGCCCTGAGTGTCCAGGTGAGGAGCCCACTGCCTCTCAGGGGGCCCCGCACACGGTGCTGCCTCCTCCTGCCTTCTAGCTGCTGCTGTGGGCGGCTGGGCGGGTTCAGGGGCAGCAGAAGCCACAGAGGTGCCAGCTGAGCTGCCTCCACTAGGGAGCGCTGCTGGCAATGCATAGCCCGGGGGATGGGGGAGAGCTGGGGGTGGGGGACCAGGGGCAGAGGGTTGGGGGGAGGAGAGGCAGGGCCCAGCCGGGAGGTTGGGGGAGAGCCAGGGGGCTGGGGGAGCGCCGGGGGGATGGGCAAACCCCTGCAGTGGCTCAGTTCAGCACATCTGGCGGGGGCGGCAGGCCAGGTGGGCACTGACTCCCCTCTCTGTCTCAGTGTGCCGGCACGGGGGGCGGGAGTATCCTGAGGGCTCGCACTGGCCGTCCCAGACGGACCCCTGCCAGCTGTGCTCCTGTGTGGTAAGGGGCCCTAGAGCCCCAGCCCCCGTCTGTCCGGGCCCCGCACATCTCCCCGGGCTGCGGTGGGAGCTCACTCCCTGGCAGGACCAGGCCAGGCACCCTGGGGCTCAGTGCCACAGTGAGCAGTGGGGCAGTCACCCCCCCCAGGCCAAAACTGAACCCAGCTCAGCAGGCTGGCTTGGGGCATTGGTGCCTGGCTGGCTCAGTGCTGGGCATTCATTGCCCAGGTCAGGGCGGGCGTCAGCCAGACCCCCCAGTGCCACGCCCATCTGGGGCACAGACTGGGAGGGCAGCGAGAGCCACGAGGTAAGGCCAGCCAGCCGGGCCAGGGCACCAGGGAGCCAGGCACTAACACCACGTGGGCTGGGGCCACCTGGTTCCTGGGGCGCTGGGGCAGGGACTGTGTGTGCAATGTCCATGAGCACCGGCTAGTTCTTCCCTCTGGCCCCTTTGCTGTGCCCCGGGGGTACTGACCCCGCCTGGGCGTGTGTGGGTTACAGCGCCCTGGTGCCCCTCCTCTCTGTGCGTGGAGAGGCAGGTGTCACGGGGTCCCCGGGCGATGCTCTGGAACTGCTCCCCACAAAGCCAGGCAGGAGCTCACCCGGCTTCGCCCTCCTGGGTCTGGCCTTGGAGCAGTCAACATGTGCCCCTCTGTGCGCTTCCCACAGCAAGTCCACCCAGGTGGGGTCCTGGGGCAGCCAGAGGGTCCTGCACCCCCACTTCACAGTCAGACGTGACTCTCAGCCAGCCAGTAACACAGAGGTTTATTCGATGACAGGAGCGCGGGCCAAAACAGAGCTTGTAGGTACAGCGAACAGGACCCCTCAGCCGGGTCCATTCTGGGGCCCAGCGAGCCAGACCACCCTTTCTGCCCTCACTTCCTGTCCCCAGCAAGATCCCAGCTGAAACCGCCTCCAGCCCCTCCTCTCTGGCCTTTGTCTCTCCTGGGCCAGGAGGTCACCTGATCTTTGTTCACCTTTAGCCATCCCCTTGCAGGGGCAAGGGCCCCGGCCATTTGTTGCCAGGAGACAGAGTGTCGGCAGTTTATGCAAGCTGGAGACTTAAGAAAGGCATAGGGGAAACTGAGGCACCCACACAGTATTCAGAGAAACATTAAGAACAGTCCCACTTCATCACAGCAGGTTGGACCTGGCTGTACTGGCCCCGCCTGGGCATGGGGGTCCCAGGTTTTGATTGTTTTGCCACATTTTGCAGTTGTTTGTCCAAGCCCCCAAAGCGGCGCTGTCCCAGGCCCGGCGACAGGCCTGCAGCTGGGCTGGGTTCACTGGATATTTTTCACTAGGTTGCTGCCACTGGGGATTTGGTGCAAATGTTCCGCCCAAACGCTGCTGGTCAGCGAAGACATGGTCCAGTCAAAGGGCGTTCGACCTTCAACCCTGGTCATCGGCACCCGCACCTGGGGCAAGAGCCCCATCTACCCATTCCACAGCCCAGATCTCCAGCCCTGGTTCGTGCTCCGGTTGGAGGGGGCGTATCCCAGGCCAGGGGCTCCCCCCATGCTGACGGCTTTGCCTTTTCCCCCTCAGGGTGGGGACGTACTCTGTGTGATGGCCCCGTGCCCCCTGCTGACGTGCACCCACCAGGTGATAGAGCCCAGGGACTGCTGCCCCCACTGCAAAGGTATCACATGTCCTGGCCGCTGCCCGTCCAATGTCCCCAAGGTGGCATCGGGCCTATCCCTTTAAGAGAGCAGGTTCATCTACATAACTCCACCTGAAACAAGTGGTCTGTATCGGTCAATAATGACTCGTTAGCATGGGTGGTCGGCGACTTCTGTTGGTCCATATTGGGCCAATAGTGCCTGCCCGGACAGACCGCTGCAGGCTCTGGTGTGGAGCAATGGGTGCCCATTGGTCCGTATCGACCTGATGCTCCTGTGTGATGGACCGTGCAGAGGGCACAGGCTTGACATTGGTGTGAGTCTGACCCGCTGCTCTCCCGGTGCCCGCAGGCTGCATGTACGATGGGCAGGAGCATGCCAATGGCACCAGCTGGTTCTCCTCTCCTTGCGTGTCCTGCCTGTGCATCCACGGCATCGCCACCTGCGCCCAGATCCGCTGCCTCAGCTCCTGCCTCCGCCCCGTCGAGGTGCCCGGGGAATGCTGCCCACTGTGTGCAGGTGCGAGGGCGGGCGCGGCTCTTTCAGGCCCACACAGGGGCAGGGAGGGGAGGGGGCACAGGGGCTCAGAGGTGGACAGCTGCTGCAGAAGAGAGCACGGGGGCTGGAGCCGTGAAGTCGTAGAGTCAAAGGCTGGACGGGACTGTCTGACCCAGACAGGCCCCAGGGGTCGGAGCTCTGATGGGCGTCTGGCTGTGCACTCGTTAGGCCCCAGGGACGTCCTCACGGCCGGTGGCCCCTCCTCAGCAATATTAACTTCCCTGCCCCCAGGCTTTGCATCAGCCACAGGCATTATCAACAGTGATTCTACATCTACTGTTTCTTTGACTAGTGGCTGATCGGGGAGCCCAGACTCCTGGGTTCTGTCCTCGGCTCTGGGAGGGGAGTGGGGTTTAGTGGTTAGTGGGGCAGGGTGGGGAGCCAGGACTCCTGGCTTCTGCCCCCGACTCTGAGAGAGGAGTGGGGTTTAGTGGTTAGTGGGGCAGGGTTGGGAGCCAGGACTCCTGGCTTCTGCCCCCAGCCCTGGGAGAGGAATGGGGACTGCCCTGAGTGGGTTTTCTCCCCAGACTGCATGTTCGAGGGCCGGCCATACAGCCCTGGGGAGAGCTTCCAGCCATCGCTGGACCCCTGCGAGATCTGCACCTGTGAGGTAAGGGAACAGGGAGCAAACACCGTTCCCCCAAGCCTCCCGCACTGTACACTCACCCTGGGGGTGCTGCAGCTTTGGGGGTCTGCTCTCCCGTCGGGAGTCTTTTGGGAGACTCATCAGGGAGGGGGTCATTCCAACGGGACTGGCAGGGTCTGTGCTGTGAGGGGGCGGTAACCAGCCCGGCCTCTGCCTTTCGTTCCAGCTGCTGGCAGCCAGGGGGCCGCACGTGCGCTGCTACCGCAGACAGTGCCCCAGCCTGGTGGGCTGCCCCAGGAGCCAGATCCAGCCGCCTGGGCCGCACCACTGCTGCCCCACCTGTGCCCGTGAGTATCCTGTGGGCACGTGCTAGGGCATGGCACAGGGCAGGCATTGCTCTGGAACGCCCCGTGCCTACCCCACACGCCCCACAGTGCCCCCTGCTGGGCAAGGACAGGCTGGAGTCCCAGGAACTTCTCCCACAGCCAGTGCCCCCAGCTCACTCCCCCCAGCACCCCCTGCTGGGCCAGACTGGGGCTGGAGTTGCCACGAGCTCCCCTCACTGCTAGCGCCCCTCCCCCCAGCACCCCCTGCTGGATGAGGCTGGGGCTGGGCTGTTTCCTGTCACACGGGTGTTTGGCCCTAGCTCCTTCCAGCAGGGCAGGGCAGGGTGGGGCTGGCTTTTGTGCCCCGGCCCCTCGCCCGGTCCCTCACCCCGCTGCCTTTGTGCCTTGCAGAGGCCTTGAGTAACTGCACAGCCGAGCTGGTCGGGAACGAGCTCCAGGCGGCTGACGACCCCTGTTACACCTGCCAGTGCAAGGTACGTGGCCTGGGGTTGGTCTGTCCCTCCACCTGGCAGCGGCTCCCTAGTGCTTCAGTAGGGCATTGGGACCGGCACTGACTGCTAGGGGAGAGCGCCCCCTGCTGAGTCCCCTGCCCTGCCCCCTGCAGCACAGCGCCCCCTAGTGCTTCACTAGGGCATGGGGACCAGCACTGACTGCCAGGGGAGAGCGCCCCCTGCTTAATCCCCTGCCCTGCCCCCTGCAGCACAACGCCCCCTAGTGCTTCACTAGGGCATGGGGACCGGCACTGACTGCCAGGGGAGAGCGCCCCCTGCTGAGCCCCCTGCCCTGCTCCCTGCAGCACAGCGCCCCCTAGTGCTTCACTAGGGCATTGGGACCGGCACTGACTGCCAGGGGAGAGCGCCCCCTGCAGAGCCACCTGCCTTGCTCCCTGCAGCACCCTGAGCTTTCCTTGGAGGTCTCCCATCCAAAGAGTGACCGGGCCCAACCCCACGTGTCGTGAGATGGGGCCAGAGCCCAGCAGGGGGAAGTGGGGGTTCATGGCCCTTGATTTTCAGGGGCCCCCCGCAGTTTGAAGGCTCCAGCCCTCCCTCCGGTGACCCTCGGAGCCATAGGAAGCACGCTGTGTGCGGCCCATCTGCCCCATGGCTCCCCTGCCGCACCCCTCCCCTCTCACCCCATTCGCAGGAGGCCTGGCCGAGAGAGCATGGTGTCGGGGTGCTCAGCTCTCGGCGCTGGCCTCCGTATGCACAGCCGCCCCCGGGGTGTGTGTGCAGGGGGTGCCAGGGCCCCGTCTCGGGTGTGTGTGCCCATGCCGCGGCCCCGTCCCAGGCTGGCACATGTGTCATGGCTGAATGCTTTTCTCATTGCAGGATCTCACCTGGGTGTGTGTGCGCCAGGGCTGCCCACAGCTCAGCTGCCCCCTCACTGAGCAGTTTACCCCCCAGGGCGCCTGCTGCCCCGTCTGCGACGGTGATGTATGACCAGTGCCCACTCGTGCCCAGAGGCCTCACCGATGGGCACCTCAGCGCACATTTCATTGTGGAGGGGAGGGGGAACAGCATGGCACCAAGAAGCGAGGGGCTGGGATCTGGGGATCCCTGCCTTCCAGGCAGCAGCTCCCCCCCTTCTCAGCTAGGCACGGAGCCCTGTGGCTGAGGTGCTTGGAGCTGGCCATAGGACAGCTGCCCCTTCTGGGACAGCAGAGGCCAAGCGGGCGAGGGGGACCCCAAGCAGTGACCTTGGGTTAGCTTCCCCCATGTCTGTCTGTCCAGGCACCCGTCCCTGCGGACAGACAGCACAGCACTAGCTCTGAGCCCCGCCCATCCCAGGGCTGATAACTCTGAAGCCTAGTGATGGCTGTGTACCAGTCAGCACAGGACTGACTGTGTGAGAATCCCCCCCTTCCCATCATGTGGCCCCCCCGGGAACCGTCCTGTTCTATCATTGGTACAGCTGATCACAGGACAGCTTTCTGCCCACGCAGTTCCCAGTGCCCGTTCCCATGGGTCTGGGGGCAGTGGCTGACACCCCCCCCCTTGCAGAATGCGTGATAGAGACTAGAGGGCGCCGGGTGTCGGATGGTGAGAGCTGGACAGACAGCGAGGATGACTGCGTCAGCTGCATCTGTAATGTAAGCCCTGGCATGGCCCAGCAGGGGCAGCCCCCACCCCATCCCAGTGCACCTGTGCCCTGGGACATCCCGTCCCCCCCACCTGATGCATCTGTGCCCTGGGGACTCCCTTCTTGCCCGCAGCCTGGTGTGTCTGTGTCCCTACCCCTCTTCCTCCAGCCAGCGATTCCCCAGGCGCCAGGCAGGGAGGGGAACCCAGGAGTCCTGGCTCTGTGGCAGAGATCCCCAGACAGGCCATGTGGCACCTTGCTTGGGCTGCCCCCTCCTGGCCAGTGGGTGCGCGGTACTGAACTGGGAGGGGGCGTGCCCGCCTGTGTGCCTTTGAGGCCAAGGGGTGTGTTTGGGGGGCAGAGGGCAGGGTTCTCCGTGTGGAAAGGATGGAGCAGCCCCCCTGCAGCAGGCGTGCCCTCTGCAGACTGGCTACCGTGTCCTCTGCGCCGTGGGGGTGCTTGGCCGGGGGGGAGAGGGGCAGAGCACTGCCAGGGGCTGTGCCCAAGGGCCCGGGTGCCCCCTCCTCTCTGGTGTCTCTGCCATGCAGCGGGGCCACGTGGAGTGCCACATCGCAGAGTGTGAGCCTGTGGAGTGCCAGGGTGGCCTGCGGAGGGTGCGGATGCCCGGCTCCTGCTGCTACGAGTGCCAAGGTAGGAGCTGCTCCTGGTGGTCTGGCCAGGTGCAGGGCCCACGTCCCAGGAGAGGAGGGGTGCCAGACCAGTGACTCCACAATGCCAGGCTCCCTAGGGGTGGGAGGTGCCCACTTCAGTGCCAGCCCCTTGGCAGATCCCAGAGGGCAGCACGGAAGAGGTTTGAGGGGCTGTGCACAGACGGCGCATTCAGCTGCGTTGGTGCCAGTCTGAGCGGAGTTAACTTCACAGCCTCTGCGATGAGGCTGACCAGTGTCCACCCTACACCCCGGATGGGGAGACTGAGGCCTAGAGCAGGGAAGGGGCCAGTACTGGGATGTGCTCTGCTCGAATCACCAGCCATGCTGCCTTCTGCATTCACACTATCAGGCGGCAAACCGGCCCCTCGCTGGGCGGGCCAGACCTGGTGCCCCTGCCTGCGCCGTGCCAGTCCTGCCACCTTGTCAGGACCCAGCACTGCCCCCAGGCCACTGTCTTCTGGACTTGGGGAATCCCATCCTCTGCCCCCAGACCCGGACGGCTCCTGCTCCTACCAGGGCCAGCGGTACCAGGCCAGCGAGCACTGGCAGGTGGACACCTGCACCACCTGTACCTGCGTCTCCGGGGAGGTGCACTGCCGGAGCCAGCGCTGCCCCCCAGCCGCCTGCGCCGCGGTGAGTGGGGCGCTCGGGCAGGGGCCCGGCTAGACCCTGCCCTCCCTTTCCCCGCTGGTCGAGCTCCTTGGCTGGCCTTCCCCTCCAGCCCATGGGGGGCACGTCGGAGGCCCCAGAGAGGACTGGCCTTGGCCATTGTGGTGGGAGTGGTGTCCCATTGCCGGGGTCATTGTGCCACCCCATTACCCCGGGGGGGGGGTCCCATAGCCATGCTGGAGGGAGGGGGGAATCCAGGGTGGAAGCCAGCTGCAGGCGTGACGGGGTCGGGAAGAGGATGGGAGAGGGGCAGCCAGCCGTGGGCATTACAGGGACAGGAGGGGGCAGAGGCTGGCACCCGCAGCCCCGTAACAGCCCCTGTGTGCCCAGGATGAGACACCCGCACTAACGCCAGGCATGTGCTGCCCTCACTGCCTGCCCCGCCCCGCCACCTGCCTAGTCTTCGGCGACCCACACTACCACACCTTCGACGGGCGACTGCTGCACTTCCAGGGCACCTGCACCTACGTCCTGGCCCAGGACTGCCAGGCAGGGGACTTCAGGTGAGAGGGGCGTGGCTGACATGGGCAACAGCCCCAGGGACAGGCGCCAGGGGGGAGAGAAGTGGGGCCTAGTGGTGAGAGCTGGGGGGCAGGGGCCAGGACTCCTGGGTTCTATCCCCAGCTCTGGGAGGGGAGTGGGGCCTAGTGATTAGAGCAGAAGGCTGGGAGCCAGGACTCCTGGGTTGTCTCCCTGGCTCTGGGAGGGGAGGGGTTAGAGCAGGGGGCTGGGAGCCAGGACCCCTGGGTTCTCTCCCCGGCTCTGGGAGGGGAGTGAGGCCTAGTGGTTGGAGTTTTGGAGCCTGGACTCCTGGATTCTGTTCCCCGCTCTGACCCTAGCCCACCGAGGAAAGCCCCCCCACTCGCAGCCCGGTCTGCTGACCCTGGGCCCGTCTCCTGCCCACAGCATCCACGTGACCAATGACGACAGGGGGCGCCCGGGCGTGGCCTGGACCAAGGAGGTGACAGTGCAAGTCGGAGATGCCGTGGTGCAGCTGCTGCAGGACTGGCTGGTCAGGGTGAGGCGGGCAACGCTGCCGGCCGGACACCCACTGCACCCCGATCCTCTGCCCACCACCGCCCGGGGTGGAGCCGAGGCTGAAGCCCACGCTGGGCAGGGCAGCTTGGGGCTCTGGTTCGGTTACAGGGAATTGCCCAGAGCCCATGCTGGGTGCAGCGGGGCCCTGGTGTGGTTACAGGGAGGTCACCCGGCTCCTGTGCTGGGCGGGGCAGGGCCCTGGTTTGGTTATGGGGAGGTCGCCTGGAGCCCGTGCTGGGTGGGGCGGGGCCCTGATTCGGTTACAGGGAGGTCGCCTGGAGCCCGTGCTGAGTGGGACAGGGCCCTGATTCGGTTACACAGAGGTTTCCTGGAGCCTGTGCTGGCCAGGGCCCTGATTCGGTTATGAGGAGGTTGCCTGGAGCCCGTGCTGGGCGGGGCCCTGGTGCAGTTATGGGGAGGTCGCCTGGAGCCTGTGCTGGGTGGGGCAGGGCCCTGGTGCAGTTATGGGGAGGTCGCCCAGAGCCTGTGCTGGGCGGGGCCCTGATTCGGTTACACGGAGGCTTCCCGGAGCCTGTGCTGGGCGGGGCAGGGCCCTGATTTGGTTACAAGGAGGTCACCTGGAGCCCGTGCTGGGCAGGGCCCTGGTGCGGTTATGAGGAGGTTGCCTAGAGCCTGTGCCTGGCGGGGTGGGACCCTGATTCAGTTACACGGAGGTTTCCCGGAGCCCGTGCTGGGCAGGGCCCTGGTGCGGTTATGGGGAGGTTGCCTGGAGCCTGTGCCTGGCAGGGTGGGGCCCTGAGTCGGTTACGGGGAGGTCGTCTGGAGCCCACGCGGAGCAGGGCCCTGGTGCGGTTATGGGAGGTCACCTGGAGGCAGGAGGGAGCCAGTCTGCACAGGTGGGACCCCGGTGTCTTGTGGTGCCCACTGAGCCCCGGCCCTCCCCTCCCAGGTGGACGGCCAGGTGGTGACACTGCCCTTCCTCAAGGAGCCCCACCTCTACGTCGAGCGCCAAACCAACACCGTCCTGCTCAACACCAACATCGGGGTGAAGGTAACAGCTGGGCGTGGGGGTCCTCTGCCTCCTGCTGCCCGCTGGGGTGATGTCGTCGGGCCCCGAATCCAGGCTGTGCCAGTGGGAGGGTGCTGCCACGCAGACATTGCAGACCCCTCCTGGCGGTGCCCGATTCAGCCCTGGGCCTGGCAGGCAGAGCGGCATGTGACCAGCACCTGGCTGGGCTCTGTGCCCTGCATTGCGGGGTGCTGCCCATCTCCCCTCTCGCCCAGGTGCTGTGGAGCGGGCACTCACAACTGGAGGTCAGTGTACCTGGCACTTACAAGGGGCACATGTGCGGCCTGTGCGGCAACTTCAACGGCCACCCACAGGACGACGCCCGCCTGCGCTCGGGGCAGCTGGCCCGTGCCGAGGCCGCCTTCGGCAACAGCTGGAGGGTGAGCGGGGGCCAGGCTCCCTTCCTCCCATAACCTCCCCCAGCCTGACTCCCTTTCCCTCATAACCCCCCCAGCCTGGCTCCCTTCCCCCAATAACCCCCCCAGCCTGGCTCCCTTCCCCGCTGTCATTCTCCCCCAGCCTGGCTCCCTTCCCCCCATCAGCCCCCAGCCTGGCTCCCTTCCCCCATCAGCCCCCAGCCCAGCTCCCTAACCCTGCATTGCCCGCCCCCCCCAGCCTGGCTCCCTTCCCCCATAACACTCCCCAGCCCAGCTCCCTAACCCCCCATCGTCCCACAGCCCAGCTCTTTCCCCCCCAACGCGCCCCCCCGGCCTGGCTCCCTTCACCCCATCACCCCACAGACCAGCTCCCTTTACCCCCACATTGCCACCCAGGACTGAACTGGCAGAGGAAGCTCTTAGCATCCCTCTGGGGCAGTGGTCCCCAACCTTTTTCGTCTGGCGGGTGCTGGATGACGAGCCACCAAGGACCATGGCCGGCGGATGAGCATCCGCTGAAATGCCATCGAAAATCAGCGGCATTTCAACGGCGACGCCTCTGAGTGACACTGCTTGTTGGCAGCATTTCAGCAGATGCTCGCCCGCCGGACAGTACACGGGCGCACTTGGACGCCCCAGCGGGCACCGCATTGGGGACCGTTCCTGTCATGACCCCCAGGTGCCCTGGAATGAGGGCTGTGACCCCTGACTGGGGGGGGGGGTGGAGTTGAGGCAGAAGGGAGACACCCATGGGGAGGAGGCAGTCAGGACACGGGTTAACAGCCCCGCTTACCCTGCTCCCTGCAGCGCCCCCTAGTGCCACACCAGGGCATTGGAGTCAGCACGGCCAGGGGAGAGCACCCCCTGCTGAGCCCCCCACTCCCTGCAGAACCGCGCCCCCTAGTGCCACATAGGGGCATTGGAGTCAGCACTGACTGCCAGGGGAGAGCACCCCCTGTTGAGCTCCCCACTCCCTGCAGGACTGCACCCCCTAGTGCCACCATGGAGCACTGGCCCCCCCAGCCCCTGCTCTCCCTCCCTGCAGCCCCCAGAGACCCAGGCGGCTGCCATGCCCAGGCTGGGTGGATGGTGGGGGCGATGCCCCCCCCATGCTGACGGCGTCCCTTGGGCAGGTTCAGAGCGGGAACGGCACGGGCAGGCCGTGTGCCGACGGGCAAGATGTGGATCCCTGCAAGGAGGCCGGCTACCGCGCCCGAAAGGAGGCCAACGCCCGCTGTAAGGTGCTGAAGTCGGGGGCATTCGAGCCCTGCCACCCCCTGGTGCCCCCGGAGCCCTTCTTCGCCGCCTGCGTCTACGACCTGTGTGCCTGTGGGGCCGGTGCCGACCAGTGCCTGTGCGACGTGCTGGAGGCCTACACCGCCCTGTGCCGCCGGGCCGGGCTGGCTCTGCGCTGGCGCTCGGCCACGCTCTGCGGTGAGGGGGAGAGCAGCGCTTCCCTTGCAGCCCCGGCCCAGCACTGACCCCCACCAGTCGGGGGGCAGGACCCAAGCTGGCTCAGAGCGGGGGGAGCCCCTTGGGCGGACATGCCCTGGGCTGGTTCAGGGCAGGGGAAGCCCCTGGGGGGGCAGGCCCTGGGCTGGCTCAGAGCGGGAGGAGCCCCTTGGGGGGGGCAGGCCCGGGGCTGGCTCAGAGCGAGGGGAGCCCCTGAGGGGGGGCAGGCCCTGGGCTGGCTTAGGGTGGGGGGGGTGCAGAAAGGGGCAGGTGGTGAGCACAGCCCCATCCCCTGAGGAAATTCAGGCTGGCCTCATGGCTGTGGGGAGAGTTCTGGCTTCTCACCCTTGGGGCTGAGCCTGGGGTGAGGGGGGAGGCGGGTCCCAGGTCTGCCTCCCCACCCCCGAGCCCTGCACTGACCCCTCCACCCATCTCCCCACAGCCGTCGGCTGCCCTCAGGACCGGGGCTACGTGTTCGACGAGTGCGGCCCTCCCTGCCCCAAGACATGTTACAACAAGGACGCGCCACTGGGGGCCATCGAGTCACACTGCTTCACACCCTGCATGCCTGGGTGCCAGTGCCCTGCTGGGCGGGTAGAGCACGAGGCCCACTGCATCCTGCCCGAGGCCTGTCCCCGGGTGGTCTACGGCAGCCTCTGAGCCCCCGAAGCCCGTGCTCCCGGGACCCCCGTGCCCTCTGCCTTGGCCCCGGGTCCGGCCACCCTCCCTCCCGCAGCCCCCAGGACACCCGTGACCTCCGCCATGGCCTCGGGCCTAGCCCACTCCCAGTTGGTGACCTAGACGTGACCCTTTGTGACGAAGTGGGACTCTTCGTAATATTTCCTCTGAATACCGTGTGGGTGCCTCAGTTTCTCCAAGCATTTCTTAAGTCTCTAGGTGGTGGAATAAGGGAGTGTAATTGTTGCAGAGCAAAGGGTCAGTGCACATAAATGGCCGACACTCTGTCTCCTGGCAATTACTGGCCGGAGCCCTCCCCTCTTGCAAGGCGATAGCTGAAGGTGCTGAAGGACAAAGGAATCAGGTGACATCCTGGCCCGGGAAAGGGACAAAGTAAAGGAGGAGGGGCTGGAGGGGGAGTCAGTTTGGAGCTGGCTGGGGATGGAAGTGAGGGCAGATGTGGGGGTCTGGCTCAGTGCCCCTCAGAATGGACCCAGCTGTGGGGTTCTGTTCTCTGTACCTACAAGCTCTGTTAGACCATGTTCCTCTCTATTAAACCTGTTTTCCCAGCTGGGCTGAGAGTCACGTCTGACTGCGGAATTGGGAGGCAGGACCCTCTGGCTGCCCCAGGACCGTGCCCGGGCAGACTCGCTGGGGGAAGCGCGCGAAGGGGCAGAGGAGGCTGGATGCACCAAGGTCAGACCCAGGAAGGTGAAGCCGTGGGAGCTTCCTGCCCTGGAGCCAGTCTGCTCAGAGAGGAGACTCCCCCACAGTCACACCCCCAACGCAAAATTGATGCAGGAAGGGATAACACAGACATCACTGGCTGCATCCCAAAAGCTTCCCACCCTTGGGTCTGTCTCACAACAGCAAGGATTGGTGTATAACAGAAATGGTTTATCAAAGTCATGTTCAATAACATGATTGAATCTCTTTACAAACTCAAGGTAAAACTTAGAACAATAGTGGATTGGATCTGCTCTTGCAGCCTGGTTCCTGTATGTTTCATGTGATCTTGTCAAGAGCTAAAGAAAACAGCTACTTTATCCATACCAGCTCTGGCGAATGTTTGGAACCCACTAACCATCAAGTCAATGTAGATATTAATGTTGTCCATAGTACAGGAATCTTGGCATTTCGCCATAAAGCAATGTGGTAGTGTGCCTCAGTCTCCCTTTTTATACAGCACATCAGGTCTGGAATGTCCTTTCTCCTGTGGAAAGTTCTAATACTGTTTGCAGTCACTAACAGTGCAACATTAGTATTACAGGGCCTTTTCACATAGTGTCCTCATGTATTCCCCTTAACATGTTCAAGGGATTTTCCAAACGATTAGGCACATTGTACATTTTTATACGTCTTGGTATTAGCAACACATTCGTTACAAAAAGCACCATTAGCAATAACAACAAATCCATTGCAAGTGTCCATCTACCGTCATGTTTGTCATGCCAGACCTTTGGCTCAATACCATTGAGGTTTGGGCCTTCTAGGGTTACCCTGTGGCTTCCCTTTGCAAAAGGAAGTTCTCTCTTTTCTCCTGAAGGATGAAACCCTGATTCCTCTTGCTTAACAGAATTCATTGGCTGAAGGGGTGGGCTCTCTGTGCTAACAGCTATTAGCAAGTATCAGAGGGTAGCCGTGTTAGTCTGGATCTGTAAAAGCAGACTTCAAAGAGAAACTGCTGAGCTTCAGTTCATCTGCAAACTTGACACCATCAGCTCAGGATTAAACAAAGACTGTGAATGGCTTGCCAATTACAGAACCAGTTTCTCCTCTCTTGGTTTTCACACCTCAACTGCTAGAACAGGGCCTCATCCTCCCTGATTGAACTGACCTCGTTATCTCTAGCTTGCTTGCTAGCACACATATATATACCTGCCCCTGGATATTTCCATTACATGCATCTGAGGAAGTGGGTATTCACCCACGAAAGCTCATGCTCCAAAACGTCTGTCAGTCTATAAGGTGCCACAGGATTCTTTGTAGCTATTAGCAAGTCTTTCTTCCCCCAGTCAGGTAATTTGCATCAACACAGACACTAGCTTTTAGATTTTCAGCTGCTACCAATTCCAAGGCTGGATTCTGTCTTACAGAGATACCCACAAATCGAAAGAGTCTGAGGGCTAGTCTACACTACGGGGGAAAATCGATCTTAGATATAACGTAGCTGAAGTCAAAGTATCTAAGGGCTTGGCTACACTACAGAGTCGCAGCGCTGGTGAGGGGGTTACAGCGCTGCAACTTAGGATGTGGCCACACTTGCAAAGCACGGCCAGCGCTGCAACTCCCTGGTTGCAGCGCTGGCTGTACACCCGGTCGAGCCTCGGGTGTAGAGGATCCAGCGCTGGTCAGCAAGTGTGGACACCCACCAGCGCTTTTATTGACCTCCGGGGTATAAGGAGGTATCCCAGAATTCCTGTCCACAACAAACCGGAAGAAAGGGAGAGCTCGGAGTTCAGCCAAACTGCTTATTTAAAAAACAAACACAGCTCCTGTTTGCTGAGCGAGCGGAGGCAGGCAGGGGAATTACTTTGGAATGTTCACAGCTGTTTGCTTGAAGAGAGAAATAGCATGCTCACACGGCAGAGGGGGAGGGGGAAGTCCGTGTTCAGCAGTTGCTGATCTGGTCTGACGGGTATTTAGCTGTGCATAATTTGCAATTAGTGAATGAGAGAGGAGTGGGGGAAGGGAGTTAGAACTTTTAAAATGATTGAAGGTAGGCACAAGACCTTAGAACTTGCAAGGCAGGGAGCTGAGAACAGTGTCAACTCCAAAAATCCATTCTGTCTGTCTCCTCCACGCTCCCTGTCACATTCCACCCCACCCCCCTCTTTTGAAAAGCACGTTGCAGCCACTTGAATGCTGGGATAGCTGCCCACAATGCACCACTCCCAACAGCGCTGCAAGTGCTGCAACTGTGGCCACACTGGAGCGCTGGTAGCTGTAAGTGTAAGTCTATGAGTCTATGAGTCTAAGTGTGGCCACACTGCAGCGCTGGCCCTACACAGCTGTACAAACACAGCTGTAACTACCAGCGCTGCAAAACTGTAAGTGTAGCCATACCCTAAGATTGAATTACTCACCGTCCTCACGGCGCGGGATCGATGTCCACGGCTCCCCCTGTCGATTCCGCAACTCCGTTCGGGTTGGTGGAGTTACGGAATCGATATAAGCGTGTTGGGGATCGATATATCGCGTCTAGATGATATATCGATATATCGCGTCTGGTTCCTGTATGTTTCATGTGATCTTGTCAAGAGCTAAAGAAAACAGCTACTTTATCCATACCAGCTCTGGCGAATGTTTGGAACCCACTAACCATCAAGTCAATGTAGATATTAATGTTGTCCATAGTACAGGAATCTTGGCATTTTGCCATAAAGCAATGTGGTAGTGATATATCGCGTCTCATCTGTGTCTAGATGAGACGCGATATATCAATCCCTGAGCAATCGATTGCTACCTGCCAATACGGCGGGTAGTGAAGACGTACCCACAGAGTGAGAGTTCGCTTGCTCTCCTCTGCATCCTCAAGTATTCACCCATAAAACTTCTGCTCTGACACACCAGTAACCAAACCTGTCCTCAGAGCCTGCAGCACATACTGCTCACTCACAGAATCAGCAGGGAGACAGTCCTGTTCCAACACCATTGTCTTCCCAACCAGCTGGTCAAGCACAGCCACGTGGTTCTAGAGCTGCTCAACTTTCTTAACAGCTCTTACTCCAGCTGAGATCTTTTCAAAGCTCCCCACACTGGGTCTTTCAAAAGGAAAGTCAGTGGATCCATTTATAACAGAAAATTTCTGGCTGTTAGGAACTGAAACTTCCTTGATTAAATCACTTTTGCACCCTTTAGCTGTAGCAAGCTGCTTGCAGAGGTTACCATGAGGATTCCTTTCCCTAGACACTTTTCTAAGCAACAATTCCCCCCTCACAGAACTTCTGCTCTTCCCCACTTCCCCTCGGGCTTGCTCTAAAGGAGCACTTCCCTGAGCCACAACAGACTCTTGCTGGGTCTTACTCATATCCAGGATCACCTCTGGCCCATCAGACGGATTTCCCCCCAATCCTATTTCAGGCAAACTCATAAACTTCATAGTCAAAAGGTCAGCAACCTGCTCCTTCCCTTTGCCACACACAAGCTCAGGAATCTTTTCCTTCTTGGTACAAGTTGTCAAACTGTCCGTAGGTAATACAATCAAATCACCTTCATGCCCTCCTTGTGCCCTGGCTAGGCTATCACTCTGAGCAGACAGAGTTGCTACACTCTTTTCCAACCACACGTTAGGAACAGGCAAACTACAAGCACCAGAATTGTCTAGTCTCTGGGATTTTGCTATGACGCTAACTGGATGCCACCTCCCCAGCAGACCCAAACTTAGGACCATTCTCTTCCTGGGCTTTAGTTGAATCCAGAACCAACTCTGGGACCAGGGCCAGCTTTAGGAAGTGCAGGGCCCAATTCGAACAGTTTCGATGGGGCCCCGGCAGGGATGACTAAAACAAAAAACCCCTTTCATTTCTTCCATGTATTATTTACTTCTCATGACTATATAAATAATAACAAAATTATATATTACATACATTGCATCATATATTAATTAGCTGATTTGCACTTCCATATTAGGAAAATAACTTGTTTTGATAGTTGTACAACTGATTTTCTTCACTAATGTTTATTTTATTAAAATTTATAAAATATTTCCTCATTAATATAAAATTGCCCCCTCCTTCTCCCCCACCGCCACCAGGCCCTGTGGAAACAAATCCTCCTTCCCCAGCTCCGTCCCGTAGAAACAAGGTTGGGGGGGGCGGGAAGAAATGGCACACATGGGGTGACCAGATCACAGCAGTAAAATAGGACCTGCCCCCTCCCTGCTCCACCCCACCATCACACCCCTCTTCACCCCCTAGCCACCCGCTGGCTTGCTGCATCCCTCGTAGTCAGTCCTTCACCCATCACTCACCTCCTTTCACCTTCTCCGTCCCCTGCCAAAACCCCCCTTGCCCACCCCTAGAATTCCTGCTGGCTCAGTGCTTGTCTCTGCCCACCCGCCACTTGCCCCCTCACCTCCCCCCCAAGTTTAAAGCCTCAGTCAAAGACTCAGGGGTCACTATATTACTGCACACAGCAGTCAGTCAATGCAGTTGTAGATAAATCTCTGCATTATGCATTTTTGTATAACTTTTATATGACTTTGTATTGAACCTTGGTAATATGTTATAGCAGGCCCCAGAGGCAGTGTAATTAAGGTAAAAGAAAAATGTCTTTTTGCTAGGAGTAGAATAAGATCTTCCCCCCACTTTGTAATCAGTTACCCTATTGAATGAATGAGGTGTGAATTAGGAAGGTGTGGAAGGCAGCACTTCCAGACAGCTGCAACCCTTGGAGAGAAGCTGGGAGCCAGACCAAGGAGAGCTTTGCCCAGGCTGAGTGGGACGGAGTTTGGGTGCTGGGTGCAGGATCGGGGCTGGGGCACGGGGTGGGGTGCAGGAAGGGTGGAGGGGTGCAGGCTCTGGGAGGGAGTGCGGAGGGGTGGGTGCAGGCTCTGGGACAGAGTTTGAGGGCCAGAGGGGGTGGTGGGTGCTGGGGAGGGAGGGGAGGGGACTGCCATCACATGTGGCTTCCTTCCTCCTCTGCTGCCCCTCACCATAGCCTGGGTGGGGAATGGGGCTGCCCCTTGCCCAGTGTTTGCAGGAGCGGTGGCAGGGGGGGAACCAGTCAAACTCTGGTTTTACTCTTTCGTTGATGGGTCACTTTAACCCCTTACACACCCTTTCCCGCCTCTCTCACCCCCCTTTTCTACTGGGCTTGTTTGAGCTTTTCGGTGGAGCCAGATGAAAACCACAAACCCCAGTGAGAGCAACAGACTGGAAGACTAGACTGAACGAACCCAGCCTAGCCCATCCCAAAGCCCAGGCCTGAGGGCAAATGTCTCCTCACCCCCAGGCCACCTGCTTCCACTCCTGGCCTCTCCCAGCGCTGCCAGTGATTCTGTGTGGCTGCATCAGGCAGGATTTGAACTGGACCCCACCCCCGCTAAATTCACTCCTGTTTTGCGACCACTCTGCACCAAGACCACCTTCCTTCCCTGCCCTAGAGCTGCTGGATGGCTAGAAAGCTGAGCTGGGCATTTGATTGATCTGGAATATTATCATACCCCCCGGCTCAAAAAACCTTAATATCCACACAGCTTTGGAGGGAGAACAGCCCGCCCCCAAAAGCTGGTCTAATTTATTATTGTAGGGCAAATGAAGGAGCCATAGATTAATGGAAATATTCAGCCCCTGCAGCGGTCTTGCAGCAGGGAAAGCAGAGCTGATGGGAAGGGAACTGGTTTGGATACGAGCCCCAGTCCCCTTCCTTTGCAAAATAATTTGGAGACGGAATCAGATCACTCTGTGCCTCAGTTTCCCCTCTTGGGGGTGGGGGAGAGAGACGTCTCAGCCTGCCTTGTTACAGACCTTTCGCATTCTCCCCTCTCGATGTATTTGATTTCCTCCTCCAAATCTCCCTCTCTCTCTCACCTGGAGTTCACAGCACTAGGTACCGGCTGGGGGCTTTTCCCTGGGTTACATGACATGATCCCGAGTTTAGTTCTGAAACAGACACAGGCAGGCACAAACTAACCCTCAAACAGCAACACCACGAAAACCACAACACCAACCCAATATTACAAACCTGCGGGGAATCACAGGGTCAGACACTCACCGCTGGGAGCCCCAGCAGCTGCTCAGCTGAGTGAGGTCCACTGCAGAGATTCCTGCCTCCCACCGGACCAGACGCCCCCTCGGCGTCTCCTCCAGGTGAGCGCTGGGGGAAGAGGGGGGAAGGAAGGCTGCAAAGCACGTGTGTCTTCTCCCCCCCTCCTGACCTGCAACACCCCCATGGCTGCCTCTGCCTCAGCCCGCTGCCGGTCTCGGTGCCTAGCAGCAACAGCTGCTGCTTCCGGGAGAGACGCTGCCGGCCGGCGCGGGGCCCCCTCAGGCGCGGGGCCCAGTTCGGGGGAATCGGGCAAATGGACCTATAGCCGGCCCCGTCTGGGACAACCGCACTATTCTCAACCCTCACAGGCTGAAAGGCCCCTTCTGTCTGCTCCACAGACACAGAAAAGCTGGAGACACATTCTCCTTCCCCAGACACACAGCTTGGGGTCTCATTTCCCTTGTCCCAGCACACCGGGCTGTTCACAGACAACTGCTTGGAGACCAGGGTAGCTTCCTCCGTAGGCAAGTCAATACCCCTGACAGACACAGGCACGTTCCCTTCACTGTCACATTTCTCCACACGGGAAACAGGTAAGGGATAGGGACACTCATCTTCCACTATCCTTGTTTTCCCACACTGCTGACTAGACAAAGCCATCAGCTCACAAGGCTGCCTAGGCTCCTCCAAAATCTTGTCCTCCTCTTCCCTGTCTTGATCTAACTCCAGATTCACTTCTGAGACATTAGACAGACATTCAGGAACTTCATTCACAGACACACAGCTCTTTTCCTCAGACAAACTTCTGGAGAAACTCTCCCCAGACACAACCTTAGGGTTAATCCTCTCCTGTGCCTGGGTTGTGTCAGCTTGACTGAACATGGCTTTAATATCATTTCCAATCATGAGATCCTTAGGGACTGTGTCTTTTACCCCCACAACCATGGTGCCCTCAAATCCCTTCCATTTTAGGTGGATTTTAGCCAAAGGCACCCTGACAAAATACTCAGATAAGGCTACAACAGTTACACCAGGGGTAGGCAAGCTATGGCATGTGTGCCAAAGGCGGCACGCAAACTGATTTTCAGTGGCACTCACACTGCCCGGGTCCTGGCTACCCGTCTGGGGGGCTCTGCACAGGGCCGGCTCTAGCAATTTCGCCGCCCCAAGCACGGTGGCAGGCGGCAGGGGACACTCTACCGCTCGCTGGTCCCGCGGCTCTGGTGAACCTGCCGCAGGCGTTTCTGCGGACGGTCAGCCGGTCCCGCGGCTCCGGTGGACCTGCCGCAGGGATGCCTGCGGGAGGTCCACCGGAGCTGCCTGCAGCGCTCCTGGCAACTGGCAGAGCGCCCCCCGCAGCATGCCACCCCAAGCACGTGCTTGGCGCACTGGGGCCTGGAACCGGCCCTGGCTCTGCATTTTAATTTAATTTTAAATTAAGCTTCTTAAACATTTTATAAACCTTATTTACTTTACATACAACAATAGTTTAGTTCTATATTATAGACTTCTAGAAAGAGCCCTTCTAAAAACGTTCAAATGTATTACTGGCACAGGAAATCTTAAATTAGAGTGACTAAATGAAGACTGGGCACACCACTTCTGAAAGGTTGCTGACCCCTGAGTTACACTTTCCTCTGGCCAATAATCTTCCTCCCTGACAAGACTCACTTTAACCAGAATAATATCTGCTGCAGTGTCCCTCCCTGCCACACACCTCACTCTGGTCACTGCTGCACTGCTAATAAACTCTGCAGTGTCCCTCCCCGCCACACACCTCACTCCGGTCACTGCTGCGCTGCCAATAAACTCTGCAGTGTCCCTCCCTGCCACACACCTCACTCCGGTCACTGCTGCACTGCTAATAAACTTTGCAGTGTCCCTCACCGCCACACAATTCACTCTGGTCACTGCTAATAAACTCTGCAGTGTCCCTCCCCGCCACACACCTCACTCCGGTCACTGCTAATAAACTCTGCAGTGTCCCTCCCCGCCACACACCTCACTCCGGTCACTGCGAATAAACTCTGCAGTGTCCCTCCCTGCCACACACCTCACTCTGGTCACTGCTGCACTGCTAATAAACTCTGCAGTGTCCCTCCCCGCCACACACCTCACTCCGGTCACTGCTGCACTGCTAATAAACTCTGCCGTGTCCCTCCCAGCCACACACCTCACTCCGGTCACTGCTAATAAACTCTGCAGTGTCCCTCCCCGCCAGACACCTCACTCTGGTCACTGCTGCACTGCTAATAAACTCTGCAGTGTCCCTCCCCGCCAGACACCTCACTCTGGTCACTGCTGCACTGCTAATAAACTCTGCAGTGTCCCTCCCTGCCACACACCTCACTCCGGTCACTGCTGCACTGCTAATAAACTCTGCCGTGTCCCTCCCAGCCACACACCTCACTCCGGTCACTGCTAATAAACTCTGCAGTGTCCCTCCCCGCCAGACACCTCACTCTGGTCACTGCTGCACTGCTAATAAACTCTGCAGTGTCCCTCCCCGCCAGACACCTCACTCTGGTCACTGCTGCACTGCTAATAAACTCTGCAGTGTCCCTCCCCGCCAGACACCTCACTCCGGTCACTGCTGCACTGCTAATAAACTTTGCAGTGTCCCTCACCGCCACACAATTCACTCTGGTCACTGCTAATAAACTCTGCAGTGTCCCTCCCAGCCAGACACCTCACTCTGGTCACTGCTGCGCTGCCAATAAACTCTGCAGTGTCCCTCCCCGCCACACACCTCACTCCGGTCACTGCTGCGCTGCTAATAAACTCTGCCATGTCCCTCCCTGCCACACACCTCACTCCGGTCACTGCTGCGCTGCTAATAAACTCTGCAGTGTCCCTTCCTGCCACACACACCTCACTCCGGTCAATGCTGCACTGCTAATAAACTCTGCAGTGTCCCTCCCCGCCACACACCTCACTCCGGTCACTGCTGCGCTGCTAATAAACTCTGCAGTGTCCCTCCCTGCCACAAACCTCACTCTGGTCACTGCTGTGCTGCTAATAAACTCTGCAGTGTCCCTTCCTGCCACACACACCTCACTCCGGTCAATGCTGCACTGCTAATAAACTCTGCAGTGTCCCTCCCTGCCACACACCTCACTCCGGTCACTGCTGCACTGCTAATAAACTTTGCAGTGTCCCTCCCCGCCACACACACCTCACTCCGGTCAATGCTGCACTGCTAATAAACTCTGCCGTGTCCCTCCCTGCCACAAACCTCACTCCGGTCACTGCTGTGCTGCTAATAAACTCTGCAGTGTCCCTTCCTGCCACACACACCTCACTCCGGTCAATGCTGCACTGCTAATAAACTCTGCAGTGTCCCTCCCCGCCACACACCTCACTCCGGTCACTGCGAATAAACTCTGCAGTGTCCCTCCCCACCACACACCTCACTCCGGTCACTGCGAATAAACTCTGCAGTGTCCCTCCCAGCCACACACCTCACTCCGGTCACTGCGAATAAACTCTGCCGTGTCCCTCCCTGCCACACACCTCACGCCGGTCACTGCGAATAAACTCTGCAGTGTCCCTCCCCACCACACACCTCACTCCGGTCACTGCGAATAAACTCTGCAGTGTCCCTCCCAGCCACACACCTCACTCCGGTCACTGCGAATAAACTCTGCAGTGTCCCTCCCTGCCACACACCTCACTCCGGTCACTGCTGCGCTGCTAATAAACTCTGCAGTGTCCCTCCCTGCCACACACCTCACTCCGGTCACTGCTGCGCTGCCAATAAACTCTGCAGTGTCCCTCCCCGCCACACACCTCACTCCGGTCACTGCTGCGCTGCTAATAAACTCTGCAGTGTCCCTTCCTGCCACACACACCTCACTCCGGTCAATGCTGCACTGCTAATAAACTCTGCAGTGTCCCTTCCTGCCACACACACCTCACTCCGGTCACTGCTGTGCTGCTAATAAACTCTGCAGTGTCCCTTCCTGCCACACACACCTCACTCCGGTCACTGCTGCGCTGCTAATAAACTCTGCAGTGTCCCTCCCCGCCACACACCTCACTCCGGTCACTGCGAATAAACTCTGCAGTGTCCCTCCCCACCACACACCTCACTCCGGTCACTGCTGTGCTGCTAATAAACTCTGCAGTGTCCCTCCCCGCCACACACCTCACTCTGGTCACTGCGAATAAACTCTGCAGTGTCCCTCCCCACCACACACCTCACTCCGGTCACTGCTGCACTGCTAATAAACTCTGCAGTGTCCCTCCCTGCCACACACCTCACTCCGGTCACTGCTGCACTGCTAATAAACTCTGCCGTGTCCCTCCCTGCCACAAACCTCACTCCGGTCACTGCTGTGCTGCTAATAAACTCTGCAGTGTCCCTTCCTGCCACACACACCTCACTCCGGTCAATGCTGCACTGCTAATAAACTCTGCAGTGTCCCTCCCCACCACACACCTCACTCCGGTCACTGCGAATAAATTCTGCAGTGTCCCTCCCAGCCACACACCTCACTCCGGTCACTGCGAATAAACTCTGCCGTGTCCCTCCCTGCCACACACCTCACGCCGGTCACTGCTGCACTGCTAATAAACTCTGCAGTGTCCCTCCCTGCCACACACCTCACTCCGGTCACTGCTGCGCTGCTAATAAACTCTGCAGTGTCCCTTCCTGCCACACACACCTCACTCCGGTCAATGCTGCACTGCTAATAAACTCTGCCGTGTCCCTCCCTGCCACAAACCTCACTCCGGTCACTGCTGTGCTGCTAATAAACTCTGCAGTGTCCCTCCCCGCCACACACCTCACTCCGGTCACTGCGAATAAACTCTGCAGTGTCCCTCCCAGCCACACACCTCACTCCGGTCACTGCAGCACTGCTAATAAACTCTGCAGTGTCCCTCCCCGCCACACACTTCACTCCGGTCACTGCTGCACTGCTAATAAACTCTGCAGTGTCCCTCCCCGCCACACACCTCACTCCGGTCACTGCTGCACTGCTAATAAACTCTGCAGTGTCCCTCCCCGCCACACACTTCACTCCGGTCACTGCTGCACTGCTAATAAACTCTGCAGTGTCCCTCCCCGCCACACACTTCACTCCGGTCACTGCTGAGCTGCTAATAAACTCTGCAGTGTCCCTCCCCGCCACACACCTCACTCTGGTCACTGCTGCACTGCCAATAAACTCTGCAGTGTCCCTCCCCGCCACACACCTCACTCTGGTCACTGCTGCACTGCCAATAAACTCTGCAGTGTCCCTCCCCGCCACACACCTCACTCCGGTCACTGCTGCACTGCTAATAAACTCTGCATTGCTGTTCCCATATTTAGCTTTAATTTGAGTTTTAAGGTCCAAATCTTCCGTGACCACGGAAACAGCATTTGCACGCAGGGCCTCAGCGCCAGGCTCTGTGTAGCTTTCCTGAGAGTTTATGCCAACAGGATCAGCATTTGCTGTGGCATTTGTGGTTGCTGCTTTTGGGCTGCCCTTCGGGGTCAGGCAATCTAGTCTGATGTGGCCAAGGACCCCACAGTGATAGCATGTAGCCTCTTTATTCTTGGGGTGAGAGTTCCTACCCTCTGGGCCGCCATGAGCTCCTCGAGAAGAGTCAGGGCCAGGTTTACCTTTAAATCCTTCCCTCCTCTTGACCTGGGGAGAATGGGGATTAGTTTTCCTCCGGGGGTTTCCACCCTTCTCGAGCCCTGTTTTGGGAGTGGGCATCCGCAATCTCTGCCGCCCATAGGACTGATTCAGGGTCCCTAGCGCACACAGCTGCTCTCAATGGTCGGGCACAATGTCTAGGAACTGTTCCAAAGTTATTAATCCAGCAGGTGTTCAAAACTCCCATGTGCCTTGGCTCCCACAACCCACTTCTTAACAAAACCCCTCAGCTGATGAGCACATCCTACAAAAGTACAATCATCAGACATCTCAAACTCTCTAAACTTAACTCTGTAAGAATCAGGAGTCACCTTGAACTGCCTTAACACAGAATCTTTAAACCGCCCATAACCCAAGGCTTCTTGTTCCCCCAAATCATTAAATACCATCCTGGCTTTTCCAGTCAGTCTGGTCAGCAGGACAGGCATTCGCTGCTCATAGGGGATCTGGCACAGATTGCAGAGGCGCTCAAAGGTGGACATCCTCTTGATATCCTCAGTATCTGTGTAGATGGGACACATCCTTTCCCAGGTTTTCTCGTGGCGGTGGGTATGTGGAGTACCAGGGGGCGATGACTTTCTCTGCTCTTACATTGCTTGGCAATGAAGTTTGGCCGTCTCCTGTTCCTGGGACCGGCTCTAATGTTTTTGCCACCCCAAGCAAAAAAAAGAGCGCCGCCTCGCCCCTGCAAGCGCCGCCGAACCCCTCCTCAAGTGTTGTGCTGCCCAAGTCCCCGCCCCAGCGAGCGCCACCGAACCCCTCCCCGAGCATCGCGCCACCCAAGTCCCCACCCCGCGAGCGCCACCGAACCCATCCCTGAGCGTCGCGCCGCCCAAGTCCCCACCCCGCGAGCGCCACCGAACTCATCCCTGAGCGTCGCGCCACCCAAGTCCCCGCCCCAGCGAGTGCCACCAAACCCATCCCCAAGCATCGTGCTGCCCAAGTCCCCACCCCGCGAGCGCCACCAAACCCATCCCCGAGTGTCGGGCTGCCCAAGTCCCCACCCCACGAGCGCCACCGAACCCCTCCCCGAGCATCGTGCTGCCCAAGTCCCCACCCCGCGAGCGCCACCGAACCCATCCCTGAGCGTCGCGCCGCCCAAGTCCCCGCCCCAGCGAGCGCCACCGAACCCATCCCTGAGCGTCACGCCACCCAAGTCCCCACCCCCGTGAGTGCCACCGAACCGCTCCCCGAGCATCGCGCCACCCAAGTCCCCACCCCGCGAGCGCCACCGAACCCATCCCCGAGCGTCACGCCACCCAAGTCCCCACCCCAGCGAGCACCACCGAACCCATCCTTGAGCGTCGCGCCATCCAAGTCCCCGCCCCAGCGAGTGCCACCGAACCCCTCCTCGAGTGTCGTGCTGCCCAAGTCCCCACCCTGCGAGTGCCACCGAACCCCTCCCCGAGCGTCGCGCCACCCAAGTCCCCACCCCGCGAGTGCCACCGAACCCATCCCTGAGCGTCGCACCGCCCAAGTCCCCACCCCGCGAGTGCCACCGAACCCATCCCTGAGCGTCGCGCCGCCCAAGTCCCCACCCCGCGAGTGCCACCGAACCCATCCCCGAGCGTCGCGCCGCCCAAGTCCCCACCCCGCGAGTGCCACCGAACCCATCCCTGAGCGTCGCGCCACCCAAGTCCCCACCCCACGAGCGCCACCGAACCCATCCCTGAACGTCGCGCCACCCAAGCCCCCGCCCCACGAGCGCCACCGAACCCCTCCCCGAGCGTCGCGCCACCCAAGTCCCTGCCCCCGTGAGCGCCACCGAACCCGTCCCCAAGCGTCGCGCCACCCAAGTCCCCGCCCCCGTGAGCGCCACCGAACCTGTCCCCGAGCGTCGCGCCACCCAAGTCCCCGCCCCCGTGAGCGCCACCGAACCCCTCCCCGAGCGTCACGCCACCCAAGTCCCTGCCCCCGTGAGCATCGCCCAAGTCCCCGCCCTCCCAGCACTGCCCGGCTGAACCAAAAAAACCAAAACCAAACCCCGAGCGCCGCCGCGTCCCAAGATGCTGCCCCAAGCACGTGCTTGGTCGGCTGGTGCCTGGAGCCAGCCCTGCCTCTTCCATCCTGTGAGTCTCCTCTTGCCTCTGTGGAGCTTTCTCCTCAGCAGCCAGCAGCTCCAGATGCCCCTTACGAGTTCCTTCTCTCAGCAGCTTCTTTATTTTATCAGCTTCTTTCTCTCTCTCAGCAGCCTCTCCTTCTAATTCAGATATGTTTTGCCTTCCAGCAATCGAAGATCTGCTAGTTTCTGTTCATGCTCCAGTTGCAATTTGCTGCCTTTTGCATTCGAATTGCGTCTGCAGTTTCTATAGATTCAGGTAAGGGCTGTGCTCCTGCCTCCTGATCACTGGCCATTAACAGCTCTCTCAGTTCTTGATTTGTAGCGTCTTTCTAAAGCTTATCCCCTTCTCTGAACACAAATCATCCAGGGCTTTTTTGTCAAGGCCTCACATGCTCTTTGCTCATCCATTGCAACTGTCCTTTAGCCAACCAAATCTCAATACCAAAATTCCAGTTTGGATAGCGTGGGGTTCTGACCCAAAGCTTGATTGACCTGGTTCTGTGGATCCTTGCACGACTACGCCACTGTGACGGCTCTGCCCGTGGGAGCCAGCTGCAAACAGACCGGGGCAGACAAACCCCAGAAACAGGTGGTTATTCCAATACTTAGATTTACCTACCAGCACAAAACAGCTTCTATAGTACCTCACTGGTTACTCAGAGGTCCAAACACCGCAGTTCCCTTCAAGTGTCCAGCCTCAAGCCTCCGTCCAGACACACACACTTCAGATATGATGATGATTCCTGAAAATCTTATCTCATCATATAAAAGAAAAGGTTCTTCCAACCCCAAAGGATCAGCCACATACCCAGGTTCAATTATAACTTACATCTTACCCAAAATACACGTCACAGCCAATTCTTATTAACTCAGCTAAAATTTCTTTAAAAAGAAAGAGAGAGAGTTGGTTAAAAGATCACCATACAGACAGACTTGAATTCAGTTCTTGAGGTTCAAATACGTAGCAGAGATGAGCTTGTAGTTGCCAAAAGTCCTTTTAGAAATAGTCCAGAGGTTATAGTCCAATGTCCATGTTCAGGGTGACTCCAGTCAGTGACTGGGGATCTCAATCCTTGTGGCTTAAGGTTTCCCCCTCTTGAAACCCAAAGCAGATCTAAGATGAAGCAGGATCGTGTCCCAGGGTTTTTATACATTTCCAGCAGCCTTTCGGCCTGCCACGGGTGCACTGGCAGTTGTTAGTCCCTGCTCCCTTCCTGGCCCCCAAGGGTAGCAGTGCAGCTCCCTGGCCAGGTGCCAGCCATGCCCATCCGTATCGCAGTGGGTGCTCTGCTGTGGGCAGAAATCCCCCCCGCCTCCTGCAGGGGTCTGGGCACCTTGCGCCACTTTCTGGTCATGCCCCTTCCCAGATGCCCTCCAGATCCTCACCAGGTGCCAATAGGTCATCCCCCAGGGCACTGCGCCCTGCCCCACCCACGCCCCGGGCTCGGCTGCTGTAAAATCACTAGTGGTGCCCGCCTGGCACTCTGCGGAGCTCCCTCTGCCCAGGATGGTGGCTTGTCACCAGCACTATAACCTCCTGTCATAAACAGATGGTTAAGGGTTAATGTCTCTTTTACCTGTAAAGGGTTAAGAAGCTCAGTAAACCTGGCTGACACCTGACCAGCGGACCAATGGGGGGACAAGATACTTTCAAATCTCAGTGGAGGGAAGTCTTTGTTTGTGCTTTTTGTTTTGTTCGTTGTTCACTCTTGGGACTAAGAGGGACCAGACGTACACCCAGGCTCTCCAAATCTTTCTGAATCAGTCTTTCATGTTTCAAAATTGTAAGTAATAGCCAGGCAAGGCGGATTAGTCTTATGTTTGTTTTCTCAACTTGTGAATGTTTCTTTTTGCTGGAAGGATTTTTACCTCTGTTTGCTGTAACTCTGAACCTGAGGCCAGAGGGGGTTTCCTCTGTGCTATATAAATCTAAGTACCCTGTAAAGCATTTTCCATCCTGATTTTACAGAGATAATTTTTACTTTTTTCTTTCTTTAATTAAAAACTTTCTTTTTAAGAACCTGATTGATTTTTCCTTGTTTTAAGATCCAAGAGGATTGGATCTGGACTCACCAGGGATTGGTGGGGGAAAGGAGGGGGGATAGTTTATTTCCCTTTGTGTTAAGATCCAAGGGGATTGGATCTGGACTCACCAGGGATTGGGGGGGGGAGGAGGGGGATGGTAAATTTCTCCTTGTTTTAAGATCCAAGGGGTTTGGATCTGTGTTCACCAGGGAATTGGTGAAGTCTCTCAAGGCAACCCAGGGAGAGAAAAAAGTTTTGGGGGAACAGAGAGTGCCCCAGACACTGGAATTCTGGGTGGTGGCAGTATACCAGAGCTAAGCTAGTAATTAGGCTTAAAAGTGTCCATGCAGGTCCCCACATCTGTACCCTAAAGTTCAGAGTGGGGAAAGAAACCTTGACACCTCCCCACATTTCTCTCCATCCCCCTGGGGTTCCACTGATGGTCTGGGCACAGGCTGCCTGCAGAGGGCACAGAGCCCAGCGCCAGCCCCTAGGAGCGAAGCTGCCATCAGCCAGCGCCCGCGCCAGCAAAGGAGAGTCCAGCTCAGAAGGAGATCTGCAGAGAGGAGGAATTTGTCTCCCAGTGTGGGCCGCCAGAACCAGGACTCCTGGGTTCTCTGCCCGGCTTTGAGAGGGGAGAAAGGCTGTTAGAGGGGGATGGGGCTGGGCACCAGGACTCCTGGGTTCTCTGCTCAGCTCTGAGAGGTCACTGGAGCTGGCAGTGTTATAACTCCCTGCCCCTCCCCGAGGGGTCCTTGACAAAATACCCTGATGGGTGGGTGAGAGGTGATATTGCGGGGGAGAGGTTTCCTTCATCCTCCCCTCTCGCCCCATATGGGCCATTCTGGCCCTTGCCCTGATGCCAGGAGCTCGGCCAGGGACCCTCAGCGAAAGGCCTGGAGCCAGGGGGCAGCAGGCCGTGTGCCGGCGGGGAGCGGCAGAGCTGTGCCAAGCTGGGTCAGACAGGCCATCACAGCGCCCAGCCCCAGAGACACCAGGCAGCTGAGGCCTGGCACCCCCAGCACCACAGGCTGCCCACTGGCAGGGGGGCACTCCCTGTGCCAGAGTGGGGGCAGGAGGGCACCTGCCCCAAGGAGCCGGGCACCTGGCAGAGCCCCGGGCAGGGGAGGGAGCTGCCCCCGCCCTGCAGCTCAGATGTCCCGAACCCGACACCAGCTGCCCATGTATAATTCAGGAGCTGCCAGCAGCCAGGGAGCTGGGCGCTTGACACAGCCACCACCAGGTACGATCCCCTCCCCAGGCACCTGCTGCCCCTAGGCACAGCCCAGAGGCTGGGGTGATGGGCACAGGGAAGCATTGCAGGCTGGGGGCACAGGCACTGCCCGCTCAGGGGGCATCCTTAGCCCACTGCCAGCCCATGCCAGGCTCCCAGCCCCGGCACCGAGCAGGGCCCTCCCTGCGTTGGTCTGGCCTCCCCCTAAACTACCCAGCGTGGGCTGCCCAGCCACCCCCTCCAGGCTTTGAGCCCCTGGGGGCCACGGTGCCAGGGGGACCCCATCACTGGGATCGGGGGGAGTCCTGGGGCCCAGTGCAGGGGAGCTGTGGGGGGTGCCCCGTGGTATGTGCCATGGTGGGGCAGGGTCCTGGCTTCGAGCCCCGAGGGAGCTGATCACCACCTCCCACACAGGCCGGCTGGCCACCAGCTGCCCGAGATGGACCCAGTGCCCCAGGGGGCCCCGAGCCTGCAGGAGCTGCACGGCCTCCACCCACGGGGATCCCAGAGGCCAGGGGCCACGCGCCAGGTGAGACCGGCCCCGCACAGCTGCTCCGGCCCTCAGTGCTCCTCACTGCTGCATCTGGGCAGCTGCCCCCTTGCCCCCATCGGCTGACCTGTCTCCCGGAGCTGGGCCCCGCAGCTCCATTGCCAGCCTGCCGGGCAGCGCTGTGCGCTGCAGGCCTGGGGCCACCCTGGGGTGCTGTGCTGGCAGGGAGCCAGGCGGGTGCAGGGCCCAGCTGAGTCAGGAGAGTCCAGTGGGGGCAGCTGGCATGAGCTGAGCACATGAGCTAAGTATCAGAGGGGTAGCTGTGTTAGTCTGGATCTGTAAAAGCAGCAAAGAATCCTGTGGCACCTTATAGACTAACAGACGTTTTGGAGCATGAGCTTTCGTGGGTGAATACCCACTTCTTCAGATGCATGAGCTCATGCATCTGAAGAAGTGGGTATTCACCCACGAAAGCTCATGCTCCAAAACGTCTGTTAGTCTATAAGGTGCCACAGGATTCTTTGCTGCTTTTACACATGAGCTAGGAATGCGAGAGAGATAGTGTGAGCCAGGCAGCACCCTGCAATCTGCATCCCTGCCCTGTAGCTGTGCCGATGCCCCTCACTCCCGACCCGAACCCCCCTGCCCCCAGCTCTGCCAATGCCCCTCACTCCCGACCCGAACCCCCTTGCCCCCAGCTCTGCCGGTGCCCCTCACTCCCGACCTGCAGCCCACTACCCTCCAGCGGTGCCGATGACCCTCACTCCCGACCTGAACCCCCCGGCCCCCAGCTCTGTCAGTGTTATGCAGACAAAAGTACACAGGATCTTTTCAGGGGGCAAGACAAAAACGCCACATTTATTATGATAACAATTTGATTTATGACTAATAACTAATATCTTAATTCTTATACACACACATTATACCTAATACCTACACACACACACACACACACACCCATCGGATGTTCTGCAGCTGCTGCATAGTTACCAGTCCTGGACACAGCTTAGGTTCATGGCTTGATTTTGCAGCTTTGGTTCGTAGCTTGTGGCGGTAACTGGCCAGGAAAGCCGGACACAAGGACAAGCTGGGTCTCTGCTGGGCCTGCGCCGATGTCCTTCCATGTTGGCAGCAGAATGTTACCCAGAGTCTCCCATCTCACCCATCCTTTTTGTAGGCTTTAGTTTGAATCCAGAGTCTATAGGTCTTGCAGTGTCACTGCCTCTGGGTTTGGATTGATCACCCGTTAATTGCAGGCAACTTTCAGTCTTGGATCTGGCTTTGATCTTCCTTCTATTGCACCTTTTCTTTTTAGGATGGATACTTCTTACTTTGTTAGGGCTCTTGTCTGCATCTTCTGCTGGTGAGGTTTGAACTTTATGTCATCAGGACAGGCTGGGGCTGGAGGTTGATTCCATCATCCATAAATGCCTCATTCACACATCTAAACTAAACTAATAAGATTACAGCAGGGTTTGCAAAAATGAAGGTTGGAGGAAGCTTTTACAAAATGGGATGAATGTTTGTTTTAAAATGGGGTTGGAATTACAATATGGCAAACAGAAGTTACAGTGAAGGCAAGTGTAGTGACTGGTGAACAGAAGTTACATTAATAAAGTGAACAATTAAAAACAATTTCATTTATCAGTTCTACAACCTTCCCTTGCAAGCCCCCTGCCCTCCAGCTGTGCCAATGCCCCTCACTCCAGACCTGCAGCCCCCTGCTAGCACAGCCCTGGGCTTCCCCCTTCCCCAGCTCTGCCCATGCCCCTCACTCCTGACCCGTAGTCTCCTGCCCTCCAGCTGTGCTGATGCCCCCGACCCACAGCCCCCTGCTACTCCAGCCCTGGGCTACCCACTCGGTCCCCCTGGGGCTGACCCTGCCTGCCAGTGCCCAGTTTGCAGGTTGCTGTGATGCCCCCTCCCAGGGCCCCCGCTGTGCCCTCCTGCAGCAGCTGCTGACGCAGGCCCCACCCCTCTGAGCTCTTCTCCCCCCAGGGCTGTGGGGCTGGGCCCCAGGGCAGCTTTCGAGCCAAGATGCTGCTGGAGCTACTGCTGGTGGCAGGGTGGCGGAGTCACCGACGGGCACAGGTGAGCTGGGCCGGGGCTGGGCTGGGGCAGACCCTGTGGAGTGGGGCAGGGAGCTAGGCAAGGCTGTGACTCGTGGGGCAGCCAGACCCTGGGAAAGGGGGCAGCCCCTGGCTCTCTAGTGCCCCCCGTGGCAGCCCCCGTCACCGCGTGGCCTGGCCAGGTCCCAGCCAGCGCCTGCCCCACCAGTGGCTGTGGGGAAGTGCCTCCATCACAGGCCCTGTCCTGTGTGGCAGTGGGGCCAGCCCTGGGCTCCCAGCCACGTTCGCCTCCGGCCCTGCGCTAGCCCGGTGGCTCCCAGAGCTGAGCTGTAGCATCTCTTCCTCCCACCACGAGCCCCATCTGCATCCTGCCCCCTGGGCCCCCCTCGGCTCCGGAGCGTCTCCCCATCAGTCTGCCCCCTGCGCCCCTCCCCCACTTGGCACGCCAGCTCCCCACCCATCTGCCCCCTGCGCCCCTCCCCCACTCAGCACCCCAGCTCCCCCCGTCTGCCCCCTGCTCCCCTCCCCCGCTCAGCACTCCAGCTCCCCACCCGTCTGCCCCCTGCGCCCCTCCCCCACTCGGCACCCCAGCTCCCCACCCATCTCTCCCCTGGGCTCCCTCCCCCCCGCTCAGCTCCCCAGATCCCCTACACCCCACCCGTCTGCCACCTGAGATCCTCCCCTGCTCAGCTCCCCGGCTCTGCAGCGTCTCCCCACTCGTCTGCCCCCTGCACCCCTCCCCCGCTCAGCTCCCCAGCTCCGTGGTGCTCCCCCGCCCCCAGCTGGGCTCCCCAGTGTCTCCCCACCTGTCTGCATCCTGCCCTCTGCAGACACCGCACGGGCCCGTCTGCGGCCGATGGGGGCCTTGGATCCAGGCTGACAAAACCCCTTGGCCTCGTCTCCCCCGGGGCCCCACATCTCTCCCCCCACACGACAGCCCAGCTCAGCACAGGGGTGAGGGGAGCTAGCGTTGATGTGACCCAGAGCAGAGCCCATTCCCCACATGCTGGGATAACAGCCCACTACTGCTGCCTGCCGGCAGGGGCTGGCCCTGGGCCAGCTAGCCGGGGGAGGGGGGACCTTTGATTTCAGCCTTGTCCCTTGTGCCCCCCTCCCCCCAGCTTTACTGGGACTTCCAGCTGCTGGACTCGGACGGTGACGGGCGCCTGCCCGCCCGCGATGCGGAGCTGCTGCTCCGGGACGTGCCGGGAACGAGTGCCAGCGGGCAGGCCTGGCACAGCTTCCTGCGGGAACACAGGCACGGCCTGGCCTGGCAAAACATAGAGGTACCCGAGCACCCGCCCACAGAACCAGGGCTGTGGGGGAGGGGGGACTAGTGGGCAGAGCACGGAGGTGGGGGGGGCTGGGAGCCAGGACTCCTGAGTCTGCCAGTGCCCCCGCCTGGACGGGCAATCTGGGGAGGGGTGGCCAAGGGCAGCGATGGAACCGGGGGCCGGGGGGCTGGACTGAGGCAGGAGCAGGCTGAGGGGGGAGAGGACACAGGGCTGGTTGGGGGCCTGGCACCACCTGCATGGGAGCACGTGGGGCCAGGGCTGCCCTGGCACCGACCCACCCGTCTGTCTCCTCTCCCCAAGGCCTGGCTCTCTGCAGCCCCCCAGCCCCAGCCAGAATCCGCCTGGGCCTCCGGGCAGGGACACCGAGTGGAGCCGGAGACAGGCTGCCCCGTCGGGATGGTAAGAAGCGGGCGCTGCCAGGGGGCAGAGGGAGAGAGCATTGCCAGCGTGTGCCCGGGGCTTCCCGGGGGGGGGGGTTCATGACCAACCCCCGAACTGGCATTCAGCCTCACTGGCTGGGCCACTGGGTCATGGGGCTTCGTCCCATGGCTGCCAGCTCCCCCCATAACACCGCATGGGCTGCCAGCCCCCCAATACCCCACATGGGCTGCCAGCCCCCACCATAACCTCGTGAGGGCTGCCAGCCCCCCAATACCCCACATGGGCTGCCAGCCCCCACCATAACCCCGCATGGGCTGCCAGCCCCCCCAAACCCCACAGGGGCTGGCAGCTGCTCTAAGGCAGGGTAGCTTTGGCTCTGGAACCCGTTCACCCTGACAGTAATGCCCGGGGGGCACCGGGGATGCCTGGCCTCCAGGCTGAGACCCCATGAACTCACTGCATGCCTGGTCTGCCAGAGCCAGGCCCCAGGCCAACTGATGGGCCACTCTGTGCCATGGGGGGGCTCATCCCTGGAGACCCCCCCCAGGCTCTGCCCCCTGTGCCCCCTGCCAGACACTCACCAGTCGCCCTCCCTCCCTGCAGGGCACAGGCACCGACAGCAGCAGCGTCCTGCGGCCCTGGGCAATGCACCGGCCCTGGCAGCTCCTGGATGGGTACGTCTGACCCCCCGCCTGGCGCTGCCGCCCTCCCCTCCCCAATGGCGCCCCCAGGCCCTGAGCCAGGTACAGCCATGGGGCAGCGCCGACCTGCCCCTGACCCACGGTAACCCGGGCAGTGCCATGGTGGGATGCAGGTGGGGGGACTGGAGTGAACCCCCTCACCCACTCCCCCAGCACACGGGATGGCCCCGCACTGCCTGCGGGAAGCTGGGCCCCCGGACACGGGCACCTTCTTGGCCCCAAAGCCCCTGGCACCGAGTCAGGGCCCAGGGGAACCCACAATGGGGCGGAAGCCGGGGCCAGATGGGCCCGATCCGGGGCAAAGGGTGGGACGCGGGGCCGGACGGACCCAATCCAGGGCAGGGGGCAGGACGGGCCCAACCCAGGACAAGGGGTGGGATGCGGGGCCGGACGGTCCCGATCCGGGGCAGAGGGCAGGATGCGGGGCCGGACGGGCCTGATCTGGGACAGGGGGTGGGACGTGGGGCCGGACGGGCCCTATCTTGGGTGGGGGCGGGACGTGGGGCCGGAGGGGCCCGATCCGGGGCAGGGGGTGGGACGGGCCCAACCCAGGTCAGGGGGGATGATGCCAGACCAGACGGACCCGATCCAGGCCAGGGGGTGGGAAGCAGGGCCAGACGGGCCCAACCCAGGGCAGGGGGGATGATGCCAGACCAGACGGACCTGATCCAGGCCAGGGGGTGGGAAGCAGGGCCAGACGGACCCGTGGTCCTGACCCCAGGCAGGGCGTCTGTGGGGCACTGGCCCCACAGGAGGCCACGCTCTGCTCTGGGGGTGCCCCGGCGCCCTGGTCGCCTGTGGGTGTCTGTTCTTTCAGTAGCAACCTAGAGGGTTCCCTGCATCTCCTCCATCCCCATGGCCAGGTGGGGCGAGGCCAGTCCCACACCTCTGCCCAGGCAGCAGCCGCAGTGCTGGGGGCCAGCCCCACAGGGAGGGGGAAGCCTCATGCCTTTCACTGGGGGACACTCCTGGCCCGGCTCTCACTGCCCCCCATGCCCCACGGCACTGCTGCACCCCGCCAGGAGGGCGAGTGTGAGCGCATCTGGGGGGCCCAGGCCGGGCAGGATGGAGCCCCTAACCTGGCCCCTCCTTGGAAAGGATCTGGGCCTCGGAGCCCGGCCAGGTGGCGTCGTGGCGGGAAGCGCTGGCCGGGCTCAGGCTGGTGACGGGGCAGCGAGCGGCGCCCAGCCGGGCGGGCGGAGAAGAGGATCTGTGGGGCGGAGCTGCACAGGTAGGAGTCGGCCGGGGGTCCAGCCACAACCCGAAGATTCCCCCCCCCACCGCCCCGGCCTGCCCGGCCCTGTCTCGCTGTCAGAGGCTCTCCTGGGTACAGGTGGGTCCCCCCTTGCCGCTCTGCCTGGCACCGTGCCCTGGGCTGGACAGCCCCGCTGGCACGGGGAGTGGGTGCAGGGTGCCAGGCACAGTGCGGTGCCATGCAGGAGGGGGGGCTGTTCAGATTGCAGTGCCGTGCGAGGGGGCTGGGCACAGTGCGGTGCCATTGGAGGGCTGGGCACCGTGCAGTGCCATGCAGGGGGGCTGGGCACAGTGCGGTGCCATGCAAGGGGGCTGGGCACCGTGCAGTGCCATGCGAGGGGGCTGGGCACAGTGCGGTGTCATTGGGGGGCTGGGCACCGTGCGGTGTCATTGGGGGGCTGGGCACAGTGCAGTGCCACGCGGGGGGGCTATTCAGAATGCAGTGCCATGCGAGGGGACTGGGCACAGTGTGGAGCCATTGGGGGGCTGGGCACAGTGCAGTGCCATTGGGGGGATGGACACAGTGCAGTGCCATGCGAGGGGGCTGGGCACCGTGCGGTGCCATTGTAGGGCTGGGCACCGTGCGTGCCATGCGGGGGGGCTGGGCACAGTGCGGTGTCATTGGGGGGCTGGGCACAGGGCGGTGCCATGCGGGGGGGCTGGGCACTGTGCGGTGCCATTGGAGGGCTGGGCACAGTGTGGTGCCATGCGGGGGGGCTGGGAACAGTGCGGTGTCATTGGGGGGCTGGGCACAGTGCGGTGCCATGTGGGGGGGCTGGGCACAGTGCGGTGTCATTGGGGGGCTGGGCACAGTGCAATGCCACACGGGGGGGCTATTCAGAGTGCAGTGCCATGCGAGGGGGCTGGGCACAGTGTGGAGCCATTGGGGGGCTGGGCACAGTGCAGTGCCACGCGGGGGGGCTATTCAGAGCGCAGTGCCATGCGAGGGGGCTGGGCACAGTGCAGAGCCATTGGGGGGCTGGGCACAGTGCAGTGTCATTGGGGGTCTGGGCACAGTGCAGTGCCACGCGGGGGGGCTATTCAGAGTGCAGTGCCATGCGAGGGGGCTGGGCACAGTGTGGAGCCATTGGGGGGCTGGGCACAGCATGGAGGGTGGGGGGATGGTGGTCGCGGACCCACGGGATGCAGGGTGGGTAGCTGCTGTAGGGACGCTCCAGTGGCCATGCCAGGCAGGGGACGTCGGGCCATGGCGGATCCCGCTGTCCCTGTGCCATGGCCCGGCGTGCCCAGAGAAGGGGGGCAGATCTGGTGGCGCCAGGCACTGGCTGGTTTTGACAGAGGGATCCCCATGGGGCTGGCGCGCTCTGGGACTTCCTTCCGCGGAGCCGGGGCTGCGGCATGGGCTGGCTCCCTGCTCCCCGCACCCCGCTTGGCTGTCCCCTGCCCCCATGGGTAAAGCCCCTCAGCAGCTAGTGGGGGTCAGTGAGGCCGTGGGGGGGGAGTTGCCCAGAAGAAGCTGCGCAGTTAATACCCACTGTGGGCACTGTGCCCTCTGGGGTTGGCAGCCTGGCAGTGCTGGCAATGGGCAGCTTAAGTGTGGACCCTGCCTCATTTTGGGGGGGGAGTGCGAGCCCCCAGAGAGCAGACCCCGCCCCATCGGCTCAGGGGGACAAGCCCTGCTCCCCCCCCCTTAACCTGACTGTTCGGTCCCAGGAGCCTCGACACTGAGGATCTATCAGCCTGGGGAGCAATGTGGGGGGGGCATGCTGCCGAGGGAGACGAGGAGGGGGTTGGGCTTTACAGCACGGCTGAAGCTGGGGCTAGAGGGGCTCACCTGCCCCCCCACAGCCATCTAGCTCCATTAGTGGGCCCCAGCCATCGACTCTCAGCTGGGACAGCCCCTGTCTCCGCGCATTGGGTCCCTCAGGGCTGGAGGGGGTGATGGAGCCCTTGCCCCCCCCGAACAGCCCAATGTTTAATGACTGTCCCCGCCCCTCCTGCCAGGCCATACCGCAGCGATACGGCCCCCTTGACCGGCTCCCTCACTCCCTGTTTCCTTTCATCACAGGCTGCATCCTCCATCCCGACAGGCCCAGACCCAGCAGCGGTGCAGCCCAGCTCCCACTGGACTCAGGGCGTGAGCCACGGGGTGCCCCCCTGGCACTCAGCGGGCAAAGGGGTGGCAGCCCAGGGCGGCGCTGGAGCCAGCTGTGTGAAGGTGAATGGGGCGCGTTGCAGCCTCGTTCCCAGGGTGCCGCGGGGGCGGGAGGTCGCCTGCAGCAGAGCCAGCAGCCATGTCCCGGCCTGGCATGATGCCCACGCAGGGTGACCCCGCTGGTGTTGGGCAGGCGGCTCGGGACAGCGCCTGTGTGACCAGGGCCAGGGGCTGCATGGGTGACAAGCCAGCCAGGGCAGCAGAACCCAGGCACCTGTCGGCCCAGCGCAGCGCCGGCCTGGCTCCCACCCAGCTCGCACGGGAGCCCCGTGTCCTGTGCTAGGCACCATCAGGGCAGCCACCAGGAGGCGCTGTATCCAGCCTAGCCCCCACCCACCGGCTGTCCCCCCAAGCCTGAACCCCCCCACCCCATGCTGCTCCAAGGCAGGGCTCCCCATGGGTGGAGGGGGTCCAGGGGCCCCAGCAGCCCCAGGCAGGGCAGTGGGTTTGTCATCGGGCCTTGGGGGGGGTCTCCTGGGGTTTGGGGTCCATACAGGGTCTATACTGCCCGACTGTGTCTCGTCTAAGCCCCAGGAGATGCCGTGCACCAAGCCAGGGGCCGTTCCCACCTGGGAGTTGCCACAGAGGGAAACAGGGACCCTGCAGCCCTATGAGTGGAGTCGGCTGGAGGCCTTGGGACCCCCCCAGAGGGGACAGCGGCTCCTCTCGGCCCAGAACGAGCTGCACACGCTTCGGCCACAGAGAGCTCCACAGACGGTGCCAGATGCCCAGGAACAGGGGGAGCTGGAGACCTGGCAGCCGCGGGGGTCTCCACCGACGGCCCTGCGGGGGCTACAGAGGGAGCCCGAGGCCCTCGAGCACCCAGGACAGAGGGTGCCAGGGGCCCGTCAGCTCCAGGGGGCTCCGCATGCAGAACTGGCGGCTCATGGGCCTCAAGATCCACAGGCCCTCGAGGCCCAGGACCAGGGGGAGCCCAGGGCCCAGGAACCCCAGGGGCACCCACACGAGGAGCAGGGGCCCCAGGGGCGCCCACACTGGGCCCAGGAACCTCAGGGGCACCCACACCGGGAGCAGGGGCCCCAGGGGCGCCCACACGGGGCCCAGGAACCCCAGGGGCACCCACACAGTGCCCAGGAACCCCAGGGGAGCCCACACGGGGAACAGGGGCCCCAAGGGTGCTCACACGGGGCCCAGGAACCCCAGGGGCACCCACATGGGGAGCAGGGGCCCCAGGGGCACCCACACAGTGCCCAGGAACCCCAGGGAAGCCCACACGGGGAGCAGGGGCCCCAAGGGCACTCACATGGGGAGCAGGAACCCCAGGAGCACCCACATGGGGCCCAGGAATCCCAGGGGCACCCACACGGGGAGCAGGAACCCCAGGAGCACCCACATGGGGCCCAGAAATCCCAGGGGCGCCCACACGGGGAGCAGGAACCCCAGGGGTGCCCACACGGGGCCCAGGAATCCCAGGGGCACCCACACAGGGAGCAGGAACCCCAGGAGCACCCACATGGGGCCCAGAAATCCCAGGGGCACCCACACGGGGAGCAGGAGCCCCAGGGGCACCTACATGGGAAGCCAGAGCCCCAGGTGTGCCCACATGGGAAGCAGGGGCCCCTTCAGGCCCAGGGGACCCCACAAGGGGACCCAGCAGCTCTTGAGCCCCTCAAACACAGGGAGCCACTGGTCCTTCAGCCCAGGCAGCTGGTGTGGCTGGACCCCCCTGAGCCCCCACAGAGGCACCTGGAGACCCGGCAGGCCCAAGGGAGGCTGCAAAGGGAGCCAGGGGCTCCTGAGTCCCTGGGGGTCCCTCAGTCCCAGGAGGTTCTGCTGAGGGAGCCCCAAGGACAGCGGGCGCCGAGGTCCCATTGGATCCGGGGGGCTCCGCAGTCAGAACTTAGCGCCCCACAAGGCCTGGACCCCCAGGGATGGAGGGAGGTGCAGGCCAGTCAGCTTCAGCCAAAGCCCAAGGCCCCTGCACCCCAAGAATTGAGGGGCCCTCCAGAACCCCTCCAGCCTCAGGGATCTCTGCAGACAGAGCAAGGATGGCCCCAGGAAGGGAGGGAGCCAGTGGGCCCCATGCACCAGGGCCCAAGGGTGGCAGAGACACTTCTGCCCTGGGACACTCCCCAGAGCGAGCCAGAGCCGTGGGGGGTCCGGGGGGCTCAGCCGATGGAGCCCTCAGGAGCCACTCAGCCCCGGGGAGCTGTGCTGAGGGACCCCCTCAGGGTTCATACCCAGGGTCCAAGGGTGCTGGGGCCAGGGAGCGTCCAGACCCTGGGGACGCTGCACGGGGAGGAGCTGCCGGCCCCTCAACTCCAGCCAATGCTGCTGGGATTGGCCACCTTGCTCGAGCTGGGGCTGCTCCAGGCCCAGGGGTGCCTGCAGGGGGACACCGAAGTGATCCAGCCCCAGCAGCTGGGCAGGCTACAGGTCCCACAGCTCCATGAAACTCCGCTGGGGCCACTCCAGCCCTGGGACAGTGTAAAGCTCCAGGAGCTGAAGGGACAAGGGGCTCCCCAGGTCTCTCAGTTGAAGGGATGGGGACCAGAGGCCTGTCAGCCCCAGGGAGCGTGGCTGAGGGAGGCTCTTGGGCCCCGGGAACTTGGGGGACCACAGGTTCCTCTGCCCCAGGCACTGATAGGACCAGAGGTGGCCCAGCCTTGGGGAGCTCCACTGCTGGAGGTGGAGCCTGCTCAGTGCCAGGTGCTGGAGCCCCTGGAGCCGGAGACCGAGGAGCCCCGGGTGTCCCCGCAGCGGGAGCCGGAGACCGAGGAGCCCCGGGTGTCCCCGCAGCGGGAGCCGGAGACCGAGGAGCCCCGGGTGTCCCCGCAGCGGGAGCCGGAGACAGAGGAGCCCCGGGTGTCCCCGCAGCGGGAGCCGGAGACCGAGGAGCCCCGGGTGTCCCCGCAGCGGGAGACGGAGACTGAGGAGCCCCGGGTGTCCCCGCAGCGGGAGACGGAGACTGAGGAGCCCCGGGTGTCCCCGCAGCGGGAGACGGAGACTGAGGAGCCCCGGGTGTCCCCGCAGCGGGAGCCGGAGACAGAGGAGCCCCGGGTGTCCCCGCAGCGGGAGACGGAGACAGAGGAGCCCCGGGTGTCCCCGCAGCGGGAGACGGAGACTGAGGAGCCCCGGGTGTCCCCGCAGCGGGAGCCGGAGACTGAGGGGCCCCGGGTGTCCCCGCAGCGGGAGCCGGAGACTGAGGGGCCCCGGGTGTCCCCGCAGCGGGAGCCGGAGACTGAGGAGCTCTGGGTGTCCCCGCAGCGGGAGCCGGAGACTGAGGAGCCCCGGGTGTCCCCGCAGCGGGAGCCGGAGACTGAGGAGCCCCGGGTGTCCCCGCAGCGGGAGCCGGAGACAGAGGAGCCCCGGGTGTCCCTGCAGCGGGAGCCGGAGACAGAGGAGCCCCGGGTGTCCCTGCAGCGGGAGCCGGAGACTGAGGAGCCCCGGGTGTCCCTGCAGCGGGAGCCGGAGACTGAGGAGCCCCGGGTTTCCCGGCAGCGGGAGCCGGAGACTGAGGAGCCCCGGGTGTCCCCGCAGCGGGAGCCGGAGACTGAGGAGCCCCGGGTGTCCTCGCAGCGGGAGCCGGAGACAGAGGAGCCCCGGGTGTCCTCGCAGCGGGAGCCGGAGACAGAGGAGCCCCGGGTGTCCCCGCAGCGGGAGCCGGAGACTGAGGAGCCCCGGGTGTCCCTGCAGCGGGAGACAGAGACTGAGGAGCCCCGGGTGTCCCTGCAGCGGGAGCCGGAGACAGAGGAGCCCCGGGTGTCCCCGCAGCGGGAGCCGGAGACTGAGGAGCCCCGGGTGTCCCTGCAGCAGGAGCCGGAGGCCCTGCAGCCCCTGGAACGAAGGGAGCAGGCAGCCCAAGGGGCGAGAGGGCCAGTGACCCTCCAGCTCCGAGACACCCAGCGCAGGGATCCAGCAGCCCTGCCGCCCTGTGGGGTGCAGCCGAGGGAGCCGGGAGCCACTGAGCCTGTGGAGATGAAGGAGCCAGAGGTTACTGAACCGCTGGAGGAACAGGAGTGGGTGGAGATCCAGAGCCCTGCCCCAGTGGCGCTGGAGCCCTGGCAGGGCCAGGGGATGCTGCAGAGGGAGCTTGTGGCTTGTGGGCCCCAGGAGCTGCAGGCCCAGCGAGCCCGTCACGGGAACCAGGAGGTGTTTCAGCCCCAGGAACCCGTGCAGTGGGGTGGGGAGGTGCTGCCGGCCCAGGGTGCTGCCCAGCGGAAGCCGCAGGCCCATCAGCTTCTGGAGCCAGCGGAAGCCACTGGGCCTTCCCCACCCAGCCCCGGGTGTCCTGGCCAGAGCCCCTGGGGTGCTCCGGCGTGGGATCAGGCAGCCCTCGGCGCTGGAGGCTGTAGGGCGAGCCCCGGCTGGGGGGCCCAGCACGGCGAGCGTGGAGGGGAAGCCATGGGGCCATGCTGGGTAAGGAGTGGCAGCGGGGAGGGCAGCCTGGGGGCAAGGGATGGACTCAGGGCCCATTGTGGGGAGAGGACATGGCCTGTGCCATGGGCTGGGGGGCCCCATGCCAGGCAGGAGGGGGGGGTGGCCATGGTGGGGAGGGGGTGTGGCCAGTGCTATAGGTTAGGGGTGCCCCATGCCTGGGGGCAGGTGTTGGTGGCTGGGGTGGGAAAGCTGCTCAGGGATCTGGTGTTCCCCACAGCGCTGCAGCCCTGCCCCCCCCTGCCTGAAGCCCCCTGACCCGAGGGGACCAGACCTGGGCCCTGAGTGCGGGGAGCTGCCGCTGGAGCCTGCCCTGGAGACAGGAGGGGTACGCAGCCGCCCCCCACCAGAGCGGGCACTGCCAGCCGGGAGGGGCATGGCCCAGCCACCGAGGAGCAAACGGTGCTGCTTCTCACCCCCCCATGGCTGAGCCTGGCATGGGCCCATCCTGTGCCCGCTATCCACATCCCAGCCCTGTAGAGTCATGGTTTAGTGCCAGCCCGAATGCCCATCTTCCCTGGTCCGGGCACTGCGGGGTTAGCGTGGTGCCCATTCACGGTGCTACCTACACAGACCCATGGGCCAGGATGGGGATCGGGGGGGGATGCAGCCTGGGAAGCCCTGGGGGTTGGGCTGCACTCAGGGGTCACCCGTTGGGAGAGGGGCACATGGGGGGAGGGGTGGCTCGCTCAGCTCGTCAGGCCCCCTGGTGCCCCCATCCCTAACGTCTCTGGTGCCATTGCAGCCCGGCCTGCCCGCCCCGTGGGGCCGGCCGTGGGGCAGCCCCCTGCGCCGGGAGAAGGCCTTTATCCGCCCCTCCAGGAGGGAGCAGCAGGAGGCCGTGCGCAGGCTGGCGGAGCTGCAGCTGGAGGGGGGGCGCAAGCACCAGCGTGACAAGGAGCGGCAGCTGCTGCGGGTGAGGTGGGGGGCTGGGCTGCCAGGGCTCACCCCGCGCGTGGGCCCTGCTCGGGGGGTGGGGCCTGCCCCCCTGGGGGTGAGGCTGGGGCATGTCACTCCCTTCTGGGCCCGGGCCCTGGGGCGTGGGGGTCCGAGTGCCCACCGGGACGCCCCAGGGCTTGGCTGCCCCCTGGCACTGCCCTGGAGGGAGGATGGGAGCCTCGAGGCACAGACTGGGCCAGGCTGGGAGTGCGTCTCCGGGGCAGGCTGGCACCCACACGGCACGGAGCGCTCTACCCTGGCCTGTCCGGAGCTGGGGCACGGCTGGGTCCCACCCTGGCCTCCGGACGCTTTCTCCAGCCCCTTGGTGGCTCCGGTCCCCTGCCCCCTGCCCCCCTGCTGCTGGCAGTGCCAGGACCCAGGAGCTCCCCAGGCAGGGCTGGCACAGCCGCGCTGTACCCCTGGAGAAGGGGCCACTCCTCACCCAGCAGGATGAGCCCTCACCAAGTGCCCCAGCGCTGCCCCCTCCCCGGGCTCTCTCAGGCTCGGGTTCAAGCCTTCCCCCTTCTCCCCCCAGTTCCAGGAGCGACTGTCCATCGCCAGGCAGAGGTCAGTGGAGACTCTTCCAGGGAGACCCCAGCCCCCTGCGGAGCCTCAGCTGCAGGTAAGGGCCCGTCTGCTGCCCAAGCGGGGTCCAGCCAGCGCAGGACCCAGGGGGAGGTGATCACCCTGGGGGAGTGGGGGTGGGATCCAGCCCGGTGTGGGGTTGGGGGGAGGTGATCACCCCAGGTTGGGGGGCTGGGATCTAGCCCGGTGTGGGGTCAGGGGGAGGTGATCACCAGGGGTTGTGGGTGAGATCCAGCCTGGTGTGGGGTTGGGGGGAGGTGATCACCCCAGGTTGAGGGGCTGGGATCTAGCCCGGTGTGGGGTCAGGGGGAGGTGATCACCCCAGGGGGTGGGGAGTGGGATCCAGCCCGGTGTGGGTCCGGGGGGAGGTGATCACCAGGGTTGGGGGGTGGGATCCAGCCCAGCGTGGGGCCGGGGGGAGGAGATCACCCCAGGGGGTGGGGGGTGGGATCCAGCCTGGTGTGGGTCCGGGGGGAGGTGATCACCAGGGTTGGGGGGGTGGGATCCAGCCCAGCTTGGGGCCGGGGGGAGGTGATCACCCCAGGAGGTGGGGGGTGGGATCCAGCCCAGTGTGGGGTTGGGGGAGGCGATCACCCCAGGTTGTGTGTGGGGGGGTGGAATCCAGCCTATTGTGGGTCTGGGGGGAGGTGATCACCAGGGGTGGGGGGTGGGATCCAGCCCGGCGTGGGGGGCGGGGGGCGGTGCATAGATACACCAGCGGAGGCAGATGCTGGCACCTCCCTAGGTGGGGCAGGTGGCTGCTGGGACAGGAGAGGGGCCTGCCTGGGGCTCACGGAGGTGGCCTGCCCCCTGCCCCGCGCTCTCTGGGGCTCTGCTCCTCCATGCTCGAGGCCCTTGGCTGGCTGGGGGGGCAGCTGGCGGTGCCTGGGGGGCAGGCTGGGCAGGGCCGGAGCCCGGGCAGGATTGGCTCAGCCTGGCCCATTCCCCTGGCAGGAGGCCCGGGCGCAGCAGAGGGAGGCGCTGAAGCAGCACCTGGAGCAGGTGAAGAGGGAGCGGACGCACAGCCTGCAGGCCAGGCGCCACAGGCAGGTGTCTGTGGGGAGGGGGGGGGCCGGGGGGCAGGCAGAGGGGCAGGCCTGCAGTGCGGGGCCGGGGAACCGGCAGCCGGGGGGTGCCCTGGCGTCTTGGCTCTTGCTTCAGCCCACTGGCTGCTCCAAGGCAGGGCTGGGGTCCCTGCCATGCCCACCCCAGCATCTCGGCCTGGGGGCAATGGGCAGGAGGGGAGTGCGGATTGGGGCAGGGGGTCGAGACCCCCAGCTCTGGCATGGGCCATCCCACCCCTGTGCTGGCTGTCCTGCCTCCCTCCCCCCAGGCTCATTCTGGCCCCAGGGAGCCCCCTTGCTTGCCCCAACTCTGGGCCAGACTGTCCAACCACAACCCCCCCATTACCCTGCCCCCGCTGGCCTGGCCGCCCCTCCCCCAGGCTGGCCCAGGGCTGGCTGCCCCTCCCCCATGCTGGCCCAAACTCGGACCAGGCTCTCCAGCCCTACACTGACCCACGCTGGTCTCTCTACAGGAACACGCTGAGTTTCCAAGAGCTCTTGGAGCCACTGGTGGCGCCGGGCGAGGACGACAGTGACCTGAGCCGGGCCGGGCAGGCCTGAGCATGGGTGGGCACGCGAAGACAGGCAGCTCCCTCCCCTCGCTCCCAGCTGGGCGTTGGCAGGGGGCCTGTGACGAAGTAGGGGATTTGTGTGATGTGTTGTATGAATAGTGTATGCCTCAGTTTCCCCGGTGTGTGGCACCGTTACCTAGGTGCTGGGTCTCAGGTGTGACTGGCCAGACATTCTGTGACTTAGCAGCTGGGGCAAGAAGCCAGCTGGCCCAGAGGTGTCCAGGTGACCGGTTTTCCCGGAAAGACAACAAAGGATGGAGGAGGGGCAACTGGGCATGACGGGGCTGGGGGCCCCAGGACACTCTCCGGGTTTGGGACTTGGGGAGAGTCCAGGGGGCTCCCCCTCCTCCCCCCCAAGATGGACTTTGCTGCAGGTTCCTGCTTTCTGTGCAAACAGAGCTCTGTTCTGCGCTGTTCCTGACCACTAATAACCCTCCTGTCCCCCACGCTGGCTGGCTGGGAGTCACTGCTGACTGCGGAGTGGGGGTGCAGGGCCCCGCTGAGGGTGCGTTAGGCTGCCCCAGGCAGGCTGAATGCTCCAAGGTCAGACCCAGCAGGCGCTGTAGCCAAGGGGGCTTGCCCTGGTGAGAGTGCGCCCTGAGAGATGCCACACTGCCCCAGGGTCTGTGGCGCCCCCCTGAGAGCAGTGCTAGAGCCCCGAGTGCCTGGGGAGTCCAGGGAGCCAGAGCCACCCCCCCAGCACCCGCTGCAGGCCCCACGGCCAAGCCCCACAGTTGCTGCCCAGCCACTGTGGGCGTTGACTGAGGTGGGGCAGACACCACGGCCGGGTGTGTGCAGGGCTGGCCCTGTCTCTCCCTGGTCACCCTAGGCACGGTGGGGCTAGGGCACAGGGAAGGGGCCATTCCCAGGGGCTGGAGAGCAGGCTCAGGGGTGCTGTGGGGCTACGGTCCCCTTCTCCCCATGTTCGCTCTCGGGAGGGTCCCCACCAAGAGGGCGAGGGGCTGCAAGTGAGGACGGTGGGCAGCCACCGGAGAGCCCCAGTGGATGGCGACTCTGGCTGGGCAGGGGAGTCCCCTGGCACTGGAGAGGAGCCCGCAGGGCTATGCAATGGCTCTGCCCACATGCAGCCCAGCCTGGCATGGCCCGCAATAAAGTCACCCACCGTCCACCTTCCCTGGGCCCTGGGCTGTTACCATGAAGGACACGCCAGGCCCTGCTGGCCTCCTGTGCCCACCCTGGGCTCAGGGTGCCATCCTGGTGCCAGCCCGCCCCTCGCCAGGTGCCACTCCCAGAGCCCCGACCTTGCTGCGAGGGGGCCTGGCAGGCTAGGCAATGGCCAAGCAGGCTTGGGCGCTGCTAGAGTCGGGGGCCAGGCCCAGCTGCCTTGGCGGCAGTTAAAGGGGAGGCCCACGGGCCCTACGTTTGGTTAGTGCCCGGCCGGGTGGCTGAAGGATGCTCAGAGCCAGCGGGGGCAGCACCAGGCAGTCGTGTTAGGAAAGCCCAGTGCCCCAAGCAGCCAGCGTGGTCCAGGGGTGGGGGGGACTGGCCCGGCCCCAGGCCCAGAGCCCCGTGGCGGGGGGCCCGGCTCTCACATGGCCACGTCGCGCGGGTCCAGCAGCGAGAAGGCCCCGTTCTTGCGGAAGAAGCTCTCAATGCGGCACTTGGGTGACGGGGGCACGTAGACTTTGCTGACTTTCCCTGGGCAGAGACACAAGGGGGGGTGAGCTGTGGGGGGGCCTATTAGAACCCCAGACCCCTACCCCAGAGCTGACTCATTGCCAACCTTTCCCGGGTCCCAATATCTCGCTCCAGGGAGGGGGTCCCCTGACACCCCAGAGTGGTGACACTGCCCTGTCCAGGGCTCAGCACCCCCACTGCGTGCCCGGTGAGCCAGGAGGGGACCCCAGCTTTAACCCCGAGTCCTGGTGCCCTGGTCCAGGGTTGTGGCATGAGGCCGCCGTGGCCTGAGGAGCTGGCTTGCAGGGCAGCTGGGGGAAGCTGTTGGGCCAGTCCAGCTGGGAGGCCTCCCCCGGGAGGGAAGTGCAGCGAATGTGAAGGCCGAGGGGACATGGTGATGGTCATGGCCCTTCGAGAGCCCATGTGGGATCTGGCTGCAGCTGCAAACGCTGAGAGCCTGGGGGAAGGGGTTCACTCGAGGGTTGTCACAGCTGGCGCTGGGCTGCATGCCAGGCCCCCTCAGCACTAGAGCCACCTAGCCAAAAACTACGACCCTGCCTCTTGAGCCACTGGGGAATCTCCATCACATCCCCACACTATAGGGCCTATGACACACAGCAGAAGAGATCTCATTCCATCCAGCAGAGGGCAGCACTTCCCCACCACACACACACGTGATTGCACTATTAGTACAAACCCCCCTGTGCCAGACAGGTGTCCCCACCTGGGGGGGACCCCCTGGCAAACAGAGCCAGTTGCTGCCACTAGAGATTTGCAGTATGCAAATGAGCACAGGCTGGCTGTGCTGATTGGCCCAGCCTGCTGCGAGGTCACAGCCGGCGTCATGGAGCCGTCTGGAGGTACTGCCCCAGGGGAGAGCGCCACCTAGTGGAACCCGCAGCTGTGCCTCCGCTGCGCCCCCTACGCCAGTGCGGTCCTGGGCTATGGGGCGAGAGGGCCCTATGGGCACAGACTTGAGTCACGGGCAGGGCTCTGCCCCCCAGCACCCGCCGCCCTGGCTCACCCATCTGCCAGCCGTAGACGAAGTTGGTGGTGACGGGGGTGTAGTACTTCTCCTCGGGCGCGCAGGCCGTGCGGCGGGTCAGGTAGCGCCGCCGGCCCTCGCCGTCCTGGGAGACGCCCTGGTACAGCAGCTGCCGCACCTCCGGGGCCACGGGCTTCATCTCCCCCTCCAGGATGCCCCCGGCGGCCCCAGCGGGCTCCTCGGGTGGCTGCTCGGCCGGGGGCACAGGTGCCGGAGACGGGAGGACGGGCAGCTTGAGTGGCACCTTGGTGGCCTGCCGCCGCTGGCGCAGCTGCTCCTGCCTGGCCTTGACGGATGCCCCATAGCGCTGGTGCCAGCGGAAGCGGAGCATCAGCTCCTTGAGATACTCCTCCTTCCAGAAGTCCTGCTGCAGCGTGTCCACGTTCAGCTGCCGCGCCATGGTGGCACCAGCCGGCTGCCCCCGGGCTCCCTGCGCTCAGCCGCCCCCCGGCTCCTGCCCCGGGCTGGAGTGCTGCAGGGTGCCTCCCTGTGGCAAGGCTGAGCTGCACCCCACGGGCACCCTGTGGACACAAGTCTGGGGCTCGGGTCCTGTCCCTGCTGCCCCCACCCCAGCCCACAGGCAGCTGGTACCATTTTCAGCTGTGTTGCCATGGCAGCTGCATCACACCCCTGAGCTCACAGAGGCCAGGGGGCAAGGGGCTGCCTGGCACTGACCCGGCTGCTCTGCTCCGGGGCCCCAGACATGGCTCCAGGGCAGGGACGTCTGAATCTCTGTCATAAACAGATAGCTAAGGGTTAATGTCTCTTTCACCTGAAGCACCTGACCAGAGGACCAATCAGGAAACCGGATTTTTTCAACTTTGGGTGGAGGGAATTTTGTGTCTAAGGTCTTTGTCTGTCTGCCTGCTTTCTCTGAGCTTTGGAGAAGTAGTTTTACTTTCTAATCTTCTGTTTCTAAGTGTAAGGACAAAGAGATCAGATAGTAAGTTATATGGTTTCTTTTCTTTGGTATTTGCATGAATATAAGTGCTGGAGTGCTTTAATTTGTATTCTTTTTGAATAAGGCTGTTTATTCAATATTCTTTTAAGCAATTCACCCTGTATTTTGTCACCTTAATACAGAGAGACCATTTGTATGTATTTTTCTTTCTTTTTTATATAAAGCTTTCTTTTAAGACCTGTTGGAGTTTTTCTTTACTTCAGGGAAATTGAGTCTGTACTCACCAGGGAATTGGTGGGAGGAAGAAATCAGGGGGAGATCTGTGTGTGTTGGATTTGCTAGCCTGATTTTGCATTCCCTCTGGGTGAAGAGGAAAGTGCTTTTGTTTCCAGGACTGGGAACGGAGAGGGGGAGTCACTCTGTTTGGATTCACAGAGCTTGTGTCTGTGTATCTCTCCAGGAGCACCTGGAGGGGGGAAGGGAAAAAGGATTATTTCCCTTTGTTGTGAGACTCAAGGGATTTGGGTCTTGGGGTCCCCAGGGAAGGTTTTTCAGGGGGACCAGAGTGCCCCAAAACACTCTAATTTTTTGGGTGGTGGCAGCAAGTACCAGGTCCAAGCTGGTAACTAAGCTTGGAGGTTTTCATGCTAACCCCCATATTTTGGACGCTAAGGTCCAAATCTGGGACTAAGATTTGACATGAGTGGCAGCGGTTACGGGATAGACAGAATCCAGAAGCCAGTAGAAATATTTTATTTTTCTTTTCTCTGCTAGGGGCTTTTTAGCAGAGAGAAACAGTTTGGTTTTAAAAGGGAACCAGAGAGAATTTTTTTTTCTGCTCTCTCTGGCAGTTTGTGGCTTGCATATTAAGCAAGAAGCCATTAAGGAGCTGTTACAGGTCTTTTGTCATGCAATAGCTCTCCCATTGAGAGTCATTACCAGCACTATATACATGCAAATAAAGTGGTTTTTCAGGTTTACTTAACATTGAAGATTAGCTAAAGGCACTGTTCCTAGGCAGACTTCAGGAGGCAACAGAGAACCTGCAGTTCAGAAGATAAACACCGGAGGGCACCCCAACACAAGAAAACAGGAACCATGACTTCTAAGGCAAAAATTGAGGCCGAAGAACAAATCAAAGAAGCTGAACACAGGCGAGAGATGGAAAAATACAAACAGGAACTAGAAATAAAACAAAAAGAGATGGAGCTGAAAGAAAAGGAAGAAAGCATCAAACTGGCAGCCTACCAAAGAGAACAGGCAGCCAAAGAGGCAGCACACAAAAGAAAACTAGAAGAAGAAGAGTTGGCCCACCGCCGAGAAATGGAAAAACAACAAAAAGAAAATGAAGAGAAGGAAAAACAGAGAAAACATGAACTGGACTTGGCAAAAGCTGGGCTGCATGTGCCAGCCAACCCTAACAACCCAGCGCCAATTATTGCTCCACAGCACAGGAAATTTCCCACCTACAAGGCAGGTGATGACACCGAGGCCTTCTTGGAAAATTTTGAAAGAGCCTGTCTTGGGTACAGCATCCCCAAAGACCAGTACATGGTAGAATTGAGGTCACAGCTCAGTGGACCTTTAGCAGAGGTGGCAGCTGAAATGCCTAAGCAGCAAATGAATGACTATAAACTTTTTCAAACCAAGGCCAGATACAGAATGAGGATAACCCCAGATCATGCCCGTCGGCGCTTCAGAACCCAAAAGTGGAAACCAGATGTGCCATTTCCCAAACACGCCTACTACGTTGCAAAAAATTATGAGGCCTGGATATCAGGACACAATGTTAAAACCTTGGAAGAACTGCACCTCCTCATACAAATGGAGCAGTTCTTGGATGGTGTTCCTGAAGACATCACAAGGTACATACAAGATGGAAAACCCAAAGATCTCGCTGAGGCGGGGGAGATTGGAGCCAAATGGATGGAAGTGGCAGAAAGCAAGAAAGCTACTGTCAAGGGGAACGATTACCCCAGGGGGCACACCGACCATAAACCTTACAACCGAGGACAGCCAAAGACCCCACATACAACCCAAGTAAAGCCACAGACGCCCTATTCGTCCACCTCACCAGTCTCCAGTAACTCACCTCGGCCCAGTGACCCATCAGATGGAAGATGCTTTAAGTGTAATGAACTGGGACATATCAAGGCCAACTGTCCCAAGAACACCATGCGAGTGCAATTCATTACCCCACCATCACACCAAAGATCCCCAGGCCCGGATGCCTCTCAAATACCCTTGGAGCGAAGGGAAAATTTGAGAGTGGGCGGAAAGAAGGTTACTGCGTGGAGAGACACGGGGGCACAAGTGTCAGCTATCCACCAATCCTTCGTTGACCCCAAATTCATCAACCCAAAGGCCAAAGTTACAATTTACCCCTTCATGTCACAAGCTGTAGACTTGCCTACAGCTCAACTGCCTGTCCAGTACAAAGGCTGGTCAGGAATGTGGACTTTTGCAGTCTATGACAATTATCCTATCCCCATGCTACTGGGGGAAGACTTGGCCAACCAGGTGAGGCGGGCCAAGAGAGTGGGAATGGTTACACGTAGCCAAACCAGGCAAGCTTCCAGACCCATTCCTGTTCCTGAGCCGTCCACAGAGGCCCCGTCTGTGTTACCAGAGACCCAGACAGAGGTAGTGGACCCGGATTCCATGCCAACCACTGAAACAGCCACAGCACCTCCAGTCCCAGGCCCGGAACTGGAACAGCAACCAGCACCAGCCATTGCAACCCCATCTTCAAACTCACCGCCAGAGGGCGCCAGCGAGCCAAAACTGGCAGAAGCAACAGACAGCCATACCCAAAAGGCTCAGCCAGAGCCTGAAATACCCTCAGGTGCACCAGCGGAGAGCGGTTCACCAGCAACGGAAACAACCCCATCACCTACATCGCTTCCAGAGGGACCAAGCCCAAGTCCACAGTCTGAGGAAGAACTGGTGACCCCAGCCTCAAGGGAACAGTTCCAGACTGAGCAGGAAGCAGATGACAGCCTTTAGAAAGCGTGGGCGGCGGCACGGAGCACCCCACCGCCTCTCAGCTCTTCTAATCGATCCCGGTTTGTTATAGACCAAGGACTTTTATACAAGGAAATTCTTTCTGGTGGACACCGGGAAGAATGGCAGCCGCAAAAACAGTTGGTGGTTCCAACTAAGTACCGGGGGAAGCTCTTAAGCTTAGCCCATGATCATCCCAGTGGCCATGCTGGGGTGAACAGAACCAAGGACCGGTTGGGGAAGTCCTTCCACTGGGAGGGGATGGGCAAGGATGTTGCCAAGTATGTCCGGTCTTGTGAGGTATGCCAAAGAGTGGGAAAGCCTCAAGACCAGGTCAAGGCCCCTCTCCAGCCACTCCCCATAATTGAGGTCCCATTTCAGCGAGTAGCTGTGGATATTCTGGGTCCTTTCCCAAAAAAGACACCCAGAGGAAAGCAGTACGTACTGACTTTAGTGGACTTTGCTACCCGATGGCCGGAAGCAGTAGCTCTAGGCAACACCAGGGCTAACACTGTGTGCCTGGCCCTAACAGACATCTTTGCCAGTGTAGGTTGGCCCTCCGACATCCTTACAGATTCAGGGTCTAATTTCCTGGCAGGGACCATGGAAAAACTGGGGGAAACTCATGGGGTGAATCACTTGGTTGCCACCCCGTACCACCATCAAACCAATGGCCTGGTGGAAAGGTTCAATGGAACTTTGGGGGCCATGATACGAAAATTCATCAACGAATTCTCCAATAATTGGGACCTAGTGTTGCAGCAGTTGCTGTTTGCCTACAGGGCTGTACCACATCCCAGTTTAGGGTTTTCACCATTTGAACTTGTGTATGGTCACGAGGTTAAGGGGCCATTACAGTTGGTGAAGCAGCAATGGGAGGGGTTTACGCCTTCTCCAGGAACTAACATTCTGGACTTTGTAAGCAACCTACAAAGCACCCTCCGACACTCTTTAGCCTTTGCTAGAGAGAACCTAAAGAATGCTTAGGAAGAGCAAAAGGTCTGGCATGACAGACATGCCAGAGAACGTTCCTTCAAGGTAGGAGACCAGGTTATGGTCTTGAAGGCGCAACAGGCCCATAAGATGGAAGCATCATGGGAAGGGCCACTCACGGTCCAAGAGCGCCTGGGAACTGTAAACTACCTCATAGCATTTCCCAATTCCTCACTAAAGCCTAAAGTGTACCATGTTAATTCTCTCAAGCCTTTCTATTCCAGAGATTTACAGGTTTGTCAGTTTACAGTCCAGGGAGATGATGCTGAGTGGCCTGACGGTGTCTACTACGACGGGAAAAAAGACGGTGGCGTGGAAGAGGTGAACCTCTCAACCACCCTGGAACGTCTGCAGCTGCGACAAATCAAGGAGCTGTGCACTAGCTTCGCCCCATTGTTCTCAGCCACCCCAGGACGGACTGAACTGGCATACCACTCCATTGATACAGGTAATGCTCACTCAATCAGAACCCCACCCTACCGGATGTCTCCTCATGCCCAAGCTGCTATAGAACGGGAGATCCAGAACATGCTACAGATGGGTATAATCCGCCCATCTTCCAGTGCATGGGCATCTCCAGTGGTTCTGGTACCCAAACCAGATGGGGAAATACGCTTTTGCGTGGACTACCGTAAGCTAAATGCGGTAACTCGTCCGGACAACTATCCAATGCCACGCACCGATGAGCTATTGGAGAAGTTGGGACGTGCCCAGTTCATGTCTACAATAGACTTAACCAAGGGGTACTGGCAAGTACCGCTAGATGAACCTGCCAAGGAGAGGTCAGCATTCGTCACCCATGCGGGGGTGTCTGAATTCAATGTCCTTTCGGCCTTCGAAATGCACCCGCCACCTTCCAGAGGCTGGTAGATGGTCTACTAGTTGGACTGGGAGAATTTGCAGTCGCCTACCTCGATGATGTGGCCATTTTTTCAGATTCCTGGCCCGAACACCTACTACACCTGGAAAAGGTCTTTGAGCGCATCAGGCAGGCCGGACTAACTGTTAAGGCCAAAAAGTGTCAAATAGGCCAAAACAGAGTGACTTACCTGGGGCACCAGGTGGGTCAAGGAACCATAAACCCCCTACAGGCTAAGGTGGATGCTATCCAAAAGTGGCCTGTCCCACGGTCCAAAAAGCAGGTCCAATCCTTCTTAGGCTTGGCCGGATACTACAGGCGATTTGTACCACACTACAGCCAAATCGCTGCCCCACTGACCGACCTGACCAAAAAGACCCAGCCAAATGCAGTTAAGTGGACTGATGAGTGTCAAAATGCCTTTACCCAGCTTAAGGCGATGCTCATGTCTGACCCTGTACTCAGGGCCCCGGACTTTGACAAGCCATTCCTAGTAACCACGGATGCATCTGAGCGTGGTATAGGAGCAGTGCTCATGCAGGAAGCAACAGATCACAACTTCCATCCTGTCGTGTTTCTCAGCAAGAAACTGTCTGAGAGGGAAAGTCACTGGTCAGTCAGTGAAAAGGAATGCTATGCCATTGTGTACGCCCTGGAAAAGCTACGCCCATATGTTTGGGGACGGCGGTTCCAACTACAAACTGACCATGCTGCACTAAAGTGGCTTCATACTGCCAAGGGGAACAACAAGAAACTTCTTCGTTGGAGTTTAGCTCTCCAAGATTTTGATTTTGAAATTCAACACATCACAGGAGCTTCTAACAAAGTTGCTGATGCACTCTCCCGTGAGAGTTTCCCAGATTTCAGTAGTTAAAAAGTGTTCTTAAAATGTATAAGTCTGTTAGTTATATACTTAGTAGTATATGTAAAGGTGCATGTGTTGTAGTAATCTGTTTATTTTAAATTTCTAGAAGGAAATCGCCGCCAGTGAGCTTCCCCACTGTCTGCAATTTGGGGGGCGTGTCATAAACAGATAGCTAAGGGTTAATGTCTCTTTCACCTGAAGCACCTGACCAGAGGACCAATCAGGAAACCGGATTTTTTCAACTTTGGGTGGAGGGAATTTTGTGTCTAAGGTCTTTGTCTGTCTGCCTGCTTTCTCTGAGCTTTGGAGAAGTAGTTTTACTTTCTAATCTTCTGTTTCTAAGTGTAAGGACAAAGAGATCAGATAGTAAGTTATATGGTTTCTTTTCTTTGGTATTTGCATGAATATAAGTGCTGGAGTGCTTTAATTTGTATTCTTTTTGAATAAGGCTGTTTATTCAATATTCTTTTAAGCAATTCACCCTGTATTTTGTCACCTTAATACAGAGAGACCATTTGTATGTATTTTTCTTTCTTTTTTATATAAAGCTTTCTTTTAAGACCTGTTGGAGTTTTTCTTTACTTCAGGGAAATTGAGTCTGTACTCACCAGGGAATTGGTGGGAGGAAGAAATCAGGGGGAGATCTGTGTGTGTTGGATTTGCTAGCCTGATTTTGCATTCCCTCTGGGTGAAGAGGAAAGTGCTTTTGTTTCCAGGACTGGGAACGGAGAGGGGGAGTCACTCTGTTTGGATTCACAGAGCTTGTGTCTGTGTATCTCTCCAGGAGCACCTGGAGGGGGGAAGGGAAAAAGGATTATTTCCCTTTGTTGTGAGACTCAAGGGATTTGGGTCTTGGGGTCCCCAGGGAAGGTTTTTCAGGGGGACCAGAGTGCCCCAAAACACTCTAATTTTTTGGGTGGTGGCAGCAAGTACCAGGTCCAAGCTGGTAACTAAGCTTGGAGGTTTTCATGCTAACCCCCATATTTTGGACGCTAAGGTCCAAATCTGGGACTAAAGGTTTGACAATCTCACCCAGAGCAGCCCCCCCAGGGAGCCCTCCATCCCCACGGCTGCCTGCGGTCCCTGCTGGTCAGCCCAGGGAGCACTGAGGCTGGGCATCGCTGCTCCCATGCTGCCTGTCCCTGTGGCACCTCTGCCCCCTCGGTGCTTGGGGGGGACGGGGACCAGCTGCCCCCAGGATCGGATGGGCCAGGGCTGTACTGGTTCTGATGGGAAAGGAGGGGGCTGCTCTGGGAGTCACCCCCCCTTGATGTTATGAATGTAGTTGTCACGGACTCACAGATCATGCCCACTCTTGGCCCCATGAGGTCCATGGGGGGAAACCCCCTTTAATGCAACAGCCCTTGATGGGGGGTCCACTCTCTCCCAGGGTCAGGCCCCTCCACCTCCTGAACTGCACCTCTCAGAGCCTTAGCACCCCTGTCTCTTCTGTGGGTCCCCTCAGGGAGCCCACTCGCTCTGGATCCCCAGGGCCTCCACTCCCAGAGGGAATAATGCCGCCCTGTTCTCTAGCCCGGAGCCACTAGCAGCCAGCGTAACACAGGAGGGTTATCGAGCATCTGAACCCAGCACAGGGAACTCTCCAGCCCTCAGGCCTGGCCTTCCTCAGCCCAGCACATCCCAGTCCCCCTGCATCCAGGTGGGCTCTGCCTGCCCCCCCCCCTCCAGCCTAGAGCCCCCCTGCCACTTCATCACAGCAATATAATCTCATTGAAGGTGACACAGGGCCCGGAAGAGTTAATTACCTTGATTATCATTACAAAAGTTTTTTTTCCTCCTGCAGATGGTAGCTCATCTTAATTAATTAGCCTCTCAGAGTTGGATGGGTAACTCCCACCTTTTCCCCTTCTCTGTATGTGTATCTGTATCTTCTTACTGTATGTTCCAGTCTATGCATCTGATGTGTATTTGGATACGATCTAAGTTACCATTTGACCTGGGCCTGGGGCTTGGTCCTTGGGGATCGGGGGAACCTTTTTTCTTGTACTGGGGTGTTAGTTTTCATAACCATTCGTCCCCATGACGACCAGCCCTGGTGGTGATACTGGGAAACGAGTGTCTGAGGGAACTGCTGGTGTGACTTGTGGTTAGCCAGTGGGGTGAGACCAAAGTCCTCTCTGGCCAGCTGGTTTGGTTTGCCTGGGTGTGCAGAGAAACCCCAGCCGGGGGCTATGACTGCCCTGCTCTGAGCAATTTGTCCTGAATTGACACTTTCAGTTGTGTCCCACCAGAGGCAGCGTCGTTTCACCCCTCCTCCCCAACCTGCATCGCCTGGGGCAAAGCCCAGCCCCTTCCTAGGGGAGGGGTGGGGGGCCCTGTGATGAACTGGGATTGGTTGAGTCATTACACTAATTGATTCTATTTCCCTATGTTAAGTTCTCCTCATACCTCCTGTAGGGCATCTCAGTTATCACTGGGAAGGGTTTTTCTCCTGCTGACGACAGCTCATCTCGATTGACTGGCCTCTTACAGTTGGTTTGGCTACTTCCCCCTTTTCATGTTGTGTGTGTCAATATCTCCTCGCTATTAGTTCCATTCTGTGCAGCCCATGAAGTGGGCTGTAGCCCACAAAAGCTCAGGCTGAAATAAACGTGCTAGTCTCTAATGTACCACAAGGACTCTTGTGCTTTTCTCTGAATAGTTGGTGAGACGAACTGGGACGGGTCTTACTGTGGTCTGTGATTGCTGAGTGGGGAGTGTTGGCCTGGGAGGACAGTCTGCACTGGGGATGGGAGACTAGCTGGAGGGAGGAGACCTGCGCATGTAACGTGAGACCCCAGGAAGGGGGTAGAGGCCAGGTGACACCTCTGCCCGGGAAGCTGAACAAAGGCTGGGAGAGGAGATGCTGGGAGAGGAGTTTTCAGGAGGTGGCTGGGGAATGGAGGAAAGTGCAGACAGGGCTCTGGCCCCCAAGGGGGCTGTGGTGCTCCTGGGACCCCAAGATGGACCTAACTGGGAGGGGGAGGGTCCTGTTGTCCGTGCCTGCAAGATGTGTTTTGGACTGTGTTCCTGTCATCTAAATAAACCTTCTGCTTTACTGGCTGGCTCAGAGTTCGGGTGAATAGCAGGAAGCTGGGGGTGCAGGGCCCTGACTCCCCCACACTCTGTGACAGTTGGTGCCTCAGTGTCCCCTCTGCAGTTCTTAAGTATCTAGGTGGTGGGATAAGGGGGTGTGGTTGCTGCAGAGCAAGGGGCCAGTGCACCTAAATGCCTGATACTCTGTCTCCTGGCAACTGCTGGCCTGGGTCCCACCTCTGCAAAGGTGCCAGCTGAAGGTGTTGGAGACAAAGAGATCAGGTGACCTTCTGGCCCAGGAAAGGAACTGGGCAGACAGGAGGGGGTTTCAGTCTGGAGCTGGCTGGGGACGGGAAGTGAGGGCAGATGTGGGGGTCTGGCTCGCTGCCCCCCAGAATGAACCTGGCCGAGGGGTCCGGTTTGTGGTACCTACAAGCTCTGTTTTAGACCCTGTTCCCGTCATCGAATAAACCTCTGTGTTACTGGCTGGCTGAGAGTCACGTCTGACTGCAAAGTGGGGGTGCAGGACCCTGTGGCTGCCCCAGGACCCCGCTGGGGTGGACTCGCTGTGGGAAGCGCACGGAGGGGCAGAGGATGCTGAATGCTCCAAGGGTCCGGCTCCCCAAAGTCCTGCCTGGCTCTGTGGGGAGCAATTCCAGAGCATCGCCCGGGGACTCCATGACAAGCCCCAATGGATTAAACCTGGGCTTGTACTTGTGGCCACTAGAATACTGCCCCCTCAAGGACTTGCAGAGGGACCCAGGGCAAATGACACCGGCCAATGGATGCCAACCCCAGGGGGCAGGTGCTGTGCCTGTGGTGGGCACTAGCAGCCAGGACTCCTGGGTTCCCAGCTCTGCCACAGACTTAAATTGGGCAGGTCAGTGCCTGGCTGCGGGTATTTGTGGCAGGACCCATGGCTCTATTAGGGGCAGCCTGAGGCTGGCAGGAAGCAAGCTGTGTGGAGGCCTAAGGGTTGCCCACAGGCTCTGCCAGCTGGGCAGAGGGCAGCCCAGTGACATGTAGGAAGCTTAGGCCAGGGCTCAGAGGGAGCAGCATGGGGGGAGGAGGGTGCAGTCAGAAATCAGGGTGACAGCAGCTGGCTGGAGGGGCTTTTGCCCCACAGGGAGGGGATCCCCACAGCCCCAGGGAGGGGAACAACTAACTCACTGTCACCCACCTGGGCTGCCCTCCAGCCTCATAGACTGGGCAAAGCCCCAAGCTTGCGTGCCCCACATGCTGGGCAGTGAAATGGGGGGGGTCAGGTGGGGGCCAGAGCACAGACAGGCCCCCCAGGCCTCACAGGAAGGGAGCAGAGAGGTCCTCTCTGGCTCACATCAAGTCCCACAGAGCAGCACCTGCCAGATGCCCCAGGCTGGCACCTAGGGCTGGGGAAGGCTCTGTGCCGACACTCTGGGCCAAGGCTGCCGGCACCAGGCTGTGGGACCAGCGAGGACTCAACGACTCTAAGGTCTGGCTGGTGGGCAATGCCCCCTAGAGAACACCTGGGCTCCTCCCAGCCTGCCCAGGGAGCAAGGAGCAGAGATGCCCTGGAGGGGGCAGGCTGCCAGCCTCCCCTAGCAGCACCCATCTGAGGGCAGCCCCAGAGACCCATTGTGATCAGCTCACCAGCCCTCTGCTTCCAGGACAGAGCCCAGCCCCACCCTCATTCCTATGGCAGCTTGGCTAGAGCCAGCCCAGCTAGCTGGATAAACCAGGCCTGCCCCCCGAGCTGTGACACTGGTTAATTCATCCACGCTGAGCCGATCGCTGATCCCCGGCCCCAGCTCAGTGGCCTCCTGGCTCCGACGCCCAGGCCGCTCTAGCGCCCGCCTGCTATGTGGGCACCATGTAATACAGACTGGAAGCTCCGGGCCAGCTCCCAGCACCCCGGGTGCAGTGGGCTGGTTAACAAGCCCCAGGACCTCCACAACTCTCCCTCCAGCCTGCACAGCTCAGCACATCCCCCCCTCCAGTCCTGCTGGCAGCAGCAGGGTCCCACTGGGTCTGTCACGCTCTGTGCAGGGGACAGAGACAGAGCTGCCAGCAGGCAGGAGGGCAGGCTCAGACCCAGGCTGGGACCAACCCCGGCTGGCTGGAGCTGTCACAGGGCGGCTCCTCCACTCAGGGCTCTGCCCAGCATTGCAGCCAGCCGGGACACGGCCAAACTGAACGTGGGAGGCAGGAAGCAGTCAGCGCAGGGAGAGGAGCAGCCTGCAGCTTCCCTGGGCCCCATGGGGAAGGGAAGGAGATAGTAGCACCTATCTTCAGTCCCCCTCCCCATGTTTAGGAGCAGCAGATTCACCAGCCATTGAGCTCCCCAGCCAGTGCCTGTCCCCATGGATTCAGAGCTGGCAGCCTGGACAGGCAGAGGGCACCACACACCAGTCAGCTACCGGCCCAGCCACCATGCCACAGCCTGGGGCTCTGGGGCCATGGCAGCCTCAGCAGGGGAGCCCCCCGTGCAGCAGGCACCAAGCGAGACTGCTGTCAGGTTGCTGCACGTCCCTCCGCTGGCCTAGGTCAGGGCCACGAGCCAGGCTGGCCTGAATCAGGGCCACCAGGCCTGGGGCTGGTCCCGAGGGTGAGGAAGCTGCCGACTCCTCAGAGTCGCATGTGGGTGAGTCAAAGGCACTTCCCCTTTCGGGGTCACGGGACAGGCTCATAAGCAGCCCCCCAAGCCAGGGACAAGCCAGCGCCTGCCTGGAGAGGAGGTTTGCTGGCAGCCCGGTGACTGCTGAAAGCCAGCAGCCTCCTCCCAGCCCCTGCCAAGGGCAGGTGCACACAGAGGAGGGGGCAGGTCTGGGGGGAGGGGGGGGGGTTAGTACTGCACACACACCCATCTCCAAGTGACCGGTGAGCTCCCAGAAGCAGGAAAGCGCCAGTGCAGAGCCAGGGAGCAGGGCTGGGACCGGCCCTGGCTGGCTGGGGGTGGCTGGAACAGTCCTGAACAGGCAGGGAGCCCAGCACAGGGCAGCTCCTCTGCCTGGCTCAGTTTTAACCCCCCGTCCTCCAGCCGTGCTCCCTCCCTGCTGGCTCTCTGCCCCAATGGGGGCTCTAGGGCACAGCACCCTGGGGGGGTGTCTGCACAGAGCACAGGAACCAGGGGGGTTTCTCTGCTTTAATGTAACAGCTCAACCGTCACAGGAACATAGACGAGACGCAGCCGGCAGCACACGGAGGGCAGGGGGAGCCGAGGCCCTGGGAAACAAGAGGGGTGCGGCCAGCCAGCTCTGGCACCCTCTTTGACCCCCCGCCGGGGAGCCAGGCTGGGCCTGGCCGCAGTTCACTGGGGGTGGGGGGGGGGGGGGGCAGAGGAGGGAGGCAGATGCTTTTCATCACCCTGAACTACTGCAGCAGCAGCCACTCCCCCGGGGACAGGCGGGCTGAGGAGGGAGGGAGCCGGGCGGCTGGGCAGTGCCAGGCAGCGCGGCCCCTAGCGCAGGTCCTCAGCGGTGAACATGCCCCGGGCGCGGCGCAGGATGGAGTCCCTGGCGGCGTCGTAGGGGTGCTCCTTGGAGGGGATCTCCAGCACGGCGGGCAGCGAGCGGGTGTGCCCATCCAGCACGTGCCGGATCAGCTCCGCGATGAACTGGTTGATCAGGATGATGCCGATGTCCTCGCGGGCCAGGAAGCTCCTGCGGGGGGAACAGGGATGGGTGGGGGGGCCTTCACGGGGGGGAACAGACACCCCCTGAGCCAGCACCTGCCCCCCCAATCCTCCCAGAGCCATCAACTGCCCCCCCCTCCCAGCCAGCACCTCTACCCCCCCCAATCCTCCCGGAGCCATCAACTGCCCCCCCTCCCAGCCAGCACCTCTACCCCCCCAATCCTCCCGGAGCCATCAACTGCCCCCCCCCTCCCAGCCAGCACCTCTAGCCCCCCAATCCTCCCGGAGCCATCAACTGCCCCCCCCAGCCAGCACCTCTACCCCCCCAATCCTCCCAGAGCCATCAACTCCCCCCCCTCCCAGCCAGCACCTCTACCCCCCCAATCCTCCCGGAGCCATCAACTGCCCCCCCCAGACAGCACCTCTACCCCCCCAATCCTCCCGGAGCCATCAACTGCCCCTCCCAGCCAGCACCTCCCCCCCCAATCCTCCCGGAGCCATCAACTGCCCCCCCTCCCAGCCAGCACCTCCCCCCCAATCCTCCCGGAGCCATCAACTGCCCCCCCTCCCAGCCAGCACCTCCCCCCCCCAATCCTCCCGGAGCCATCAACTGCCCCCCCCAGACAGCACCTCTACCCCCCCAATCCTTCCGGAGCCATCAACTGCCCCTCCCAGCCAGCACCTCCCCCCCCAATCCTCCCGGAGCCATCAACTGCCCCCCCCAGCCAGCACCTCTACCCCCCCAATCCTCCCGGAGCCATCAACTGCCCCTCCCAGCCAGCACCTCCCCCCCAATCCTCCCGGAGCCATCAACTGCCCCCCCCCTCCCAGCCAGCACCTCTACCCCCCCAATCCTCCCGGAGCCATCAACTGCCCCCCCTCCCAGCCAGCACCTCCCCCCCCAATCCTCCCGGAGCCATCAACTGCCCCCCCCCTCCCAGCCAGCACCTCTACCCCCCGAATCCTCCCGGAGCCATCAACTGCCCCCCCCCTCCCAGCCAGCACCTCTACCCCGAATCCTCCCGGAGCCATCAACTGCCCCCCCCCTCCCAGCCAGCACCTCTACCCCCCCCAATCCTCCCGGAGCCATCAACTGCCCCCCCCTCCCAGCCAGCACCTCTACCCCCCCAATCCTCCCGGAGCCATCAACTGCCCCTCCCAGCCAGCACCTCCCCCCCGAATCCTCCCGGAGCCATCAACTGCCCCCCCCCTCCCAGCCAGCACCTCTACCCCCCCAATCCTCCCGGAGCCATCAACTGCCCCCCCCCTCCCAGCCAGCACCTCTCCCCCCCCAATCCTCCCGGAGCCATCAACTGCCCCCCCCCTCCCAGCCAGCACCTCTCCCCCCCAATCCTCCCGGAGCCATCAACTGCCCCCCCCAGCCAGCACCTCTACCCCCCCAATCCTCCCGGAGCCATCAACTGCCCCCCCTCCCAGCCAGCACCTCCCCCCCGAATCCTCCCGGAGCCATCAACTGCCCCCCCCTCCCAGCCAGCACCTCTACCCCCCAATCCTCCCGGAGCCATCAACTGCCCCCCCCCCTCCCAGCCAGCACCTCTACCCCCCCAATCCTCCCGGAGCCATCAACTGCCCCCCCCTCCCAGCCAGCACCTCTCCCCCCCAATCCTCCCGGAGCCATCAACTGCCCCCCCCCTCCCAGCCAGCACCTCTACCCCCCCAATCCTCCCGGAGCCATCAACTGCCCCCCCCCCTCCCAGCCAGCACCTCTCCCCCCCCAATCCTCCCGGAGCCATCAACTGCCCCCCCCAGCCAGCACCTCTACCCCCCCAATCCTCCCGGAGCCATCAACTGCCCCCCCCAGCCAGCACCTCTACCCCCCCAATCCTCCCGGAGCCATCAACTGCCCCCCCCCTCCCAGCCAGCACCTCTCCCCCCCCAATCCTCCCGGAGCCATCAACTGCCCCCCCCCGCCCCAACACCTGCTCCCTCCATTGGATAGGCAGAGTCGGACGCCTGGGTCCCCCACAGCTCCAGGTTCAGCCCCCGCCCCCCGCTGGTCTCGCCCGGCGGCCCCCCCCCCGCGCCCCAGTGGTCTCGCCCGGCGGCCCCCCCGCGCCCCGGTGGTCTCGCCCGGCGGCCCCCCCGCGCCCCGCTGGTCTCGCCCGGCGGCCCCCCCGCGCCCCGCTGGTCCCCCCCGCGCCCCGGTGGTCTCGCCCGGCGGCCCCCCCCGCGCCCCGCTGGTCTCGCCCGGCGGCCCCCCCCCGCGCCCCGCTGGTCTCGCCCGGCGGTCCCCCCCGCGCCCCGCGCCCCGGTGGTCTCGCCCGGCGGCCCCCCCGCGCCCCGGTGGTCTCGCCCGCGCACCGGAAGGTCTCCTCGATCTCGGTCAGGCTCGTGTCCTTCTCCACCACCAGGAAGTTGGGCTTGCGGTGCTTGTTGAGCTCGCCCACCCCGCCCAGCAGGAAGCCCGTCACCGTGTCCTCGTCCCCCAGCACCGCGATCAGCTTCCCCCGCCCGGCCATGGCGCTGCTCCGCCGCCGGCTGCCGGGCGCCGCTTACACCCCCGGCGCATGCGCGGCCTGCCCCTGCAGCCCCCGTCTGCGCCTGCGCGGCGGGCTCCCCGACCCCGCCATTCCGAGCATGCGCACCTCGCGCCGACCGCTCGGAGCCCGGCGGAGCGGTTCTACGCATGCGCAGGGGTGCTGCTGGCTGTGACCCGCCCCGCCCCGCGAGAACCCAGGAGTCCGGGCCCCCTTTCACCCCGGACCACGTGACGAAGCGGGACTTGTATTGCTCGTGAGGCCTGTCCGTGCCTCAGTTTCCCTGGGCGCTGCGTTGTTCCCAGCGGGGGAGGGGCCGGGAGGGGTGCTGTGCGCTGGACATGCCCGCAGTGCCCCGCCTGGCCGCAGGGACGGGGCTGGGCTGGGCTCGGACCCTGGAGCTCAGACCGGAGCCTGGGGCTCCCTGCGCCTGGCTGGGCTCTGGGCTGCCCTGAAGCCTCCTGGGCCGGGCGCCAGCTGCCAACGAAACCCAGCGCGGCTGCCGGGCGAGGCACGTGGCTCCCGCGTGGGGACTCACTGAGCAGACCCAGCCTCAGGGCGCAGGGAGACCGCGGCGATCAGCCTGGAGCTGAGCGAGCCTCCTGGGGTCTGCCCCACTGAACGGCTCCTCCCAGAGACTGAGCCAAAGCTGGGGACAGAGCACTGACCATGTGGGTCCACGACAGACCCCACTCCCCTTCCAGAGCCAGGGATAGGAGCCAGGACTCAGAGAGTATCGGCTGGAAGGACCTCAGGAGCTTCTAGTCCAGCCCCCTGCTCAAAGCAGGACCAACACCAACTAAATCATCCCAGCCAGGGCTCTGTCAAGCCTGACCTTAAACACCTCTAAGGAAGGAGATTCCACCGCCTCCGTAGGTAACCCATTCCAGTGCTTCACCACCCTCCTAGGGCTTGTCTACATCACAAAGTTGCAGCGCTGGTGAGGGGGTTACAGCGCTGCAACTTAGGAGGTGTACACATCTGCAGGGCATCACCAGCGCTGCAACTCCCTGTTTGCAGCGCTGGCCGTACTCCCGTTTTGTTTCGGGTGTAGAGGATCCAGCGCTGGTGATCCAGCGCTGGTAATCAAGTGTAGACACTTACCAGCGCTTTTCTTGACCTCCGTGGAATAAGCAGGTATCCCAGCATACCTGAGGAAGCCTCTCTGGTAATCAAGCTGGTCTCCTTCCCTGGTTTGCTCTCGCGTTCCCCGAACCCCGAGCAAGCAGGTCTCCTTCCCTACGGTTTGCTGGGTGGTTCGGGGAACGCGAGAGCAAACCGCGGCGAAGCTGGTCTCCTTTCCCGGTTTGCTCTCGCGTTCCCCGAACCCCCGAGCAAGCAGGTCTCCTTCCCTGCGGTTTGCAGGGTGGTTCGGGGAACGCGAGAGCAAACCGCGGCGAAGCTGGTCTCCTTTCCCGGTTTGCTCTCGCGTTCCCCGAACCCCCCTTGAAGCCGCCCAACAGCGCTGCAGTGTGGCCACATCTAACACCACTTGCAGCGCTGGTTGCTGTAAGTGTGGCCACTCTGCAGCGCTGGCCCTATACAGCTGTACTAATACAGCTGTAACAACCAGCGCTGCAAAATTGTAGATGTAGACATACCCCTAGTGAAAGTGTTTCCTAATATCCAACCTAGACCTCCCCCACTGCAACTCGAGACCATTGCTCCTTGTTCTGTCATCTGCCGCCACTGAGAACAGTCTAGATCCATCCTCTTTGGACCCCCTTTCAGGTAGTTGAAAGCAGCTATCAAATCCCCCCTCATTCTTCTCTTCTGCAGACTAAACAAGCCCAGTTCCCTCAGCCTCTCCTCATAAGTCATGTGCTCCAGCCCCCTAATCATTTTCGTTGCACTTCGCTGGACTCTCTCCAATATGTCCACATTCCTCCTGTAGTGGGGCAACCAAAACTGGACGCAATACTCCAGATGTGGCCTCAGCAGAGCCGAATAGAGGGGAATGATCACGTCCCTCAATCTGCTGGCAATGCTCCTATTAATGTAGCCCAAAATGCTATTAGCCTTCTTGGCAACAAGGGCACACTGCTGACTCAGATCCAGCTTCTCGTCCACTGTAACCCCTAGGTCCTTTTCTGCAGAACTGCTGCCTAGCCATTCAGTCCCTAGTCTGTAACAGTGAATGGGATTCTTCCGTCCTAAGTGCAGGACTCTGCACTTCTCCTTGTTGAACCTCATCAGGTTTCTTTTGGCCCAGTCCTCTAATTTGTCTAGGTCACTCTATATCCTATCCCTACCCTCCAGTGTATCTGCCTCTCCCCCCAGCTTAGTGTCATCTGCAACCTTGCTGAGGGTGCAATTCATCCCATCAGCCAGATCATTGATAAAGATGTTGAATAAAACCGGCCCCAGGACCGACCCTTGGGGCACTCTGATACCAGCTGCTAACTAGACTTGGAGTTATTGATCACTACCCGTTGAGCCTGACAATCTAGCCAGGTTTCTATCCACCTTGTAGTCCATTCATCCAGCGCATACTTCTTTAACTTGCTGGCAAGATACTGTAGGAGACTGTCAAAAGCTTTGCTAAAGTCAAGATTTATCACCTCCACCACTTTCCCCATATCCACAGAGCCAGTTATCCCATCACAGAAGACAGTCAGGCATGACTTGGTAAATCCAGGCTGACTGTTCCTGATCACCTTCCTCTCCTCTAAGTGCTTCAGAATTGATTCCTTGAGGACCTGCTCCATGATTTTGCCAGGGACTGAGGTGAGGCTAACTGGCCTGTACTTCCCGGGGTTCTCCTCCTCTGTTTTAAAGATGGGCAATATATTTGCCAATGCTGGCAAACAGCCTGGGAGTCCTGGCTCCCAATCCCCCTGCTCTAACCACTAGACCCCACTCCCCTCCCAGAGCTGGGGCTAGAACTCAGGAGTCCTGGCTCCCAGCCCCCTGCTCTAACTCCTCCCCTCCCCTCGCTCAGATAGTGCCAGGCCCACGTGTGCCATGGTGCTTGAGGTGTTGATGCTCAGCCACCCGGGGGGACATTTGCAGAGTCTCCTTTGTTCAGTGCCAAGCCAGGCCTGGTTCTGGGCCCCGTGGCATCATTCTGTTCTGGGCGCCCTGGCTGGCAAACCCCAAGGGAGAGCGCTGCCCGGGAGTCTGGCGCACCCGCAATGCCCAGGGTGGCAGCGACACCTGGCAGCATGTGGAGCAGAAGGCCTGACTCTGGCAGACGGGGAGAGACGCAGTGATGCCATCTGTGATGCACTAGGAATGTTCTTAATGTTTTCTATAAATACTGTGTTGGTGCCTCAGTGTCCCCTAGGCAGTTCTTAACTATCTGGCAGAGCAAGGGCCAGTGTACCTAAATGCCTGATCCTCTGTCTCCTAGCAACTGATGGCCTGGGCCCCTCCCCTGCAAAGGTGCCAGCTGAAGGTGTTGGAGACAAAGAGGTCAGGTGACCTCCTGGCCCAGGAAAGGAGCTGAGCAGAGAGGAGGGGCTGGAAGGGGTGGTTAGTCTGGAGCTGGCTGAGGGCAGACATGGGGTTCTGGCTCACTGCCCCTCAGAATGGACCCAGCTCAGGGGTCCGGTTCGCTGTATCTACAAGCTCTGTTTTAGACCATGTTCCTGTCATCAAATAAACCTCTGTGTTACTGCTGGCTGAGAGTCACGTCTGACTGCAAAGTGGGGGTGCAGGACCCTGTGGCTTCCCCAGGACCCCGCCTGGGTGGACTCGCTGTGGGAAGCGCATGGAGGGGCAGAGGATGCTGAATGCTCCAAGGAGAGACCCAGGAGGTGAAGCCGTGTGAGCTTCTTGCCCTGAACAAGTCTGCTCCAAGGGAGAGGAGGCTCCCCAAAGTCCCTGACTGGCTTGGTGGGGAGCAGTTCCAGAGCATCACCCGGTGACTCCGTGACAACTGGTGGCAGCGGTGGGATGTACTGCACCCCGTGAATGGCGCTGCTTGCAGTAAGTGACTGGGGAGCAGTAAAACAAAGAGGGGATAATGAGGACCAGGCATGCTGAAGGCTCAGAGAGGGACGGTTTCAGGGGGCAGTTAACCTCTGGGAGTGTGTGACCAGCGAGAAGGACTGTTGGAGTAACAGGGTCCCCCTGAGGACTGCAGCGAGCAGTCTCAGGGGCGGAGGAGCTTGCCGCTCGACCCTGGGAGAGAGAAGGATTTTTGCAGTAGCAGGGTTCCCCTGGGGATTGCAGGAGCAGTCCCAGGGGCGGAGGAGTCTGCAGCTCGACCCTGGCAAAGAGGTGGTGACCACGAGAAGGGCTGGCACACCAGGGGTTCTTCCTGGAAACCATGGGGGAGCCAAGAGCACACAGGCCTGTGAGTCCAGAGCCACTTGGGAACAGTGAAGTGATGGCCTATCACCATCTCCTTGAGAAGGACATTGTGATCCTGTGCACAAAGAGAGGGTTATGCATGGGGACGTTCACCAAGGCACAGTTAATCGTGCAGTTGAAGGAGAAGGACCGCTCTGAGGAGCAGATTCCTGACCCCGATGGGGCTGCAAGAGGATCTGGGAGCAGCTGGAGCAGCAGCCTGGCATCCCCGGGAGTCTGGTCCCCAATCAGACGAGAGTCTTCACGATCGGGTTCCCCATCAGGGGATTGGAGACAGATGGGATTGGAGCAGAGCCCGAGAGAGTGAAAGGATCGATCCTGAGAGGGAGCAAGAGCCCGAGAAAAAGCTGCAGGAGAAGCAGCAGCAGCATGGACTGGGGATGGTGGAGCGGAGAGACATAGGGGGTTTCCCAGGGGTCAGTGGGGAGACACGCCTGGGGTGGCGAGACCCTGGGACAGAGAGAACTGTGATGGTGCAGCCGCAGATGCTGAGGGGCTGTGGGTCCTGGGTGAAGGTCCCCGGAGTGAAGCCCCTCGCCCTGCCTATGGCCCAGATCCCTGTGCAGACCCAGGAGGGGTCGGGCTGGCTGGTAGTTGGGGTTCTCCAGGATATCGGCTGGGAGGCCCTGTTGGGGGGTGACTGTGTCTCTTTGGGACAGGATCCAGGCCCTGCTCCTGTAACGGCCGAGGGTTTGAATTCAAATCCAGGGAACCAATTGGCTAGGATGGAAATGGTCAGTGAAAATGCAGATGACCTGGCTGGCAGGGGGGAGGGGCTGCTGGGCTCAGGATACCTGCCTACCCTGTAACCTGGGGCTGAGTGGGAGGGAGAGATGCTCCCCACCCCCCTGCACACCGGAGAGGGGGCTCACGCTGGCTCTGATGCTGGGACCAGAGCAAAGAGCTCGCTGCCTGCCCCCACTGGGACAGCAAGGGCAGTGCTGAGCACGGGGGGAGCTGAGACCCCAGCTGAGTGGGGGGACACCCAGGCAGGGCAGGTCGGCTGCCAACCAGGTTTGCCTGGTCCAGACGTGCTGCTGGGAAGTGATTACACAGCAGGGAGGGAGCTACCAGGGACAGGGCTCAGGGGGGCTGTGACCCCAGGCCCAGCCAGCGAGAGGGAACAGGTCCCACTCCCTGCCCCAGCCGCTGAATCCCAGACCGAGCTGCAGAGGGATCCCTCCTTGGAGAAGCTGAGGGAACTTGCTGGCCACAGCACTGCAAACCCCCTTGGGGAAGGCTGCAGGGACAGAGTCCTGCGGGAGAAGGGATGCCTGTACCGGGAATGGGCTCCCCAAGGGGAAGTAGAACTGGGGGGAATCGGCAGGCAGCTGGCAGTGCCCCGGGAATCCACAGGGTTCTTCCCATTCGAGCTGCTGGATGGGAGGAGAGTGAGGGGACCCCTGGACCTGAAAGGGGAGGATTGGGAGGAGAACGGGGAAGACCCCCGGGGGGATCTCTTCCCTGAGGTGGGAGCAAATGTCCCCATCAGGTGTTCCCCGTTCAGAGTCACTGGGAAAGCAGCCCAGAACCTGGAGAGAGAGGTCAAGGACATGCTGGCTTTAGGTGGGATCCAGCTGTTTTACAGCCCATGGGCCTCACCCGTGGGGCTGATCCCCAAGGGAGACAGGATGATCTGGTTTTGTGGGGGCTATCAGAAGCTTAAAGCCATCACAGTGTCCGATGCCGACCCCATGCCTAGGCCTGGGGAGATTCTAGACAAGCAGAGGGAGATGGAGAACTTGGCCCTGGCAGACACTGATAACATGTGCATCTTTAGCCAGACCTGGGAGGAACAGGTGTCCCAGGTGAAAAGGGGGCTGGGCTGCCTCAAGGAGGTGGGACTGACGGTAAAAGCTGGAAAGTGCAAGGGGGGACGGCAGAGGTGTTGTGTCTGGGCCACAAAGTGGGGAGCGGCTGCCCAAGCCCAGAGCTGGCCAAGGCCAAGATGGGGGCTCTTAACCAAGAGAGCCCGAATCGCAGCCCAGAGCGCTGGGAGAAGACCCATCCCAGTTTGAACCCCAGGGGTATTGGGGTGGCAAAGGGTGTGGGCTGCATAAACCTTCCCACATGCGGCCTGCAAGTGCCATCAAGCACACCCGACCTAAGGGAGGGCGTGAGACTGGACTGTCCTGGTGTAACTCACACCGAGGAATGGGAGAGATGCTGGGGCATCCATGGGAACCTTGGTGGGTTCGAACTTCCCCAGGTCACTGGCTGAAGTGACCTCGCTCAGTTCGGTCTTGAAGGGGGGAGATGTGACGAACTGGGAATGTTCTTAATGTTTTCTATAAATACTGTGTTGGTGCCTCAGTGTCCCCATGGCAGTTCTTAAGTATCTGGCAGAGCAAAGGGCCAGTGCCCCTAAATGCCTGACACTCTGTCTCCTAGCAACTGATGGCCTGGGCCCCTCCTCTGCAAAGGTGCCAGCTGAAGGTGTTGGAGACAAAGGGATCAGGTGACCTCCTGGCCCGGGAAAGGAGCCGAGCAGAGAGGAGGGGCTGGAGGGGTTGTTAGTCTGGAGCTGGCTGGGGTCGAGGAGTGAAGTGCAGACATGGGGGTCTGGCTCACTGCCCCCAGAATGGCCCCGGCCGAGGGGTCCGGTTCGCGGTACCTACAAGCTCTGTTTTAGACCTTGTTCCTGTCATCGAATAAACCTCTGTGTTACTGGCTGGCTGAGAGTCCCGTCTGACTGCAAAGTGGGGGTGCAGGACCCTGTGGCTGCCCCAGGACCCCACCGAGGCGGACTCACTGGGGGAAGCGCACGGAGGGGCAGATGCTGAATGCTCCAAGGAGAGACCCAGGAGGTGAAGCCGTGTGAGCTTCTTGCCCTGAACAAGTCTGCTCCGAGGGAGAGGAGGCTCCCCAAAGTCCTGACTGGTTTGTGGGGAGCAGTTCCAGAGCATCGCCCGGGGACCCCGTGACACCATCATGCTACAGAGGCACCTGTCTGGCTCTTCTCTCCCCTCACCAGCTGGGCCACACTGTACCAAACGGTGCCAGCCACGGGGCAACCAGCCTGGCTGCTCCCCAGCTCTGGCTCCATAGGATGGGGGACCCAGCTAATCCAGAGCAGCCCAGCCTGTTATTTGGGCTCTGGGTAGCCTGGTCCTGTGTTTAGGGCCCACAGCCAGCCCCCACATTAGGGGCACCATGTGGGTCGGCTGCTGGCCCCTCTAGGGGGATCCACCCCCTGCCAGCCCCACAAGCAGGGCACCACTTTTTGGCCCTGGCCTGCACCCACTGCACCCACTGTTTGTGCCACAGGCTCTCGGCCTTCCATCTCTACCGGGGATTCCCCGGCAAGGCCCGGCTGGCTACCCCATCCTTGGGGGGCGCAGTGCAGCTGGGGCAGTGGGTGGCCAGGCCAGCCCCACTCACGGAGAGTCGAGGGGGGGATGGCAGGGGAGGGAGGGGATGCACCAGCCGGGGGCTAATGTTACACAGGAGGAGGCCTGCCCCTCAGCTCAGTAGGTGCCAGAGCATTGGGGGGCCCTGCTAGGTGGGTAAGACTTGGCACTGGGTCGCACTGGGGAGCAACGGCCCCAGACCACAGAGGCAGCCCTGGTGCTGGACGGTGGGTGGGATGGGGGCCTTTCCCGTTGCCCCATCACAGCCCCGCGGCGCAGGACACACACACAGCAGCATGGGGCACCGTAGCAAGTCACTTTATTTCCCTGACAGGGTGGGCGGCCCTGGTGCTCGGCAGAGAAGGAGCCAGGAGTGCCAGGGGCTCCCCTCGCACCACACATCTGGGCCGGGCACCTGGGGGGGGGTTAGGGGGTGTTTTTTTCAAAAAGCATCAGGAGTCAGACACTGAGCAGCTCAGGGAGGCAGGGGGCAGCGCCGGAGGCCAAGGAGGGGCAAAGGGCACAGCGGGCACTGGCCAAGGGCAGGGGATGAGCAGACACCTACCAGGCCCCCAGCACCTTGGGAGCTCCCGCCTTCCCTAGGGCTTGGCGCTCTGGGCTGTGTGTGTGGGGCCAGTGGGCTCCGGCCCGGGGGGTGGCGGGCATCACCGCCCACTTGGTTTTCCCCTCCCTGGCTCCGGCTCCACAGCCTGCTGCCCTGGGCTCACCGAGCGGCCCTCAGACCCTTCCTGCGGCCTAGCTCATCTCAGCACCTGTGGGGCAGGGGCCCCTCAATCTCCCCCCAGGGCCCCAGACCTGGGCTGGTATGTCCTGTAGGGGCATCCCCCCGCCCAGCCCCTCCCTTGGGCCTCAGGGCTGGGCTGCTCGCTCAGAGTGGAGAGAGAGGCCCTGCGGTGCACGTCGACCCCCCTGCCCCACGGCAGCAGCTCGCCCCTCGTCCGCATATAACCGGGGCCCCAATCTGGGAAAGCGGCTTCCTGCCCCTGCCACGTCCCCCAGGGGGTGACACACAAGGGCCCCTTTCCTGCTCAAACCTAGCCCATCTCCAACCTCATTTGCCCTCTGTCATGCCCTTCACTCTGGGCCATGCCCTCTGCCAGTCTGTGCCCAGCCATCCCTCCACCCATCTACATCCCTAGCCATGCCCGCTGCCCCATATGGGCCCAGTCTGCACCCCTGCCATGCCCTCCACCCCTTTTGCACCCATGCCAAGCCCTCCTGCCCACCTATGCCCACTCTGCACCCTGGCCGTGCCCTCTGCCCCATATGTGCCCGGTCTGCACCCTGGCCGTGCCCTCTGCCCCTCCAGCAAGGCTAGTACTGGAGGAAAGCGAGAGAGGAAGTGATGAAAAACTACTATAAAAAGTTCCTCTCTTCCTTTTGTGCAGCCCAGTGCCCGCATCACGGTCCCACAGAAGAGCATTGTGGGTAGCTGGTGGGCGCCCTTGCAGAGGAGCATTGTGGGTAGCAGGCGGGCGCCATTTGGCAAGAACAGTCCTTGGTGCAGGGCAGGACAGTGGAGTCCGTGGCTGTTGGCTCTTCACCTGCGGGCGGGACGGAGTTGGGGGGGCACCAGCCTGGGGGGCGGAAGCATGTGTGTGTGAGGAGGGGAAGGGGGTGGGCGCCTCGCCGTGCCCGGTGGAGGCGCCGCAGCTCTGGGCGCTGGCTCCTGGCTAGGGCACGGTGACCTGGTAGGGGCTGCCCGGCACGCCCTCGTCGCCCCATTTGAGGATGAGGACGTAGTCCCCCTTCTCCTTGACAGTGTAGGTGACGTTGTAGACCCGGTTCCCCACGTGCTTGACGTACACCTCCTCGCAGGGCGTCTTGGGGCCGTGCACGCCCACCATCAGCATGTTGGTGCCTGCGGGGGGCAGACAGCGCGGCGGGGGTGAGGAGGAGACAGCGTCCCGGGGGGGGGGGCCAGCACCCGAAATCCCATGGAAACTGGGCAGCCAGTGCTCCCCCCATATGCCCACCCCCCGGCTCTTGGCGGCTCACGCTGACCCCCAGTGCTGAAGGAGACCTGGTTGCTGAGTTACCTCCTGCACCCCATGTTAGCGCCCCTCCCCCAGCCACGTGACCCACCAATCCCGCCCCCTGCTGGACAGGCTCTTCCCCTCCCCATTAAGCCCCACCCCTCCCCGCCAGGCCCACCCCTTGTGGCCAGGCCCCGCCCCTCCCATACCCGCCTTGCTGCAGTCCACGGTAAAGGTGTTCTTCTGGCCCACGAAGGCCTTGGTGAGCCCGGGCCCCCGGGCCACCACCTTGCTGGCGTCGGAGGAGAACTTGGGCATGGAGCTGAAGCTGCTGCCCACGGAGGATGAGGACTTGCTGACCGTCTCCACCAGGACGGTGGAGGTCTCGTGGAGGCTGTGGCCGCCGGAGAGACGTGGCCCTGGAGAGGGGCAGGGGGACATGTAACCAACCACCCCCACACACATGGTGACCCCTTTCTGGCCCATAGCCTCTAGCCAGCCAGCCCCTGCTGCCTGAGCCCCACACCTGCCTCTCATGAGAGGACGGGGAGAGCTGCCTCCAGCCTGACCAGGATCCTCCTCTGCCCCCCAGCCACTGGCATGGCTGGGACCCTGTCCCCGCACCATGCTTGGCCAGGCTCCGCCCCCCTCCCCACGCATAGCCAGGCTCCGCCCCCTCCCCATGCATGGCCAGCTTCCGCCCCCCCCGCATGGCCGTACCTGTGACCTTAGCTTTGAAGGGGCTGCCCACGATGTGCTGGGGGCCACCATACTTGATGGAGATGAGGTAGCTGCCGGGCGCCATGGGCGTGTAGGTGACCCTGTGGCCCTCAGGGCACTCCTGGCAGTCCAGCTTCACCTTGGAGGGGCCGTCGATAGTGACAGCCAGAGCACCCGAGCCGGCGTTCACCGTGTTGACGAAGAACTCCGAGGACACGCCTGGGAAGGGACGGGGGTTAGGGGGCAGCAGGGGCAGGGCCTGCCAGACCTAGCCCCTTAGCGCCAGGAGCAGGGACCGTCCGCACCGGGGGGGCAGGGGGCTGCAGCGCCAGAGGCTAAGCAGAGCTGGGGACATCGAGGGCCATGGGACCACAGGTGCCCACAAGAGGGAGATGCCAACCTCTGAGGGTTACACCTCTGGATGTCGGGAGAGAGATGGGCACAGCCTGCCAAGTGCCCCCGCATTGGGGGGGGGCAGCCCAGAGCAGAGCGTCCCCTTCCCCGACCCAACTCACAGCCCACTGGATTTCCTTGGTGGGCTCCCATCCAAGTGCTAGCGCTGCCCGGCTCGGGCACCGGATCCCCTCCCACGTCTCAGGACATGACATGGCAGCTCCTCTCGAGCGGCGCCAGGCTGGGCACAAGGGCACCAGGCAGTGCCGGGCCCCTGCCCCCCCACGGAGAGCAGCCGGGCGTGGGCTTGGGAGGGGGCTGGGCACCCATACCTGTGATGCCGCCCTCCAGGCCCGGGCCGTACGCGGAGACGAGGCCCGGGTCCCCAGCCTGGCTCTGCTCCCCCACGCGGATCTTGAAGGGGCTGCCCGGGATATGGCGCCCGTTGAACTTGACGTCGATGGAGTGCACGCCGTTCTCGCGTGGGATGAACCGGATGGTGGATTTATCTGTGGGGACAGCAGGGCTTAGAGAGCTCGGCCTGGCCCTTCCCCGGCACCTGCCCAGCCCACACGAGGCTTAGGGGCCCTGAGGAACCCACCCGGCCCGGCACAGGCTGCCAAGGCTGCTTGCTCTGACTCTGACGGTGCCACCCTCAGGCCAGTTACGGCTCTGCGTCTTCTGAGTCTCCAGGCCCCCATGTGGCAAAATCACTCCCCGCCCAGAGCTTGGGTGCAATCACCCATATGGCCAGTCCCGGGCACCTCCTCCTGCCCATGGCCTGACCCGCACGCCTGGTCTGAGGCTGGGTGCCCTCACCGCTGTCCAGCTCCGAGATGTAGCACTCCTCCACCATGCCCGAGGGCGTGTGCACCTTGGCGTCGATCACGCCCCGCGCCCCGTTGAGCTGCACCGCGAAGGATGCTGGCTGGTTGACCTTTAACCCCGTCTCCTGCGATGGCAAAGGGGGCTGAAACCAAGGCCTGGGTGGCACTGGGAGCAGCAGGGGCCGGTTTCCGGGAGGAGGTTGGTGGAGCCTTGGGTTAACCCAGGTTGGGACCATCACCCCTCAGCACGGAGGGGGCAGGGGGAGACCCGCTGCAGTGGGCACGTCAAAGCCCTGCACTCTGCTAAATCTGCCCCTCCCAGACCAGACGGGCACATGGTCGCGGTTCTGGGGTCTTCCTAGGCTGCCGGGACCACAGCCCCACTGCAATCACCCCAGCTGTGGGTCAGGATTGAGGGGCACCGGCAGAGCTGGGAGGGGGATTCCAGGGCTGGGCTAGCAGGGGATTGCGGTTTAAGGTTGAGAGACACTGGTGGGATTGTGGTTTGCGTCCCTCTGGTGCCAGCACCGCGTGCGCTGGCCCCGGCACCGAACACCCTCTCCCCCGCCAGGCCGGCTGCGTGGTACCTGGAGGCTGGTCACCGTCAGCCTGCGGGCATCGTCGGAGAGCGAGGCCACCGGCACCACGAAGGGGCTGTCAGGGACGTGCTCCTCGTTGAACTTGATGGACACCTCGTAGTCCCCTGGGGAGCAGAGCCAGTGGCACGGGTCAGGCTCTGGCCCGGCAGCCTGGGGCACCGGCACAGCTCCAAAGGGCAGGCTGCCGAGCTGTGCTGGGTGCCATGGGCCCAAGGCTGGCACCATGACGGGAGCAGGGATTGGGGGCTGGCTCCAGGGGCACTGAGTCCCTGCAGCTCCCAGGCCTGAAGCCCCCGCCCTAAGGGACCCGCAGAGCTGGCCAGGCCAGGTTCAAGGGGCCCCGCAGGCAGAGGGGGACTGGGGGTAGAAAGGGGCAACCTGATCTGTTGGGGGGGAGGCTCCTTTGCCCCTGAAAGCTGCCAGGAGATTGGGAGCAGGAGGCTGGGGGCATGGGCCGGCTGTGGGGACATGCAGGGCCCTCCATTGCCGTGGGGGGATGCTTGGGAACGATGTGGAGGGGACGGAGCCCAGCGATTGGCTGCCTTCGCACCGCCGGCCCTGACCCTCAGCCACCCCACAATGGGATACGAGGGGCCCGACCCATGGGCGGCACCGGCCCAGGCTGTGGAGGACAGCGAGGCAGACAGGGGGCTGGCGGGGAAGCGAGGAGCCAGGGCCCGGCCTCGCACACCCACCTGGCTCCTGCACGATGTAGGAGACACCGCAGGAGCCGTCCTTGCGGTCCTCGAAGGCAATCTCAGCCTTGCTGGGCCCCTCGATGGCGATGGAGAGGCCCCCGGCGCCTGCCTCCCGTGTCCAGATGCTGAACTCGGCTGGGGGCAGAACGTGCTGTCAGGGGCGGGCCCTGGGCCCAGAGCGCTCCACACTCCAGCACCCCAGCCACCCCCCGGTGCCCCAGCTGTCCCCAATGTCCCACCCCGAGCCACCCCCAAACACCCCAGCCGCTCCCTATCCCTGAGCCACCCCCCTCAACACCCCAGCCACCCCCAAGCACCCCAGCTGGCACCTTCCCTGAGCCACCACCAAATGCCAGAGCTGCCCCCCATCCCTGAGCCACCCCCCAACGCCCTAGTCACCCCCAAATGCCCGAGCCCCCCATCCCAATGCCCAAGCCTCCAATCTCTCCCCCCTGCCCCCCAATGCCCCATGCTCCCCTAAAGCCATGTGGGCTCTGGTGCCCACTCAGCGTAGGCCCCATTACCTGGCACTCCAGCGACGCCCCTCTCCAGGCCGGTGCCCCCAGCCCGCACCTTGTGGGCGCCCCCCTCGCCCATGGGCCCCACGGTGAACTGGAAGGGGCTGCCCGGCACATGCTGCCCGCGGTACTTGACGTGGACAGTGTGGGCACCCATCTCCTGGGGCACGAAGCGCACGCTGTAGGCGCTGTCCTCGCCCTCGATGATCTCCGCGTCGGCCGTCTGCCCCGACGGGCTGGTCACCTGGGCCGTCATAGTTGGGGCGCCCGCCTCACCTGGGCAACGAGAGACAGGGGGCCGTCAGCCAATCTCAGCCCTGCGGCGCTCCCCTTGCCACCAGCACTGCCATGCAGCCACCTCTGGGGTGGGGCACTGCCTGCCTGACACCCCCACACTAGGCCACGGGATGGAGCCGCAGCCCCGACCACTCTCCCCGCCACGCTTGGGGGGTGCCCCCTCCCCAGGCAGTTTGGGACAGGAAGGGAAGGAGGGTCCTGTGCTGAACAGGCACAGAGTGGGCATGGAGTTGCCTGCCTTGGGATCTGGGCAGGGTACCAGGGCTAACACCCCCATGAGGCAAAGACCCAGCAGGTGACAATGAAAAGAGATGGGGCCAGCAGCACAGCGCTCCCTGGTGCCACCCTGGGGCATCAGGGCCAGCACTGATTGTGAGGGGAGGGCATCCCCTGCAGCACAGCGTCCCCTAGTGCCACCCTGGGGCATTGGGGCCAGCACTGATTGTGAGGGGAGGGCATCCCCTCGTGGGTCGCACGCCTGGGCACATTTGTGCGAGACACATGTGCAAACCCAATGTGCCCGTGAGACCCCGCACACTGCCACATTCGCACCACCTGCCACGCCAGAGCGAGGGACGAGCTCTGGCTGCCCTGTGCATGACGGGGCGCAGGCTCCTCCCCCAGTGTCCCCAAGGGCAGGACACCCCCCGCCCAGCCAGGCTGCTGCCCATGGACAAAGCACACACATGTCCGTCCCCCCACTTTCCCCCCATGCCAGGCACACACCCTCCGGGGCGCGGGCGATGCTGCCGAAGGAGCCGAGGCTCTCGCGGCCCAGGAAGTCGCCGAAGACGTTGTGGAAGGGGGCCCCGCCGACCTGCGTGGACTCCTCCACCCGCACCTCCCGTGTGGTCTCGCCGCCCCGCGTCTTGCTGATCTCGGTGCGCTCGGTGCGCGTGTAGGTGTGGCTGCTGCGCGTGAAGGTGCGCGTGAGCCGCTCCTGCGCCGACACCATCTGGAACCAATTTCCTGCACAGCACGGGGGGGTGGAAATCAGAGACGGGGTGCTGGGCCCCTGCCCCTAGCCCCTCAGCTCCCCATGGGCCCGGACCCACCACCTGCCCCCTAGTACCTGCTCCTCCCCAGAGCCAGCAGCATCCCACTGCCAGGAAAGGGCCCTCCCCGCCCCCGCGGTGCCTGCTCCTCCCCAGAGCCAGCAGCATCCCACTGCTGGGGAAGGGCCCTCCCCGTCCTTTTCACCCCCTAGCCCTGAGCCCCCCGAGGGCTGCAAATGGCTCCCAGTCCTGGCCCCCCATCCACAGGGCTCAGCGTTCCTGCCAGGGGCCCAGTTGGGCAGGCAGCCCCTGCCATGTGTTCAGTCCTGCCCAGCAGCATGGGGCTGGGCGTGTCCCCCAGGCTGGGAGCAGAGCCCCCCCCGGCTGTACCTGGGATCTTGAGGTTGAGGTCGCAGGTGCTGCCGATGCTGGCGATGGAGGGCGCCTGGCGCCGGCGGGTGATGCTCTCCTTCATGCGCCCCTCGCCCGTCACCTTCACCGTGAAGGGGCTCCCTGCACATGGACACGCCAGTCAGCCGCGCCCCCTGCCCCACCCCTGGCTCCCCACCCCACCCCCTGCCCTGCCTGCAGGGGATGGCATGGCGCCTCGGGGGAGAATGACACAACGCAGCCCCCTGCACTTCCAAACAACTTCCCCTTGGGGCTTGGTGCCAGCACCCCCTGGGCTAAGGGGAAACCGAGGCACCAACGCTTCTCCCTTAATGGCCAGGAGCCACCTGGGCTGCTTCTCTGCCTTCAGCAGCACAGCTGGGGAGAGGACTCAGGAGTCCTGACTCCCAGCCCCCAGATCTAACCACTAGGCACCACTCCTCTCCCAGAGCTGGGGAGAGAACCCAGGAGTCCTGGCTCCCAGCCTCCCTGCTCTACCCACTAGGACCCACTCCCTTCCCAGAGCTGCGGCTAGAACCCAGGAGTCCTGGCTCCCAGCCCTTCCCCCCACTCTAGCTGCTCCACTGAGCCACATTGCCCTTGGCAGGCTGCCGTCCCCGGGGGCCAGTCTCTGCCAGCCCGGCTGTGCCCTGGCCATGCCCCCGGCACCTGGCACGTGCTTGTCGGCGAACTTGATGTTGATGATGTAGTTCCCGGGCTCGGTGGGGCAGTAGGTCACCTTGCAGGTGCCGTCCTCCACGTCCTCGCAGTTAATGTCCACCTTGCTGGGCCCCTCGATGGACAGGCCCAGCCCGCCGTAGCCTGGGGACGAATGAGCGTGAGCGTCGTGGGCACCGCACCAGCCAGAGCCCCCCACCGGGCACGCTGCCCGCCAGCACGGCGCCTGGGACCCCCCCAGCACCATCCAGATCCCCCCACCAGGCACACTGCTCGCCAGCACAGCACCTGGAACCCCCACAGCGCCAGCTGGAGCCCCCCACCAGGAACGCTGCCCGCCAGCACAGCACCTGGAACCCCCCCAGCACCAGCTGGAGCCCCCCACCAGGCACACTGCTCGCCAGCACAGCACCTGGAACTCCCACAGCGCCAACTGAAGCCCCCCACAGGACATGCTGCCCCCCAGCACAGCGCCTGGGACCTCCCCAGAACCAGCCAGAGCCTCCCCAGTGGGCACGCTGCCTGCCAGCACAGAGCCTGGAACCCCCCCAGTGCCAGCCGCAGTCCTCCACTGGGCACACTGCTTGCCAGCACGGCTCCTGGAACCCCCAGTGCCAGCCGGAGCCCCCCACCGGGCACACTGCCTGCCAGCACAGCACCTGGAACCCCCCCAGTGCCAGCCAGAGCCCCCAACCGGGCACGCTGCTCGCCAGCACAGAGCCTGGAACCCCCCCAGTGCCAGCTGGAGACTCCTCAGTGGGCACACTGCCCACCAGCACTGCTCCTGGGACCCCCAGTGCCTGTCGGAGCCCTCCCAGTGGGCACACTGCCCACCAGCACTGCTCCTGGGACCCCCCCAGTGCCTGTCGGAGCCCTCCCAGTGGGCACCCTGCTCACCAGCACAGCGTCTGGGACCCCGCGGTGGCAGATCCACACCCCTCTCTGGTTAGAACAGTGGTTCTCAAACTTTCATACTGAGGACCCCTTTCATGTAGCAAGTCTCTGAGTGTGACCCCCCCCTTATACATTACAAACACTTTTCAATATATTGAACACCATTCTAAAGGCTAGAGACAAAGCAGGGTTTGGGGTGGAGGCTGATGGCTCACGACCCCCATATAATAACCTCGCGACCCCCTGAGGGGTCCCGACCCCCAGTTTGAGACCCCCTGGGTTAGGACATCCCCCGAGCCCAGGAGCCCCCCAGCCACCCCCGGCTCCGTGCATGAGCCTCACCTGCGGTGCGGGTGTCCACGATGAACTCGGACACCTCGAAGGTGCGCCCCTCCACCAGCCCCTGGCCCCACACCTTCACCTTGCTGGCGTCGCCGATCTCCGACTGCCCCACCAGGATCTTGAAGGGGCTGTTGGAGACGTGCTTCCCGCTCTTCCGCACGCTCACCACGTGCTCCCCCACCTCCTTGGGGGTGAACGAGATGCCTGGGGGAGACGGGTAGGTCAGTGCCCACGGGCGATGGGAACTGCCAGCAAGCCCGGTACCCCTCCCTCGCCACCCAGAGTCACGGGCCCAGCCAGCCCGATGCCCCCTCCCTCGCCACCCAGAGCCGCGGGCCCAGCCGGCCCGGTGACAAGCTATAAAAATGTTACCAAAGCTTGAAAGCCAGAAACCCTGGGTATCTGAAAGCTGTAGATCTCCCCACCCACCCAGAGCCACGGGCCCAGCCGGCCCGGTGCCCCTTCCCCCAATCCAGAGCCGGCCCGGTGCCCCCTCCCCCAACCCAGAGCCGCGGGCCCAGCCGGCCCTGCCCCGGCACTGTACCGATGTGCCGGTTGGGCAGTCTCTTCAGCAGGCAGGGCTCCTCGTGGCCGGAGGGCGCCCGGATGGAGGCCGTCAGCAGGCTCAGGTCGCTCTCGCTGATCTTCAGTGACACGTCGGTGGAGGTGCCCACATTGAGCTGGGATGTCCGCATGGAGTCGTCCCCTGTGGGTGGGGTGGGGGGCTGTTACTGGGGGGCACGGCCAGGGGACGGGATGGGGGACACAGATTGGCCATGGGGAGGGGCCCATTGCAGGGGACAGAGGCCAGGCAGAGGCAGGTGGTGGTCCCGGGGGCTGTGTGGAGGTCCCTCAGGGTGATGGGGGCCCCAGGGGCTGGCTGGGGCCAGGTGGGGGTCCGTCAGGGTGGCAGGGGCTCTGGGGGCTGGATGGGGGCAGGTGGGGGTCCATTGGGATGGTTTGGGCTCCAGGGACAGGCGGGGGCCCCGAGGTTGGTGGGGCACAGGTGGGGGTCTGTTGGGGTGGCTGGGGCTCCAGGGACAGGCGGGGGTCCTGGGGGCTGCCTGGGGGCAGGTGGGGGTCTGTCGGGGTGGTGGGGGCTCCAGGGACAGGTGGGGGCTCCAGGGGCTGCCTGGGGGCAGGTGAGGGTCTGTCGGGGTGGCGGAGGTTTTGGGAGCTGCCTGGGGGCAGGTGGGGGCCCAGTGGGGTGGCGGGGGTCCTGGAGGCAGGAGGGGGAGAGCTGGGAGGTCCGGCAGGGTGGTGGGAGCAGGCTGGGGGCAAGGGGGTTTGGGGGGGGGAAGAGCTGGGAGGTCCGGCAGAGTGGCAGGGATTTCGGGAGTTGCCTGGGGGCAGGTGGGGGCCTGGCGGGGTGGCAGGGGTCCTGGGGGCAGCGGGGGGATAGCTGGGAGGTCAGGCAGGGTGGCGGGAGCTGGCTGGGGGCAGAGGAGGGAGAGCTGAGAGGTCCGGCAGGGTGGTGGAGGCTGGCTGGGGGCAGGGGAGGGAGAGCTGGGGGGTCCAGTGGGGTGGCGGGAGCTGGCTGGGGAAAGAGGAGGGAGAGCTGGGGGCTCCGGCAGGGTGGCAGGAGCTGGCTGGGGGCGGGGGGGGGGGAGAGCTGGGGGGTCCGGCAGGGTGGCGGAGGCTGGCTGGGGGCAGGGGAGGGAGAGCTGGGGGGTCCAGCGGGGTGGCAGGGGTCCTGGGGGCAGTGGGAGGAGAGCTGCGGGGTCCGGCAGGGTGGCGGGGGGAAGGGGAGGGAGAGCTGGGGGTCTGGCAGGGTGGCGGGAGCTGGCGGGGGGCAGAGGAGGGAGAGCTGGGGGTCCGGCAGGGTGGCGGGAGCTGGCGGGGGGCAGGGGAGGGGGAGCTGGCAGGGGGCAGGGGAGGGAGAGCTGGGGGGTCCGGCAGGGTGGCGGGAGCTGGCTGGGGGCAGTGGGAGGAGAGCTGGGGGGTCCGGCAGGGTGGCGGGAGCTGGCGGGGGGCAGGGGAGGGAGAGCTGGGGGGTCCGGCAGGGTGGCGGGAGCTGGCTGGGGGCAGTGGGAGGAGAGCTGGGGGGTCCGGCAGGGTGGCGGGAGCTGGCGGGGGGCAGGGGAGGGAGAGCTGGGGGGTCCGGCAGGGTGGCGGGAGCTGGCTGGGGGCAGTGGGAGGAGAGCTGGGGGGTCCGGCAGGGTGGCGGGAGCTGGCTGGGGGCAGGGGAGGGAGAGCTGGGGGGTCTGGCAGGGTGGCGGGAGCTGGCGGGGGGCAGGGGAGGGAGAGCTGGGGGGTCCGGCAGGGTGGCGGGGGCTGGCTGGGGGCTCACCAGTGATCTTGGCGGTGAAGGGGCTCCCTGGGACGTGCTGCTCGTCGAAGCGGACGATGACGCTGTAGTCGCCGGGCGCGGTGGGCAGGTAGGACACGGTGCAGGTCCCGTCCTTGTTGTCTTTGCAGGTGATCTCGGCCTTGGACGGGCCCTCGACGGCCAGCGACAGCCCCCCTGGGGAGCCGGGTGTCAGGGGTGACATGAGCACGGCCCCCGCCCTTCCCCCCCAGCCTGCCCTGCCGCCCACCTTCCCCGCCCGTCTCCCCCAGCCCCCCACCAACCTTCCCCTGCCTGCCCCCTCCCTTCCCCCGACCAGTCCCCCAACCCCCCACCAACCTTCCCCTGCCTGCCCCCTCCCTTCTCCCAGACCAGTCCCCGAACCCCCCACCAACCTTCCCCTGCCTGCCCCCTCCCTTCCCCCGACCAGTCCCCCAGCCCCCCACCAACCTTCCCCTGCCTGCCCCCTCCCCTCCCCCGACCAGTCCCCCAACCCCCCACCAACCTTCCCCTGCCTGCCCCCTCCCTTCCCCCCCACCAGTCCCCCAACCCCCCACCAACCGTCCCCTGCCTGCCCCCTCCCTTCCCCCGACCAGTCCCCCAGCCCCCCACCAACCTTCCCCTGCCTGCCCCCTTCCTTCCCCCGACCAGTCCCCCAGCCCCCCACCAACCTTCCCCTGCCTGCCCCCTCCCCTCCTCCGACCAGTCCCCCAACCCCCCACCAACCTTCTCCTGCCTGCCCCCTCCCTTCTCCCAGACCAGTCCCCCAACCCCCCACCAACCTTCCCCTGCCTGCCCCCTCCCTTCCCCCGACCAGTCCCCCAGCCCCCCACCAACCTTCCCCTGCCTGCCCCCTCCCCTCCCCCGACCAGTCCCCCAACCCCCCACCAACCTTCCCCTGCCTGCCCCCTCCCTTCCCCCCCACCAGTCCCCCAACCCCCCACCAACCGTCCCCTGCCTGCCCCCTCCCTTCCCCCGACCAGTCCCCCAGCCCCCCACCAACCTTCCCCTGCCTGCCCCTCCCTTCCCCCGACCAGTCCCCCAGCCCCCCACCAACCTTCCCCTGCCTGCCCCCTTCCTTCCCCCGACCAGTCCCCCAGCCCCCCACCAACCTTCCCCTGCCTGCCCCCTCCCCTCCTCCGACCAGTCCCCCAACCCCCCACCAACCTTCTCCTGCCTGCCCCCTCCCTTCTCCCAGACCAGTCCCCCAACCCCCCACCAACCTTCCCCTGCCTGCCCCCTCCCTTCCCCCGACCAGTCCCCCAACCCCCCACCAACCTTCCCCTGCCTGCCCCCTCCCTTCCCCCCCACCAGTCCCCCAACCCCCCACCAACCGTCCCCTGCCTGCCCCCTCCCTTCCCCCGACCAGTCCCCCAGCCCCCCACCAACCTTCCCCTGCCTGCCCCTCCCTTCCCCCGACCAGTCCCCCAGCCCCCCACCAACCTTCCCCTGCCTGCCCCCTTCCTTCCCCCGACCAGTCCCCCAACCCCCCACCAACCTTCCCCTGCCTGCCCCCTCCCTTCCCCCGACCAGTCCCCCAGCCCCCCACCAACCTTCCCCTGCCTGCCCCCTCCCTTCCCCCGACCAGTCCCCCAGCCCCCCACCAACCTTCCCCTGCCTGCCCCCTCCCCTCCCCCGACCAGTCCCCCAACCCCCCACCAGCCTTCCCCTGCCTGCCCCTCCCCTCCCCCGACCAGTCCCCCCGTACCTTCGCCGGCGCCCTTGGTGACGATGGTGAAGGTGGCCGGCCTGTTGACCATGCCGTGGCTCAGGCCGGGCCCGTAGGCGCTCACGTGGCGGGTGTGGATGGCGTCCACGTAGAACTGCAGGGGGCTCCCTGGGGAGGGGAGGCAGGGGCACCGTGACTGGGGGCTGGCGGGGTGTGTGGGGAGGTCCTGGGGGGCAGGGGCTCATGGGACACTGGGGGTCCTGGGGGGCAGGGAGGAGGCTGGGGGCTTGCAGGGGGGTCCTGGGGTCATGGCCCCAGGGGCTGTGCCAGGCCTGGCAGGAGAGGCCGGCGCTGAGCCCTGGGGACCCCAGGCTGGCCGGCTCCAGGGGGGCGGGGGTCGCTTGGCCTCACACCAGGCCTGGGCTCTCAGCCCCATCGGGGGCCGGCTCCTCCGAACTGGGCTGGTGCTGGGGGGGCTGGCTCCAGGGAGGGGGCAGAGCTTGGGAGTGGGGCCTGGGCCCCCCTCTGGCCACATCAGGCAGGGGAGGAAGGGGCCATGGGGAACATGGCACCGGGGGGGATCAACTGGGGGCTGGGAAGGGCCCCAGGGATCATCTGGGGGCTGAGGGGGGCCCCAGGGCTCTCTGGGCCCTTCTCCCCATGGGATCCCCTGCCCCTGGCACACAGGGCAAGGCCCTGTCAGGAGTAGCCCGTCCCGGCCACAAGGGGCAGGGCTGGGGGCAGGGCGCTCCCATCACCCCCATTGGGACCTGTTCCCCCACCCCGCAGGAGCCATGGCCGGGCGGGTCCCGGGGCCCCCAGCTGAGGGGCGGGGCACTCCCATCACCCCCATTGGGAGCTGGTTCCCCCACCCCCCAGGAGCCGTGGCCGGGCGGGTCCCAGGGCCCCCAGCTGAGGGCAGGGCCGGAGGCAGGCGCTCCCATCACCCCCATTGGGCGCTGTTCCTCCACCCCCCAGGAGCCATGGCCAGGTGGGTCCGGGGTCCCCAGCTGGGGGCAGGGCCGGAGGCCGGGCGCTCCCATCACCCCCATTTGGAGCTGTTCCCCCACTCCCCAGGAGCTGTGGCCGGGCGGGTCCCGGGGCCCCCAGCTGGGGGGACAGGGCACTCCCATCACCCCCATTGGGAGCTGGTACCCCCACCCCCAGGAGCCGTGGCCGGGCGGGTCCCAGGGCCCCCAGCTGGCGGGGCCGGCGCTCACCGGGGATGTGGTTGCCGTCGTATTTGATGTCCATCTCATGCAGCCCCTTTTCCACCGGTGCAAACCGCACGGTCACCGTCCCGTCCTTGTTATCCGTGATGCTGGGCCGGGCCGTCTTCCCCGAGGGCATGCGCACCTCGCCTGGGGGGTGGGGGTGGCACCGTCAGCGGGCACCTTCCGCCTGCCCGGGCACTGCCCCAGGCCTCCCACCCCCTGCTCCGCCCCCTGAGCTCTCCCACCCCTACCTGCTCCACCCCGAGCTCCCCCACCCCCGCCTGCTCCGCACCCGAGCTCCCCCACTCCTACCTGCTCCATCCCCCGAGCTCTCCCCCTGCTACTACGCCCCTGGACACTCCACCCCTACCCTCTCCCTCCAGCCCCTCAAGCTCTCCCACCCCATCCCCCGAGCTCTCCCCCTGCTACTACCCCCCAGACCCTCCCACTCTACCCCCTCCCTCCAGCCCCCAAGCTCTCCCACCCCTACCTGCTCCACCCCCCCGAGCTCTCCCACCCCTACCCACTCCATCCCCCAAGCTCTCCCCCTGCTACTACCCCCCCAGACCCTTCCACCCCTACCCCCTCCCTCCAGCCCAAGCTCTCCCACCCCTACCTGCTCCACCACCCCAAGCTCTCCCACCCCTACCCGCTTCACCTCTGCTCCTACCCCCTGAACTCTCCACTCCTACCATCACCCACCAACCCCGCCAAGCTCTCCCACCCCCTCACTCTACCCCTCTACTCCCCAGCTTTCAACTCTCACCCCACCCCCTCCCTTCAACCCTCCTGAGCTCTCACCCCCAACCCCCCCAACTCCTCTCCCACCCACCCACTCCACCCCCCTGATCTCTCCCCACACAGTGCCGTCCCGCCCTGCCCAGTGTGGAACTGGGATGGAGGCTGCACGCTGCCCAGCCCTGGCTGGTGCCCTGGTGCCAGGCTCCCCCCACCCGTACCGGTGATCTCCCCTTTCTGCACGGTGAGGGGGATGACGAGGTTGAAGGGCCGCAGCATGGAGTCCAGGCTCTCAGCGGGCACGACGGGCTGGTCCGTGGCCTGGCAGGGTGGAGGGAGGGGGCAGAGAGAGAGAGAGAGAGAGAGAGAGAGCATTGGCATGGGAGGCAGGGTGCCCGAGGCGGAGCAGGAGAGGAGCAGAGAGCGACAGGCCCAGGGCCCCGCACGGGCCCATGGGAGACAGAGCTGCAAGAGAAGGGGGGCGTGAGGGTGCAGGTACCCCAGCTGGGTGGAGCTCACTGTGGGGGGAATCACTGCACTCAGAGCTTTGGGGGGGGCCCCTCATCCCGCGGCCCCTAAACCCCAAGTGTGAGACAAGCATTGGCGCCAGCTCTTCATGGACATGGTGCACTGGGCACCCAGGGGATTCGCCCGTGGGCAGATGCACGGGCACCTACGAGGGAGGGGCTGGCGTGTGCCCTGCTGAGGGCGAGGGGCCGAGCAATGTCCCGGGCAGAGATGGGGGAGAGGCAGCAGGATAGGGCAGAGAGAGGCAGCGGGGCCGAGAGGAGCTCCTGGTACCCAGCGTGCCGGGGAGCCGCCAGCCTGGTGCGGAGAGAAGGGCTGGTGCAACTGGAGCGAGTCGCACGGCTCCTCGACGTGGGGGATGGTCTCGCATGCCTGGCAGGAGGCAAGGAACAGGTTAACATGGGTGGCCATGTCGGCTCCACAGCTCGTAGCCACGCTGCTGGGGGGTGCCCCACAGGATCCCACTGCCCAGGCACAGGGGTCGCTCGCCCGGCACTGAAATGCAGCCACCTCTGGGGTGGGATGCGGCAGCTGGCTAACAGCCCTGCAGCAACAGCGTCCAGTGAGGAAGGGTCCCCGCAGCTAAGGCAGGGCTCTCCTGCAGCGCCCCGGCCGGGGGGCCTGGAACACCCAGGGTCCCTCCATGCTGAACGATGGCAGCTCGGGCAGCACAGCGCCCCCTAGTGCCACCTGTGGCCCTGCAAGGGGCGTACACCCCATCCCGAGCCCCCTGTCCCTGCAGCACAGCGCCCCCTAGTGTCACCCTGCGGCACTGACAAGGGGCGTACACCCCCCGCTGAGCCCTCTCTCCCTGCAGCACAGCGCCCCCTAGTGCCACCCTGCGGCACTGACAAGGGGCGTAACACCCCCTCCCGAGCCCCCTGTCCCTGCAGCACAGCGCCCCCTAGTGCCACCCTGCGGCACTGACAAGGGGCGTACACCCCCCCAAGACCCCTCTCCCTGCAGCACAGCACCCCCTAGTGCCGCCCTGCGGCACTGACAAGGGGCGTACACCCCCCCAAGACCCCTCTCCCTGCAGCAGAGTGCCCCCTAGTGCCACCCTATGGCACTGACAAGGGGTGTACTCCTCTCCCCGAACCCCCTCTCCCCGCAGCATAGCGCCCCCTAGTACCACCCTGCGGCACTGACAAGGGGCTTAACCCCCCAACCCCCTCTCCCTGCAGCACAGCACCCCCTAGTGTCACCCTGCGGCACTGACAAGGGGTGTACGCCCCCCGCTGAGCCCCCTCTCCCTGCAGCACAGCGCCCCCTAGTGCCGCACTGGGGCCAGCGCTGACCCCGATGGTCCCAGCGGGACTCCCAGCCCCCGGGTTTCCCTGTAGGTCTCCCCACCCGCAGCCTGACCCACCAGCACGTGGAAGGGGCTGTTGGGGATGAGCTCGCCCCCGAAGCGGATGGTGATGACGTATTTGCCCGGCTTGGGCGCCGTGTAGTAGATATCGAAGGTGCCGTCGTGGTTCTCCACCACGTCCACATCCAGCTCGGCCCCGTCCGGCGTGGACACCTTGCACGTCACCTTCCCCTTGCCCGCTGCCTTGGCGTCCACCGTGATCACCGTCTCCTCCCCAATCTGGATGGTGGGGCCCAAGCAGGCGCCTGTGGGGCAGAGGGGTATGGTCAGCGAGGGGGGACAGGTGCCAGGGCTGTGCCAACAGGCAGGGATGGCACCAGCCCTGCCAGAATCAACCCCACCTGCCCAGTCCAAGGGAGCTGAGCCTGTCTGGGGTTCAAGTCCCACCCCAGGCAGCCAACGCCCTAGAAGTCGGCTCAAACCAGCCCGCAGAGGCCCAGGTGTCCGGCCGCATTGCCCTACTTAGCCTGGTGTGACGAAGTGGGACTGTTCTCAATGTTTCCTCTGAATACTGTGTGTGTGCCTCAGTTTCCCCTATGCCTTTCTTAAGTCTCCAGCTTGCATAAACTGCCGACGCTCTGTCTCCTGGCAACAAATGGCCGGGGCCCTTCCCCCTGCAAGGGGATGGCTAAAGGTGAAGAAAGATCAAGTGACCTCCTGGCCCGGGAGAGACAAAGGCCAGAAAGGAGGGGCTGGAGGGGGTTTCAGTTTGGGCTGGCTGGGAAGAGACAGGGAACCCCAAGTCTGGGGTCTAAGCTCCTCGCCCCCCAGAGGGACCTGGCTGAGGGGTCCTGGTTGCACCTACAAGCCCTGCTTGGGACTGTGTCCTGTCGTCTAAGAAACCTCCTGCTCTACTGGCTGGCTGAGAGTGACGGGGAGTTGCAGGAAGAGGGGGTGCAGGGCCCTGACTCCCCCACACTCCCTGACACCTGGCTGTGCAGGAATGGGGAGGGGAGTCGGTCCGGGGTCACCCCCACAGCTCCCAATGGCCAGAGCCGCCCACAGCAGCACAGAGCAGGACTCACCCAATCCATGGCCCCCAATGGACACTGCAAAAAGAGAAAGGGAAAACCTGTGAGAACATGGCCGGCCACAGGCCTGGGGACAGGGGCGGGGGCTGAGGGTCGGGAGTAAGGGGCAGAGGCCATGGGTGGGGGGACGGGACTGGAGGTCGTGTGAGGCAGGAATGGGGCCGGAAGCCACATGGGGGCGCCAGAGGCCATGGAGGCAGCATGGAGCGGAGGCCATGTAGGGCGGTGGCTGGAGGCCACGGGGGCTGGAGGCCATGTAGGGCAGGGGTCGGAGGCCACATGGGACGGGGATGCTGGAGGCCACGTGGGGCAGAGTCTGGGAGCCTGGGGGGGGGCAGGAGGCTGCTTGGTGTGGAGTCCGGGGGCTGCATGGGGCAGGGGCTGGAGTGCGCGTGGGGCAGAGACCAGGGGCTGCAGCGGGGGGGGGGGGGGCAGAGGGTGCGTGGGGCAAGGGCCAGAGGGCACATGGGGCAGGGGCCAGGGGCTGCTTTGGGGGGGCTGGAGGGCATGTGGGGCAGGGGCCGGGGACCATGTGTGGTGGAGTCTGGGGGCGCGGAGGCCAGAGGACGTGTGGGGCAGAGTCCTGGGGTCGTGGGGGCGGAAGCCAGAGGGCGCGTGGGGCGGAGACCAGAGGGCGCGTGGGGCAGAGTCCGGGGGCCGTGGGGACGGAGGCCAGAGGGCACGTGGGGCGGAGTCCAGGGACTGTGGGGGTGGAGGCCAGAGGGAACGTGGGGCAGAGGCCAGAGGGCACATGGGGCAGGGGCCAGGGGCTGCTTTGGGGGGTGGGGCTGGAGGGCGTGTGGGGCAGGGGCCGGGGACCACATGTGGTGGTGTCTGGGGGCGCAGAGGCCAGAGGGCGCGGGGGGCGGAGTCCGGGGGCTGCGGGGGCGGAGGCCAGGGGGCGCGTGGGGCAGAGGCCAGGCGGCACGTGGGGCAGGACTCACCTGTGACCAGGCACTTGCTGGCGTCGCCACTGGGCTGTGCCAGGGTGCGGAAGGGCGAGAAGGGGATCTCGTCGCCCCCATACTTGATGGTGATGGTGTAGCGCCCCGTCAGGTCGGGCACGTAGGACACCGTGTAGGTGCCGTCCCCGTTGTCCCGGATGTTGGCTTTCTTGGGCTTGCCCTCGGGATCCTGCCCGGGCACAGACGGGTCACAGCCACTCAGCTCCCCAGCCCAGGGCAGTGGGCAGAGCCTGGCCTGGGCATCCCCTTCCACCCCCAAGGGGGCTAGTGCTCAGGGACGTTCCCCCATCACTGCCATGGGCCCCCCAGCCTGGTACCCCCCCATCACCCAGCCCGGTACCCCTCATCAGAGCCATGGGCTCCCCAAGCCGGTACCCCCCCATCAGAGCCATGGGCTCCCCAAGCCGGTACCCCTCATCAGAGCCATGGGCTCCCCAAGCCGGTACCCCCCAATCACAACCATGGACCCCCAGCCTGGTACCCCTCATCACAGCCCTGGGCCCCCCAGCCCGGTACCCCCCAATCACAACCATGGGCCCCCCAGCCCGGTACCCCCCATCAGAGCCATGGGCCCCCCAGCCCAGCATCCCCCCCATCAGAGCCATGGGCTCCCCAAGCCAGTACCCCCCCATCAGAGTCCTGGGCCCCAGCCTGGAACCCCCCCATCAGAGCCCTGGGCCGCCCAGCCCCCACTTGCAGATCACCCCAGAGCCATGCCAGCACTCACCAGGATCTGCACGGTGAGTAGCCCCTCGCCGGCGTCCCGCGCGTCAATGGTGAACTCCACAGGCAGGCTGGCAGGGATGCCCGCAGCACTGAGGCCCGGCCCACTGGCCCGCACCTTGCTGGCATCGTGAGCCGGCAGCGCCTTGATCTTAAACGGGCTGGAAGTGGACAGGACGGAGTCAGAGCTGGGCCAGGCCAGCACCGATCGGAGGGGGAACCCGCCCCCCAAGCCCGGACCCACTCCATGCACTGGCACTTGGTGGCCCTGCCCGAGCCCCAGGGGCATGGGCAGGATCCTGGCCCTGCTGCCGTGCTGGTACCAGGAGCCCACCGGGCTGGGCCTCTTGGTCTGGAGGGGTCCCTCACCCCCCTACACTGGCCTGCCCAGGGAGGTGCCAGGGCCCCAAGGCCCTAGGGGGCTGGTTCTAGCAGCCCAGCTGGCAGCCCTAAGCCGGGGCGAAGTCCCAGCCCGAGCTGGAGGCTGCTGCTACTGGGGCGGGGGAGGGCCACGCCGACACGGAGCCTTCAGCGGGTGTCGGGCCAGGACTGGCCAGGGCACGGCTGTCTCATATGTCTGCCTCTGGGAGCACCCAGCAGGAGGGGCGGGTTGAGGGACAGGTGCAATTCAGGGCTGCCCAGAGGATTCAGGGGCCTGGGGTCTTTGGCGGCAGGTCCCGGGGCAGAAGGGCCCCCTACCGCGGGTCTTCAGAGCGCTTCGGTGGCAGGTCCCGGGGGAGAAGGACCGCCCCTCCGCCGAATTGCCACCGAAGACTCAGAGCAGAAGCAGCTCTGGGGCCCCATGCCCCGTGAGAGTTTTCTGGGGGCCCCGGAGCGAGTGAAGGACCCCCAGGGCCCCTGAAAAACTCTCGTGGGGGCCCCTGCTGGGCCCAGGGCAAATTGTCTCACTTGCCCCCACCCCGGGCAGCCCTGGTGCAACTGGGCTGGGGATCTGCATGGCAGGGCTGTTTGTGTGACAGTGAGAATGTTCTTATGTTTGTGCTGAAGACTGTGCCTCAGTTTCCCCATGTGTTACTGAAGTGTCTAGGTGGTAGGACGTGTGTGTGTGATCGGTGCAGAGACCCCTAGAGGGCAGGTGTGATGCCAACTGGCTGCCTGGCCACAGAGAATGGCCGATACTCTGTCCTGGCAACGGATAGAAACCTCCTGTGTCCCACGCTGGCTGGGAGTCGGGGCTGGCTGTGGAGTGGGGGTGCAGGGCCCTGTGGGAGTGGGTGAGGCTGCCCCAGGCGTCCCAGCCCAGTGGACTCACTGCGGGAAGCTCACGGGGGAGCAGGGGGCTGAATGCTCCAAGCTCAGACCCAGGAAGTGCCGAAGCGGAGGAGGCTCCTTGCCCTGCAGAGAGTGGCCGTGTGGGGAGACCCGGCGCCGGAGTCCTGCCTGGCTCCATTCCCAGCAGGGCCAGAGCCCCAAGCCTGGGACTCCGGGCTGGTTAGGACTCAATCTGACCTTCTCCAGAGCCTGCCCCAGCCCCCTGCATCTGGCCAGCTGTCCGGCCAGCCAGGCCCCAGCGGCCATTGGACTTCGGCCTTGTGCACCCCCATAGCAACCCCCCCCACATGCTAGCCCCCCTGCCCGGCTCACCTGCGTGGCACCTCCTGGTCGGCGTACTTGACGGCCACGGTGTAGGGCCCGTCGCTGGCCGGGGTGTAGTTCACTTTGTGGGTGCCATCCCCGTTATCCCGCACGTCCACCGGCTCGGCCAGGCCTGCGGCACAGGGGGCACAGCCCAGCGGGCTCAGGGTGGGCGAGAGGGGAGTGCCCCCCCCACAGGTACCACCCTCTCAGAGCCCTGCTGTGGGGGCATGGGGAGGGGACCTCTAGGTAGGAGGGGCTGCCCCAAGCCTCCTCTCCCCATGAGCCATCCCATCCCCTGACACTAGCCCTATGAGAAACCCCATCCCCCACCCCATGAGAATCCCAACCCCCTACAAGCCATCCCATCCCCCAAACTGACCCATCCCCCACCCCATGAGAATCCAATCCCCCTACAAGCCATCCCATCCCCCACCCCCTACAAGCCATCCCATCCCCCACCCCCTACAAGCCACCTCATCCCCCACTCCATGAGAATCCCAACCCCGTACAAGCCATCCCATCCCCCAAACTGACCCATCCCCCACCCCCTACAAGCCACCCCATCCCCCACCCCATGAGAATCCCATCCCCCTACAAGCCATCCCCAGAGGCTTTGATGCCCCATTCCCACCCTGTGCCCGGCCTGGCACTGCCCGGCTGTGGGGGGCACAGCCCAGGGCTCTGCTCCAGGTACCTGAGGGTCCGAGGACCGACACTTCCAGGGGCGCCAGCCCGGCCTTGCTGCAGTCAACGGTGAAGGTCTGGGGGACGCGGGCACGGACGCCAGCCCCCAGCCCAGGGCCCGAGCACTTCACCTTGCTGGGATCCACCACGTCCTTCACGGGCACTTGGAAGGGGCTCCCTGTCGGGGGAGGGGCGGTCACCAACCAGGGGCAGCCGGACCCCAGCCCCCAGGGCGTGGCAGGGAGCCTGGCCTACACTAACTTCACGGGACGTCACCCCCACATGGGGAACGGACCCCATAGTCCAGGGGCTGCCAGCCCCGCCACGAACCATCACAGCAGCCAGCCCGGTGTCCCCTTCCCCAGACCAGAGCCGGGGGTCCCCTTTCCCAGACCAGAGCCGGGGGCCCCCTTCCCCAGACCAGAGCTGGGGGCCCAGCCAGTCCGGTGCCCCCTTCCCCGGACCAGAGCCGGGGGCCCAGCCAGCCCGGTGCCCCCTTCCCCGGACCAGAGCCGGGGGTCCAGCCAGCCCAGTGCCCCCTGGGACATTGCACTCCATATGATGTTATGAAAATGTGCTAATGAGTGTGAATATAATGTCACTGCAATATGCTTCATGCAAAAGGTCTCTTGTAAGGTATCATTACAAAGCTTATAATCTACTGAGTGTGATCATCCTGTTTGTATAAATGTACCACGCTCGTATCTGAAACTAGGAACATGAAATATAACTCTGAGGGCCTATTGTGACTATGCAAAGTGTGGGCCATTAATGATGGTTTGGAATCTTGATGGCTCCCATCAGCCAGGACAACTGACTGTGGGTGGCTCTGTTTGCAGGCAGCCTTCCTGTGGGTCAGGCTGGGAGACTGGAGGCTTGGGGTCTCGCAGGACATGTGACCATGTCACTCGGTGCTGGAATCCAGCTTAAACCTGGTGCTTTTCCATTTAGAAGGAGGGGCAGGGACCCGGAGACAAAGGATTCCTGCCTTGCGCCAAAGGTATATAAGGGGGTGGACCAGAACAAAGGGGGCTGCGGTCATGAGAAATCCCCGAGCTGCCACCTGAGCTGGAACAAGGGCTGTACCAGGGAAAGGGTCGGGCCCAGACTAGGGAGGAGGCTAGTCTGTGAAAGAAGCTGATTGGAACATCTCTGAGGGTGAGATTTACTGTAACTAGTTTCTTCATGTATTAGGCTTAGACTTGCCTGTTTTTGTTTTATTTTGCTTGGTGATTTACTTTGTTCTGTCTGTTATTACTTGGAACCACTTAATTCCTACTTTTTATACTTAATAAAATCACTTTTTACTTATTAATTAACCCACAGCAAGTAATCAGTTCCTGGGGGAGCAAACAGCTGTGTGTATCTCTCATGCAGTGTTAGAGAGGGCGGACAGTTTATGAGCTTTATACAGAGTAAAACAGATTTATTTGGGGGTTGGATCCCATTGGGAACTGGGTATCTGGGTGCTAGAGACAGGAGCACTTTCTAAGCGGTTTTCAGTTAAGTCTGCAGTTTTTGGGGATGTGGTTCAGACCTGGGTCTGGGCTGCAGCAGGCTGGCGTGTCTGGCTCAACCAGGCAGCGTCCCGCAGCCCCAAGCTGCCAGGGAAAATGGGCTCAGAGGTAGTCTCAGCACATCAGGTGGCAGTTAACAAGAGGGTTTCTGTGATCGAACCTGTCACCCCCTCTTCCCCGGACCAGAGCCATGGGCCCAGCCAGCCCGGTGCCCCCCCCCTCTGGACCAGAGCCACAGGTCCAGCCAGCCCAGTGCCCCCCACCAGCTCCCGCGCTGCACCCAGCCAACCCAGACACACCCCTGGCCAGCTCCTGCCAAGCCACCCTGCTGCACTCCAGCCCAAGGTGCACATGGCAGGACGAGGACGTGACCCCAGCCCCCCAGCCCAGCTGCAACCCCAGCTCCCCCGCCCACTGACCCTATCCCCCTGTCGCCCGGCCCGACTTGGCTGTGACTGTGATGAAGTGGGGATTTTCCCTCGTTGTGTCATATGTGAGTCTTATGTTTTGCATGAATGCTGTGTGTGCCTCAGTTTCCCTGTCTATTGCACCAATGCAATGGGAATACGCGCGGGTGCCCTTTGTGGGGGTTGCTGCAGCTGCCTGCATGGATGCTATGGCCGCCTCTTCGTACCCTGAGATCCAGGAGGGGAATGCGACCAGGTGACTCTTGCCCCGGGAGGCGAGACAAAGGCCAGAGGAGGAGCAATGGGCAGGGCAGGGGCCAGGCAGCTGGAAGCGAGTCAGTCTTGGCTGGCTTGGGGCACGGGGAGGGCAGAACCCTGGCTCTGGGCTCCCCTCCCCCAAGATGGACGTGGCTGAAAGTCGCTCTGGACGGACTCGCTGGGGGAAGCGCACGGAGGGGCAGGGGATGCTGAAAGCTCCGGGGTCAGACCCAGGAGGTGAAGCTGTGGGAGCTTCCTGCCCTGGATCCAGTCTGCTCCTAAAGAGGAGACTCCCCCAGAATCCTGCCTGGCTTCGTAGGGAGCAGTTCCAGAGCATCGTGACCCCATCCCCATCCCCCATCCCAGTGACCCTCCCCCTGGCCCAGCCTGGCCATGTCCCTGGCTGCAGCCCCTACCTGGGATGGGGCGCCCCCCGAAGGTGATGTTGACGTCGTAGTCGCCGGCCGTGAATGGGATGTACTCCACGCTGCAGCTGCCGTCCTTGTTGTCCTTGCAGGACATTTTGGCCTCCGAGGGCCCCTCGATGGCCAGGCCCAGCCCACCAGTGCCAGCGCCCCTGCCAAGAGAGGCCAGGGCCAGTCAGAGCCCCCACCAACCACCCGGAAAATCCAGCTCCGCCTCAGCCATGGGGGGATGTGGGGAGGGGATCTGGGGCCTGGTCCCCCAGTGCAGAGCTCCTAGGTCAGGGGGCTGAAGGGGGGCTCTGGCCAGGAGCAGCTGATGCCAAAGGCAGCGTAAGGGGTGATCTGCCCTGGGGAGCCCCCTCCTTGCTGCCAGCCCTCAGTTACCTCCGGTGCAGTTGCTCTGAGCCGGGAGGGGGCCATTAGCCCCAAGCATGGCACGGCCTTGCTAGCATCCTGCTCAGCTCTTGGCTTCTTGTGGCAGGGAGCTCCACAGGCTGATCGGGGTGGAAGCATTTAGTAAGCGTCTGTCCTGGCCCCGTGCTGTTACCCAGACTCCCCAGCCAGACCCTCCAGGGCCTGGCCATGTCCCGGCCAGCAGTGCCAGGACGGGGTCTTCCTTCCCACAGGGCCATGCTCGTCCCCTTTCGGGGCTTTCACCCCACAGGAGCCGCCCACCTCACGGGACAGGGAGCGGTGTGGGAACGGGACCCGGGGAGCCACCCACCAGCACCCGTCCTCCACCCCTGGCCTGGGCTGACTGCGGTGGCTGCCTGGTCTCCCCTCTCCCTGGCGGATCCCGGCAGGACGGGGGGACGGTACCTGGTCTCCACGGTGAAGCGGTTGGACTTGTTCACCAGTCCCCCCTCCAGGCCGGGGCCGTAGGCACGCACACGGCTGGGCTCGCAGCCCTCGGCGACAGCCACGCGGAACGGGCTCTTGGGCACCGGTACCTCGTCATACGTCACCTCCACCCGGTGCAGGCCTGGTGCGCCAGACGGGGAGAGGAGGGGTCAGGAGCTGCCCCCGCACCCCCAGTCCCACACAGGGGTCAGGAAGGCCCCCCCCAACATGCCTGCAATGCCAACTGGGGGCAGGGAGACATGACAGCCCTCTGTTCCCAACGGGTGCTGTTCCCCCAGACTGCACTGGGATTTTGGAGCTGGAGAAACCCAGCCAGGTTTGACATGGGGTCCTTCCCCTCCAGCCCAGGCATCCCCATGGGGTGTAAGGCCCCTGGGACACCTCCTCCCCCCAACAGCTATGCCGGGACCTGCCCCACCCCAGTGAAATCCTCCTTCAGGAACCCCCAAATCCATCACAGCCTCCTCCCGTCAGGGTCGGGCCATGGACCCAGCTCCCAGGCGACGGGTGCCCCCGGGGCCCCTGCCTGGGCCAGAGCTCACCTGGCAGCTCTAACAACAGTCACAGCCTCAGGACAGCTGGCAGGGCACCAGACCGCCCCTGCCCCCGCCACCTGCCCGGCCCAGGGCACCTGCTCCCTATGTCCCAGCGATAAATCATCCCCCGCGGGGCTCGGCCACGGCGTCCCAGCCTTCCCAGCTCTGACTAATTCATAGCGTGACACCTCTCTGTGTGCCTCAGTTTCCCCCTCGGAGCTGGGGATAATTACCCTGACCCTGGGCCTATATGGGGGGGGCGGGGGCTACTACCAGCTTTGGGGCGGGGACAGCCTAGCTCAGAGTTGGAGCTCTGGGTGGCCCTGGCTGGGAGGGGCCGGCAGAGGGCAGGGCTCCTTACCCTCCTCGTAGGCTGTGTACTGGACGCGGTAGGTCCCATCGCCATTGTCTGTGAGGTAGGTTTCTGTCTTGGCACCCGAGGGATTAATGACGCGCGCCTTGATGTGGCTGCCACCCGTCTTGGTGAGCGAGCGGGCGTCCACGGTGAACTCGGTGGTGACCTCGCGCAGGACGCCTGGCAGAGAGAGCGGGCGGTGAGCGCCAGCCTGGGGCTGCTGCGGCCCCCCAGAGAGAGCCGCACTGGCCTATGGGAGCGCTGAGCCCAGGCTGTGCCAATCAGCTGCCAGCATCTTGGCCGAGGTGTCACCCGCCAGGGCATTCGGTGGAACCCGCTTCCCTGGCAATGGGTCTTGGGGGCCCCCATCCCACCCTAGAGCCCAGCAGCGGCGCCTGGGAAAGGACTCAGGCAGCCTCCTGCAGGAAGGAGCAGGTCAGCCTGGCCACACCCAGAGGGCAGGTATGGGGACATACGGGAGAGGGGTATGGGGCCAGAGGGGGAGAGGTGTGCGTGTGTGGGGATGGATAGAGGGGCATGTGGGGCAGATAGAGACAGGTGTATACAGGGATGGAGAGAGGGACAGAGAGAGAGAGATGTACAGGGATGGACAGACAGACAGGTAGATGGGGGTGCCTGGGGACAGACAGACAGGTAGATGGGGGTGTCTGGGGACAGACTGCTAGATACAGGGTGTCTGGGGATAGCTAGACTGGTAGAGAGGGGTGACCAGGGACAGCCAGTCGGGGCCCTCACCTCGCGGCTCCACACCGGGCCCGAAGACCTTGACGGCACTGGTGTCGACGGCGGGCTGGACGTTGACGCGGGCGGGGAACTTGGGCACAGGGTGCCCGCCGTACTTGATGGTGATGGTGTAGGTGCCGGGGAAGGCGGGGCTGTAGGTGATGGTGTAGGTGCCGTCGCGGTTGTTCTGGATCACCACCTCGGCCTTGACCCCCGCCTCGGAGACAATCTCGATGGTGAGCGCGGCCTCGCCCGCCTTGGAGCAGTCCACCACGAAAGTGGCGGTCTCACCTGCCGTGCCACGCTCCAGCCCCGGCCCGCTGGCCGTCACCTTGCTGGGGTCGAAGAGCGGCTGGATGTTGGCCTTGAAGGGCGAGCCGGGGATGTGGGCCTCGGCAAAGAGGATGTTGATGGAGTACTCGCCCGGCTCCGTCGGCAGGTAGGACACAGAGCACGACCCGTCCCCGTTGTCCTGGCACTCGATCTTGGCCTCACAGGGGCCCTCCACGGTCAGACCCAGCCCGCCCGTGCCTGCACCCTTGGTGTCGATGGCAAAGGGAGCCGGCTTGCCCACGAAGCCGCCCTCCAGGCCCGGCCCGTAGGCACACACCTGAAACGGGAGCGGCCCCACATCAGCTGGGCAGGAACGGCCCCAGGGGCAGCTGCCAGCAACGTCTCCTCTCTCCTCTGGCCACGGGAGGAGATTCACTCCCGGTCGGGGTTCTGCCTCCCTGCATGGCACGGGAGGTACCCTGGTCTGGCTGGGCAGGGGCAGACCGTGATCCCAGATCCTGCCCCAGGGAGCAGGCTGGGAAGGACCCCATCAGGCCCAGCTCTCCACCCTGGCCCCTGAGCCCGGGACACTGCCTGGCATCTCCATAGCCAGGCAACGCCCTCCTGTGTCCTGAATGCCCGCTCTCTGCCTGGCACCAGAGCACAGGGGGTACCCCGGCCTGGCTGGGCAGGGGCAGACCGTGATCCCGGATCCTGCCCCAGGGAGAAGGGGGGGAAGGACCCCATCAGGCTCAGCTCTCCACCCTGGCCCCTGAGCCTCGGACACTGCCCGGCATCTCCATAGCCAGGCAACGCCCTCCTGTGTCCTGAATGCCTGCTCTCTGCCTGGCACCAGAGCACAGGGGTCAATTCCTCACTGCCGTGCACTGGACTGTGTCATCGCTCCGGTCTGAGAGAGCCAGGAGTGCAGCCCCCTCGAGTGGAGCGGGGAGCTGGGGGGCAACGTGAACACGCCCCAGCCCCAGAGCAGATCTGGCAGGCAGGGCAGCCGGGGTGACCCCGAGGGGCTGGGCGTGGAGCAGCTCCACCCATGGCACAGTGCCCCCCCCGGGAGTCACAGGGCGACAGGAGATGGTGCCCAGCCCGCAGGCAGCCCCCACCGCTCACCTTGGACGGGTCTGGCGGCATCACCCCCTCGACGGAGAAAGGGCTGCCCGGCACGGGGTGCCCATCGTAGGCCACGTCCACCTTGTAAGGCCCCTCCTCAGGGGGCATGTACTTGACGCTGTGGATGTCGCTGGTGGTGCCGGTCTCCACCTTGCAGGGGATGGGCCGGCGGGAGGGCGAGGTGATCTTCACATCCACCTGGCCCTGGCCCCCGGCGCCACGGGTGTTCACCGCGAACTCCTGGTCCCGGCCCACGTCCACCTCTGCAGGGTGAGAGTGTCAGGGCAACAGAGCCGCCCCACCATGCCAGCCCCTCGCCCGCCACACCCCACCGGGCTGCTACCTCGCCCCACCATGGCAGCCCCTCGCCCGCCACGCCCCATGGTGCCAGCCCCTCACCTGCCACGCCCCGCAGTGCCAGCCCCTTGCCTGCCATGCCCCGCAGTGCCGCTACCTCGCTCCACCATGGCAGCCCCTTGCCTGCCACACCCACGGTGCCACCCTCTTGCCCGCCACGCCCCATGGTGCCAGCCCCTTGGCCGCCACACCCCGCGGTGCCAGCCCCTCGCCCGCCACGGCCCTCGGTGCCAGCCCCTCGCCCACTGTGCCTGCCACTCGCCCAAGACGCCCCACAGAGTCACCCCCTTGCCCACTGTGCCCCATGGTGCCAGCCCCTCACCTGCCGCACATCGCTGTTCCACCTCCATCTTGGCCCACTCCTCCCGCACCCCGATCAACTGTCGCCCTGGCATTTTCCAGCCCTTCCAGCCCATCGCCCGCGCCCCACGGCCCTGCCCCCACTCACTGTTGTTGAGTCCCTGCACTTTGACCTTGCTGAGGTCCAGGGGAGGGGCCACGCTGACAGTAAAGGGGCTCTTGGGCACGGGGTCCCCCCCGTACGTCACCGTCACAGCCAGATTGCCCTGTGCGGAGAGAGCAACCGAGTCAGGGAACAGGTGGGAAGCAGTGCCCGGCGGGAAGCCACAAACCCCAGCTGTGAGTGTGCAGGGGGCAGTGCCTGGCTGGCACGTGTGTGGGGGTGATGCCCAGCCCTGGCAGGGGGCGGTGCCTGACTGGTACGTGTGTGGGGGTGATGCCTAGCCCTGGAGGAGGCGGTGCCCAGCGGGCATGTGTGCAGAGCCTAGCCCTGGCAGGGGGCACTGCCCGGCTGGGGCGTGTGCAGGGGCGATGCCCAGCCCTGGCAGGGGCCACTGCCCGGCTGGCGTGTGTGCAGGGGGGCGATGCCCAGCCCTGGCGGGGGCACTGCCCAGCTAGCGCGTGTCCCGGCCCCTCACCTGCTGCAGGGCGGTGTACTTGACAGTGTAGGAGTAGTCGTGGTTATCGATGATCTCAAAGTCCCGCACGGCAGGGCCCTTGGCTGCCCCAGCGAACTGCACGTCCAGCGTGGCCTTGCCGGCACCCTTGGTGAAGACGGTGAAGTGGGTGGGTTTCCCGACCTCCACTCCTGGCAGGAAGGGGAGCGAGGGGCCGGTCAGCGTCCTGCAGCCCAGCTTCCCCCAGCGCCCTGCACCCGCCCACCACACAGTGCACCCAGCCGAGCCCCCGCCCACTGCCCCCCTGCACGGCACCCCGTCGAGCTCCCGAGCCCTCCCCCCCCAGCACGGCACCCCCCACCAAGCCCCCACCCTGCTTCCCACCCCAGCACTGCGCCCTCCGCCGAGCCCCTGCCCCTGCTCCCCGGCCGAGCCCCCGCCTGCTCCCCCAGCACGGCGCCCCCTGCTGAGCCCCGCCCCCCTTCACGGGGCCCCCACTGAGCCCCCACTCCCCAGCACAGCACCCCCCACAGAGCCCCTGCCCCCTCGCCCCAACACCCAGAGTTCTCTTCAGAGGTCTCCCATCTGGGTGCTGTGCAGGCCCCACACTGCTCAATGGGGGCTGCCAGCCTGAGGGGGGCACAGCCCCTGGCTGGGGTAGCACTGCAGCCTCCCAGCACACGGACACCCCCTCACCTGTCCTGCTCAGCCCGGGCCCCTCAGCCTTCACCTTGCTGGCGTCGTGGGACGGGTCCACTTTGATGCGGAAGGGGCTGGTGGGGATTTCCTGGGGGACACAGGAGAGCGAGAGGGGTGAGGGGTGCCCTGCTGGCAGGGACCGGCTGGAACCCACAGCTGGGGGGCCAGGATGCCCCAGAGGGCCAGGCAGCGGGAGACCCTCCCGCCTCTCAGCATGGATTCACCAAGGGCAAGTCATGTCTGACTAACCTGATTGCCTCCCTTAAGGAGATAACTGGCTCTGTGGCTGAGGGGAAAGCAGTGGGTGTTATTCCTTGACTTTAGCAAAGCTTTTGACACAGTCTCCCAGAGTATCTTGCCAGCAGGTTAAAGAAATATGGGCTGGATGAACAGACTACAAGGTGGATAGAAAGCTGGCTAGATCGTCGGGCTCAACGGGTAGTGATCAACGGCTCCATGTCTAGTTGGCAGCCGGTATCAAGTGGAGTGTCCCAGGGGTCGGTCCTTGGGCTGGTTTTGTTCGATATCTTCATTAATGATCTGGAGGATGGTGTGGAATCCACCCTCAGCAAGTTTGCAGATGACACTAAACTTGGAGGAGAGGCAGATACGCTGGAGGGTAGGGACAGGATACAGAGGGACCTAGACAAATTAGAGGATTGGGCCAAAAGAAACCTGATGAGGTTCACCAAGGACAAGTGCAGAGTCCTGCACTTAGGACAGAAGAATCCCATTCACTGTTATAAACTAGGGACTGAATGACTAGGCAGCAGTTCTGCAGAAAAGGACCTAGGGGTTACAGTGGACGAGAAGCTGGATATGAGTCTGCAATGTGCCCTTGTTGCCAAGAAGGCTAACGGCATTTTGGGCTGTATAAGTAGGGGCATTGCCAACAGATCGAGGGACGTGATCATTCCCCTCTATTCGACATTGGTGAGGCCTCATCTGGAGACTGTGTCCAGTTTTGGGCTCCACACTACAAGAAGGATGTGGAAAAATTGGAAAGAGTCCAGCAGAGGGCAAGAAAAATGATGGAGAGGCTGAGGGAACTGGGATTCTTTAGTCTGCAGAAGAGGAAAATGAGGGGGATTTGATAGCTGCTTTCAACTACCTGAAAGGGGGTTCCAAAGAGGATGGCTCTAGACTGTTCTCATTGGTGGCAGTTACCACAACAAGGAGTAATGGTCTCAAGTTGCAGTGGGGGAGGTTTAGGTTGGATATTAGGAAAAACTTTTTCACTAGGAGGGTGGTGAAGCGCTGGAATGGGTTACCTAGGGAGGTGGTGGAATCTCCTTCCTTAGAGGTGTTTAAGGTCAGGCTTGATAAAGCCCTGGCTGGGATGATTTAGTTGGGGATTGGTCCTGCTTTGAGCAGGTGGTTGGACTAGATACCTCCTGAGGTCCCCTCCAATCCTGATCTTCTATGATTCTATGATTCTCTCCTCCTGGAGCCCCCCGCCTGCCCAGCAATTGCCCACCGGCTCCAACATGCTGCCCCCTCTGGGGTGGGATGCAGCACCTGGGCTGGATCTGCCAGTGGGGACGTGAATTCGCAGCCATGGGTCCCAGAGCTGCCCTGGCCAGGCCCCTCTAGCCGCACAGACGCTCCCGGGCATGGGCTCTGTGCTGGCCCCAGGGCTCCCATCCCTCTCCTCCCGGGTCTCCTCCTTAGCCTGGGAGAGCAGCACATGCAGCCAACGGCAGGTCCCTCCCAGGATCCCCAGTGCCAGGGTGAGAGGTCACAGGGAGCCCCCTACAGAGCCCCTTGAGCTGCTCCCCTGGGGGACACCTGGGGACAACGGTGGCTTTGGGAAGCTGGTCTGAGCCCCCCTGAGATGGCCCCATGCACCATTCTGCTGCCCTGGGCCCAGCACCAGTCCATACCTGGCTGGCGAAGAGCACCAGGATGGTGTAGCGCCCAGCACCAGTCCACAAGTTGGCAAAGAGCACCATGATGGTGCAATGCCCAGCACCAGTCCATGCCTGGCTGGCGAAGAGCACCAGGATGGTGTACTGCCCGGTGCCAGCCCATGCCTGGTTGGCAAAGAGCACCATGATGGCATAACGCCCAGTGCCAGCCCATACCTGGTTGGCGAAGAGCACCAGGATGGTGCAATGCCCAGCACCAGTCCATACCTGGTTGGCAAAGAGCACTAGGATGGTGTACTCTCTGGTGCCAGCCCGTACCCAGTTGGCAAAGAGCACCATGATGGTGTAATGCCCAGCGCCAGCCCATACCTGGTTGGCGAAGAGCACCATGATGGTGTATTGCCCGGCGCCAGCCCATACCTGGTTGGCGAAGAGCACCATGATGGTGCAACGCCCGGCGCCAGCCCATACCTGGTTGGCGAAGAGCACCAGGATGGTGTATTGCCCGGCGCCAGCCCATACCTGGTTGGCGAAGAGCACCATGATGGTGTAACGCCTGGTGCCAGCCCATACCTGGTTGGCGAAGAGCACCAGGATGGTGTATTGCCCGGCGCCAGCCCATACCTGGTTGGCGAAGAGCACCAGGATGGCGTACTGCCCGGTGCCATCCCATACCTGGTTGGTGAAGAGCACCATGATGGTGTAATGCCTGGCACCAGCCCATATCTGGTTGGCGAAGAGCACCATGATGGTGCAACGCCCGGCGCCAGCCCATACCTGGTTGGCGAAGAGCACCATGATGGCGTAATGCCTGGCACCAGCCCATATCTGGTTGGCGAAGAGCACCATGATGGCGTACTGCCCGATGCCAGCCCATACCTGGTTGGCGAAGAGCACCATGATGGTGTACCGCCCGGCGCCTGGCGGCGTGTACTTCACTGTGAATGTATCGTTGTCGTTCTTGATGATGTCGAATTCGATGTCGGCCTCCACCGGCCCCACCACACCAGGGGCGCACTTGATCCCGATGCTCACGTCCCCTGCAACACAGCCGGGGCAGCCCTTGTCACAGGGGAGCCAGACCCACCGAGGAGGGGGCTGGCCCGCAGGGCGCTGGTCATGGGGGGCTGGGCCAGCTGAGCCCAGGGCCAGCCTGCGAGGCGCTGGTCGGGGGGGGGCTGGGCCGGCTGATCCCAGGGGCAGGGGGCTGGCCCACAGGATGCTGATCAGCGGGGGCTGGGCCGGCTGCACCCCTGGGACAAGGGGGAGGGCCAAAGGGCACTGGTCATGGAGGGCTGGGTTGGCTGAGCCCCAGGGCAGGGGGGCTGGCACACAGGGTGCTGGTCGGTGGGGTCTGGGCCGGCTGACCCCAGGGGTCGGGGGCCAGCCCGCAGGGGGCCTAGTGAGGGGACTGGGCTGGCTGAGTCCCAGGGCAGGGGGGCCGGCCTGCAGTGGGGAAACTTGCTCTCTAGCCCTGGCTGGAGGACACAAGCAGCCCCCATCGCCCCCTAGGCCTGCCTCGAGAGACCCTAAGCGGGCAAGGGACAGCTCACTCTCTGTGCCCCATGTAGCCCGCGGCCCCTCAGCCAAGCTGCCCAGCCCAGGCCCCACAGACCCGGTGGTATTTGTGCTAGTGGTTTGCCCGTCCCGCTCAAGACTGGGCTGAGATCCATCCCACTCGCTGCACACTTGGGCCCCCGAAAGCTGTCGGCTGGCAGCCCTGGCTGCGGTGCCCTGAGCAAAGCTAGTGCCCCCAGGGAGGGGCAGGGATGTCCTGTGGCCCCTCGGCCGGTCCTACCTTGCCCGGCCTCGCTGCAGTCCACGGTGAAGTAGGTGGGTTCGTTTGCCTTGAGCCCCGTCTTCTCCACGCCGGGGCCGTACACCTTCACCTTGTCTGGGTGGCTGCCCTCGCCCACAGTCACCTGCCAGGAGCAACGTGCATGTCCATGGGCTCTGGCTAGCCGGGGGGCCCCACCCCACACCCAGAGGGGGCCTCTCCATCCTTGGTGGGCTGGGCAGGATGCCCGGGCCAGCTCCTTTGGGACACCACCGGGAAGGGGGTGTCTCCAAGCCATGTGACGGCCTGGGATCCCCTCTGAATCCGGAGCCCCCTCAGCGCTCTGCCATTGCCTCGTCACTCCTCTAGGAGCAGGGCCGGGCACCCAGCCAGTGGGCACCGGCACCCGCTCAGTCTCCCACCACAGGGCCAGCGAGAGGCGGGGGTACTCACTCGGAAGGGGCTCTTGGGGACGTTCACTCCACCCCAGGAGATGATGATGGTGTGTTTGATGGGCTTGGTGGGCACATAGACGCAGTGGAAGGTGTTGTCACCGTTGTCCTTGATCTTGATGTCGATGGGGAAGCCCTCGGCGTCCTGCGAGCACAAATGCGAGCTCAGCTGCACGGCGGGCACCAGACGGCAAAGGTCACTCCTGCCCCAGGCTGTGTGACCACCCTGCGGGCCAGAGACAGCCGCCCCTCCTGCTCCCCGGAGGATCCTCTGCTTCCCCCTGTGCAACCTGGTCCGCACAGGACGGGGCTCTGGCTGGCAACCTGCTAGTGCCACATGCTCTGGGGGATTCCTCCCGTTGGATTGGATTTATGGCCAGTCTAACTCAGACCAGATCATGGGCCTGTCCGGCCCGGCATCCCGCCTGCCCGCCCGCCGCTTCCCACCACGGGCCTGTCCGGCCTGGCATCCTGCCCTCCAGCCTGTCACTTCCCACCACGGGCCTGTCCGGCCCAGTAACCCACCCGCCCACCTGTCACTTCCAGCCACGGGCCCGTCCAGCCCAGCATCCTGCCTGCCTGCTGCTTCCCACCATGGGCCCAACTGATTTTCCAGTAAAGATTTTATCATTTCATAGTAAAAACTGCAAAGGAATCAAACTATCCCATGGACCATCTGGATGGACATTTCAGGCTGGAATAACAGGAGTATCGCAGGGGGGACGTGCTCCCGACCGCCTGAGCAGGGCGGCAACAGTGGCTGTAAAATGCTCAGGGGGATTAGAGAAGCTATAAAAATAGAAAACTCAGTAATAATGGGGGATTTCAACTCTCCCCATACTGCCTGGGAACACGACACCTCAGGACGGGATGCAGAGAGAAAGCTTCATGACACCTCAAATAAATGGAGCAGCTGGCCCTAGGAGAGGCAACGCTTGAGTTAGTCCTGAGTGGAGCACAGCGTCTGGTAGTAGCGACCACAGTGTAATTAAATTCAACATCCTGGGGGGGGCTGGGGGGGTCACACGAAAGAAGCCAGCCCAGCATTTAACCTCAGACCGGGGAACTACACAGAAGTGAGGAAGCGAGTTGAGTGGAAATGAAAAGGTAACAGCCCCCAAAGGGAAGCGAGAACTTTTCAAAAACACCCTAATATTCACTCACATGAAATGTTACCTGTGACACAGCAGGGAGCGGGGCGGAGTGACCTGGGACTGTCTCTGGTTTTACTGGGACTGTCTGCATGGGGGACGGGAGAGCAGGGGGTGACTTTAGGTGAGGGACGGTACCTGAGCCAGGCAGGGGGTGGAGCGAGTTGACACCTGGACAAAGGGAGAGGGGGAGGGAAGGAGCAGAGAGAGCCTGCTGGAGGGGTTTTTGGTTTCAGTTTGGGCTGGCTGGGAAGAGACAGGGAACCCCAAGTCTGGGGTCTAAGCTCCTAGCCCCCCAGAGGGACCCGGCTGAGGGGTCCTGGCTGTACCTACAAGCCCTGCTTGGGACTGTGTCCTGTCGTCTAAGAAACCTCCTGCTCTAGTGGCTGGCTGAGAGTGACAGGGAGTTGCAGGAAGTGGGGGGTGCAGGGCCCTGACTCCCCCACACTCCGTGACAATACCCCAGATTGAAAGAAACATAGGAAGGGAACCTAAAAAGTGCCACTGTGGCTAAACAGCAGTGTAAAAGTGGCAGAGGCAAAAAGCATCCTTTAAAAATTGGCAGTTAAATCCTACCGAGGAAAACAGAAAGGAGCAAGTCAAGTGGCTGAGTATAACTACGAAGGTCAAAAAAGAATTGGAAGAGCAACTAGCCAAAGACTCAAACTAACAGCAAAACATTTTTTACGTACATCAGAAGCAGGAAGCCTGTTAAAGAACCAGTGGGGCCCCTGGAGGATCGAGATGCTACGGGAGCACTCGAGGCCATTGCGGAGAAACTAAACGAATTCTTTGCATCAGTCTTCACTGCAGAGGCTGTGAGGGAGATTCCCACACCTGAGACATGCTTTGTAGGGGACAGATCTGAGGAACTGTCCCACACTAAGGTGTCATTAGAGGAGGTTTTGGAACAAATTGATAAACTAAACAGTAATAAGTCACCAGGACCCGATGGTATCACCCAAGAGTTCTGAAATATGAAACTGCAGAACTACTAACTGTGGTTTGTAACCTGTCATTGAAATCAGCCTCTGTACACAATGACTGGAGGACAGTTAATGTGACACTAATTTTTAAAAAGGGCTCCAGAGGTGATCCTGGCAATTACAGGCTGGTAAGCCTGACTTCAGTACTGGGCAAACTGGTTGAAACTATAGATGAACATGATTTGTGTGAGGAAGAGTCAACATGGTTTTTGTAGGGGGAAATCATGCCTCACCAATCTACTAGAATTCTCTGAGGGGGTCAACAAGCAGGTGGACAAGGGGGATCCAGTGGATATAGTGTACGTAGATTTTCAGAAAGTCTTTGACAAAGTAAAGGCTCTTGAGCAAAGTCAGCTGTCATGGGAGAAGAGGGGAGGTTCTCTCATGGGTCAGTAAGTGGTTAAAAGACAGAAAACAAAGGGTAGAAATAAATGCTCAGTTTTCAGAATGGAGGGAGGTAACTAGTGGGGTCCCCTAGGGGTCTGTACTGGGACTAGTGCTCTTTAACATATTCATAAATGATCTGGAAAAAGGGGTAAACGGTGAGATGGCAAAATGTGCATACAATACAAAACTATTCAAGCTAGTTAAGTCCAAAGGAAACTGTGAAGAGATACAGCGGGATCTCACCAAACTGGGTGACTGGGCTGTGACACTCTATACCTCGCACGAGCGCCCTGGAACCCCCATATTCATTGTTTAGATATAACTGTGATCTTGCATATAAAACATGCCAAGTGAGGTATCAGGGGAAAGGTTCTGATCTGCTGAAACCCATTGTTCCATCTAATTATGTAGATCACTTTCCAGAAGTGCTGTGCCGAGTCTTCATTTATTCACTCTGATTTAAGGTTTCGCGTGCCAGTCATACATTGGAATGTTTTTAGGTCTCTTTCTAGAAGTCTATAATATAGAACTAAACTATTGTTGTATGTAAAGGAAATAAGGTTTTTTAAAATGTTTAAGAAGTTTCATTTAAAATTAAATTAAAATGCAGAGCCCCCCCAGACGAGTGGCCAGGACCCAAACAGTGAGAGTGCCACTGACAATCAGCTTGCGTGCCACCTTCAGCACCCGTGCCATATGTTGCCTACCCCGGTCAAGATAATACTTGTCCTGCCTTGAGTGCAGAGGACCAGACTAGACAAGGTCCCTTCCAGTCCTACACTTCTGTGATTCTATGATCTACTCAACTAGCCCTAGTACGAGCTGCAAAGTCTTCAAAAAGCCACAAATGTAATGTCTTCATCATACTCTTTTTTCAACAAGAGTCTAAAAAAACCCAGTATGTCTTGGAAAAAACAGAAGATATGCTGGGATTGAAGTTCAAATTAGTCCAAGTTGGGAAAACCCTCTGGCTTTCTCATGAGGTTGCCTACGCCTGCTGTATATCATCAATGCCTGTTACATGGTTTTCACTAAAATATGCTGTGGGTTTGGGAGGCGCCCAGATAGCTACACAGAGACAATGACAAAGACAGTAACCAGCGCCCGGGCAGGTGCTGGACAGACACCACCAGCAATTGTCTAGCAAGGGAGCTACAAATCAGTGGCTCATTTGTATGAGGCCACACCAGGGGAATTGCTCAGCCTGGCATGGAGACTCAGCAATGCCCCCAGACTGGCCTGGACTTGTGCTCCCCAAGCACATGGACTGAGGGTATAAAACAGACACGCTGGCCCCAAGCTTGGCCTCTCTCCTGCCCCCACCTATGCTGCAAGCAACAAGGACACTCACAAGACTGCAGAGTGCAGCAGGGGAGACTGGCCCAGGTTTAAGGGACAAACCTGTATATTAAGGACTCATCCAGTGGGGCGAGTAGCTGCTTAATCTAGATGTTGCCCAGTCTAATAGGGCTGAGAGTCTAGACTGCGTGCTTAGGTTTTCTTTTCTTTTGGTAACTAACTCTGACTTTTGGCCTATCACTTAATATCACTTAAAATCTATCGTTTATAGTCAATAAATGTGATTAACTTTTTTATCTTTACCAGTGAGTTTGCCTGAAGTAAGTGTGTGGCAAATCTGCTCAGGTTTTGCAAAGGCTGCTGTATATCCACTTTCCACTGATGAAATGGCGAACCTATTAATAAATGTGCCCAGCTCACCTTGAGCAGTGCAAGACGGTATATTCCTGAGGTACAAGGCTGGGAACTGGGGACGCGGGGATTGGCTGGTGCCTTTCTCTGTGTGATTCATGAGTGGCTCCGGGAACATTCATGCAATCTAGCTAGGGGTGTGGGGCTCCACATACCGTTGTGCTGAGTGATCATAGTGCCTGGAGGGGTTTGCTGCTGGTCACTAGCAGGGCATTGTGAGAGACAGCCCAGGCTGGAGAGTTAAGGGGGCACAACGGTCCCACAGTCCCAGGCTGCACCCCCGAGATCCCGTCACATTGGCAGCAAAATGGCAGAAGAAATTCGGTGTTGACAGATGCAAAGTACTGCACATTGGAAAACATGATCCCAACTATACAGACAAAATGATGGGTCTAAATTAGCTGTTGCCACTCAAGAAAGATCTTGGAGTCATTGTGGAGAGTTCTCTGAAAACATCCACTCAGTGTGCAGCGGCAGCCAAACAGAGAACAGAATGTTGGGAATAATCAAGAAAGGGATAGATAATAAGACAGAAAATATCACATTGCCTCTATGTAAATCCATGGTACGCCCACATCTTGAATACTGCGTGCAGATGTGGTGGCCCCACCTCAGAAAATATATATTAGAAATGAAAAAGTTACAGAAAATGGCAACAAAAGTGATCAGGGGTGTGGAACAGCTTCTGTATGAGACGAGATTAATAAGACTGGGACTTTTCAGCTTGGAAAAGAGACGATTAAGGGTTGATATGATTGAGGTCTATAGAATCATGACTGGTGTGGAGAAAGTAAATAAGGAAGTGTTATTTACTTCTCATAACACAAGAACTAGGGGTTACCAAATGAAATTAATGGGCAGCAGGTTTAAAACAAAAAAAGGAAGTATTTCTTCACACAATGCACAGTCAACCTGTGGAACTCCTTGCCAGGGGATGTTGTGAAGGCCAAGATTATAATAGGGTTCAAAAAAGAACTAGATAAATTCCTGGAGGACAGGTCAATCAATGGCTATTAGCCAGGATGGAAGGAAAGGTGTCCCCAGCCTCTGTTTGCCAGAAGCTGGGAATGGGCAGCAGGGGATGGATCACTTGATGATCACCTGTTCTGTTCATTCCCTCTGGGCACCTGGCATTGGCCACTGTCAGAAGACAGGATACAGGGCTGGATGGACAGCTGGTCAGACCCTGTCTGGCCGTTCTTACGTTCAGCTAACCCAGTCTCCCGGCCCCTGGCTGCATCAGACCTGACCCTGGGCCCATCTAGCCCAGTCTCCCGGTCTCCAGCAGCAGCTGATACCGGTAATGAAATTCCCACAGCGCGTCCCACAGTGCAGCGCAGCCCACAAGGAGGAACCTGCCCTGGATGCCCTGCCAGGGCTGGTCCAAACAAGGTGCCCCGTGCTGAGACCCCGCCGGGGCCCCTCCTACCTGGGCATAGATCTTGAGCTCGGCTTTCCCTGCTCCCCGTGCGTCGATGGTAAACTCTGCCGGCTTGTCCACGATGCAGCCAGTGGGCTCCAGGCCGGGCCCGAAAGCCTTCACCTGTTGCGGGAGAGCGGGAGAACTCAGCCAGGAAGCCCGCCAGGAACACCCGACTGGGAGGGGTGCACCGTGTCCTGTGTGGGCCGGGTAGCAGCCCTCTGCCCTGAAGGGACCCCCCCAGGGCAGTGAGAACCCCAGCTTCCCATCACTGAGTGCCAGTGCTGCAGGGAGAGAGTCCGTCCCTGCCAGGGTGAATGGGGGGCTGGGACCCCTGGGAACTGGGCTGGGACCCCTCAAACTCATTTCACCAGGGCCCTAATGCACCTATTGGATGGCAATGATCTTTACTCTGTGATGAGACAGCACCTCCTAGAGGGGAAACGTCCTGTACCCCATGGGCCAGCCAGTCCCCTGCCCTGGAGCCGGATTGGAACCAGCATCCCCTGGAGGAGGAAGGCCGTATGCCCCATTCCCCGCCCCATGGAGCCAGCCAGCCAAGGCCCCCCGAGAGGATCTGTCCTCAGTTTCCTTAGTCAATTTCAGACTCATTCATCTGGCCAAAGCTTTTTACAATGCCTTCTGTACCTGTCTCCTGAGATTCGCCCCTGAGCCGGGCTCCTGGGCGAGGGGACCCCAACGCCTGGGGAGGCAGGGGGAGAGGGGACGAGCTAGAGTAGGGGAGCAGACAGGCAGCAGAAAGGTCTGGCTGCAGATGACGTGTCATAGGCCCCGTACTGCACAGAGCTCATGGAGAGTCTCCTCCAGCTCAAGTGGCAGGGGCACGGGTAGAGGCCAGGGCAGGGGAGGCTGGGCAGGGCCGGGGAGGCTGTACCTTCTCTGGGAAGTACTCGTTGGTGGCCGGCTTGATGTGTGCGATGAAGGGGCTGTCCTTGATGTCCTCGTCGTCACAGATGACGTGCACAGCGTATTCACCGGGCTCCGTGGGCCAGTAGCGCACGTCACACGACCCATCCCCCTTGTCATCGCACTCGATCTTCGCCTGCGATGGGCCCTCGATGGAGAAGCCTGTGAGGGAGCCGCCAGCCAGCATCAGTGGCTGGGCCAGGGCTCCTGCCCGTGCCGCAGCCGCCCCCCTGCCCGCAGCTCACGAGGCACCGGGACAATGGCAAACGCTGCCCCAGCCCAGCAGAGGGGGAAAGCTCGCAAATTCCTTCCACGTGCCCCCTCCCCCAAACCCCTCCCCAACCCGGTCCTGCCACCCGCTCCTCCAGACTCCTCGCCCCCCCAATCCTGCCATCCGCTCCCCCAGACCTGTCGCCCCAGTGGACCCCGCTGCCCGCTCCCCAGGACCCTGTGCCCCCCTAGTCCTGCCACCCGCTCCCCCAGACCTGTTGCCCCCCCAGACCCCACCACCTGCTCCCCTCAGACCCCTCCCTCCCCCTGGGCTCCTCCCTCCCCCCAGGCTCCACTGCCCGCTCTCTTACCCAGTGTCCCCACTTCAGTGCCGATCGCCTCCACCACGAAGTCGGCTGATTTGCCCACCATGCCAGTCTCCAGGCCTGGGCCCCAGGCCCTGACTTTCTGGGTGCCCGGCTCTGGCGCCACCTGCACCTCAAAGGGGCTGCGAAGGAGACAGAGGGTCAGAGCCAGGGGACCCCGGGCGGCCAGGCTGCTGCTCTGCGACCGAGACATCACTAGTGTAATGAGCGTGCCAGGGCTCAGGCCGCTCCCCGGCTGGAGAGCACAGAACGGCCCTGGGCAGGAATCTGCAGGTGGTGCCACCAGGGCGCTCTGAGCGCCTCCTCCCGCTTCACACGCGCGTGCAAGGCTCCAGCACTAGTCCAGACACGGCTCCAGTCTTGGCCCAGCCCCAGCTCCAAGCACCACAGGCCGGCGAGGGGCGCGGGCCAGTCCCTTACCTGCGGGGGATGCTGTAGCCACCCCAGGAGATGGCCACCACGTATTTGCCAGGCACCACGGGGTAGTAGTCACATTCGTACACCCCCTCGCCAGCCTCCCGCACCTTCACTGGCTCCTCCGTGCCTTCTGCAGAGAGAGGGGAAAGGCAGTGAGAGCTGAGCCAGGCCAGGAAGCTCCCAGCCCCGCCTGAGCGGCGCTCGGGGCAGGACTCCTGCCCGTCGCCAGCCGCCTGCGTGGCAGAACCCGGCGCTTTCTGCTCCAGAGACCCCGAGCTAGAGAGAGCTGGCCAGTGTGACACGCTCTGTCCAGCAGGGGGCAGCAGTGACATGCACACACCACCACCACCTCGCTCTCCTGACTCGGCCCGTGACTCAGTTTCCCCAGCGCTCTGGCCCGAGGACAGGCTGACAGAGAGAGATGGGTCTTTCCTGTGACACTCCCGGGCACTGGCCCTCTCCTCCCGCCTCACACAGCTCCCCCTCCTGCCCGGCACTCACTCGGCCCCTTGACCACGACCTTCAGCTTCCCGCTGCCTGCGCCCTTGGTGTAGACCTTGAAATCAGCCACCTCCTTGACCCGCACGCCCTTGGGCTGGAGGCCCCGGCCCGTGGCCCGGCAGGCGTTGGGGCTGCAGGCTGTGGGGACAGAGAAGAGAGAGCTTAGTGGGGAGGTGTCCCTGGCTGCCACCCTCCTGCCCCTCACCCAGGCTGCCTGGCTGGCTTGCTGGCCTGGGTCTGGGACTGTGCCGTGGGCAGCCCCCAGCCGTGCCACCTGGGAGATCTCACAGCCCAGGCAGCCTAGACCCATGCAGCCGGGGCACCCGGGGGTCTGTGCCCAGGCCGGGCAGCCCGTGGGCCCAGAGCAGGGGCTGGAGGAGGATTAAATGGACCCTCTCTCCAGCTTGCAAAGGGGCAGGGGCTGTCTCACGGGGCGGGGGGGCAGACAGACACAGACCGGCCCAGCCTGGGGGGGATGGGGGCACCAAGCCAGGGGAAGGAATGGGGGGGCAGGGCTAGTCACAATGAGGGGCACTGAGCAATGGGAGAGCTGGCTGCTCCCAGCAGGCAGCAAGGGCGTCCTAACCCTGGCTTGCCTTGTGCCTCAGTTTACCCATCTGAAGAATGGAGCCCCCCACTCGACCCCCGGCAGGCTAGGGAATATCTGGGGCTGCTATATGTAGAGCACTGGGGGCAGAGGGGCGCAGTGCAGGGCCCAGGGCCCACCCCGCTTACCCCAGCCTGCGAGCTCCGTTCCCCTGCTCCTGCCAGTGTTCCAGACACACCCTCACCCCCGGCTCGCTGCCCTCCTCCTGGGGAGGTGCTGGGCCCCACAACCCCTGTTGCACGGGCATCCGGCCAGCCAGGAGCTGCTGGACCCTCCTGGCCCATGGGGCTGGAGCTGGGTGGCCCAGGACCTGGGGGACACCATCAGGGGGCCTGGCTCCCCCCCCGGGCGGGGGAAGCCGTCTCAGGGCGGCCAGGCAGCGGGAGGAAGCCACGGTGAGTCAGGGATTCCTGTTTGCGTGGTGGGGCCGGGGCTGACGGGATGGGGAGGTTGCCTGTGTTTCCGGGTCACTGCGTACCAGGGACTGGTGTCTCCTGGCCGGCCGGGGGAAGGCCGGGGGGGAACCCCTCCCCGTAGGCTGCAACAGAGGGGGCAGAGGCTGTTCGGGGCACAGTGCCGCAGAGCATCCAGCAGGGGCAGAGGCTGCCCTACCACCTCGCTCTCTGAGCAGGGTCCCCTCCATGCCCTGGCCACAGCCTCACCGGCTGGTTGGGGGGGTCAGCCAGTGCCCCCCCAGCAGGCTGTGGGGTTTGCACAGAGGGTGGGAACCAGCCGGAGGCGCAGGGCTGGCACCATGGGTGGGCACCAGCTGGGGGCACGGGGCTGGCACAGAGGGTGGGCACTGGCCAGGGGGCGCAGGCCTGGCACTGAGGGCGGGGTGGGCTCTCACCTTCGGAGATGTTGACGGGGAAGGGGCTCCGGGGGATCTGGGTGCCGGCGAAGGTGATGCAGATGGTGTGGGGTCCCTCCAGTACGGGCCGGTAGGTGCAGCGGAAGGTGCTGTCGCCTTTGTCCTCCAGCACCACCTCCACGGTGTCGCGCCGGCCCTGCGGGTCCACGATGACCACGCCCACGTCGCCCGTGCCCGCGCCTGGGACAGACGGGCAGCGTGAGCACCAGGCCCCGGCAGGGCTCCCCCAGCCCCCCCAGGCCCTGGCCTCCGCCCCGCGCCCCTACCTGCGGTGTAGATGTCGAAGTATGTGGGCTTGTTGGCCACGTTGCCCACGGGCTCCAGGCCGGGCCCCCGCGCCGTCACCTTGTTGGCATCACCCAGCGCCATGCCCACGTGGACATTGAAGGGGCTCTTGTCAATGTTCTGCCCGGCAAACAGCACTGTGACCTGGGCCGAGAGAGCACTGGGTGAATGCCGGGCCCTGAGGAGCGGGCGAGGGGCCAGCCGCGGCCAGGGGGGCACTGGGGTGGGGGCATAGCCCCCTGACCATGGGGGGCTGGGCTGCTGTTTGCATAGGGCCTGTGATCCTGCCAGAGCACTTCTGAATGCAGGTACCTATGGGGGGATACGGCAGGAAGGCAGGAGAACCCCCCCTCAAGCAACCAAACAGCCCCCTGTGGCGTTACTGACATACCCTGTAATCATGTAGATCATTGTTGCAACCAGTGTTACACATTTGCAGCAAACACTGTGCAAAGGTCGTCGTGTGCGGTGTCTCTGGAAAGGTTCTGATTTGCTGGCTGTGATTACGCTGTCTGGGTGTGTGTATCGCTATTGTGGCTGACGTTATGAATATTGGCACGGGACTTGTATCTCAATGCGATTTGATTCGAAGGATCCTTAGGAAAGCATCTGGCCAGCTTCTTGACAAAGGAATTTGCAAGTTAAGCGCCCAGTCAAGAAACACTGTAACTGACAATGCACTTTGGGAGACTCTAATCCACATCAGAGCTTTCCTGGGAATGTTGAAACTACGGTCAGGCTGACGAAGCCCTGGCTGGGATGATTTAGTTGGGGTTGGTCCTGCTTTGAGCATGGGGTGGGACTAGATACCTCCTGAGGTCCCGTCCAACCCCGATATTCTATGAACATGTGAACAACGGCACAGGCCTGTGAAGAACTGAGTCATGCATGGACATGTGACTTGCCCATGTGACTCCAAGCTCCATCTCGCTGCTGTGAATTCCACAGTAAGGGAGAGCCGTGTCCCTCCACCTGGAAGACGCTATAAAAGGCTGATGCCTCATCTCCACTTGGTCTTCAGTCCTGCTTCTTACCTCTGGAGGGACTTTGCTACAAGCTGAAGCTCTGAACAAAGGACTGACTGACCCATCCCAGCTGGGGATGTTCCTGAAACTTGATCTGAACCTGCAGTTTATTCCATCACTGCTACAAGCCTGAACCAAGAACTTTGCCGTTACTGGATGGAATTGATTCCATTTAACCAGTTCCAGCTCTCATCTCTATCTTTTTCCTTTTATGAATAAACCTTTGGAGTTTAGATTCTAAAGGATTGGCAACAGCGTGACTTGTGGGTAAGATCTGACGTGTATATTGACCTGGGTGTGGGGCTGTGTGGCCCTGGGCGGAGGGGCCATCTGTGCCCAGCCAGCGGCACCAGCCCCCACCCCCCCCCGGGCAGGTTCAGGCTGGGGGCTCCGGCCGGGCAGGCAGCTCACCTTGTGCAGCCCGGCCACCTTGGGCACATAGGTCACCGAGTACGTCCGCTTCTTGTCATTGTTGGCGACTACCTTGGCCTGCGGAGGAAGGGTCCAAAGGTGAGGCTGACGTGGAGGCTGCTCCGGGGGCCGCAAGGGCACCTGGGGACTGGGGGCCCCCAGCCATACCCAGCTCCGCCCCAGGGCAACTCACTCACATGGTGCCCACCAGAGAAAAGAGGAGATAGAAGCAGCGAGGTACAGGGCGTCGTTGAGAGTCAAACGGGGAATCAGGGTCAGAGCCGGGGATAGAACCCAGGAGTCCTGGCTCCCAGCTCCCTGCTCTACCCACTAGACCCTGCTGCTCAGAGCTCCTGCTCTCTGTGCCCTGGCCCCATGAGGGGGCAGGGGAATCCGCTGGGCAGGGGGTGCGAGAACGGCAGGCTGACCTCCAGGAGCCCCTACCTCCTCGGTGTGTCCCTCGGGGTCCTCGATGTAGACCAGCACCTCACCCAGCCCTGCCTCCAGGGTCTCCACCGTGAACTGGGCCGGCTTCAGCACCGTGTTCCCGTGGGGTTCGATCCCTGTGGGGCCGGGACAGAGGGGCTCAGGTGGGGGCACCAGCCGGGGCTGCTCCCCCATAGCCCTGCCCTGAGCACTTTTACCCCCTCCCCCTCTCCCGTTCCTGCCCCTCCCCCTCCCCAGTTCCTGCCCCCATCCTGTCCCCTCCCCTCCCGCTGTGCCTGCTCCCCCTCCCTGCAGCCATGGGACAGCTGTTAAGGCAGAGACTCCTGCCCCAGGTCCCCCCCCAGGCTGGTCCCTGCAGCGGGTGGGGGTGGGGGCCTACCGGGGCCGTAGGCAATGGCCTTCTTGGGGTTCAGCTGCTTGGAGCGCAGGGGGGCCCCGGGCTTCAGCTTGGCCTTGGGGAACTGGGACAGGTAGGTCATGACGGAGTGTTCGTCTACATCGGGGTCCACGATCTCCTCCGGGGCGATCACCTGGGGGGAGGGAGCATGGTCTGTGCTCAGGGCGTGTCCCTGTGAGCCCCCCCAGCCCCACCGAGAGCGCCCTGCCCCGATGCGCCCTGCCCCCGAGAGCCAACCCCCAGGCCCACCGAGAGTGCCGTGCCCCTGAGATCTGACCCCCAGGGTCCCCCAGCACCACCGAGAGCGCCCCGCTCCTGAGATCCGACCCCCAGAGTCCCCCAGCCCCACCGAGAGCGCCCTGCCCCTGAGATCCAACCCCCAGAGCCCCTCAGCCCCCCACGAAAACTCCCCTGCCGAGAGCTGACCCCCAGGATCCCCCAGCCCCTCCTGAGAATCCCCCTGCCCCAATGCACTCCTGCCCCCGAGAGCCAACGCACTCCCAGAGCCCATGAGAAACCTCCCAGCCCCGACATGCCACCCCCAGGGTTCCCTGGCCCCCCTGGGCCCACAGCCCCAATGCGCTGCCCACAGAGAACCCCACAGCCCCGACATGCCCCCCCCGGACCCCAGCCCCTTGAGAGCCCCCAGCCCCAATATGCTGCCCCCCAGGGCTCCCCCTGACCCCCAGCCCTGACGGGAGGGGCTGAGGGGGCAGAACTGGGTTCCGAGCAGCTGACCGGCGTGTTGGCGGCCGTGCCAGGTGCTGAGTGGGAGCTGCCAACCCCCATCCCTGAGCTGCATTCCCAGTGCCGGGCCAGGCCCTGTCTGTGCCCCGCACAAGGCAGGGGTGACACCCAGAACCTCCCAGCCCCACGGGCAGCTCTCCCATGTCCCAGGGCCGGAGGAGCCGCGGGGGGACAGGCGGGGAGGAGCGGGGGGCGGGGGTCCAGTCTCGGGGCGTGGCCAGAGGGGGGAGCCAAGGGGCGTGGCCAGAGGGGGAGCCAAGGGGAGGCGCCTTTTTTATGTATTTTGCTCCCCCTACCCTGAAAACCTGCCGACGCCACTGCCATGTGTACCCTGAGACTGATTCCCGGGCTGCTGGCTGGGGGGGGTGGCTGGGGACTGTGCCCACGCCTGGCTTCCCCACCTGCCCCCAGCCCAGAGAACAGCTCAGGCGTGCCCCCTGGTCTGGTCCCCGCACGGGGGGGTGCCTCAGCCCAGAGAATGACCCTGGAGCGCCCTAGGGTGCCCCCCATCTGGTCCCCGCATGGGGGGAGTGCCCCAGCCCAGAGAATAACCCTGGAGCGCCCAGGGGTGCCCCCCATCTGGTCCCCGCACGGGGGGAGTGCCCCAGCCCAGAGAATGACCCTGGAGCGCCCAGGGGTGCCCCCCATCTGGTCCCCGCACAGGGGGAGTGCCCCAGCCCAGAGAATGACCCTGGAGCGCCCAGGCGTGCCCCCCATCTGGTCCCCACACGGGGGTGTGCCCCAGCCCAGAGAATGACCCTGGAGCGCCCAGGGGTGCCCCCCATCTGGTCCCCGCACGGGGGTGTGCCCCAGCCCAGAGAATGACCCTGGAGCGCCCAGGGGTGCCCCCCATCTGGTCCCCGCACAGGGGTGTGCCCCAGCCCAGAGAATGACCCTGGAGCACCCAATCTGGCCCCTGCATGGGGGGTGTACCCCAGCCCAGAGAATGACCCCAGAGTACCCAGGGGTGTCCCCCTGTCTGACACCTGCACGGGGGGGTGTGCCCCAGCCCAGAGAATGACCCCGGAGTGCCCAGGGGTGCCCCCCGTCTGGCCCCCGCATGGGGGGTGTACCCCAACCTAGAGAACAGCCCAGGAGTGCCCCCATCTGGCCCCCACACGGAGGGTGTACCCCAGCCCAGAGAATGACCCTGGAGTGCCCAGGGGTGACCCCAGTCTGGCCCCCACATGAGGTCGTGCTCGTGCCCCAGCCCAGAGAATGACCCAGAGGTGCCCCCTTGTCTGGCCCCCGCACAGGGCCATGCCCCAGCCCAGAGAATGACCCCAGAGCATGCAGGGGTGCCCCCTCTCTGGCCCCCACATGGGGTGTGTGCCCCAGCCCAGAGAATGACCCCAGAGCGTCCAGGGGTGCCCCCTCTCTGGTCCCCGCATGGGGGGTGTGCCCCAGCTCAGAGAATGACCCTGGAGCGCCCAGGGGTGCCCCCTGGTCTGGTCCCCGCATGGGGGGTGTGCCCCAGCTCAGAGAATGACCCTGGAGCACCCAGGGGTGCCCCCCGTCTGGCCCCCACATGGGGTCGTGCTCGTGCCCCAGCCCAGAGAATGACCCAGAGGTGCCCCCTTGTCTGGCCCCCGCACAAGGCCATGCCCTAGCCCAGAGAATGACCCCCAAGAGCCCAGGGGTCCCCTCTCTGGCCCCCGCATGGGGGGTGTGCCCCAGCCCAGAGAATGACCCCAGAGCGCCCAGGGGTGCCCCTCTCTGGTCCCCGCATGGGGGGTGTGCCCCAGCTCACAGAATGACCCTGGAGCGCCCAGGGGTGCCCTCTCTCTGGCCCCCGCATGGGGGGTGTGCCCCAGCTCACAGAATGACCCTGGAGCGCCCAGGGGTGCCCTCTCTCTGGCCCCCGCATGGGGGGTGTGCCCCAGCCCAGAGAATGACCCCCGAGAGCCCAGGGGGCCCCCTCTCTGGCCCCCGCATGGGGGGTGTGCCCCAGCCCAGAGAATGACCCCAGAGCGCCCAGGGGTGCCCCTCTCTGGTCCCCGCATGGGGGGTGTGCCCCAGCTCACAGAATGACCCTGGAGCGCCCAGGGGTGCCCCCTCTCTGGCCCCCGCATGGGGGGTGTGCCCCAGCTCACAGAATGACCCTGGAGCGCCCAGGGGTGCCCCCTCTCTGGCCCCCGCATGGGGGGGTGTGCCCCAGCTCACAGAATGACCCTGGAGCGCCCAGGGGTGCCCCCTGTCTGGCCCCCGCACAGCATGCGGGTCCTGTACCTGGGGTACGCCCAGCCAGTCGTCCGCCTGCTGCATGGCTTCCCGGGCATTCTCCACGGGCTGCTTGGGGTCCCAGGTCTCCCAGTCCGGACACAGGCCTGTGGGGAAGGAGCGGGGGAGACCGAGTCAGACCGGTGGGCGGGGCGGGCACGGCCTTGGCAGAGAGATACGTCTCTCCAGGAGCCCTGCTGACAATGGGGCATTGTGGGCTTCCCTGGCACTGTGCCAGCTCCAGTCTAGCGGCTCCTGGATCCTCGCTGGGGTCCCTATGGGCATGGGAGTGCCCCGCTCTTGGAGTGGGAGACAAACCAGAGCCAGATTCCTTTGCCCCCCACCCCAACTGGACTCAGGACAGCTCCTTCCTCCCTCCTATCCAGCCTACTGCCTAGCGGGTAGAGCCAGGCCTGACCCCGTGTGTGCCTCAGTTTCCTCATCTGAGCCATGCAGCAGTGGTGGGGGTGGTGTAATTGGTACTCAGAGCTCCTGGGCAGCGAGAGCTGGTGAAGGGCAGAGAACTGGCTCACAGCCGCCCTCCACGTGGTGCGGGCTCCCCCCTCGCCCACCCAGGGGGTGCGTCTGTGAGCAAATGTGGGGCACATGTCTGGGGGGTGGATTTGCACTGCTGTGTGGTCTGTGTTTTTGCGGGGGCAATGGTAGTGTGTATTGAGTGTGGTGCACAGGTGCCGGGGTCTGGGGGACTGTGTGTGCTGGGAGGGCTGCATGGGGAGTGGGGGGCAGGTGTTTGCGGTGTGGGATATTGGAGCTGGGATGAACAGGCGCTGTACAGGGGCTGGCTATAGGGGGCTTTGCATAGGTGTGTGTGTGTGTAGGGGTGTGTAGAGGAGTACACAGTGTGTGGGTACAGAGGGAGGGTGTGTGGGGGTGTCTCGGGGTATACAGGGCTACAAGATGGGTACAGGGGTGTTTGGGGGGTACAGGGCAGGTACAGAGGCATACAAGGGGTGTGCAGGGAGTACAGGGGGGTACGGGGCATACAAGGTGTGACGAAGTGGGACTGGTTTTCATGTTTCCTCTGAATACTGTGGGGTGGGCTCAGCTCTGGCCGACCCTCTGTCACTGTCAACTACTGGCCAAGCCCTGCCCCTCTGCCAGGGGTGCTAAAGGTGCCGGAGACAGAGAGATCAGGTGACCTCCTGGCCCGGGACAGAGACACAGCCCTGGGAGGAGGGGGTTGGAGTGGGAGTGGGGGGCTGGAAGATGGAGGGGACCCGTGAGGAGGCTCAGACCTCCCAGCCGGGCTGTGGCCTCCCTGGGGCCCCAGATGGACCTAATTAAACGGGGGTCCTGTTCTCTGTACCAGCAAGACCTGTTTTAGCCCATGGTCCTGTCATCTGAATAAACCTTCTGTTTTACTGGCTGGCTAAGAGTCACGTCTGACTGCAAAATGAGGGTGCAGGACCCTCTGGCTGCCCCAGGACCCCGCCTGGGTGGGCTCGCTGGGGGAAGCGCATGGAGGGGCACATGCTGAATGCTACGTGTGAACCTCCTGCCCTGCAGACAGTCTGCTCCAAGGGAGAGGAGACTCCCCAAAGTCGTGCCTGGCTTTGTGGGGAGCAGTTCCAGAGCATTGCCCGGGGACCTCGTGACACAAGGCAGATACAGGGGTGTATGGGTGTGCAGACGGTGTGTGTGGGGTATAACGGGTATAGGGGTACTGGGCAGGTACAGGGAGTATAGGGCAGGTGGGGGATACAGGGCAGGTATGAGGCAGGTACAGCAGGTGTATGGGGGGTGTACGGGGTACAGGCCAGGTCCAGGGGGGTCCGGGGGGTGTATGGATGGATACGGGATGTGGGGGGGGGGGGTACAGAGAAGGTCCAGGGGATGTATGGGGGGTGTATGGGGATACAGAGCAGGTATGGGGAGTACAGCGCTTGTCCAGGGGTTCCAAGGGTGTATGGTGGATACAGAGGGTCAGGGGCAGGTCTGGGAGATATGGGTGATATAGGGGGGTCCAGGGCAGGTCCAGGGGTGTATGGGTGGATAGGGAGAGTCTGGAACAGGTCTGGGGGTGTATGGGTGGATAAGGGGGGTTTGGGTCAGGTCCAGGGGTGTATGGGTGGATAAGGGGGCTCTGGAGCAGGTCTGGGGGGGGTCTGGGGCAGGTCCAGGGGTGTATGGGTGGATAAGGATGGTCTAGGGCAAGTCCAGGGGTGTATGGGTGGATAAGGGGGGTCCAGGGCAGGTCTGGGGGGTCGGGGCAGGTCCAGGGGTATATGGGTGGATAAGGGGGGTCTGGAGCAGGTCTGGGGGTGTATGGTGGATAAGGGGGGTCTGGGTCAGGTCCAGGGGTGTATGGGTGGATAAGGAGGGTCCGGGGCAGGTCTGTGGGGTCCGGGGCAGGTCCAGGGGTGTATGGGTGCATAAAGGGGCTCTGGAGCAGGTCTGGGGGTGTCCGGGTCAGGTCAGGGGGGTCCGGGGCAGGTCCAGGGGTGTATGGGTGGATAAGGGGGGTCTGGGGCAGGTCCAGGGGTGTATGGGTGGATAAGGGGAGTCTGGGGCAGGTCTGGGGGGTCCAGGGCAGGTCCAGGGGTGTATGGGTGGATACATGGGGTCCGGGCCAGGTCTGGGGGGGGTCCGGGCCAGGCCCAGAGACCCACTCACCTGGGGCGCAGTTGTCCACCAGGGCGCCCAGGGCTTTGCCGTCCTGCCAGTCCCGGTGGAAGTTGGTGATGGGCAGCTGGGGCACCTTGTTCTGGATCCAGCCCAGCAGCCGCTGCTTCGGCGTCTGCTTCTTGGCGTCCTCCTCGTCCTCGTCCTCCCACATGGGCATGGAGATGGAGTAGTGCAGGATCAGCGTCCAGATCAGCCCCAGGATCAGCTTCAGGTTCCCGTCCACGATGGCTTTACTGTCTGTGGGGCAGAAGGGTCAGGCAGGGGGCACCGGCTGCCCCTGGGGGGGTCTCACGGCCATCAGCAGCCCCTCGTGGGCACCGGGCTGGGATCGCCAGGAGCATGGCTGGCAGATGCCCCTCACTCCTGACCCGCAGCCCCCTGCTGTCCCATCCTGCCCCTGCTTCTGGGGGAGAGCCAGAAGCAACTTGCTCAGGGTGGGGGCAGGGGCAAAGACTCCCATAGCCAGTACTCCCCCCACCCCAACAGGATCCTCAGACTGGGCAGCGGGGCCCCCTCGCCCCTGACTCTCCAGAAGGGGTTCACGGGGTGCTGTGTGCCCCTCCCCTGCGCTCTGGCAGCACGCCAGGCCTGGGCCCAGGGAACAATGCTCCCACCCACCCCTTCCTGCTCCTCACTCTTTCCATAAACACTGTCCGGGCGGAGCCGCAGGGGCCAGGCCGAGAGCAGAGCTGGGGGGGGGGGGGGGCTAACAATGGACCTCTCCACGCCTCAGACTCAGCAGGGACAGGGGGTGCCCCAGTGCAGGCCGAGCACTGAATGTCTCCAATCCAGCCTGATCCCCTCCCTCACCCCACTGCAGCTCCTCCCCCCTCTCCCTGCACCTCTGGTCTCTCCCCCAGCCATGCTGTCACTGCATCGCCCCCTGCCCCACACACCAGGCATCCTGCTAAGCCCACGCTGCGGGAGAATCCCCACCAGCACAGAGCGCTACAGAGCTTCTGACACACAGCTGACCAGTCCCGCTCCCAGCCAGCAGGGGGCAGCGCTCCTCCGGGCAGCATTGCCTCACTGCCTGGGGGGATGGGAACGCCGGCCCAGCTTGCTTCACACACCCAGCAGGCCCTGCACTTCTGCCCGGCTGAGGGGGCAGCTGGGCCCAGTGGGAGATGCAAATGCTGGAGGAAGCAGCATTTCTTGATGGGCCCATTCCTGGGCGCTGCGCAGGCTGGGTCTGTGCCAGCCCCGGGCCCCAGCTGGGCTGTGCTGCGGGGGCTCTGGTGGCCAGGCCATACCCACGTGGGTGCCCCCACTCGGTGCCACTGCCATGAGGCGGGGTGTGAACCCTGCCATCCTGACACTTATCAGTTCTGCCAGCCACGTTCTGCCCTCCCACAGGGCAGGGAGGGAAAGTCTCAGATCCCCCATCACTGGGAGTGTTACACAGCAGCTGCACCTCACCCCAGAGGTGGCTGCATTTCAGAGGTGGAGGCCCAACATGCGTGTGGGTCTGAGACATTCATGGGCCAGCTCCGCTATGGGCGTCCCAGGCCTGGTCCCATGCTCAGCCCCATGGAGCCACTAGCTCCACACGCTGGGGACGCCGGCTGGGGGCTGCCAGGCTTGGTGGCTCTGAAAATCATTAGCAGCCTCCCAGTGGAGCAGAGCCTGGGCTCCCGGGAGAATCGCTGCACAAACCCTCCTCGCCTAGACTAACAATGGCCCCCCGCCAGCACTGGCCTGTGCTGTGCAACCACACAGGGAGGGGGAAACTGAGGCAGAGCGACTGACTCCCCCCAGAGAAAACAGTGATTCAGTGGAAAAGCCAAGAACAGAACCCAGGAGTCCTGGCTCCCCCCCACCCCCCCAACCATTAAATTCCCCTCCCCTCCCACACCCAAGAACAGAACCCAGGAGTCCTGGCTCCCCCCCTCAACTCCCCAACCATTAAACTCCACTTGGAATGGAACCCAGGAGGTGGGGGAGGGGAACCAGGACGCTAGGCAGGGGCAGGGGGCTCTGCGCTGCGGCCCCGGGCGGGTGGGGGGGGGAGCTGGGATGCTAGGTGAGGGGGGTGAGTGGGGGACAGTAGCCAGGATGCTAGGCGGGGGTGGGGGGCTCTGGGGGAGGGGAGCTCGGATGCTAGGTGAGGGGGGTGAGTGGGGGAGGGGAACCAGGACGCTAGGTGGGGGCAGGGGGTCTGTGCTGCAGCCCCCGGCGGGTGGGGGAGGGGCAGCGGACATGGAAAAAGCGATTGGATTTGGCCCAGGGAGGAAATGGGCTGCAGATGTTCCCAGCCAGGCTCCATTGATCGGGGCGGGGGAGGGGGCAGCGGGGGCGCAGAGCGGCTGGGTCCCTGGCACAGGCTGGGGGTCCTGCCCAGCCAGCCTCTGACCTTGAGGGAACCTGGGGGGGCTGGTCCCTCTCTGGTGGGTGGGGGCCAAGTCTGGGAGATCGGGGAGGACCCCCGCCCCCGGGGCTCCCCCGCCGGGGAGGGGCAGCGGGGTCAGGCCAGGATGGAGTGGTGGAGGGGGGGCAAGGGACCGGCCCCCCCCCCCGGGCCCTCCCAACCGCAGTGTCAGGGCTCTAAGCCTGATTTGTTCTGGCTCGGAGGGGGGCTGGGCTGGGGGGTGGGGGAAACAGCTGCTGTTCCCAAGCCCCCCCCCCGCGCCCTTGTCCACCCAAGGGAGCCGCTCAGCTGTTGGCTCCAGAAGGGGCAGCAGCCGGGCAGCAGCTGGCAGGGGTGGGGGGGAGCTGAGAAACTGGCTCCTTTGTTCCATGTTGCCAGGGGTCTGAGCAGAGCGGCAAGGGCCCGATCCTGCACCCGGGTTTGGAAAAGACTCGTGCATCCCCCTCCGCCCCCCATCCGTGGTTATTGCTGGGAGCCCTGCAGAGATCAGAGCAGGGCTGGCTGGGGGGGTCAGTGTCCCAGGGAGAGGCTATGTGGGCAGCAGGGGCTGGGCTGAGGGGAGGGGTCAGGGGCTCAGTGGGGGTGCTGGGCTGGGGGAAGGGTGGGGCAGGGGCTCGGCGGGGGCCACTGGGCTGAGGGGAGGGGCAGGGGCTCAGCGGGGAGCACTGGGCTGGGGGGGAGGGGAGGGGCAGGGGCTCAGCGGGGGGCATTGGGCTGGGGGGAAGTGGGGGGGTTCAGCAGGGCTGGGGGAGCGGGGTGGGGGGGCTCAGTGGGGGGTGCTGGGCTGAGGGGGAGGGGGCAGGGGCTCGGCGGGGCTGGGGGGGCTCGGTGGGGGGCGCTGGGCTGGGAGAAGCGGGGGGATCGGCAGGGGCACTGAGCTGGGGGAAGTGGGAGGGGCTCATCAGGGCTGGGGGGAGCGGGGCGGGGGCTAGGTGGGGGGGCACTGGTCTGAGGGGAGCGGGGCAGGGGGGCTCGGCAGGGGGGTGCTGGGCTGAGGGGAGCGGGGCAGGGAGGCTCGGCAGGGGGGTGCTGGGCTGAGGGGAGCGGGGCAGGGGCTTGGCAGGGGAAACTGGGCTGGGTGAACATGGGGGGGGCTCGGCGAGGGGCACTCCCAGCCCAGTGCCCCCTCAAGCAGGTGCTGCCTTGCAGCGGAGGTGCAGAGGTGAGCTCGTAACGACTGTCCTGGGGTCCTTGTGCCCGCTGCTGGCACTGCAGAGCCCCCCCCAGCAGACAATGCCCCGGGGCTCTCAGGGCTACACTGAGCTCTCCTTGTCCCTGCCCCGGCTCTCACCTGGCCACCCCCTTCCCCAGACATGGCTGCACCCCGGGATGAGAGGCTGTGTACGCCCCCAGCTGTTATGGGGGTGCCCTGCCTCAGCCCAGCGTTAGGGGCATAGGGTTTAAATCCCTGGGGGGGAGGCATCCCCCCTTGAGCTACATCTGCTTTGGTCTGACCACCTCCCCCCAGCCATGTCTAGGCCCTGGGGACCAGGGGCAGGCAACACTCAGAGCCCCCTTTTCCAGCCCCACACTGGGAGGATTCCCCCCAACCTCCCCCAGAAGCACCCTGGTCCTACAGGGGATGGGGAGGGGGCGGGGGTCGGCCCATTAGCTCTGTAGCTGGATCGGAGGGGCCAGTGAGCAGGACAGCATGTCCGGGGGGCCCCGAAACACGCCCCAGGACAGGGCGGTGGCTGGAGCCAGCGAACATCTGCGCCCAGCTGTGGGCTCCCCCTGCCCAGCCTGCTGCTGCCGCCTTTCTGATACCATCCAAGCACGTCACCCGCTTGGCAGGTGCTCACGCCAGCACTGCAAGCTCTGCCCCCTGCCCAGCCCCCTAGAGCAAGGGGGAGACCCAAGCCTGCACAGGGGCCCCCTCTGGGCGTATCCCCCCAGCTCCCGCTAGGTTGTGAACACGCCAGCTCCATGCGTGTAGCGAGTTTACAAGGCTCAGTTACACGTGGCGGGGGGGCCTTCAGACAGGGAGCCAGGCAGGTGGCTGGGGGGGGAGGCGTGGCCAGACCCCCCATCCTTCCCCCAGAGGGCTTTGCGGCACCACTGGGCCAGCAGGAGGCGCTGAGTCCCCGGGCCGAGGGGCTGCGAGGTTTCCCAGGGCTCCGGGCAGGGAAAACAGCCCTTGCCCCAGCAGGAAGCTCGGCTTGCCGTCCCCGTGGCTCTGGCCACCCCCCCACTCTCATTGCTGAGGCCTGAGGTCAGCGCGGAGCAGCCCAGCCCGCCGTCTCCGGAGAGATGAGCTCACCACGGCGCTGGAGGGAGCCAGCGGGCGGCTGGGAGTGCAGCTGGGGGTGGAGGGGGCCTCCCACAGGGCTCCCCTCCCAGCACCAGGCCCCGGCAAGGAGCTGCGCCGGCCGCCCCAGGCCCGGACCACGGGGTTTGCTGGGGGACACGCAGCTGCCTGGCCTTACCACCCTGCCGGGGGGCCGCCTTGCCCGCAATCACTGCCTGCGATGCCCCGGGGGTCTGCCACAGCCGCCCTGCCCTCGCACTGCACCACGGCCGGCTGGCTGGCACGGCCGGGGGACGAACAGCAGGGGTGGGGTCACTAGGGAAGGGGCTGGATGGATGGAGCGGGCAGCTGGACAGACAGACAGACAGCACCGCAGTGCGAGCGGGAGGCTGGAAGGACAGACAGACAGCGCCGCGGTGGGAGGAGGCAGGTGGCTGGACGGACAGACAGAGCCACAGTGGGCGCGGGCGGCTGGATGGACAGACGGGTGGACGGAGCTGTGGTGGGGGCGGACGGGCAGCTGGACGGACAGAGCCGCACTGGGTGTGGGCAGCTAGATGGACAGACGGACAGAGCAGCAGTGGGAGGAGGCAGGCGGCTGGACGGACAGACGGAGCCACAGTGGGCGCGGGCGGCTGGATGGACAGATGGGTGGACGGAACTGTGGTGGGGGCGGGCGGGCAGCTGGACGGACGGAGCCGCACTGGGTGTGGACGGCTGGATGGACAGATGGACAGAGCGGCAGTGGGAGCGGGCAGGTGGCTGGACGGACAGACAGATGGAGCTGGGGGGGGTATTTACACGTTGGGAGGTGTCAGCCCTGGTGTGTGGGACGGGCCCCTTACCCAGGAGAGGGGCCTCTGACCCCTCAGCATGATTCACCCCCTTCCCCAGGTCCCACACAGGCATCAGAACCTGCAAACTCTCAACTGCACCCCCAGTGCTTGAGAACCAACCCGAGGGCAGTATGTCAATGAGCTACTGTGACCAACTGGGAATGTTCTTAATGTTTTCTCTGAATAGTGTGTTGGTGCCTCAGTGTCCCCATGGCAGTTCTTAAGTATCTTGGTGGTGGGATAAGGGGGTGTGGTTGCTGCAGAGCAAGGGGCCAGTGCACCTAAATGCCTGGCACTCTGTCTCTTGGCAACTGCTAGCCTGGGCCCCCCCTCTGCAAGGTGCCAGCTGAAGGTGTTGGAGACAAAGAGGTCAGGTGACCTCCTGGCCCGGGAAAGGAGCTGAGCAGAGAGGAGGGGCTGGAGGGGGTTTCAGTCTGGAGCTGGCTGGGGACGAGGAGTGAAGTGCAGACGTGGGGGTCTGGCTCACTGCCCCCCAGAATGAACCTGGCCGAGGGGTCCAGTTTGTGGTACCTATAAGCTCTGTTTTAGACCCTGTTCCTGTCATCGAATAAACCTCTGTGTTACTGGCTGGCTAAGAGTCACGTCTGACTGCAAAGTGGGGGTGCAGGACCCTGTGGCTGCCCCAAGACCCCGCTGGGGCGGACTCGCTGTGGGAAGCGCACGGAGGGGCAGAGGATGCTGAATGCTCCAAGGAGAGACCCAGGAGGTGAAGCCGTGGGAGCTTGCGCTGAAGACAGTCTAGACAAGTATCCCAGCATCACCACCAGTCCCACTTGTCCAAGGGAGAGGAGGCTCCCCAAAGTCCTGCCTGGCTTTGTGGGGAGCAGTTCCAGAGCATCGCCCGGGGACCCCGTGACAGCTACCAGTTAGCAATGTGCTGATTGGCCGTTTCCTCTGACATCACAGACCCATCCCATTGCTCTCACCAATGGGTTGTGCCCAAAATTGTCCCTTTGTTTGACCCACTGCTGTAACTCCACCTGCCCCCCCATAACCCCATCCCAGCAGCCAGTCCCTGCCCCCTTCCCCCGTGACCCCACCCCTGCTGTTCATTCCTGCCCCAGTGACCCCGCCCCTTCCCCAGTGACCCCGCCCCTCCTGTTTGTCCCTGCCCCACTCCCAGTGACCCCACCCCTGCTGTTCACCCCTGTCCCAGTGACCCCGCCCCTCCTATTTGTCCCTGCCCCACCCCCAGTGACCCCACCCCCGCTGTTCATCCCTGCCCCAGTGACCCCATGCCTCCTATTTGTCCCTGCCCCACCCCCAGTGACCCCACCCCCGCTGTTCATCCCTGCCCCAGTGACCCCACCCCCTTCCCAAGTGACCCCGCCCCTGCTCCTCCTGCCCTGTCCCCAGGGACCCCACACCCACAGTTGTTCCCCCCAAGCCCCATTGGCAACCACTCTCTGCCCATTGCCACATCCCCCACCACACCCCAGCTTCCGCCCAAACAGCCCCCCCACCCCCCAGCAGCTCCCAGGCTCCTGGCCTGTGCAGCAGGGGAGCTGCCTGGCCTGGAGGGATCAGGGGCGGGGGAAGGAGGGGCACTGGGCGTGGGGCACATGGACCAAGTTCAGCTGCTCATGGCAGCTGCCCCGAGCGAGCAGGGGCTGGGCCCGGCAATGGGAGCAGCCAGCGGGATTAGCCGGAGAATGTCCTCCTGGACCCCCCCCCCCCGGCCCTTCCCCCACCAGCTGCCGCCTGGCCCCATCCTCGGCCCCCGCCCCGGCCAGGCACGGGCTGTCCTGGGGAGGGTGTTGGCTACACCCCCTCCCAGCCCCAAGGGCCACGGTGCTGAGGACAGACCCAGAGCACCCCCGCCTCCCCACCCGCCCTGCCCAGCCTCCCCGGGACATGCCTGAGAGCCCCGGCTGCCTGGGGCTCCGAACAAGCCCCCGGGGCCCAGGCTGGGCAGCCAGGCCATGCTCCCGTGGCCACCCCCTGGCCCCCTGGGCACAGCTCACCCCAGGTACACACCCCACAACCAGTAACCTCCCCAGCCCCCTGTGCCCCCAGGCACAGCCCACCCTGGGTACAGACCCCACAACCAGTCACCTCCCCTGCGCCCCTGGGCACAGCCCACCCTGGGTACAAACCCCACAACCAGTCACCTCCCCAGCCCCCTGTGCCCCCAGGCACAGCCCACCCCGGGTACACACCCCACAACCAGTCACCTCCCCTGCGCCCCTGGGCACAGCCCACCCTGGGTACACACCCCACAACCAGTCACCTCCCCAGCCCCGTGTGCCCCCAGGCACAGCCCACCCCGGGTACACACCCCACAACCAGTCACCTCCCCTACGCCCCCGGGCACAGCCCACCCTGGGTACAAACCCCACAACCAGTCACCTCCCCTGCGCCCCCTGTGCCCCCAGGCACAGCCCACCCCGGGTACACACCCCACAACCAGTCACCTCCCCAGCCCCCTGTGCCCCCAGGCAAAGCCCACACCGGGTACACACCTCACAACCAGTCACCTCCCCTGCACCCCCAGGCACAGCCCACCCTGGGTACAAACCCCACAGCCAGTCACCCCCCCAACCCCTTGTGCCCCTGGGCACAGCCCACCCTGGATACAAACCCCACAACCAGTCACCTCCCCTGCGCCCCCTGTGCCCCCAGGCACAGCCCACCCCGGGTACACACCCCACAACCAGTCACCTCCCCTGTGCCCCCGGGCACAGCCCACCCTGGGTACACACCCCACAACCAGTCACCCCCCCCAGCCCCCTGTGCTCCCGGGCACAGCCCACCCTGAGTACAAACCCCACAACCAGTCACCTCCCCTGCGCCCCCTGTGCCCCCAGGCACAGCCCACCCTGGGTACACACCCCACAACCAGTCACTCCCCCAACCCCCTGTGCCCCCGGGCACAGCCCACCCTGGGTACAAACCCCACAACCAGTCACCCCCCCTCCCAGGCACAGCCCACCCTGGGTACAAACCCCACAACCAGTCACCCGGGTACAAACCCCACAACCAGTCACCCCCCCTGCGCCCCTGGGCACAGCCCACCCTGGGTACAAACCCCACAACCAGTCACCTCCCCTGCGCCCCCTGTGCCCCCAGGCACACCCCACAACCAGTCACTCCCCCAACCCCCTGTGCTCCCGGGCACAGCCCACCCCGGGTACACACCCCACAACCAGTCACCCCCCAGCCTCCTGTGCTCCCGGGCACAGCCCACCCTGAGTACAAACCCCACAACCAGTCACCTCCCCTGCGCCCCCTGTGCCCCCAGGCACAGCCCACCCTGGGTACACACCCCACAACCAGTCACCTCCCCTGCGCCCCCTGTGCCCCCAGGCACACCCCACAACCAGTCACTCCCCCAACCCCCTGTGCCCCCGGGCACAGCCCACCCTGGGTACAAACCCCACAACCAGTCACCCCCCCAACCCCCTGTGCTCCCGGGCACAGCCCACCCTGGGTACAAACCCCACAACCAGTCAACCCCCCTACACCCGTGGGCACAGCCCACCCCAGGTACCAACCCCACAGCCGGTCACTCTCAACAACCCCCTGTGCCCCCAGGCACAGCCCACCCTGGGTACAAACCCCACAACCAGTCACCCCCCCCAACCTCCTGTGCTCCTGGGCACAGCCCACCCTGGGTACACACCCCACAACCAGTCACCTCCCCTGCGCCCCCGGGCACAACCCACCCTGGGTACAAACCCCACAACCAGTCAACCCTCCTGCAACCCTGGGCACAGCCCACCCCAGGTACAGACCCCACAGCCAGTCACCCCCTACAACACCCTGTGCCCCCAGGCACAGCCCACCCTGGGTACAAACCCCACAACCAGTCACCTCCCCAGCCCCCTGCCCCCCCGGGCACAGTCCACCCCGGGTACAGACCCCACAGCCAGTCACCTCCCCAGCCCCCTGTGCCCCTGGGCACAGCCCACCCTGGGTACAGACCCCACAACCAGTCACCCCCCCTGTGCTCCCAGGCACAGCCCACCCTGGGTAAAAACCCCACAACCAGTCACCTCCCCCCAGCCCCCTGTGCTCCTGGGCACAGCCCACCCCAGGTACAAATCCCACAACCAGTCAGCCCCCTGCGCCCCCTCTGCCCCCAGGCACGGCCCACTCCGGGTACAAACCCCACAACCAGTCACCCCCCCAACCCCCTGTGTCCCCGGGCACAGCCCACCCTGGGTACAAACCCCACAACCAGTCATTCCCCCAGCCCATCGCCCCCCAGGCACAGCCCACCCCGAGTACAAACCCCACCACCAGTCACCTCCCCAGCCCCCTGTGCCCCTGGGCACAGCCCACCCCAGGTACAAACCCCACAGCCAGTCACCCCCCCAGCCCCCTGCTCCCCAGGCACAGCCCACCCCAGGTACAAACCCCACAGCCAGTCACCCCCCCAGCCCCCTGCTCCCCAGGCACAGCCCACCCCGAGTACAAACCCCACAACCAGTCACCCCCCCAGCCCCCTGCTCCCCAGGCACAGCCCACCCCGAGTACAAACCCCACAACCAGTCACCCCCCTTGTGCCCTCTCTGCCCCTGGGCACAACCCACCCTGTGTACAACCCCACAACCAGTCACCTCCCCCCAGCCTCCTGCCCCGCCAGGTACAGCCCATCCCAGGTACAGACCCCACAACCAGTCACCTCCTGCGTTCCCAGGCATAGCCCACCCAGGTACAAACACTACAGCCAGTCACCCCCCACCCAGCCCCCTGTGCCCCCAGGCACAACCAACCCCGAGTACAAACCCCACAACCAATCACCTCCCCAGACCCCTGTGCCCCCAGGTACAGCCCACCCTGGGTACAGACCCCATAGCCAGTCACCCCCCTGTGCCCCCGGGCACAGCCCACCCTAGGTACAGACTCCACAATCAGTCACCCCCCGTGCCCCCGGGCACAGCCCACCCTGAGTACAAACCCCACAACCAGTCACCCCCCCTGCACACCCTCTGCCCCTGGGCACAGCCCACCCCGAGTACAAACCCCACAACTAGTCACCTCCCCAGCCCCGTGTGCCCCCAGGTACAGCCCACCTCGGGTACAAACCCCACAACCAGTCACCTCCCCTGCGCCCCCTGTGCTCCCGGGCACAGCCCACCCTGGGTACAGACCCCACAACCAGTCACCCCCCCCAGCCCCCTGTGCCCCCAGGTACAGCCCATCCTGGGTACAAACCCCACAACCAGTCACCTCCCCTGCACCCCCTGTGCTCCCTGGCACAGCCCACCCTGGGTACAGACCCCACAACCAGTCACCCCCCCCAGCCCCGTGTCCCCAGGCACAACCAACCCCAAGTACAAACCCCACAACCAGTCACACAGCCAGCCCCCTGCGCTCCCAGGCACAGCCCACCCCTGGTACAAACCCCACAGACAGTCACCCCCCCCAGCCCCTTGCCCCACCAGGTACAAACCCCACAACCAGTCATCCCCCTAGCCCCCTGCCCCCCGGGCACAGCCCACCCCGGGTCAAATCTCATCGCCACCCCCTGCCTGTACGCTGCGCACAGCCCACCCCCTACACCTTATACACCCCACAACCAGTCACCCCCCATCACCTGTCCACCATCTCTCAGCGCCCCAGTAACCCCCAGTGTCAGCCGCCCGCAGATACCCCCCAGCCCAGCCCCTTCTAGCGCCTCCCTGACTGAGGGGAGAGGGGAGAAGGGCTCCATCTCCCTGGGACAGCCGGGAGGGGGTGGGATGCTGTGCTGGACGCACCGAAGGAGGGGGGGGTACACACGGGGGTAGATGGGCCTGTGGGGTGGGGGGGAGACTCTGGGGTAGATGGGCCTGTGGGGCAGGGAGGGGACACTGAGGCAGATGGGCCTGTGGGGCAGGGAGCGGGGAACACGGGGGTAGATTGGCCTGTGGGGTGGGGACGGGACACTGGGGTAGATGGACCTGTGGGACGGGACTCCAGGCCAGATGGGCCCATGGGTCTAATTCAAAGTGCCTGGCCTGGGGGCTGCCCCAGGGAGTGCTCTGGGCCTAAGGGGCCTCGCCAGCCATGGGGCAGGGAGCGGAGCCGGGACAGGTGCTGGGGAGATTCCTGGAATTCCAGCCTGGGGCTGCCTGTGCCGCCAGACCCCACAGAGCAGCCCCCGAGGGCTCCCTGCAGCCCCACAGCCACATGGAGACAGGGCACTGCCAGGGCCACTGGGAGCAGGATCGGGCCCCATGGGGATCAGCTCCCGGCTCAAGACTAACAGCAAAATTCTACCAGTGCCCCTCACTCCCGACCCACAGCCCCCTGCCAGCCCAGGCCCACGCTCCTCCCCACAGCTCTGCCGGTGCCGCTCACTCCCGACCCGCAGCCCCCTGCCAGCCCAGGCCCACGCTCCTCCCCCCAGCTCTGCCGGTGCCGCTCACTCCCGACCCGCAGCCGCCTGCCAGCCCAGGCCCACGCTCCTCCCCCCAGCTCTGCCGGTGCCCCTCACTCCCGACCCGCAGCCCCCTGCTAGCCCAGGCCCAGGCTCCCCCCAAGCTCTGCCGGTGCCCCTCACTCCTGATCCACAGCCGCCTGCTAGCCCAGGCCCAGGCTCCCCCCAAGCTCTGCCGGTGCCGCTCACTCCCAACCCACAGCCCCCTGCCAGCCCAGGCCCACGCTCCTCCCCCCAGCTCTGCCGGTGCCCCTCACTCCAGACCCACAGCCGCCTGCTAGCCCAGGCCCACGCTCCTCCCCCCAGTCTGCCGGTGCCCCTCACTCCAGACCCACAGCTGCCTGCTAGCCCAGGCCCAGGCTCCCCCCAAGCTCTGCCGGTGCCCCTCACTCCTGACCCGCAGCCCCCTGCTAGCCCAGCCCTGCACTGGGAACACACCAGACCCAGCAGGCTGGATTTCTATGTGGCGTGGAGGTGGACAGAGACTGGGGGACTCAGCCCTGCCAAAGGGCTGCCCCAGCTCCCTTGCCTTGCAATAGGACAGGCCCTCCCCAGCAGAGCCGCTGAAAACCCGGCCAGTGCCTGGAGAGCCAAGGGGATCTGGGGCACGAGCCTGCTGCTAGAGACCCAGGAGGGCCAGCCCCAGGGCACATGTTGTCCTGGGCAGCGGAGTTAGCCTGGGAGGGGAGAAGAGCCCCCCAGGAACCCCCAGCTCAACCCTAGCCAGAGGCAGATCCGAGCTCAGAAGGCAGCAGCCGAGCAGCGGGATAGGGAACAGGGGAGTCAGGCCCCCGCTTCCATTGGCCTCCCCGCCTCCCCTGCCCCACGGGGGCTGCGTGGGAAGCCGGGGTTAGCCCCTGCCCCCTGCTGGCTGTCAACCTCCCACCTCTCCTCTGGTCCCACAGCCCCTTTGCCACGTCCCACTGCCCCATCCTCCCCGTCACAGCTGCTCCCTGCCGCAGCCCCAGGTGCTCTTGGCCCCACCCTGCGGGCAGCCCCCCAGGCCCAGGCCCCGTCCTGGCTGCTCTCACTAGCTCCCATCCCAGCTGCCCAGAGCTCGCAACATCTGCCCTGGCCCAGCAATGCCCGTGCCCAGGAGCTCACCTCCCACTCAGCAGGGGGACGGGGGAGGGAACCCATTCTGGATGCCAAAGGGTTAACTCTGGAAGGAGAACAATACATGGGCCAGGCCGCCTCTGGAGCCAGGCCCCAGCTGGGACCTGAGCGGGGCCCGGGCCAGGCTGCAGCCACCTCCTCTGACTTTCCAGAGCGAGAGGGAAGCCAGGCGGGGCGGAGTGGGTCTGGCCTGGGCGAGGGGCCAAAGCTCTGTCCTGGCTCAGGCAGGGATGAAATCACAAATGGACAGTCGGGGGGAGGGAGTCGGGGGGAGGCTCCGTGGAGCTTCACAAACGGCCACTCCGACCCTCAGTGGCCTGCTGCGCCCACAAGTGGCTCTGGGCCCAGGGGAATCGCTCGCCCCGTGCCGGAATGCAGCTGCCTCTGGGGTGGGACGCGGCAGCTGTTTAACCACCGCAAGGCAACACCGTATGTTTGAGGGCTGAGCCCCCTACGGAACCAGAGCTGGGCAGACAACAAGGGCCAGAGCTGGGGCTGGATCTGCTCCATGGCTTTAAGAGGTCCCCTCTCTGCTCGGGAGGCTGGGGCTAGCCCCATGCACATCTCGGAACAGCCCCGTGGGTCAGATCCGTGAGTTCTGCCCTTCCCCTCGCTCTGTGAGCCAGACAGGGACACTCAGACGCCAGGGAACAAGTGCGGGGGTGGGGGGAGGGGGAGAGAAACAGGCTGCTCCAAACACTCCCTCCCTCCTCTCCTATGAAGGCTGAACAAATCAATGCCCCAGATCGCCCAGAGAGCTCCCTTTGCTGCCCCCTCTTTGCCCCCATGTCCCCTGCCCAACAGCACCACCTCCCAATGGATGGGGCAGGCACAGGTCTGCCCCCACCCCCCGGACCTGTATCCCAGCTGGGTGCCGCCTGTCCTCCTCGCAGGAGCTGTGGCCCCTCGCCAGGCCGGGTAGGGTAGCCAGGGGGACAGGAGCCCCCTGCACAGAGATGGGGGGCTGCTTCTGATCTCGCCCCGGGCAGCTTTCCCCCAGGGGCCCGGTGGGTTTCAGCCAAGTCCCTCCTGGTTCCCAGCGGGGGCCGTGAGAGCCGGGGCCCTCGGAATTGCTGCCCGTGTGGCTCCAGCCGCCCCCCACCCCCACCAGCTAATCCTCTTCATTCCCTGGGCCAGTTCCCACACAGCAACGGGCAGCAAGCGCCAGGGACCCCACATTGGCCTCCTGCTGCCTGCACCTGCCTCGCTGCCCTGCCTGCTGGGGCAAACTCGGGGGCAGGGCCAGGCAGGTATGGGGAGGGGCCCCCAAGAGTTTCACTGTCCCGCCAAAACACACAAACAAAATCAGCACAGGAGAATCAGCCACCTGGGGGAGTATTGACCTCTCCAAGCTAGGGCAGTTGGCTGGCCTGGGAGTGAACTACATAACAGGGAGAGGCAGCAGCTGTGTGTGTGTGTGTGTGTGTGTGTGTGTGTGTGTGTGTGTGTGTGTGTGTGTGTGTGTGTGTGTGTGTGTGTGTGTGTGTGTGTGCGCGCGCTACATAACAGGGAGAGGCAGCAGCTGTGTGTGTGTGTGTGTGTGAGTGTGAGAGTGAGAGACCTGGGGGGTGTACGTGCGATATCGGTGTGGGGGGCGAAAGCTGGGGGTCAGGGCACAGTGTGAGCAGTGTGTCTAGGGGAGAGAAAGTGAGTGTGTAAGGGGGCCATCGGCTTCAGTGTGTCTGTGTCCAATCAGCTCAGCTCAGCACCATGTGAAGGGATAGGGGGAAGATTGGTATGTGTCAGGGCCACAGAGATGGGGGGGGGTGTCAGTGACAGAGCACAGCGTGCGAGAGAGATCTGTGTGTGTGTAAAGGGAACAAGGGCATTCGTGACACACAGAGATCAGTGTGTGTGTTAGTGACATGCAGAGACCAGAGGGTGTGGGGTATGAATGTATTAGTGTCACACACAGATCAGTATGAGTGAGTGTGTCGGGGCACACAGATCACTGTGCGTGAGCAGGTGTGCCAGGGGCACACACATCAGTGGATGTGAAGGATAACACATTGTGAGAGAAATCAGTGAGTGAGTAGGTGTGTCAGTGTCACATACATATCAGTGTAAGTCGGTGGTTCTCACACTTTTGTACTGGTGACCCCTTTCACACAGCAAGTGTCAGAGTGCGACCCCCCCGCCCCCCGCCATAAATTAAAAACACTTGTTTATATATTTAACACCATTCTAAATGCTGGCGGCAAAGCAGGGTTTGGGGTGGAGGCTGACAGCTTGCGACACCCCACATAATAACCTTACGACCCCCTCAGGGGTCCTGACCCCCAGTTTGAGAACCCCTGGTGTAAGTGAATGTGTCAGGGGCACACAGATCACTGTGTGTGAGCAGGTGTGTCAGTGTCACATGCAGATCAGTGGGTGCGAGGGTGTGTGTTAGAGACAGAACAGTGTGTGATAAATCAGTGTGGGTGAGTGGGTTGAGTGTGTCTGACACAGATCAGAGCATGTGGGGGAGGGGTCAGTGGCACATGCAGATCAGTGTGTGCGAGGGGTGTGTCAGCGGCACATGCTGTGAATGTGTCAGTGGCACACACAGATCAGGTGTGTCAGGGTGAGTGGGTGTGTCAGGGACACACTCAGCACAGCGGGCCTGTCAGGGGCGCACACTGTGCTGTGGGTGTGATCAGGCATGTCAAGGGGCACACTCTGTGCTGTGAGCACGAGTGGGCGTCAGGGGGCACACTCCATGCAGTGGGTGTGAGTGGGCATGCCAGGGTGAGCAGGCGCGTCAGGGGGACACTCGGCACAGTGGGGGTGAGCGGGCGTGTCAGGGGCACCCTCGGCACAGTGGGGGTGAGCGGGCGTGTCAGGGGCACCCTCGGCACAGTGGGGGTGAGCGGGCGTGTCAGGGGCACCCTCGGCACAGTGGGGGTGAGCGGGCGTGTCAGGGGCACCCTCGGCACAGTGGGGGTGAGCGGGCGTGTCAGGGGCACCCTCGGCGCAGCGGGCACGAGTGGGCGTGTCAGGGGCACACTCCATGCAGCGGGTGTGAGCAGGCGTGTCAGGGGCACACTCCATGCAGCGGGTGTGAGCAGGCGTGTCAGGGGCACCCTCGGCGCAGCGGGCACGAGCGGGCGTGTCAGGGGCACCCTCGGCGCAGCGGGCACGAGTGGGCGTGTCAGGGGCACCCTCGGCGCAGCGGGCACGAGCGGGCGTGTCAGGGGCACACTCCCCGCCCCCCAGCCCGCTCACCGATGGACACCAGCTTGATGTGCTCCCGCTCCAGGAACTCCAGCGCCACCGACACGTTCTCCAGCTTCATCTGGCGGAAGTTGGGGCGCGCGTGGTACTTGCGGTACATGCGCTTCTGGCTCAGCACCTCCAGCAGCGCGATGAGCCGCAGCCCGTCGCCCAGGTCGCGCTGCAGGTCGCCCAGCCGCTTGTGCACGCACTTCAGGTGCTCGTTGCACCAGCGGGTGAACGTGTTCTGCTGGATCTTCTTCCAGGGCGCGTCCTCCGCCAGGTCCTTCTCCGTGGCCGGCATCTCCTCCGCCTCCTCGCCGGCCGCCGGCGCCTCGGGGCCGCTGTGGCTGTTCATCTCCGCCGCCTTGGGGGGAAGTGCGCCCTGCCCCACGCGTGGGCTCGCCCCGTGCGCTGCGATCGCGGGTGGGGCTGTGCCGGCGGCTCCCGGGTGCGCCCCAGTGAAGCGGCGGCCCCGCGCCGGGGGGTTTTAAGGGGCCGCCTCCCGCCCCCCGGGCCCCGCGTCAGGACGCAGGAATGCCGGGCTCTGACCATATACAAGTAAGAGCCGAGCAGGAACTTTCTCTTCCTCCCCGCGGAGATAACGCCCGGGCCGGCGATTGGGCGCTAAGGATAGCGGGGGGCTGGGATTGGCTCGGCCTCCGCCCCCCCGGACTGACGCCGGGGACATCTGGCTGCTATTTTTAACCTGCCCCAAACCAGGGGGAGGGGAGGATCCTCTCTGCTTGTAGACAATGGGATGGGGGGAGCAAGGGGGGGTCCCTGCATCCCCCCCACCGCCGCAGGACCCCGGTCGCTGGGGGCCACCATAGGAAGAAGTGGGGCCGGGCCTGGGGGGCCTGGGGAGCGGGCAAAGATGAGCACCTGGAGTTCTGGCCCCCGGCTGGCTGCACACCCCAAGGCTTTGCTCCACGTGGCTCTGTGCCTCAGTTTCCCCATCTGTCACTCGGAGGGGGGATCCCAGCCCCACGTGGGTGGGCGGTCGGACTTCATTCATTCTGGTGAGCGCCCAGCGCTTGGGGTCCCAGTGGAAGGTGCTAGAGCGCGGCCGCGTGTGCTCAGTGCTCAGAAAAAGCCCTCTCATGGAAAGCCCTGGCGAGCCGCGGGGGAGGGGACGGGCCCGGAGCTTCATATTTCTCTCATGATGCGCCGCTCAGAATAGCCCATGAGCTGTGTGGTCGCAGTGAGCCCGCAGCTCGGTGCGTGACGTGACACGGAGTCCTGGCCGGCTGGCTGAGCAATGGGAGGCTCAGGCCCGACGGCGCGGCCGGGCCTCACCCGGTAAACAGCTCCCACACCTGCTAAACAGCTCCCACTCCTGCCCCTGGTAAACGGCTCCCGAGCGGGGCAAACAGCTCCCACACCCAGCAAACAGCTCCTGAGCGGGGTAAACAGCTCCCATGCCCGGCAAACAGCTCCTGAGTGGGGTAAACAGCTCCCACTCCTGCCCCTGGTAAACAGCTCCCGAGCGGGGCAAACAGCTCCCACGCCCAGCAAACAGCTCCTGAGCGGGGTAAACAGCTCCCACACCTGTTAAACAGCTCCCACTCCTGCCCCTGGTAAACGGCTCCCGAGCGGGGCAAACAGCTCCCACGCCCAGCAAACAGCTCCTGAGCGGGGTAAACAGCTCCCGAGCAGGGTAAACAGCTCCCACACCTGTTAAACAGCTCCCACTCCTGCCTCTGGTAAACGGCTCTCGAGCGGGGCAAACAGCTCCCACGCCAGGTAAACAGCTCCCACTCCTGCCCCTGGTAAACGGCTCCCGAGCGGGGCAAACAGCTCCCATGCCCGGCAAACAGCTCCTGAGCGGAGTAAACAGCTCCCAAGCCCAGCAAACAGCTCCTGAGCAGGGTAAACAGCTCCCACACCTGCTAAACAGCTCCCACTCCTGCCCCTGGTAAACGGCTCCCGAGCGGGGCAAACAGCTCCCACGCCTGGCAAACAGCTCCCACGCCCGGCAAACAGCTCCCACACCCAGCAAACAGCTCCTGAGCGGGGTAAACAGCTCCCACGCCCGGCAAACAGCTCCCGAGCGGTGTAAACAGCTCCCACACCTGTTAAACAGCTCCCACTCCTGCCCCTGGTAAACGGCTCCCGAGCGGGGCAAACAGCTCCCACGCCCAGCAAACAGCTCCTGAGCGGGGTAAACAGCTCCCGAGCAGGGTAAACAGCTCCCACACCTGTTAAATAGCTCCTGAGAGGGGTAAATAGCTCCCACGCCCGGTAAACAGCTCCCGAGCAGGGTAAACAGCTCCCACGCCTGGCAAACAGCTCCCGAGCAGGGTAAATAGCTCCCACGCCCGGTATACAGTTCCCACACCTGTTAAACAGCTCCCACTCCTGCCCCTGATAAACGGCTCCAGAGCAGGGCAAACAGCTCCCATGCCTGCTAAACAGCTCCCACTCCTGCCCCTGGTAAACGGCTCCCGAGCGGGACAAACAACAGCTCCCACTCCTGCCCCTGGTAAACGGCTCCTGCCCCTGGCAAACAGCTCCCACGCCCGGCAAACAGCTCCCGAGCGGGGTAAACAGCTCCCACACCTGTTAAACAGCTCCCACTCCTGCCCCTGGTAAACGGCTCCCGAGCGGGGCAAACAGCTCCCACGCCTGCTAAACAGCTCCCACTCCTGCCCCTGGTAAACGGCTCCTGCCCCTGGTAAACAGCTCCTGAGCCGGGTAAACAGTTCCCACACCTGTTAAACAGCTCCCACTCCTGCCCCTGGTAAACGGCTCCCGAGCGGGGCAAACAGCTCCCACGCCCAGTAAACAGCTCCCGAGAGGGGTAAATAGCTCCCACGCCCGGTAAACAGCTCCCGAGCGGGGCAAACAGCTCCCACGCCTGTTAAACAGCTCCCACTCCTGCCCCTGGTAAACGGCTCCCGAGCGGGGCAAACAGCTCCAACGCCCGGTAAACAGCTCCTGAGCGGGGTAAATAGCTCCCACGCTCGGTAAACAGCTCCTGAGCCGGGTAAATAGCTCCTACACCCGGTAAACAGCTCCCACACCTGTTAAACAGCTCCCACTCCTGCCCCTGGTAAACGGTTCCCGAGCGGGGCAAACAGCTCCCACGCCCAGCAAACAGCTCCTGAGTGGAGTAAACAGCTCCCACGCCCAGCAAACAGCTCCCGAGCGGGGTAAACAGCTCCTACGCCTGCTAAACAGCTCCCACTCCTGCCCCTGGTAAACGGCTCCTGCCCCTGGTAAACAGCTCCTGAGCCGGGTAAACAGCTCCCACACCTGTTAAACAGCTCCCACTCCTGCCCCTGGTAAATGGCTCCCGAGCGGGGCAAACAGCTCCCACGCCCGGTAAACAGCTCCCGAGCGGGGCAAACAGCTCCCACGCCCGGTAAACAGCTCCTGAGTGGGGTAAACAGCTCCCACGCCCGGCAAACAGCTCCCGAGCGGGGTAAACAGCTCCTACGCCTGCTAAACAGCTCCCACTCCTGCCCCTGGTAAACGGCTCCTGCCCCTGGTAAACAGCTCCTGAGCCGGGTAAACAGCTCCCACACCTGTTAAACAGCTCCCACTCCTGCCCCTGGTAAATGGCTCCCGAGCGGGGCAAACAGCTCCCACGCCCGGTAAACAGCTCCCGAGCGGGGCAAACAGCTCCCACGCCCGGTAAACAGCTCCTGAGTGGAGTAAACAGCTCCCACGCCCGGCAAACAGCTCCCGAGCGGGGTAAACAGCTCCTACGCCTGCTAAACAGCTCCCACTCCTGCCCCTGGTAAACGGCTCCTGCCCCTGGTAAACAGCTCCTGAGCCGGGTAAACAGCTCCCACACCTGTTAAACAGCTCCCACTCCTGCCCCTGGTAAATGGCTCCCGAGCGGGGCAAACAGCTCCCACGCCCGGTAAACAGCTCCCGAGCGGGGCAAACAGCTCCCACGCCCAGTAAACAGCTCCTGAGTGGGGTAAACAGCTCCCACGCCCGGCAAACAGCTCCCGAGCGGGGTGAACAGCTCCCACGCCCAGCAAACAGCTCACACTCTTGCCCCTTGTAAATGGCTCCCACGCGGGGGTAAACAGCTCCCACACCTGGTAAACAGCTATGGGGCCTGGTAAACGGCTCCTGCCTGGGGGTAAACAGCTCCCACACGCCCTCCTGGTAAACAGCTCCCGCCCCTGGTGAGCGGCTCCCATGCCTGGTAAAGAGCTCTCACGCCACTGGCACAGGGTGGGCAGCCCAGCACAGAGGACCGGACGCCGTGCGGCTACTCTGTTTCCTGGGGAGGGGGGGAGGCACGGGAGCTGGTGGCCAACTCCTAGGGTTGCAGGGGGCATCTGAGCATCTCCTGGACCCCTGGCAACACTCTAATAACACCAGCGCTGCTCCTGGGACATGGGGAACTCGAGGCTTTGGGGTTCTTGGGCACATGGGCCCGGCCCCTCTCTCAGGGCCCCGCGTGGGACGTCAGGGCCACTCCCGCCTGCTAGCGGGGCTTGCGGGGTCATGGGGCCGGAAGTCCAGCTGCCCGGGAAAAGCAGGAGTTGTTAACCAGCGACTTTGCCAGGGGGGAATGGCCCCGGCCCACCAAGGATCCTCCCGCCAGGCTTCACCACAATGTGTCTGCCTGTTCCCTTTGCTCTGGGGCTGGTCATGGGATCCCGGGCGCTGGGGGGTTCCCATGTCACATGGTGGGGCTCCCCCACCCCCAATGGGTATAGCCCTGTGCTCACGTTCCCAGGTGAATGCTGGCAGGATGTCACTGGCACATCCACTCCCCACCCCCACCCGGCATTCCAGTGCGTCCTCTAAACCCACTCCCCACGCCCCCAGGTGCCCCCGTGTCTGCTCCCCGCCAGCCGCTGAGGGTTGGATCCCAGCCGCTTGGGTGCTCAGGGGCCATGAACTCCCCTGAAGTGCCGCCGGGTGGTGATTGCACCATGCTGCCCGGTTCGCCCAGCTCCACCACTGAGCTTGGCCCAGGTTTCTCTCGTTTCAGCCCTGCCCTTCCCCCTCTCTTCCCGCGCGCCGGTTTGAGCCCAGTGGGAGCCACCCCCCACGTGCCGCGGGTGTGTGGCGGGCGCTCGGCTTGGCTGGCAGCACAGCTCCCGAGACAGCAGATTGCATTCGACCCAGTTCTCCGGGCTAGAAATAACCCGCCTGGTCAGCCAGGCCTGAGTCAGAGTGGGTAGAATATCAGGCTGTGTTTCCTCAAGGGACAAAGGACAAGGAGTGTCTGAACCCCCCCCCCCATGTCATCCCAGCTCCTCCTGTCGGCCCTGGGGCGAGCTCCTAGGGGCAGGGGTGCCCTGGGGACTGTTCGTTCCTGCTCCGGCTGGTTCCTTACCACGGCTGCGCCCTAGAGACTGTGTAAAGCCGGACACTGCCATGATGGGTGGGGGGTGGGGTGTGAGAGAGACCCCACAGCTCTACCGCACAGACCCAGAGCCTCCCCAATGCGCATCCCCGGGGCCCTGCCGGTGGGCAGCCGGGACGGCTCCTCCCGCGGGCTGGCCAGCGCCGGCACGTGGCCAGCGTTGGTGGAAGTGGCCGAAGAGGAGAGAGACCTGGTGCGAGTGGGTCACAGGCTGAGGGGCAGCCCCTCGGGGACGCCGGGGAGGCATTTCCAGCCGAGCTGGGGCCGGGTTCATGCTGTCGGACAAGGCACCGGCCAGCCGTCACTGGGGATCCTGCGTGCAGTGCCGCTCAGCCGCGTTCGGGAGAGCCGGCTGCATGGGGGCGCACAGGGGCTCTGAGGGGGCCTGGCTCATGACAGGAGAGTGGGAGGGGACCTGCCAGGGCCAGGGGGAAACACCAGGGACGGGGAGAGCCGGTGAAGCTAAAGGACAGAGGCGACACAGGACCAAATACCAGGCCAGGAGGGAGCTGAAACTGGCCACAGGAGGGAGGGTTCTCAGCCCTATGGATCAGCCTCCCGTGGGGCCAACCCAACGAACGAATTGGCCTGCAGCTGGAGGGGGGGAGATGTGGGAAGGAGATCACGCAACGGGGCTGGAATGACCCAGGAGTCTCCTGTGACCCAGGGTCCTGTGTTCCCTTCCTGCCCCGGCCCAGCTCCTGGCCGCCAGCGCGTGCCCATGAGCGCGTCACCCCATCTGCGCCTACCACCCCGCCCCCTGGCATCGCAGCCTGCCCTCCCTCTCCACGTGGCCCTGGCCTCGCTGCCCACCCAGCCTCAGCCCTGCACCCTGCTTCTGGTCCCAGGGCCCCCTCCTGCTCCTCAAATCCCACTGCCCAGCCCTGCCTCCCTCTGCCCTCAGCCGTTCATGTCTCTGCTCAGCCCACCCTCACCTCTTGTGTTTGCTTGTGTAACCACGCCGAGTTTGCGATGCTCCCTGCCCAGAAGAGCTCGCCCTGGGCTGCAAAGAGAGTGGGGTCCAGGGACAGGGCTCCGGAGAGGGAAACCCCCGGGCCCTAGTTTGGAGAGGAAGTGAAGAGGAGGGGGCAAATGACGCCCTTGTTTACACAAGTCAGAGTTGGCCTGTGGAACTCATTGCCACAAGATGGAGCGCAGGCCAAGAGCTGAACAGGGGTCTGGACAGCCCTGGCCATTAGCAGTGGTAACAAACATCCACAGGGCAAGGGTGGGGGGCCCAGGCGTGGGGCATCGGCTCCTGCGCTGCCTTGTGGGTAGGACAGCCAGCGGGGGTCAGGTGTCCCAGTTGGTTCCGGTTTCTCACTCAGACAGCGGCTCGGGTTTAAAGCAGCTCCTGTGATCAGGCCATGAATCATCCCCTGGCCCTGTCTCATTACCCAGCCCATCTGATCTCCCAGCTCCCTGCCAGCCCCTGGAACCTTCCAGCCCATGGAGAGCCAGCGTGCGCCCAGCTACAGCAAAGGGCAGCGGGCCCCCCAGTGCCATGACGGCAGGGGCCTGGGGCTGCTCTGCCACCCCCGCCCCAGAGCTGGCTGGGGGCTGGTTATAGGCACCCCCAGTGGGTCACTAGGGGGAATAGGGTAGGATAGAATTGGGAAACTATCCAGGTTCTGTACAGTGCTTGAGGGCAGGAGGCAGTGAAGTGTAGTGGTTAGAGCAGCGGTTTGCTGGGAGTCAGGACTCCTGAGTTCTATCCCTGACTTGCGGAGGGGAGGGCAGGGGTCTGGTGGTTGGAGCAGTGGGGTGGTGGGGGTCAGGACTCCTGGGTTCTATCCCTGGCTTGTGGAGGGGAGTGGGGTCTGGTGGTTAGACAGGGAGGTGATCGGAATCAGGACACCTGGGTTCTATCCCTGGCTTGTGAGGAGGACTGGGGTCTGGTGGTTAGAGCAGGGAGGTTGTGGGGGTCAGGACACCGGGGTTCTATCCCTGGCCTGTGGAAGGGAGGGCAGGGGTCTGGTGGTTAGAGCAGGGAGGGGGTGGGGATCAGGACGCCTGGGTTCTATCCCTGGCTTGTGGAGGGGAGTGGGGTCTGGTGGTTAAAGCAGGGGGGTGGTGGGGGTCAGGACACCTGGGTTCTATCCCTGGCCTTTGGAAGGGAGGGCAGGGGTCTGGTGGTTAAAGCAGGGGGGTGGTGGGGGTCAGGACACCGGGGTTCTATCCCTGGCCTGTGGAAGGGAGGGCAGGGGTCTGGTGGTTAGAGCAGGGAGGGGGTGGGGATCAGGACGCCTGGGTTCTATCCCTGGCTTGTGGAGGGGAGTGGGGTCTGGTGGTTAAAGCAGGGGGGTGGTGGGGGTCAGGACACCTGGGTTCTATCCCTGGCCTGTGGAAAGAAGGGCAGGGGTCTGGTGGTTAGAGCAGGGAGGGGGTGGGGATCAGGATGCCTGGGTTCTATCCCTGGCTTGTGGAGGGGAGTGGGGTCTGGTGGTTAAAGCAGGGGGGTGGTGGGGGTCAGGACACCTGGGTTCTATCCCTGGCCTGTGGAAGGGAGGGCAGGGGTCTGGTGGTTAGAGCTGGGGGGTGGGGGAGGGGATCAGGACGCCTGGGTTCTATCCCTGGCTTGTGGAGGGGAGTGGGGTCTGGTGGTTAAAGCAGGGGGGTGGTGGGGGTCAGGACACCTGGGTTCTATCCCTGGCTTGTGGAGGGGAGTGGGGTCTGGTGGTTAGAGTCTGGGGGTGGGGGAGGGGATCAGGACGCCTGGGTTCTATCCCTGGCTTGTGGAGGGGAGTGGGGTCTGGTGGTAAAGCAGGGGGGTGGTGGGGGTCAGGACACCTGGGTTCTATCCCTGTCCTGTGGAAAGGAGGGCAGGGGTCTGGTGGTTAGAGCAGGGAGGGGGTGGGGATCAGGACGCCTGGGTTCTATCCCTGGCTTGTGGAGGGGAGTGGGGTCTGGTGGTTAAAGCAGGGGGGTGGTGGGGGTCAGGACACCTGGGTTCTATCCCTGGCCTGTGGAAGGGAGGGCAGGGGTCTGGTGGTTAGAGCTGGGGGGTGGGGGAGGGGATCAGGACGCCTGGGTTCTATCCCTGGCTTGTGGAGGGGAGTGGGGTCTGGTGGTTAAAGCAGGGGGGTGGTGGGGGTCAGGACACCTGGGTTCTATCCCTGGCTTGTGGAGGGGAGTGGGGTCTGGTGGTTAGAGCCGGGGGGTGGGAGAGGGGATCAGGACGCCTGGGTTCTATCCCTGGCTTGTGGAGGGGAGTGGGGTCTGGTGGTAAAGCAGGGGGGTGGTGGGGGTCAGTACACCTGGGTTCTATCCCTGGCCTGTGGAAGGGAGGGCAGGGGTCTGGTGGTTAGAGCCGGGGAGTGAGGGGGGGGATCAGGACACCTGGGTTCTATCCCTGGCTTGTGGAGGGGAGTGGGGTCTGGTGGTAAAGCAGGGGGGTGGTGGGGGTCAGGACACCTGGGTTCTATTCCCTGCTCTGCCCCTCACCTCTGGGTGAGTCCCCCACACACTCTGCCTTGGTTTCCCCAGCTGCGATACAGGGACCCGTCCCGCTGGCTGCCTTTGCTAGGGGAACGGATCGCTTGCCAAGGGCACTGAGCACCTCGGTGGCAGATGCTGGAGCCAGGGATGGCCTGTCGGTATTTCAGAGCCAAGATGACCCCCCGGCTTGAGCTCCATCGAGCCAGCCGAGCAAAGCACCGGAACAAATGAGCAGCCAGCCGAGCACCTGACAGCCCAGCCAATCCCCTTGCCATGAGGCCAGAGCTCCCCCAGATAGTGGGGCACCCCCAGCTCGCAGGGCATGTGTCACATCAGCCAGCCCCAGGTCCGAGCGGGCTGGGTGGCTGCCAGGGGCTGGGAGATGAGCCCCCCTGTGAGGGCAAGGATCAGACCCAGTGGCCAAGCAGGTGCTGGAGAACCTGGGCACAGTCTGCCCACGGCCATGGGGCAATGTCATAAACAGATAGCTAAGGGTTAATGTCTCTTTCACCTGAAGCACCTGACCAGAGGACCAATCAGGAAACCGGATTTTTTCAACTTTGGGGTGGAGGGAATTTTGTGTCTGAGGTCTTTTGTCTTTGTTTTCTGGCTGCCTGCTTTCTCTGAGCTTTGGAGAAGTAGTTTCTTTTTTCTAGTCTTCTGTTTCCAAGTGTAAGGACAAAGAGATCAGATAGTAAGTTATATGGTTTCTTTTCTTTGGTATTTGCATGAATATAAGTGCTGGAGTGCTTTGATTTGTATTCTTTTGGAATAAGGCTGTTTATTCAATATTCTTTTAAGCAATTGACCCTGTGTTGTATTATCTCAATACAGAGAGAACATTTGTACTTATTTTTCTTTCTTTTTATATAAAGCTTTCTTTTAAGACCTGTTGGAGTTTTTCTTTACTTCAGGGAAATTGAGTCTGTACTCACCAGGGAATTGGTGGGAGGAAGAAATCAAGGGGAGATTTGTGTGTTGGATTGCTAGCCTGACCTTGCATTCCCTCTGGGGGAATAGGAAAGTACTTTTTGTTTCCAGGATTGGGAACAGAGAGGGAGATTCACTCTGTTTGGGTTCACAGAGCTTGTGTCTGTGTATCTCTCCAGGAGCACCTGGAGGGGGGAAGGGAAAAAGGATTATTTTCCTTTGTTGTGAGACTCAAGGGATTTGGGTCTTGGGGTCCCCAGGGAAGGTTTTTCAGGGGGACCAGAGTACCCCAAAACACTCTAATTTTTTGGGTGGTGGCAGCAGGTACCAGGTCCAAGCTGGTAACTAAGCTTGGAGGTTTTCATGCTAACCCCCATATTTTGGACGCTAAGGTCCAAATCTGGGACTAAGGTTATTACATGAGTGGCAGCTGGTGGGAGATAGACAGAACCCAGAAGCCAGTAGAAATATTATATTTTTCTTTTCTCTGCTAAGGGCTTTTTAGCAGAGAGAAACGGTTGGTTTTAAAAGGGAACCAGAGAGAAATTTTTTTTTTCTGCTCTCTCTCGCAGTTTGTGGCTTGCATGTTAAGGGTCTTTTGTTATGCAATAGCCCTCCCATTAGGAGGCAAGTACCGGCACTTATATGCATGCAAATAAAGTGGTTTTTCTGGTTTCCTTTCATTGAACATTAGCTAGAGAGAGAAAAGGAAAAAAGCACTGTTGCTAGGCAGACTTCAGGAGGCAACAGAACCTGCAGTTCAGAAGATAAACACCGGAGGGCACCCCAACACAAGAAAACAGGAACCATGACTTCTAAGGCAAAAATTGACGCCGAAGAACAAATCAAAGAAGCTGAACACAGGCGACAGATGGAGATGAAAGAAAAGGAAGAAAGCATGAAACTGGCAGCCTTCCAAAGAGAACAGGCAGCCCAAGAGGCAGCACACAAAAGAAAACTAGAAGAAGAAGAGATAGCCTACCGAAGGAAACAAGCAGAAGAAGAGTTGGCCCACCACCGAGAAATGGAAAAACACCAAAAAGAAATGGAAAAACAACAAAAAGAAATGGAAAAAACAACAAAAAGAGAATGAAGAGAAGGAAAAACAGAGAAAACATGAACTGGAGTTGGCAAAAGCTGGGCTGCATGGGCCAGCCAACCCTAACAACCCGGCGCCAAATATTGCTCCACAGCACAGGAAATTTCCCACCTACAAGGCAGGTGATGACACCGAGGCCTTCTTGGAAAATTTTGAAAGAGCCTGTCTTGGGTACAGCATTCCCGAAGACCAGTACATGGTAGAATTGAGGTCACAGCTCAGTGGACCTTTAGCAGAGGTGGCAGCTGAAATGCCTAAGCACCAAATGAATGACTATAAACTTTTTCTAACCAAGGCCAGATACAGGATGGGGATAACCCCAGATCATGCCCGTCGGCGCTTCAGAACCCAAAAGTGGAAACCAGAGGTGTCATTTCCCAAACACGCCTACTACATTGCAAAAAACTATGAGGCCTGGCTAACAGGAAACAACATTCAAACCTTGGAAGAACTGAACCTCCTCATACAAATGGAGCAGTTCTTGGATGGTGTTCCTGAAGACATCACACGGTACATACAAGATGGAAATCCCAAAGATATCGCTGAGGCGGGGGAGATTGGAGCCAAATGGATGGAACTGGCAGAAAGCAAGAAAGCTACTGTCAAGGGGAACGATTACCCCAGGGGGCACACAGACCATAAACCCTACAACCGAGGACAGCCAAAGACCCCACATACCACCCAAGTAAAGCCACAGATACCCTACCCTTCAACCTCACCAGTCTCCAGTAACTCACCTCGGCCCAGTGACCCATCAGATGGAAGATGCTTTAAGTGTAATGAACTGGGACATATCAAGGCCAAGTGTCCCAAGAACACCATGCGAGTGCAATTCATTACACCACCATCACACCAAAGATCCCCAGGCCCGGATGCCTCTCAAATACCCTTGGAGCGAAGGGAAAATTTGAGAGTGGGCGGAAAGAAGGTTACTGCGTGGAGAGACACGGGGGCACAAGTGTCAGCTATCCACCAATCCTTCGTTGACCCCAAATTCAACAACCCAAAGGCCAAAGTTACAATTTACCCCTTCATGTCACAAGCTGTAGACTTGCCTACAGCTCAACTGCCTGTCCAGTACAAAGGCTGGTCAGGAATGTGGACTTTTGCAGTCTATGACAATTATCCTATCCCCATGCTACTGGGGGAAGACTTGGCCAACCAGGTGAGGCGGGCCAAGAGAGTGGGAATGGTTACACGTAGCCAAACCAGGCAAGCTTCCAGACCCATTCCTGTTCCTGAACCGTCCACAGAGGCCCCGTCTGTGTTACCAGAGACCCAGACAGAGGTAGTGGACCCAGATTCCATGCCTACCACTGAAACAGCCACAGCATCTCCAGTCCCAGGCCCGGAACTGGAACAGCAACCAGCACCAGCAAGTGCAACCCCATCTTCAAACTCAACGCCAGAGGGCGCCAGCGAGCCAGAACTGGCAAAAGCAAAAGACAACCATACCCAAAAGGCTCAGCCAGAGCCTAAAATACCCTCAGGTGCACCAGCGGAGAGCGGTTCACCAGCAACGGAAACAACCCCATCACCTACATCGCTTCCAGAGGGACCAAGCCCAAGTCCACAGTCTAAGGAAGAACTGGTGACCCCAGCCTCAAGGGAACAGTTCCAGACTGAGCAGGAAGCGGATGACAGCCTTCAAAAAGCTTGGGCGGCGGCACGGAGCACCCCACCGCCTCTCAGCTCTTCTAATCGATCCCGGTTTGTTATAGACCAAGGACTTTTATACAAGGAAATTCTTTCTGGTGGACACCGGGAAGAATGGCAGCCGCAAAAACAGTTGGTGGTTCCAACTAAGTACCGGGGGAAGCTCTTAAGCTTAGCCCATGATCATCCCAGTGGCCATGCTGGGGTGAACAGAACCAAGGACCGGTTGGGGAAGTCCTTCCACTGGGAGGGGATGGGCAAGGACGTTACCAAGTATGTCCGGTCTTGTGAGGTATGCCAAAGAGTGGGAAAGCCTCAAGACCAGGTCAAGGCCCCTCTCCAGCCACTCCCCATAATTGAGGTCCCATTTCAGCGAGTAGCTGTGGATATTCTGGGCCCTTTCCCAAAAAAGACGCCCAGAGGAAAGCAGTACGTACTGACTTTAGTGGACTTTGCTACCCGATGGCCAGAAGCAGTCGCTCTAGGCAACACCAGGGCTAACACTGTGTGCCTGGCCCTAACAGACATCTTTGCCAGGGTAGGTTGGCCCTCTGACATCCTTACAGATTCAGGGTCTAATTTCCTGGCAGGGACCATGGAAAAACTGTGGGAAACTCATGGGGTGAATCACTTGGTTGCCACCCCGTACCACCATCAAACCAATGGCCTGGTGGAAAGGTTCAATGGAACTTTGGGGGCCATGATACGAAAATTCATCAACGAATTCTCCAATAATTGGGACCTAGTGTTGCAGCAGTTGCTGTTTGCCTACAGGGCTGTACCACATCCCAGTTTAGGGTTTTCACCATTTGAACTTGTGTATGGTCACGAGGTTAAGGGGCCATTACAGTTGGTGAAGCAGCAATGGGAGGGGTTTACGCCTTCTCCAGGAACTAACATTCTGGACTTTGTAAGCAACCTACAAAGCACCCTCCGACACTCTTTAGCCCTTGCTAGAGAGAACCTAAAGGATGCTCAAGAAGAGCAAAAGGCCTGGTATGACAGACATGCCAGAGATCGGTCCTTCAAGGTAGGAGACCAGGTTATGGTCTTGAAGGCGCAACAGGCCCATAAGATGAAAGCATCATGGGAAGGGCCATTCACGGTCCAAGAGTGCCTGGGAGCTGTAAACTACCTCATAGCATTTCCCAATTCCTCACTAAAGCCTAAAGTGTACCATGTTAATTCTCTCAAGCCTTTCTATTCCAGAGACTTACAGGTTTGTCAGTTTACAGTCCAGGGAGAGGATGCTGAGTGGCCTGACGGTGTCTACTACGACGGGAAAAAAGACGGTGGCGTGGAAGAGGTGAACCTCTCAACCACCCTGGAACGTCTGCAGCGGCAACAAATCAAGGAGCTGTGCACTAGCTTCGCCCCATTGTTCTCAGCCACCCCAGGACGGACTGAACGGGCATACCACTCCATTGATACAGGTAATGCTCACCCAATCAGAACCCCACCTTACCGAGTGTCTCCTCATGCCCAAGCTGCTATAGAACGGGAGATCCAGAACATGCTACAGATGGGTATAATCCGCCCATCTACCAGTGCATGGGCATCTCCAGTGGTTCTGGTACCCAAACCAGATGGGGAAATACGCTTTTGCGTGGACTACCGTAAGCTAAATGCTGTAACTCGTCCGGACAACTATCCAATGCCACGTACCGATGAGCTATTGGAAAAGTTGGGACGTGCCCAGTTCATCTCTACAATAGACTTAACCAAGGGGTACTGGCAAGTACCGCTAGATGAACCTGCCAAGGAGAGGTCAGCATTCGTCACCCATGCGGGGGTGTATGAATTCAATGTCCTTCCTTTCGGCCTTCGTAATGCACCCGCCACCTTCCAAAGGCTGGTAGATGGTCTACTAGCTGGACTGGGAGAATTTGCAGTTGCCTACCTCGATGATGTGGCCATTTTTTCTGACTCCTGGCCCGAACACCTACTACACCTGGAAAAGGTCTTTGAGCGCATCAGGCAGGCAGGACTAACTGTTAAGGCCAAAAAGTGTCAAATAGGCCAAAACAGAGTGACTTACCTGGGGCACCAGGTGGGTCGAGGAACCATAAACCCCCTACAGGCCAAGGTGGATGCTATCCAAAAGTGGCCTGTCCCACGGTCCAAGAAGCAGGTCCAATCCTTCTTAGGCTTGGCCGGATACTACAGGCGATTTGTACCACACTACAGCCAAATCGCTGCCCCACTGACCGACCTGACCAAAAAGACCCAGCCAAATGCAGTTAAGTGGACTGATGAGTGTCAAAAGGCCTTTACCCAACTTAAGGCAACGCTCATGTCGGACCCTGTGCTCAGGGCCCCGGATTTTGACAAGCCATTCCTAGTAACCACAGATGCATCTGAGCGTGGTATAGGAGCAGTGCTCATGCAGGAAGCAACAGATCACAACTTCCATCCTGTCGTGTTTCTCAGCAAGAAACTGTCTGAGAGGGAAAGTCACTGGTCAGTCAGTGAAAAGGAATGCTATGCCATTGTGTACGCCCTGGAAAAGCTACGCCCATATGTTTGGGGACGGCGGTTCCAACTACAAACTGACCATGCTGCACTAAAGTGGCTTCATACTGCCAAGGGGAACAACAAGAAACTTCTTCGTTGGAGTTTAGCTCTCCAAGATTTTGATTTTGAAATTCAACACATCACAGGAGCTTCTAATAAAGTTGCTGATGCACTCTCCCGTGACAGTTTCCCAGAATTCAGTAGTTAAAAAGTGTTCTTAAAATGTAGAAGTCTGTTAGTTATATACTTAGGAGTATATGTAAAGGTGTATGTGTTGTATTAATCTGTTTATTTTCAAGTTCTAGAAGGAAATCGCCGCCAGTGAGCTTCCCCACTGTCTGCAATTTGGGGGGCGTGTCATAAACAGATAGCTAAGGGTTAATGTCTCTTTCACCTGAAGCACCTGACCAGAGGACCAATCAGGAAACCGGATTTTTTCAACTTTGGGGTGGAGGGAATTTTGTGTCTGAGGTCTTTTGTCTTTGTTTTCTGGCTGCCTGCTTTCTCTGAGCTTTGGAGAAGTAGTTTCTTTTTTCTAGTCTTCTGTTTCCAAGTGTAAGGACAAAGAGATCAGATAGTAAGTTATATGGTTTCTTTTCTTTGGTATTTGCATGAATATAAGTGCTGGAGTGCTTTGATTTGTATTCTTTTGGAATAAGGCTGTTTATTCAATATTCTTTTAAGCAATTGACCCTGTGTTGTATTATCTCAATACAGAGAGAACATTTGTACTTATTTTTCTTTCTTTTTATATAAAGCTTTCTTTTAAGACCTGTTGGAGTTTTTCTTTACTTCAGGGAAATTGAGTCTGTACTCACCAGGGAATTGGTGGGAGGAAGAAATCAAGGGGAGATTTGTGTGTTGGATTGCTAGCCTGACCTTGCATTCCCTCTGGGGGAATAGGAAAGTACTTTTTGTTTCCAGGATTGGGAACAGAGAGGGAGATTCACTCTGTTTGGGTTCACAGAGCTTGTGTCTGTGTATCTCTCCAGGAGCACCTGGAGGGGGGAAGGGAAAAAGGATTATTTTCCTTTGTTGTGAGACTCAAGGGATTTGGGTCTTGGGGTCCCCAGGGAAGGTTTTTCAGGGGGACCAGAGTGCCCCAAAACACTCTAATTTTTTGGGTGGTGGCAGCAGGTACCAGGTCCAAGCTGGTAACTAAGCTTGGAGGTTTTCATGCTAACCCCCATATTTTGGACGCTAAGGTCCAAATCTGGGACTAAGGTTATTACAGGCAAACACCTCCCTGCCCCTCTGTGAGAGACACTCTGCCTCCCAGGTAGGCCCGGGGCTGGGTGTCCAGGCCACAGCAGACCCACGGCTCCCACCCTGTGGCACTGAAGCAGGCCATCAACCCACGGAGCCTGTAGCCTGCCCTGGCACAGGGCACTGATGGCTGCTTGTGGAGGGGCCTAGCCCTAGCCAGCATGGTACAGAGTGAGGAGACCCCTGCAGCGATCAGCCTGAGCTTTGACCTTATCATAGGCTGCCCAGCTCTGAACGCTATCCAGCAGCAGCGTCCCCTGCAGCAAGGAGTTCCCCAGATTAGCTCCACGCAAGAGATGGTGCCTTGTGCTTGCTCTGCACCCGCTGCTATGGGCATGTCCTCTCCATGGGGCGGGGATGAGGAGCCGGGGCCCAATAGGAGCCAGACCAGAGAGAGGGGGGTTGCCTGGCAGTATCCCCGAGTGCAGCGTCAGGTGAGGATCCAGAGCCCCAAAGCCCAGGGAACTCCCCCGAGATGGTGAATACCCCAGTGCCCAGTTTCTGATTTGAATTGGTCCAGCTTCAGCATCCAGCCGGGGCTCTCGTGCCACCTTTCCCCACCAGCTCAGAGTGCCCAGGGGTGCCTGGGAGTTTCTCCCCATGGATGGCCTCCGGCCTGGCAATCCAATCACCACCCATTCTCCTTTGGGTGAGCTGGACCCATGAGGTCCCTTCAGCTGCTTACTGACACCGATTTTCTCCAGCCTTGACTCACTTCTGTGGCTCTACTCTGCGCCCTCTGCAATCGTCCCACATCCTTTCACCACCTGCCCCCAGAATGGGGTGCAGAGTGGCGGCTAGTGAGAGAGGCCACACGGGCTAGTGGACTAAGAAGGGGATCAGTGGCCAGGACTCCTGGGTCCCACTCCTGGTTTGCTGGGGACCTCTGGCTGATAACCTCCACTGCACTGTGCCTCAGTTTCCCGCTCTGTACAGTGGTGGGCTTGGCCTGAGTGCCCCCTTCCAGGACTAGCTATCGGGGGGGGGAGGGGGACTGTGTTGTGGAGGGGCCTGGGCAGGGAGGTACCAGGATGCTAGAATGGGCCCAGTGGAGCCAAGCCCCAGCTAACTTCCCCCCTGCCCCCCGCCAACCATTATCTCCAGGCTGCAGTCCCAGCATTGGGCTCATCAGGGAGAATCCAGTGCAGGGCCCGGGGGAGGGGAGCTCCACTTGGGGGGCCGGGGGGAGGTGTGAGCGTCTCTGCAGCTGCCCGCCTGGGATGCCTGACTGACCAGAGCAGCGGGAACCCGAGCCGGGGCCGCTATTAATAAAGGGCCGAGTCAGAGTGGGCCCGGCCTCAGCAGCCAGAAATACTCCGCGCCCTTTGCACACTCACGCCAGGCGCTGGGGACAGTCACAACGCAGGCCGTGCAAACGGCTGTGTTAACGCACCACTGGGGGGGGGTTGCCAAGGGGGGCGTGTGGGGAGAGAGCTGGGGTATAGCTTGACTTCAGAACGGCTTCTGATGCCGGCTCTGGGACCTCCCAAACAAACCAGGGAAACCCTATCGCGCTGGCGCTTCTCTAAAGTGGGGGCAGAGCTATTGGAAAACCGTCCCCAGCGAGTGGTTCTCAGTGGGTCACAGTGAACCTGGAAGGATGTATCCAGTGGGGTCCCACAGGGATCTGTTCTAGGGCCGGTTTGGGTGAATATCTTCATCGATGGTTAGATAATAGCAGACAGAGCCCCTTACAGATGATACCAAACCGGGAGGGTTGCAGATGCTTTGGAGGAGAAGATTAAAATTCAAAATGAGCTGGGCAAACTGGAGAAATGGCCTGAAGAGGCTGAAATTCAATAAGGACAAATGCCAAGTGCTCTCCATGGGAAGGAACAATCAGTTGTGCACACAGACCGGGCAATGATGGCCTGGGGGGGGCCCTGCGGAAAGGGAGCTGCGGGGGTCAGAGGGGAACTCAAGCGAAATATGAGTCAGTGTAACCCTTGCGAAAAAGGCAAACCTCATTCGGGGCTGCGTCAGCAGCGGTGTGTGAGCAAGACACGAGAAGTGATTCTTCCGCTCTGCCCCGCGCTGATACGGCCTCAGCTGGAGTTTGTGTCCAGGTCTGGGAGCCACATTTCAGGAAGGATGTGGACAAATTGGAGAGAGTCCAGAGAAGAGCAACAAAAATGATGAAGGGCCTAGAAAACCTGAGCTAGGAGGGAAGATTGGAAACATTGGGTTTGTTTAGTTCGGAGAAGAGCAGACTGAGCGGGGACATGAGAACAGTTTTTTCAAGTACATAAAAGTTTGTTCAAGGAGGAGGGAAAAAAGTTGTTCTTAACCTCCAAGGACAGGAGAAGCAGCAAGGGGCTTAAACTGCAGCAAGGGAGGGTTAGGTGGCTCAGGAGGAAAAACGTCCTCAGTCAGGGTGGTTAAGCACTGGACTAAATTGCCCAGGGAGGCTGAGGAATCTCTGTCATTGGAGATTTTTAAGAGCAGGTTGGACAAACACCTGCCAGGGATCAGCTGGATGATACTTGGTCCTCCAGCTCCAACCTTCCCCATGCCACCTCCCTGCCGGCCCAGGAGCGCCCTGCCAGCCCCACTGCTGGCGACACTCAGGCCCTTCAAGGGCCAGGGGCCCAATCCCGACCGGCAGCTCTCGCCCCACGGCACTGAGGATGAGGTGTGGGAAGTGGGAAGAAGGCTGCAGGTGCCAGGGCGGTTGTATAGGATGGTGTGTGTGTTGGGGGGGGCAGTTGTTCGAAAGTGGAGAGAGACTGCGGGTGGGGGGTATGTGCTGGGTGTGTGCCTGCCGTGTGTGTGTATGTGTGTGTGCTGTGTGTGCTGTGCGTGCGTGCTGGGTGTGTGCGTGCTCTGGGTGTGTGCTGTGTATGCTGTGCGTGCGTGCTGGGTGTGTGCGTGCTGAGTGTGTGCTGTGTATGCTGTGCGTGCGTGCTGTGTGTGTGCGTGCTCTGGGTGTGTGCTGTGTATGCTGTGCATGCGTGCTGGGTGTGTGCTGTGTATGCTGTGCGTGCGTGCTGGGTGTGTGCGTGCTCTGGGTGTGTGCTGTGTATGCTGTGCGTGCGTGCTGGGTGTGTGCATGCTCTGGGTGTGTGCTGTGTCTGCTGTGTGTGCGTGCTGGGTGTGTGCTGTGTATGCTGTGCGTGCGTGCTGGGTGTGTGCTTGCTCTGGGTGTGTGCTGTGTATGCTGTGCGTGCGTGCTGGGTGTGTGTACACGTGCTGGGTGTGTATACTGCATGCTGGGTGTGTGTATGTGTGTGTGCTGTGTATGCGGTCTGTGTATGCTGTGTGTGCGTGCTGGGTGTGTGCGTGCTCTCTGTGTGTGCTGTGTATGCTGTGCGTGTGTGCTGGGTGTGTGCGTGCTCTGGGTGTGTGCTGTGTATGCTGTGCATGCGTGCTGGGTGTGTATACATGTGCTGTGTGTGTGCATGTGCCCTCAGCCTTGCATGTGTGCATGTGCATGTGCATGTGTGCATGTGCATGTGTGCATGTGCCCTCAGCTCCACCCCCCAGGACTGACCCCCGCCACACTCAGGATGTAGCTCATGCTGCCGCTGGGCTCTCTCCTGCGAGGGGCACCTGGGGTTCTGCTCCACCAGTTGCCCAGGTGCTTCCCGGACTGGGCCTGCTCCAGCCCCCAGCTCACTGGGGGGGGCTCTGGCGTCGCCCATCTCCGTCCAGGCAGCCCCTCTCCCTCCATGCAGCCCCCTTCGTCCCACCAGCCTGGACAGGCTCCCGGCTGCTCCCCTCTGTCCTGTGGGGAGGGTCCCTGCTGGGTCCCAGCCAGAGGCTCATGTGGGACCTTCTGCTCAACGTGAGCTGTTCCCGGCATCGGTCACCACCCTGGCCACAGGTAGCACTGTGGGGCCAGCATCCACCTTGCCTTGGCACCCAGCCATCGGCTCTCACTTGGCCTCCATCAGCTGGGTCACAGAGCCCCCCTGCTCTCCGAAATCCCCCCCCAGGGGCCTGCAGATGGGATCCAGCCACCGCACACCCACTCTTGGTCAAGCCGGCACACGGGAGTCCCTGGCGTGATGTGATTCCCACAGCACGGGGCAGCAGGAGGCTGGGAGGGGAGTGGGGGCCGGCAGGGGAGGGGAGCCTGGGCCAGAGGGGGCACTGGGTGGGTTCCAGCAGCAGGGCAGGGGCTCTGCCAATGTGATTTAGGGGCTGGGTGAGACCCCAGATCCTCACTGGGCACCTCTAGCTGGGGCTGCCTGCCGAGCGCTGGGGCTGACCAGGGAGGGCAGTGCAGCCTGGACCCTCCAGTTCTGGGGGGCCCCTGGAGCAGACAGCTCCGCTGGGGCCGATCTGCCACACAAGGCCCCGCCCTCAAACACACTCAGCCCCCTGGCCACTGAGTCGGGGGGGTCCCAGCCCCCAGGAGCCTGGCACTGTCAGACAGTCACACACTGTGCCTGACCCTCGCAGCTCAATATAGCAGCTGAGCACTGGCCCGAAGCACCTGGCTGGCGCGGCCTGGGGGCACTAAGCCGCTCCCTGCCAGCCGGCAGAGAACACCGTGTGCTCAGCACGGGTGCCAGGCCAGAGAGGGGCGGTGTGGGTCAGAGCTCAGGGGAGGGGGGTTCGGGCTTACAAGGGGCATTTCACCAGCCACCCACCCCCTGCATCTGCAGCCCCAGCGGGGTCCTACTGAGCAGCCTCCAGCCGTGGCAGGGGGGAGTAGAGACCCTAGACTCGTGCCAGCACTTCACAGCCCAGCTGACCTGGCCCAGACAGCCCCGATCCCCGGACCCCTGCCTGGTTTGCCTCCCTGAGCCCCCATGGGCTGCAGGCCGGGTTCTCCCTGCAGTGCCCGGGGCAAGGAGGGCTGTGCTCAAAGCTTTTACGGTGCGTAGCGGGCAAACTGGTCCAGGCGCGGCCCTGAACCTGTCCAGGAGGGGCCTGACCAAGGACAGGCTGGGCTAGACACCTGGAGCTGAGGAGAGCAGCTGGGGGGCGCTCTGGCTCCTGGCTCTGGGGAGGAGCCGGAGCCCCATTACTCCAGGCTGGCGTTCTCTCCACCGCCACCGGCTAGCCCCCGAGGAGAGCGCCCCTGCGCATCCCCCGCAGCCCTCAGCCCGGAGCTCCTTCGTGGCCTTGGCTTTACACTGCCTTGGAGGTGCCCATCCCCATGGCGTCTGGGCCATTCTAGTCGGGGCCCACGCTTGCAGTCGAGGGGACATTTCCCCAGAGCAGAATCCCGGCCCAGTGCTTCGGCTCTCCTGAGGGCTTGTCTCCCAGCCCCCTTTGGGGTCCCTGGGCCGGGTTCTCGCTGTACCCCGGGCGCAGCCTGTGAGGCTGGCTCAGCCCCCGCCCAGCACGAGGCGACGTCTAGGACAGACCCAGGCTCTGTGGATTTAAAAAGTTCTTTTACCAAGTTACAACATTCAACAACCACAAAGAGGGGGAGCCCCCGAGCGCGCGAGTCGGGGGGCAGCCGCGGCTCCAGTCTGACAGCAGGGACGCAGGCTGGGTGGGGACAGAGCAGGAGCCGGCTGCAGGGGCCACGGAGCCAGGGCAGCCCCCGTGCGGGCGCTTCAGGAATACACGCCCAGGGAATGGTTTCACGGCCTGGGTCCCACCAGCCCAAGCCTCGGGGCCGTTTTGAAGCCCCCATGAAAGCCCCTTTCTCTTCAAGGGCCCCGCCCTGCCCATCCGCGCCGACCAGTCACGAGCCGTCGTGACACCAGTGAGTGTGCAGACATCACCCACCAGGCCTGGGGCCTGCACCCACGGCTTGCACACTGAGGGCCGAAGAAAGGCGGGTGCTAATGCTGAGCTGACGTGACGGGGGAAGGGGTGACAGCGAGAGGCAATGGCTGGGTGGAGCCGGGGAAACCATGGGGAATCCCCCTTTAAAAAGAACTAAATCTCCCTCTCCAGGGACTGTCCGGCCCCTGGGTCTTCCCTGCCGAACAGCACCGAGACAGTCAACCGTCCCGGGCATGGATGTTAAATATTGCCAGCTAAACCCGCCGGCCCAGGCTTCCCACTGCTTCAAGCACCACGTGACCGCCTTGGGTTTCAGTTATTGCAGCGGATCACGTCGAGCGCCAGGGTGGGCGCGCTGGGTTCTGGTGGGTGGGGCAGGGAGTGGGGAGCACTGGGTATTGGTCTCCAGCGCCCCCCTCTGGCCGACCGGAGAGGAGCCGATGTGCTCCGGAGAGGGGAGCGCGGGTTCGGCATGGCTAGGCTATGGTGGAGGTGCGGGGTGGCATCCGCCTGGTCCTGGGCAGAAGGGCGGTGGCAGGCAGATGCCCATCCTCCCTACCCCAGCCAAGGCGCATCCTGCCACGTCCCAGGTAACAACGCTCCACGGCAGTGGCCACAGGGGGGCACTTAGAGCCAGCGTGGCTGGGACCCAGACTAGCGAGGGACATGGAGCCAATCAGCAGGGACTGGACCAGAGCCCTGGCTGGGGCTCCCTTGGGATCCCAGTGCCCCCATGGCAGGATGGGGGCTGGGATGGAGGGGGGCAGTGTGGGGGCTGGGATGGAAGTGGGTAGTGTGGGTCAGGATGGGGGCTGGAATGGAGGGGAGCAGTGTGGGTCAGGGCGCGGTCTGGGATGGAGGGGGGCAGTGTGGGTCAGGGTGGAGGCTGGGATGGAGGGGGGGGCAGGGTGGGTCAAGGAGGGGTCGGACATGGAGGGGGGCAGTGTGGGTCAGGGCTGGAGCTGGGATGGAGGGGGCAGTGTGGGTCAGGGCTGGGTCTGGTATGGAGAGGGCAGTGTGGGTCAGGGAGGGGGCTGGGATGGAGGGGGCAGTCTGGGTCAAGGCGGGGGCTGGGATGGAGGGGGCAGTGTGGGGGCTGGGATGGGGGGCAGTGTGTGGCAGGGCAGGGGCTGGGATGGAGGGGGCAGTGTGGGGGCTGGGATGGGGGGCAGTGTGGGGCAGGGCTGGAGCTGGGATGGAGGGGGCAGTGTGGGTCAGGAAGGGGGCTGGGATGGAGGGGGGCAGTGTAGGTCAAGGCAGGGGCTGGGATGGATGGGGCAGTGTGAGGGCTGGGATGGAGGAGGCAGTGTGGGGCTGGGATGGAGGGGGCAGTGTGCAGGCTGGGATGGAGGGGGTCAGTGTGGGTCAGGGTGGAGGTTGGGATGGAGGGGGGGCAGGGTGGGTCAAGGAGGGGTCGGACATGGAGGGGGGCAGTGTGGGTCAGGGCTGGAGCTGGGATGGAGGGGGCAGTGTGGGTCAGGGCTGGGTCTGGTATGGAGAGGGCAGTGTGGGTCAGGGAGGGGGCTGGGATGGAGGGGGCAGTGTGGGGGCTGGGATGGGGGGCAGTGTGTGGCAGGGCAGGGGCTGGGATGGAGGGGGCAGTGTGGGGCAGGGCTGGAGCTGGGATGGAGGGGCAGTGTGGGTCAGGAAGGGGGCTGGGATGGATGGGGCAGTGTGAGGGCTGGGATGGAGGGGGCAGTGTGGGGCTGGGATGGAGGGGGCAGTGTGCAGGCTGGGATGGAGGGGGTGCAGTGTGGGCAGAGCTGGAGCTGGGATGGAGGGGGCAGTGTGGGGGCTGAGATGGGAGGCAGTGTGGGGCAGGGCGGGGGCTGGGATGCAGGGGGCAGTGTGGGGGCTGAGAGGGGAGGCAGTGTGGGGCAGGGCGGGGGCTGGGATGGGGCAGTGTGGGGGCTGTGATGGAGGGGGCAGTGTGGGGGCTGTGATGGAGGAGGGTAGTGTGGGGTAGGGTGCAGGTTGGGATGGAGGGGGGCAGTGTGGGGTCTGGGATGGAGGGGGGGCAGTGTGGGCAGGGTGGGGGCTGGGATGGAGGGGGCAGTGTGGGGGCTGTGATGGAGGAGGGTAGTGTGGGGTAGGGTGTGGGTTGGGATGGAGGGGGGCAGTGTGGGGTCTGGGATGGAGGGGGGGCAGTGTGGGCAGGGTGGGGGCTGGGATGGAGGGGGCAGTGTGGGGGCTGTGATGGAGGGGGGTAGTGTGGGGCAGGGCGCAGGTTGGGATGTGGGGGGCAGTGTGGGGCAGGGCGGGGGCTGGGACTCCACCGGACCAGGTTCCATTTGGGGAGTTGCTGGCAGGGACCCCTCGTACCCCCCCCACTAGCTGGTGCTATGATCCAATGGGACTGGAGCCAGCCCAGAGCCGGGGGCCCCAGGGCTGGCTGAGGCTGCTTTCCAGGGAGCCCCTCACTCTCCCATGGAGCCTGCAGCCCACCCCCTCCCTATCCCAGCCCCCTCCCACATCCACACAACCCCCAGAGCAGCATCCTCAAGTCGCCCTTCCCTGCCCCACAGATGTGGCGTCCCTGACCCTGACCCCGAAGGAGAGAGAGAGACAGTAACGTGGGGGCAGATGCTGCCATGGTGTGACTGACCAGGGGCAGGGAGGTGATTTCCGTGTGGCGGTGGGGGGCTGCAGCAAGGGTCTCCAGCCCTCCCAGTGGCAGCAAGCCGTGGGGGGCGGGGGGCGTGTGTGCGTGGCGCTCCTCAGGCTGGCACGGCGCTGGCACAGGACCGCTTCAGGCAGGGGTACAGCAGCAAGACGGCTGCAGCTACTGCAAAGAGGATGATGGGCTTCAGCCCCCCGGCCGGGACCTGTGGGGGGGAGACGGGGGGGAGGTCAGTGCTGTGCCCTGCAGCCCTCCCCTGCCTCCAGGGAGCCCAGGCTGCTCAGCGGTTGCAGGGTGGGGGCCAGGCCGGGAGGCACCTGGAGCCTGGGGGGGCGGGTTGCGCTGGAGCCCCCGTACCTGTGGCCCAGCTGCAGGAGCTGAGCCCAGCCAGCAGGGAGCGGTGGAGTTCACCACCCGCCCTGCGGAGCTACTGGCTAGCTAACAGCTGGGGGGCAGCCTTCCCCAGGGGAGCACGGAAAGATGGGGTCCCTCACGCTCCCCCTCTCTGGGGGGACCCTGGGATCAGACCCAGGGCCCCCCCCCATCTCCCTGCCTTGTTTCCCACGGCCCCAGTGATGGGGCGCCTGCCCCTCGCCTAGCCCAACCCACTGGTTCCCAACCCTTTGGGGGCCAAACGCTGTCCCACGAGCCTTGGCGGCCACAAGGGATTGTGGGATGTGTCCTAGGAAGAAACCGTGGGCGGCTGGGGGATGCTGTGAGGGGGTGGTGGGATGGTGAGGGGTCTGAGGCATGCGGGGGGCTGTCTGCTTAGCAAGGGGTCTCATGCTGCGCTCCTCTCCCCACAATGGGCACTCAGATGGCTTTGCCCGAGGATCCCAAAGCCTCTCCCCAGGGCTGCAGCCCGTCTAATCTGCTCTGGCCGACCGGGCATCACACCTCATTACTGATGCCCCTTGAATCCTCAGCCAGTGCACAGTGCCCCCTGCTGGCCACCTGCGGCACAGGTCCTGCCTCTGGGCTCAGAGGGGCAGGAAGGGCCTGGGGTGGCAGCAGGGGAAGGGAGTTGGTTGCCCCAGCACCACGCACCCCTACACAGGGGCAGTGCCCAGGGCTCCCAGGGGGGCACCTATTGCCCTCAGCGGTGGGGACGAGGTGCCATGTCTTTAGGGTTATCTGACCAGCTCCTTTCCCAAGAGGTCGTGCCCCTCCCCAGCCCTGTCTCTGGCTGGCAGCCCTGGGGCCAAGCGGGTCCGGGGGAGGGAATCTGCCCTCGCTCACCGCTCGGCCTGGAGCAAGCACCTGGGGAGATGGAGAGCAGAGGGGGTGGATGAGGGGAGAGGCGAGGCAGGGGGCAGGGGTCACAGGGCAAGTGCTGGAGCCCCAAAGCAGCCGAGGGCGCGGGAGCAGCCTGCCATGCACGGGGAGAGCCAAGCAGGGTCCTGGGCCAGGCCGAGGGGAAGGGGAGATACCAGTACCTGAGCGGCATTAGGAAGAGGTCTCGGCCCACCAGCACCAGAGCAGAGCCACTATAACAACCAGTCCTATGAGGGGGAGGGAGATCACGGGGGCGTCGGGGGTGGGGCGGCTCTATGGGGGAGAGCGGGGAATGGAATGGGGCGGCAGCCACAGGCCGGGGGGTGGGGGGGGATGGAGATGAGAAGGGAGAGAAAAGAGAGATTAAATCGCAGGCTGCTCGGCCTCTTTTCGGGGTCTCCCTAGCCCTGCCCCAGCGGGCTGTGGGGAGCCAGGCCACTTGGGGTTCATGGAGCTGGGGAGGGGGCATCTTCTGCTGGGGGGCTGAGCCATGGGAGGGGACGTGGGGGAGGGATCGTGGGTCACGCTGGGCCGGGGCGGGGGCTCCCTGGCAGAGTGTCCGAGGCCTCATCTGCCAGCGTGTCTGGACGAGCCCCAGCTCCAGCGGCTACTGACCAGCCCCGGGCTTAAATCGTCACCGTCTGGGTCCAGGCAGCTCTTGTGCCCGGCTGGTACCTCCCCCAGCACTGGGCACCGCTTCCTGCACGCCGCTGGCTGCGACCCCCATATCACCCCCGCTCAGGTCCCCCACTGGCTCCCTGGAGCAGCGCCCCCCTCTGCCTTAGCGGGTCCAGCCAAGAATGGGATCTGTGGGAAAGTCGTGGGCACCTAGGAGGCGGCAGCTTGGCACAGCCGTCGCCCACAAGCCCCATCCCTTGTGGGAGCGTGGCACAGTCAGCACCCATGGGGCACTCCCCACGGCAGCGTAGCACCTTCACTACCCATGCCTATCGCCAGCAATGCCCCTGCCCGTGGCCATGCGGCACCCCTGGGGCACACCTACCCGCCCGTCAGCGGGCACGGTGCCTTTGAGTCTCTGGATTTCCGCCCGGCACAGCCTCAGCTCCTCCTGCAGCTGCTGGCGCTCCCGCTGGATGGCCTGGTACTGCCGCTGCAGCTCCCGCAGCTCGGTCTGCATGTTGTCACACTGCAGGGGCAGGGAGGGGGCATAAGCGGCTGCCCGTCCAGCGGGGCCAAGGCCTGGGGGAGCCCCTGGGGAGTCACTGCCCCCTGCCCTGCAGGGCCAGGATGGGGGGTACCTTGCTCTGGGTCAGATGCACCTTCTCCTCCTCACTCTGCAGCTGGAAGCGCAGGCTCAGCTCGGTGTCGCACTCCTCGGCCTGGCTCAGCGGTTCCTTCTTGCGGCTGGGGGCGCTGATGGTTCTCGTGTCGTCCACCGTCTTGAAGGAGACGCTGCCGCTCAGGCGGGGGCTGGCGCGCTGGGGAGAGGGGGTCCGGCGCACCTGGGGATGGGTCACGTCTGACTCCGTCGACTTGCGAGACTCTTCTGACCTGCTCCTGGATCTGCCAAGAGAGCCCATGGCCCCGAGCAGAGACTGCAGAGCTGCTCCTGGCCGCCCGGACGCAGCCCCGGACGCCCCATGGGGGGAGGCACCTGGCCTGGCCCAGCCCGGCCCAGCCGGGGCCCAGCCAGGAGCCTGCCTACCTGCTCACACATCCCCTGAGGATTCTGGTTGAAGCCCCAGCTGCGGTGAGGAACAGGAGGCAGGTCCTGAGCCCAGCCACCTGTGGGGTCTGAAGCTGGGCCCCCGGCCTGCCCCACCCTGCCGCCCCTTCCAGGCCCATTACCTGTACTTCTGGGCTTCCAGGTTCTCCAGCTGGTGCACCATGATCTTGTTGCTCTCTTGCAGGGTCTGGTACTCCTCCATCAGGTCCCGGTACTGCTCCCGCAGGGCCAGCAGCTCCTCTGGAAACACAGGCTGCAATGGGACATGGCCCTCACCTCGCAGGAGAACCCTGCCCCCACAGCCCCTGTCTCACAGGAGACCCACATGGCACAGTACCCCCACCTCACAGGAGAACCCTGCCCCCACAGCTCCCACCTCACAGGAGAACCCTGCCCCCCACAGCTCCCACCTTACAGGACAACCCTGCCCAACAGCCCCTGCCCTACAGGAGAACCCTGCCCCCACAATATCCCCACCTTGCAGGAGACCTTCACCCCCACAGTACCCCCACCTCACAGAAGCACCCTGCCCCCACAGCCCCTGCCTCACAGGAGACCTGCACCCCCACAGTACCCCCACCTCACAGGAGACCCTTCTCTGCAGGAGACCCAAACACCCCAGTGCCCCCAATGACCACGACCGCCACAGCTTCCTGGGGCTGCTTTCCATGCGCCCATTCCATTCCGATGGCACCAGCCCACGGCGTCCGGGGTGCATCTGGCTTGGCCCTGGGGCTGGGAGTTCCTACCCACCCCGCCCCCTGCAGCACAGCGTCCCCTAGTGCTGTGCTGGAGCATTGGGGTCAGCACTGACTGGGAGGCCAGAGCGCCCCCCGGTGTAGCCCTGCCCAGCGCCCTACAGCAGAGTGCCTGGGACAAAGTGGGAATGTTCTTAATGTTTTGTATGAATACACTGTGCCTCAGTTTCCCCAGTGTGTTTCACAAATCTCTAGGGCTAGGCGGTGGGACAATGGGGGGTGATTGTTGCAGAGACCCCTAGAAGGCAGGGCCGGGGCCCATCCTCTGCAGGAGCCAGCCGGAGGTGTTGGAGAACAGAGAGGTGGAGGCCAGGTGCCTGGCTTGCCCGGTAAGAGACCAAGGAAGGAGGAGGGGCAATGGGGCATGACTGAGGCTGGACTGCTGGAGGCTAGTCAGTCTCCGGGTTTGGGACTCAGGGAGAGCCCAGGTCTCTGGATCTGCCCCCAAGATGGACTTTGCTGCAGGTTCCTGCTTTCTGTGCAACCAAAGCTCTGTTCTGTGCTGTTCCTGACCACTAATAACCCTCCTGTCCCCCACGCTGGCTGGCTGGGAGTCACTGCTGGCTGTGGAGTGGAGGTGCAGGGCCCCATCGTGGTGCGGGGGGGTGAGGCTGCCCCAGGCGTCCCAGCCAGGTGGATTCACTGTGGGGACTGTGGAACAGGGGGGCTGAATGCTCCAAAGTCGGACCCAGCAGGCGCTATAACCAAGGGAGCTTGCCCTGGTGAGAGTGCGCCCTGAGGGATGCCACACTGCCCCAGGGTCTGTGGGGCCCCCCTGAGAGCAGTGCCAGAGCCCCGAGCCCGGGCACCTGTGACAGCCCCCTAGTGCCACACTGGGGAATTAGGGTCAGCACTGACTGCCAGGGGACAGCGCCCCCTGCTGAGCCCCCTGCCCTGCTCCCTGCAGCACAGCACCCCCTAGTGCTTCACTAGGGCAATGGGACCGGCACTGCTGCCAGGGGAGAGCGCCCCCTGCAGAGCCCCCACCCCCGCAACTCCCTGCAGCACAGCGCCCCCTACTGCCACGCTGGAGATCAGGGTCAGCACTGACTGCCAGGGGACAGCGCCCCCTGCTGAGCCCCGCCCCCGCAACTCCCTGCAGCACAGCGCCCCCTACTGCCACGCTGGAGATCAGGGTCAGCACTGACTGCCAGGGGACAGTGCCCCCTGCTGAGCCCCGCCCCCGCAACTCCCTGCAGCACAGCGCCCCCTACTGCCACGCTGAAGATCAGGGTCAGCACTGACTGCCAGGGGACAGCGCCCCCTGCTGAGCCCCGCCCCCGCAACTCCCTGCAGCACAGCGCCCCCTACTGCCACGCTGGAGATCAGGGTCAGCACTGACTGCCAAGGGACAGCACCCCCTGCTGAGCCCCCACCCCCGCAACTCCCTGCAGCACAGTGCCCCCTACTGCCACGC